>NC_064638.1:815811955-816419455 GCF_023864345.2 Schistocerca serialis cubense
TTCTTTGCAGTTCTGTCTTCCTTCTCTAATACACTAGCTATCCTTGCAAGCTCAATCAATCAAATTTTATTGTCGTTCATATCATAAAGGAATAGACAACGTCAATATAACTTATATTTTTAACATAAAATTACTAAATACAATTTAGTTTGGATTACATAAGGCCATCGCTAGATATAGTGTTGAAAGACAGTATTTTCAGTTTAAGAAAATTCGTCTACTGTGTAGAAAGGATTATTTACTAATATTCTGTACAACTTAACTTTGAAGATATTGACAGGTAACTCTTTTAAATCTATATTTAACTTATCGTACAACTTACATCCAAGAACAAAATATGAATTCTGTGACTTGGATAGTCTTTGATATGGTATATCTAAACATGATTTGTTCCTGGTTTTATGGCTATGTACATCCCTTCTTAATGATATATTTGAAATATTGTTCCTAACATACAATAGAACATTATAGATGTACAAGTTTATTACCATCAGGCATTGCAATTTAACAAATAAGGGTTTACAGTGTTCTAACTTATCTGCATCGGTTATTACTCTTACTAATTTTTTTTTGTGTAAAAGTAGAATGCGCTTTATGTGACTGCTATTGCCCCACAATAAGATTCCATATGATATGATACTTTGAAAGAAAGCAAAATATGCTGATCTTATATAACTATTAGGGACATGTCTTTTTAAGTTTCTAATTAAATAGATAACTCTTGAGAGTTTGGCAGGTAAATGTTTGACGTGTGGTTCCCATGTCAACTTGTTGTCTACTATAACACCTAAAAATTTTATACTTTCCAAGTCATGATTCTCTCTTAAGCCAAAGGAAAGTGCCTGGGTCTTATTTTCATTTAGTAGAAAACCGTTCGCTCTAAACCATAAAGAACTCTCAGCAAGGGTATCTTTAACTATATTTTTAGTGTGTTTAAATCTGAGCTTTTATTTAAAAAAGTTGTGTCATTGGCATACATTATTGTGTGAGAGTTTACAAAAGATGGCAGGTCATTAATCATAAGAAAAAACAATAGAGGTCCAAGTACTGAGCCCTGTGACACACCAGACCTAACATTAATCAGATCTGACTTCTCCCTGTTAATGCATGTTGGCGGTTCTCAAGGAAGGATTTAATCATATTTACGCTGCTATTAGCAAAACCATAATAGGATAGCTTATTCAGTAAAGTATCATGGTCCACAGAGTCAAACGTTCTGCTCAGATCACAAAAGCTGTGAACCATTTGAGACCAATAAACGTCATTTTGATGGAAATGTGGACTCCAGGTTTACACGAATATATGCAAAGGCATGGTATAATGCTTGATTACAGTACATATTTTACCACATTGGTTTTCTGTGTGATACTGGTATTCCTTGTAACAGGTGGGACAATAAATGCTGACAAAAATACTTCCAATACTTTGTAGCACAGTGAAGAGTCCATGAGTTTTGTACACTGATATGCAAGTATCAGTAAGTCTGTGCATTTTGCAATACGGAAGTGTGTTATATGAGTCTTTATTTTGATGCTTGTAGCTCCACCTCTTCAACATCATAGAATTTGTCACGTACGTAGCAGTTGCAAGTTTGGTATATCCACACCTGTTACAGCACCACCTTATTTATTGTTCACTATATCTTTGGCCTTGCAATTTGTAGTCCCGAGATGTGAATATGTTTTGCAGTTTTTCAGGCTAAGTGAATGTCTTCATTGAGGAGACTAATAGATAAGCAGACCAATACAATTCTGATTGATGGCAATGGAAACCAAGAAGTAAAGATTTATATATTTTTCCATCTTGTGAAATTTCACAAAGCATCTGAAGTTATCTTAACTGCAGGTATTTGTGTACAGAATTAAAAAAGAAAGAGGGTAGGGATGGACAGTATTATTTGGACAGAAAGAATGACAGTGTCAGTTCTTTACGTTGTTTTTGTACCTATTGACCACTCAATGCCTGAACTATATAGTCAATTGAATTGAATCCAGACTGAGGCTAACAGGTTAGAACTCCTCCAGCTGTTATGTTTTCTACTTTCATGAATAACCAAATTTCTTATTCATTTTTTATTGTATTTTCAGTACATTTGCACACACAATATGTGATATATACAAAGACATTTGATAATGTTATGTAGGTAAAGTCCCATGTAAATTTGAGTTTTATTGATGTTCCTGATTATGATGATGCAATTAGTTTTATGAGATGCTCACTTACGTATAAGTTATGCAAGAAGTTCGCCAGCTTTCCTTCTGCTGATGTTTGTACTTACTCTAGTTGCATTTCTGTAGTCTGATTGTGGTCTAAAATTAAAAATGGTGTAACTGTGGGAGGAAGCATGTAACTTCTTCCCCATTGGGGACGCAGTAGAGAGCAAATAAGGGGACCTTCCTGGCTTTTGCCTTACTGCCAGGGCAAAAACTCTGGGGGAAAACCTTGACTAGGAGTGGTTTCACACTTATTTTACCCTACTAGCACGTTAACTAATGAGGTCTCTGTCCTGGCAGGTTACTTATACAGTAGTTGTGCACACTTATTCTTGTGACAGGCAAACATGTCGATTGTTCTGTTGTTGACATTTGGAATGTAACTTATGTCATCCTGTGTATGGAACAAGTGGCTTGTGAGTTCAGCCTTTTCTGACCCGTACTGTTCCTGAAGAAGGTTTAAATTGTTTTCAAAGTGGTGAAACTGCATTCGGCTTCTGCTGTTGAAACAGTTGTAGTTAGCGCAATTTTCTTTGTTTTGTGCACTTCAGTGAATAATTCTTCAAAAAGATGCTCCACAAGAAAGGTGACTACCTCACAAACTGATGTAATGCCTTTAACACTATCAATTCAATAAATCATTGACAGTTCATTTTTCAATTTATAATGGTAAATGAAAGGATTGTAACTTAATAAAAAAGTAGCGACTAAAGTGGCTGGGAAATGTTCTTTGAAAGAAGCAAACTTTTTTGGATTAATAATTTCAAAGCTGCTGAATACATGAGAGTTTTGGAATCTTCCTTTCAGTTGGTTGGTCACAATGTCACACACTTCTTTGGCATCTATTGTCAGGTTAGGTTCAGTGTTATATAGGTTCAGTGTTATATTTGGAACATTTTCTTGAAGGAGTAAAACATTCATCTTCAGAAACTTGACACCTTTAAATGTTCTCTCGTATTTCATAAAAAGCCAATTCAAAATGAGATAGTGCATTGTACAACATATCAACAGGTTCCATAAACTGATAGAAAAAATTTGGAAGGAACAAAAAGTCTGGATTGTGGAGTAAATTTCTTAAGCTAAGAGCTTCACTTATTGTAATAATCATTCCAAAATCTTCTTCCTCTTCCTCAGTCTTATCAAAACATTCCAGTAAGTGTAACTTGTTTTCTTGAACCTTATTTATTACACGAGTCTGGAAGATCGATCTTGTTGAAGACATTGAAGGAATTTTCTTGTTGCATAGTGTCTGTAACAAATCACTTTCCTTAGATGATGAAGAGAAAAATGTAAATCACTTTCTAAATGTAGTCCACATTCTTCATATTTCTTAATTCATTCACTTAAATGCTTTAGGTCCTTACATCCTACTGTTGGCCACAATCCTTCAGCACCAAATAACACACAATAGAAATGAAATAACTTTTGTTTCTCTTCACTCACTGTTAACCAAGACTTTTTACAGATTCATGTGTTGTAGAAAGTTTTCTGCTTCTTTCTGTTGAGTTGAGACATTAAGAAATCTTTTGGTTGATGTACATCTAACTTTCCAGAATAAGATTTTCACTCTGCAGCGGAGTGTGCGCTGATATGAAACTTCCTGGCAGATTAAAACTGTGTGCCCGACCGAGACTCGAACTCGGGACCTTTGCCTTTCGCGGGCAAGTGCTCTACCATCTGAGCTACCGAAGCATGACTCACGCCCGGTACGCACAGCTTTACTTCTGCCAGTACCTCGTCTCCTACCTTCCAAACTTCACAGAAGCTCTCCTGCGAAACTTGCAGAACTAGCACTCCTGAAAGAAAGGATATTGCGGAGACATGGCTTAGCCACAGCCTGGGGGATGTTTCCAGAATGAGATTTTCACTCTGCAGCGGAGTGTGCGCTGATATGAAACTTCCTGACAGATTAAAACTGTGTGCCCGACCGAGACTCGAACTCGGGACCTTTGCCTTTCGCGGGCAAGTGCTCTACCATCTGAGCTACCGAAGCACGACTCACGCCCGGTACGCACAGCTTTACTTCTGCCAGTACCTCGTCTCCTACCTTCCAAACTTCACAGAAGCTCTCCTGCGAAACTTGCAGAACTAGCTCTCCTGAAAGAAAGGATATTGCGGAGACATGGCTTAGCCACAGCCTGGGGGATGTTTCCAGAATGAGATTTTCACTCTGCAGCGGAGTGTGCGCTGATATGAAACTTCCTGGCAGATTAAAACTGTGTGCCCGACCGAGACTCGAACTCGGGACCTTTGCTTTCGCGGGCAAGTGCTCTACCATCTGAGCTACCGAAGCACGACTCACGCCCGGTACGCACAGCTTTACTTCTGCCAGTACCTCGTCTCCTACCTTCCAAACTTCACAGAAGCTCTCCTGCGAAACTTGCAGAACTAGCACTCCTGAAAGAAAGGATATTGCGGAGACATGGCTTAGCCACAGCCTGGGGGATGTTTCCAGAATGAGATTTTCACTCTGCAGCGGAGTGTGCGCTGATATGAAACTTCCTGGCAGATTAAAACTGTGTGCCCGACCGAGACTCGAACTCGGGACCTTTGCCTTTCGCGGGCAAGTGCTCTACCATCTGAGCTACCGAAGCACGACTCACGCCCGGTACGCACAGCTTTACTTCTGCCAGTACCTCGTCTCCTACCTTCCAAACTTCACAGAAGCTCTCCTGCGAAACTTGCAGAACTAGCACTCCTGAAAGAAAGGATATTGCGGAGACATGGCTTAGCCACAGCCTGGGGGATGTTTCCAGAATGAGATTTTCACTCTGCAGCGGAGTGTGCACTGATATGAAACTTCCTGGCAGATTAAAACTGTGTGCCCAACCGAGACTCGAACTCGGGACCTTTGCCTTTCGCGGGCAAGTGCTCTACCATCTGAGCTACCGAAGCACGACTCACGCCCGGTACGCACAGCTTTACTTCTGCCAGTACCTCGTCTCCTACCTTCCAAACTTCACAGAAGCTCTCCTGCGAAACTTGCAGAACTAGCACTCCTGAAAGAAAGGATATTGCGGAGACATGGCTTAGCCACAGCCTGGGGGATGTTTCCAGAATGAGATTTTCACTCTGCAGCGGAGTGTGCACTGATATGAAACTTCCTGGCAGATTAAAACTGTGTGCCCGACCGAGACTCGAACTCGGGACCTTTGCCTTTCGCGGGCAAGTGCTCTACCATCTGAGCTACCGAAGCACGACTCACGCCCGGTACGCACAGCTTTACTTCTGCCAGTACCTTGTCTCCTACCTTCCAAGCTTCACAGAAGTTCGTGCTTCGGTAGCTCAGATGGTAGAGCACTTGCCCGCGAAAGGCAAAGGTCCCGAGTTCGAGTCTCGGTCGGGCACACAGTTTTAATCTGCCAGGAAGTTTCATATCAGCGCACACTCCACTGCAGAGTGAAAATCTCATTCTGGAAACATCCCCCAGGCTGTGGCTAAGCCACGTCTCCGCAATATCCTTTCTTTCAGGAGTGCTAGTTCTGCAAGTTTCGCAGGAGAGCTTCTGTGAAGTTTGGAAGGTAGGAGACAAGGTACTGGCAGAAGTAAAGCTGTGCGTACCGGGCGTGAGTCGTGCTTCGGTAGCTCAGATGGTAGAGCACTTGCCCGCGAAAGGCAAAGGTCCCGAGTTCGAGTCTCGGTCGGGCACACAGTTTTAATCTGCCAGGAAGTTTCATATCAGCGCACACTCCGCTGCAGAGTGAAAATCTCATTCTGGAAACATCCCCCAGGCTGTGGCTAAGCCATGTCTCCGCAATATCCTTTCTTTCAGGAGTGCTAGTTCTGCAAGTTTCCCAGGAGAGCTTCTGTGAAGTTTGGAAGGTAGGAGACGAGGTACTGGCAGAAGTAAAGCTGTGCGTACCGGGCGTGAGTCGTTCTTCGGTAGCTCAGATGGTAGAGCACTTGCCCGCGAAAGGCAAAGGTCCCGAGTTCGAGTCTCGGTCGGGCACACAGTTTTAATCTGCCAGGAAGTTTTACATCTAACTTCTTTCTTTTGCAGCTTCTCTTTCATACTTAATAAATGAAAGGGCATTTTAAGCAAATGATCTACTTTATTCATTTTAAAATAACTGTATAAACACTCAAGTTTCAAGCATTCAGCTCCAGAATAGGGGACACTACCGAGAAGTGGCATCGTTCACTGTTTTCCACATTTCCTGTTGATGAATGGCAGTAGGGGGAAAAGGAATGCAGTAAGGCACATGACAGCAACTACAGTTAGGTACTGTGGGCCAAAGGTGACTGGCCCAGAACATTGAGAAGACTTGTGGACTGTTGGGCAAGGGGAGGAGAGTGGGAATGTGGCAGGGACAGGGGTTCACTGGGATGCAGGGAAAGGGTGAGGTAGTCTGTCCACCGAGCCCTGTTAAGGTGAGGGCCCAGGTAAAGAAAGGGAAACAGCTTGGTCACATCACTGTGTCTGCAGTTTTAGAGGCAGGTTGTGTGGAGGGAGTAACAGCCTTCTGACACTGGCCCCACGGCACGGCTGTGTTGGAGTGGACTGTCCACTGGGGCTTGTGCTTGCTGGCCTGCAGCTGTGCTTTGGCGAGAGGCTAACTGAAAAAGTAGAAACTGCTTGGTCATGTCACTGTGCAGACCTGGAGTGTGGAGGGAATACGAGGTTACAGGCCACCCCTCCACTGGCCCTCGACTGACTGGAACAGAGGGGAAAAGAAAAACTGGTTTGTGACTCCAAAACGATATGCTTTGCGTCTGTCTGCAACAGAGAGAACTGGGCCTGATTAGAGCAGGCTTCTGTCAGTCATAATATGCCAAGTCATGTCCAACTCGAACTGTTTGATATAAAATTGAAAAAATATACACATGACAAAATTTTTGGTGAGGTGGGCCCCTCTGGCCCTTTAGAATCAGCCACCCCTGGTGGTGGCAGAGGACGACGATGTCTGGGGGCAACAGAGGAAGAAGATGATGAAGAGCAGTGGGGTGGTGGAGGAGAACGAGAAGATGTGCAGGGCAGAGGGGGGCAAGGTGGGGGTGGAGGAGGATGAGCAAAAGTGCCGAGCTAGAGGAGGATGAGGAGAGTGAGGTGGGGGTGGAGAAGAACAAGTTGGGTAGCAGAGGAAGAAAGAAAGGAAGATTAGTGTTTACCAGCTTGTCAACAATGATGTCATTATGGACAGAGCACATGCTCAGAATAGGGAAGGGTGAGAATGGAAACAAGCCGTATCCTTTCAAAGGAATTATCCTAGATTTTGCCTTCAAGGGACTGGTCCACGAGTACCAGGGGAAGCCAGCCCTCTGGTAGCCACACCATGAATCACTGCCAGACGAGCAGAGTGCATGATGTGGGTTGTCGTCTGTGGAGGATTTATGAAAGAAGGTAGCCCATATTGCCTTTTTCATTCCCTCAAGGTCATTTTTAATTTGTCTTATGACTTGTCCAAAATAATACTGCAACCAGTCAACTACTTCGTCTGAAGCTAATCACATCCACTAATGCACTTACCACCTGCTAACTTCTTTCCTTTCGAATTACACTTCAAGTTCCTCACCTTTTCTGGATGTGTCCAACATATTCCATTTTTTCAAGTTTTGTGTCAGCATAAGGTTCAGATTCATAAACTTTTTGGTACCCTTTCGAGTCTCCATCTCCAAGGTAAGATGTATACATCACACCATATTTCTCCACTGATCTTTGAAATATCTTTACAACACCTTCAGATTCCATCCCTCCACTATAACCATTAATATTAATCCACTATTACAGCCATGACAGTACTTGGTAATACATTCCACATCAATGACTTTAACTTTGTCCAAGGAGGTAGCTGCCACTACACCATTTAGGGAACTATGGTCTCTTAATTGCTAGAATGCATTCAGGGCTGCAGACTTACATGTATTGCTGTCATTCATGTCTACACTTTCCTGAACAGAATTTTTCTTGCTATCATTTGCTACTTCTTCTAAAATCTGTAGAATAATTTTATTGCGCCTGTCAAACCTTGTAGGGAGAGGTAAGTAAAAAAACACACACACACCCACACAATTGTGCACCTCTGTACCTCATAGCATAAGAAAGTTTAATATTTGTGATATACACACACTGTTTGGTTATGCAACAAGTATAACCACTTTCACTTAAATTACAAATAATTCTTAATTTTGGTGCACAACCTCTTGTAGCACGTACCTCCTGAACTACCTTCACACCACTATTGCTGCATTCTTCACACTGCAAAGCTTTATTTAATAGTTCAGATAGAGCAGGGTGTTCAACAATACTCGTAACACCTCTATATTATCAGCATTAATACTGTCAAGCCCATTGTCCCAATATTTCAGTTTTAGATCTGAAGCACTTGGAGTAGTTGAAGCTGATTCAAGTGTTGTATCACATTGTATTTCAGTATCAGCAGGGTCAATCTGTCTGGTGAACGATTTCCATAAAATTTACGTTGTTTAACAGCAAACTTCTTAATTCGTCCCATTGATTTCAAGTGAAATAAGAAACTCATGCACAACAGTTACTTCACTATAAACAAAATATTTGTGCCAAAACTTCAGCAAACAAATACTAAAGTCTCTGTATAAATAAAAAATAAGCAAATGAAAAGCTTTTGCAGGTCAGCCAATTTAAGGGATTAGAAAGTAAAATAAATAAATAAATAAATAAATAAATAAAAAAATCAGACAAATGAGAGTAAAACTTTATTTTTAAAAAATCGGATTGTGCGCCATGGGGATGTTGTGGTGCGTGCAGCCACTTTTGAATTCCTCTAATTTTGGTACTCTCTGTGGTCCTTTTTCTTGGGAGTAAACTTTTTCTGGTCCAGAAAACTACGGAGAAAGTTTTAAGACAAAAATTAAAAATTTGATTTTTTGACAGTTATTCACATGGAAGTCTCCTTAAGCAATTTCGGGAAATCACAGAAAACCTAAATCTGGAAGGTCAAATGGGGGGATATGGTGGAGGGCAGATGAGGACATGGAGGGAGGGGGGGGGGGGGGTCAGAGAGGAAGCGGTTGGGGAGTGAGAAGTATGTGTTGGGGGGCGGAGGAGGAAGAAAAGAATTAGGGTTCAGTTTGATGATGATGATGATGATGATGATGATGATGATTATTATTATTATTGCAGGAATAATGTTCAGGAACACACAAGAAGATCAAAGGCTAGCATAAGTTTTATTGAGACACAGTGCATCATATGGCCAAGTGAAGACAATTTTTTGTAATAAAATTAAAACTTATAGACTGTCATCCTAGAAGAATGGAAAAGCAGCAGCTTGTCACATTTGAGGCTTCATGCACTACACCACGGATCTTAATTTAAAATTATTGTAAATTACAGGTGGAACATAATGCCCACATGACAGGTCACTACAGACCAAATAGGAGTATGTTGCAATGGTGGCAGGAGAAGGCATTAACAAGGTCTGGTGCGACAAGGAAGTGTGGGAAGACAGGGAAGAGTGTAAGGAGTATGTTGCAATGGTGGCAGGAGAAGGCATTAACAAGGTCTGGTGTGACAAGGAAGTGTGGGAAGACAGGGAAGAGTGTATGACGGGGAGGTGGCCGTTGTCTATGTAATGCACCATATAGGGAGCACTAGGATAAATTCTCACAAAAAAGTGCAAGGGACAGAGAGAAAAGCTAAGCCAAATGGAAGAGATATGGAAAAAAATAAACTTGGGTGAAGCAGAAAAGATCCAAGGAGTGTGGTGCTATGACTGCGGGCCAAAGTATGGTTTAGAATAACAATGACAGAGGAGAGATGGAAGGGTTGTAGAGGCAATTAAGTCAATAATATGGAATGGTAGACATTGTGGTCAGCGGGGGTGAGAGAGTGAAGGATATGTTCGAATAATTCATTTGGCTGGATAATTGGTTCTTGGCCAGTGTGTACAGTGGTGTAACATTGTATGTAGAATCCACTGTGCCCAAAAACTCAGATAGTTATTGTTCTTTCCTCTTTCTATTGTTACATAGCAATATATTCTCACATGTGTGTACAAAATCATTTTTGAAACTCTTGGGCAATATGTACAACTACCAATAGGCCTGTTGCAGGCTGGATGATCCGTCTAAAGAACTGGCCAACAAATTGCATATGAAATGTCCATTGTACAAAAGCATATCGACATGCACCTGGCCTCTTATGGTTTAGTGGTGGACACAATGCGAAGGATGAATTACACAAGTTTATGTTTAGTGATTCTTCCTTGGTATAAAAAGTTTGCAAATGGACTATCAGCCAGAAGAGCAGCAACTGCTAGAGGTCATAAGGCAATGACATACAAAGCCAAACTTCAGGCATCCCACTATGGAGAGCTTTAGCCTACCCTACACCCCATTTGACTGTTGAACAGTGTGAACATATCCAGAACATCAAGCACACAGTTCAATATCAGAAAGAGATGCTCTTCCTAACAGATATTTCTCACATTACTCAGCAGACACCTAGATATTCAGAAACTTCTCTGACCAGCACACATACCAGACTAGTCTCCTAGTGACCAAGTGGTGTCTAGTCTGGTCTACATTACTAAAAACATCTTGACTAATTGTAGCAACAGGTGCAATAATTTTATTGTGTTCTATAATAAATATCCATAGATCGTTTGTTTTAAGGAAGTTGAATTTCCAATACTATTTGTTATTGTTTGTAGCTATTCTTTCCTGGCTATGCACCAGAATGGCATTTGAGCTTTGTGTAATTGGCAGTATAAAAAAATGATCGTACCTTCATCATTCTGCACATATTCATCCTCATTACACCGGTGGGAAATGCACACACTTGAAGCAATGAAGTATTTATTAATGTATTATGCATGCTGTACACATGTGATTATAGCACACTTGAATCTTTTTAACAATAATTTTGGTACAGTAGAACTTAGATTATCTGCATGATTTGGGACTGAATTTGACCAGGATAATCAAATATTGCGATAAGTCAGTAAATCATGAAAACAGGACATTTCTTAAAAAGCTAAACCTGTGTATACATACTACTGATTATTAATTTAATGACCACAAAACAATGTTGTTTGGATTTTGTACTGTTCTACGTTACATACAATGTCAGTTCTTAAACATATCAGTTAGTCAGTTGTTTTGCTGTCTTTAATTTTTTTGTGCTGCAAAGTCTCACATCATCCTCTATGACTATCTTCATTAAGATTACAGAACTAAATCATAACTCCAGTGAGCTGTTACCTGAAATCCAAGTATCTAGGTCATCAATTATCCACTTTTGCTGGCCACCAAACTCCCCAGACATGAATATTATTGAGCATAAATGTTCAAACTTAAAGCACACTAGAATATATTTAATTATATGTATCCTAGATGGAATATAAACAACTGAAGCAGTTAAGGTAATAACTGAAAATACAGTTGAGCGGTTCAGTCCACCACATATAGGCATGTAAACAAGATACAATATTGATGAGCTTTTTAGCAAAATAATATATATAGTTATAATAGAGGGAAACATTCCACGTAGGAAAAATATATCTAAAAACAAAGATGATGTGACTTACCAAATGAAAGTGCTGGCAGGTCGACAGACACACAAACAAACACAAACATACACACAAAATTCAAGCTTTCGCAACAAACTGTTGCCTCATCAGGAAAGAGGGAAAGACGAAAGGATGTGGGTTTTAAGGGAGAGGGTAAGGAGTCATTCCAATCCCGGGAGCGGAAAGACTTACCTTAGGGGGGAAAAAAGGAAAAAAGAACGGGTATACACTCGCGCGCACACACACACACATATCCATCCACACATATACAGACACAAGCAGACGTATTTTATCTCTGTGTGTGTGTGTGGGGGGGGGGGGGGGGGGGCAGATGGATGGTGGATATGATGATTTGTTGTATGCTGTACCTCTGCTATTTCTCTGCCACAAAATGCATGGATAGTACATAGCTTTAAGTTTCACAATGTTAACAAAAAGGAGAGATTTCTTATATTTTGTATGAATATATGATGCTGGAAAAATGTATGTTGTCTTTTCTGTTTTTAGTTACAAGCGTTGGGTGTGGCAGTGATGGAAGAAACAGTCTTTCTGTCATAACACAACCATTGTCACTGGGCAAATGGGTGTCAGATCAACAGTAGTTTTCCAGAGAACACATCCTGAAGCAACTCACCCAGTAGCGCAATAATAACAACGACAAAAGAAAAAAAATGTACTTTGAACTGTAAAATTAAACAATGTGTTCAGTTCATGTTCAGCCTTGGCCATGATTCTGGAAGGAATTGATGCACTTTGTTCATGTTTGACATGGAAATATAACCAGGGTGTTTAAAAGTAATGCAATAAAGATTCAAAAACTGAAGATTTTAATCCTACCAGAAGAACATTTTCATGAATCATTGGCTTGCATGAAAGTTTTTTTAGATGAAGTAAAGTTGTCTAGGTTAAAGGGCCATTTAAAATTTCTCACAAGAACTGATGCCAGATAGTAACATCTTTGAATTATTGAAGTTATCCTGAATTTGATATGATTTTATTTCAGAGTATTGGGGTGAAAGTGTTATGAAGGGTACTTTTGCAGGGCTAGACTGACTATTTCAGTTCTGGAATGAAGAAAAGTGAATTTAACTGTGAAAAAGAATTTAAGTGGCATTCCAAAATAAGAATACAGACATTATCTTTGCTAGTAACTTAAAGCTTAAACAAGCAACAACACTAATATCATAGGATATTACAGATTACAACAGATGTGGTATTAATGCTGAATATTGTGGTGCCTAGGGAAGAAGGACTTACAGTCAAATAAGGCAGAAGGGATAGATAACATTCCATCAGAATTTCTAAAATCATTGGGGGAAGTGGCAACAAAACGACTATTCACGTTGGTGTGTAGAATATATGAGTCTGGCGATATACCATCTGACTTTCGGAAAAGCATCATCCACACAATTCCGAATACAGCAAGAGCTGACAAGTGCGAGAATTATCGCACAATCAGCTTAACAGCTCATGCATCGAAGCTGCTTACAAGAATAATATACAGAAGAATGGAAAAGAAAATTGAGAATGCGCTAGGTGACGATCAGTTTGGCTTTAGGAAAAGTAAAGGGACGAGAGAGGCAATTCTGACGTTACGGCTAATAATGGAAGCAAGGCTAAAGAAAAATCAAGACACTTTCATAGGATTTGTCGACCTGGAAAAAGCGTTCGACAATATAAAATGGTGCAAGCTGTTCAAGATTCTGAAAAAATTAGGGGTAAGCTATAGGGAGAGACAGGTCACATACAACATGTACAACAACCAAGAGGGAATAATACGAGTGGACGATCAAGAACGAAGTGCTCGTATTAAGAAGGGTGTAAGACAAGGCTGTAGCCTTTCGCCCCTACTCTTCAATCTGTACATCGAGGAAGCAATGATGGAAATAAAAGAAAGGTTCAGGAGTGGAATAAAAATATAAGGTGAAAGGATATCAATGATACGATTCGCTGATGACATTGCTATCCTGAGTGAAAGTGAAGAAGAATTAAATGATCTGCTGAACGGAATGAACAGTCTAATGAGTACACAGTATGGTTTGAGAGTAAATCGGAGAAAGACGAAGGTAATGAGAAATAGTAGAAATGAGAACAGCGAGAAACTTAACATCAGGATTGATGGTCACGAAGTCAATGAAGTTAAGGAATTCTGCTACCTAGGCAGTAAAATAACCAATGACGGACGGAGCAAGGAGGACATCAAAAGCAGACTCGCTATGGCAAAAAAGGAATTTCTGGCCAAGAGAAGTCTACTAATATCAAATACCGGCCTTAATTTGAGGAAGAAATTTCTGAGAATGTACGTCTGGAGTACAGCATTGTATGGTAGTGAAACATGGACTGTGGGAAAACCGGAACAGAAGAGACACGAAGCATTTGAGATGTGGTGCTATAGACGAATGCTGAAAATTAGGTGGACTGGTAAGGTAAGGAATGAGGAGGTTCTACGCAGAATCGGAGAGGAAATGAATATGTGGAAAACACTGATAAGGAGAAGGGACAGGATGATAGGTTGTCTGCTAAGACATGAGGGAATGACTTCCATGGTACTAGAGGGAGCTGTAGAGGGCAAAAACTGTAGAGGAAGACAGATTGGAATACGTCAAGCAAATAATTGAGGACGTAGGTTGCAAGTGCTACTCTGAGATGATGAAGTTAGCACAGGAAAGGAATTCGTGGTGGGCCGCATCAAACCCGTCAGTAGACTGACGACCAAAAAAAACAATATCTTCAAGCTAAAAGCATTTCTTGTGGTTGCTTGCACAAGTTTGTTTGGCTCTATAATTTGTGAGTTGGTTCTAGACAATTTCAGACTGAATATTGAGGGACCAGAGATAGTAAACTGTGTCAAGCGTACACTACGTGAACATCTGTGAGTTTCTACAATGAAAAATAAATAAGACAGTGATAAGGCAGTCCAAATATTAAATATGACAACTACTACTAATGATGAAAAACTTAAGACTCCCTCTATTAGCCACCAAAACAAAACCTGTGACCTAATTAATTGTATCTCCAGAACTGTACAGTGGTCTGCGGCTGTTGTAGGAGTTGAGCATTGCAGCGGAAACAGCAAGAAAATGACAGGATAGCATCTCTGGTGCATGCAGACCTACGGATCACTGTGAACAGCCTCCCCCCCCCCCCCCCTCCACACACACACACACACACACACACACACACACACACACACACACACACACACACACACACACACACACACTTGGCAAGTTGGTGTGGGGGGGAGGAAGAGGGAGAGAGTGGGGAAGGGGGTGTGGCGGAAAGGGAGGGGAAGAGGGAGATGCACAAGTTGGAGAAGCATCAGGTGCATGGGATGGAAATGTGGTGCCTGCGAGAGTAGCACAGGATCCATCAAATACTGAGGGCAGGAATACTACTCGACTGCTGCTTCACAACCAGTGTCATCTGGACCATTCTCCCTAACACCAGCTTCTCTCAGTTAAGTAGGTGGGATCTGTCTTTGCATCAGATTCTTCAATCATATAATCCTCATGGCCTTGATCTCTCTTGACCGCTACTCTGTAATCATCACAGACCCTGCTCCCTGAGTTCTGTTTAACTCATTTTGCACCCTCCACTCTTCAACGTCTCTCCCCATTTGTCCCCATCATTGTGCCATAGCTAGCTCACTATGCCACATCCCTGTTCTATAAGCTTTCCACCTTTTGCTCCCAATCACCACCCACCCTTCCAAACTTTCCATTCCATCAAAGTCTCCTTTTCCCCTCAACCATACATTACCTCCTCTCATTCCATTGTTTTACTTGTCAGATCATCATTAACACTGGAATAATATAGATAAAAGAAATTTGCCTTTCAGGATCATTTGGTAGAAAAAATTATGACTCTTACTGTACAGCTACCACGATTTCAAGGAAACTGGGTCATATCATCATCATCATCACAATAAGTTTGAAATAAAACAACGGAAGAGCCATCTTCTGATATAAATATGTTTTTGGGAATCTTCTCGAAAGTCACCATTACTGAGCATACACGCATCAATACTTTCCCTTACCTAACACGTATTACAATTTAGGTATGGGAAACTATTGTTACATTATTAGTAAAAATATTGTTATGAGTCACATAATATTTTTACTGACAATTTTACTATGAATTTTTGTTATTAACTGATCACTGTCACTCTTGACTAATCTTCACACTTGCAATTGCTGCAACTAGGACTTTTTACTTATTCATTCTTCAGTCTTATTATTTCTGCTTCTGAATGTAACCTAGTTTCCTATTTGGCAAATAGTCCATGTATATAATGCTATATATCGAAGGTTCTCTGTACAAGAAAACAGTAGAATATTCATGACTTTTCTCAAATAAATTCCAGACAGAATAACATATCGAGACTACTAGAAAAGCCGCGATTTTTCTCATAGGTACGTGTTAGCTATTTATGTGCCAGACAGAAACACATAAAATATGACGATGCTGACGCGCGTGCTACATAGGAAAGTACAACTACTCGATTTAGTCGAGTCAACTGATGAAGGAAATGAACAAATAGTGTGTGGGCTGACTGGTGGGGTTGGCAATGCGTGCAGCCTGCGCCCCCCAAGAAGGAGGGGGAGGGGGGGATTGGGCACACCCCCCCAAATGTATCCGCCACTGCACTTGCATTTGCAGGTGTGTGGGTGTTGTTGTGCCTATCTGCGACTCAGCATCTATGCTAAATGGTGAGTTGCTAAGTTTGAAATACTAGGGTTGGAACTTTAATAGTGGCAACTATTTATTCACAACCGATACAAAAGAGTTACATGTTTGCTCCTGTTACTGTCCTTCAAAGTAGTCACCAGAATTGTGTAGAACCTGTTGCCAGCGATGTGAAAGGCATAGTATACCCTTAGCAGAGCCTGTTCTGTTGATGGTGCAAATGGAGAGGTCTGCTGCCTGTCAAATCTCTGGAACAGTTCTGAAGGAAATGCCACGAAGTGGTTCCTCCATCTTTGGAATCAAATCAAAGTCACAAGGACTTAAGTCCGGGGAGTATGGTAGATGGTACAGTACTTCCCAGTCCCATCGACTGAACAGAGCAGCCGCAGCTTGCGCTGTAAGTGCCTGCGCACTGTCGTGCAAAATGATGGGTGGGATGCACAAAAAGTGTCACCACTTCTTTCGCAAAGCTGGTAGCTGGTGATGCTCCAAAAACGAACAGTAATACTGTGCATCGACGGTCTGCCATGGAGGAATGTAATGTGTTAGGATAACACAATCACAGTCGTATACAAGAATCACCATAAGTTCAGACCGCTCCATTCGCACCATCAACAGTACAGGCTCTGCTAACGGTATACTACGCCTTCCACATTGCTGGGAAAAGGTTCTACACAATGCTGGTGACTACTTTGAAGGACAGTAACAGATGCAAACATGTAACTCTTTTGTATCAGTTGTGAATCAATAGTTGCCACTATAACCAAACATTCATGAACCATAAAATGTCCTTTGGAGTTACTGGTTTACTCATCTTTGTCAAGTTATTTACAGTCTGCTTCATTAATTCCATCATCTGCTATTAGATGCTGGTAGAAGGCACAGGACACGTGGTATATAAACCAGTAATTGACACCATAGGCTCCAGCTTGTGCAAGATGAAAACCACCGCCTTCCATCTAGCAAATTCCAATGTTAAATGTTACATAAGCAGTACTTAAATTGTATCATTCGATGGATATTTCCTATATGAAATCCCTGAATTTGCACTCTTTCACAAGTACTTGCTGTCCATCAGCAGCCATCTTTCTGTGAATTCCAGACACTGTAATCCTCTCAACAAGTGACAGAAATATTTTTCCTTTTTTTGTATTCTTACTACCTGAAATGGTTTATACTTCTTAAGTTTTGATGGTAGTTACAGACAGGCACACGAATACCATGCATGTACCCCAATTTTTCAATGACAGCAAATCTCCATTTGGGATAAGATTCCAATCTATTCTCTTGCATCATTGCTCAGAACTCCTTACCCTTTTGCTAACTAGAAAGTCTGGATTTTCACTGCCACAACTTACAGAATACAGGGTGATTCAAAAAGAATACCACAACTTTAAAAATGTGTATTTAATGAAAGAAACATAATATAACCTTCTGTTATACATCATTACAAAGAGTATTTAAAAAGGTTTTTTTTTCACTCAAAAACAAGTTCAGAGATGTTCAATATGGCCCCCTCCAGACACTCGAGCAATATCAACCTGATACTCCAACTCGTTCCACACTCTCTGTAGCATATCAGGCGCAACAGTTTGGATAGCTGCTGTTATTTCTCGTTTCAAATCATCAATGGTGGCTGGGAGAGGTGGCCGAAACACCATATCCTTAACATACCCCCATAAGAAAAAATCGCAGGGGGTAAGAGCAGGGCTTCTTGGAGGCCAGTGATGAAGTGCTCTGTCACGGGCTGCCTGGCAGCCGATCCATCGCCTCGGGTAGTTGACGTTCAGGTAGTTACGGACAGATAAGTGCCAATGTGGTGGTGCTCCATCCTGCTGAAATATGAATTGTTGTGCTTCTTGTTCGAGCTGAGGGAACAGCCAATTCTCTAACATCTTCAGATACTGTAGTCCAGTTACAGCAGCAACTTCGAAGAAAGGTGACGCTGACGCCTAGTCAACAGCGCCTCAAGCGAACAAATGTACAACTAAATGAAACTTTATAGCTCCCTTAATTCGCCGACAGATAGTGCTTAGCTCTGCCTTTTGTTGTTGCAGAGTTTTAAATTCCTAAAGTTGTGGTATTCTTTTTGAATCACCCTGTACATTACACTATTCTTTATGCTTCTATTCAGCATCTCACCACAGCATCGAACTATACATGCTCCACTTTTGTCTGGGATATGACATCCTTACTTCAAGAGGGCCAAACAACGTAACCTTGTTGCCCACAAGGTCGAGTTAAAGATTTTTCTTGTGTTATTGTCTGCAGTGCTATGTAGTTTTCTGACATGTCAAGATGAATTAATGTTTTCACCAAGTCAAAACTGAAAATAAATGTTTCCACTGTTTCATTCTTTGCTTTTCTGAGGCTCTCTCTAGCTGCGCCTACCTTCCGGAGTTCAGGTCAGGAGCACTGTTGAAATGTTTTCCTTTGTCCTTCATTTTCAGTCAATTCAATTTTAAATTATTCACATGTTTTGGAGCAAGTAGAAACAGATCAAAATGTTCATTAAAGTAATGTCTGTAGGCCCACTCTTCAATATGCCACAATTCTCTAATGTTTAATTTGGGAGAATGATCTTTCTTGTGAAAATTGTGGTATCATTCTCCTCATAAATGCACTGTGAAGGTATTTCTTTTTTCTTGCTTTTTTTATTCTTTCACATGATCTGTGAGGTTCCTTCACTTCTTCAGCATTCTCTTTACTAGTACAGTCATTCCTACATTTATAATTAGCTGAATCAAAAATTTACTTTATTTTTGCCCAACATGTTAATCACTTTGTATACTGTATGTCTTTCCTGGGTCTGTAAACAACTTTTGTACAGTGTCAACATGTTTACACAGACTTTTTCTGACACTGACTGTTTCTGCTTGCTTCTTTTTATCACACTCAGGTTATCATCATTTTTAAAACTGGTGGTTCATAGATTGTAAGTGGAAATATTGTAATTATTCACAGCAGCACCAATTTCTGTAACATAACCAAAAGACTAGAGGAGAATTACACATTTTTGTTGCCTCAGTAACACAAACATGCATCAGTACCACTGTGGCTTTCTGCGGGAGAGCCTACTGTAACACTGCTATTGCAATATGAAGTTACATTCTAAAATTAACACTGCACTTAAAAGATAATCATAAAATCCAGAACCATTATGTCATGAAGGATAGGCAAAGCTTAATCACAAACCTTTCATTTTTTAAATTTTTTTTATTGACTAAACAAATCACCAGCCACTCTTGCAGGGAAATGGACCCATTATTTTCAACAGTAATTAATTTACAAATGAGACACAGAAAGCAAACAACTAATCAGAACAGGTACAGAAAAAAATGTTGAAGTACTGCCTATGCCTAGTAGCTAAAATGTTAAGCTAATTCTGGAACTGATACCACTGCATTGATCAAGGCTGAGCACTACTCACTTTTTGGAATGAATGAGATTTTTAAAACAAACAGGATGCCACTTTAGTATTAAATATCATTAACAGTTCTAAATGCTTGTTTTAAAAAAAGTAAGTACATTTCTAAATTAAATGGTTGAATATGTAGATTTAACAGCCTTTGCTATGCAAATTAATGAGATATATATTACCTTTGCTACAATGACACTTCCTGCATACATTTAGTACTTCAAACAAAAGTTTTTAAAAGATCAGCAGTTCTAAACTTCTCCTTTAAATGTAAAAACCACTACATTTACTTGAGTATTACCAATCCTGCTGCTAATATCCACCTATAAACAAAATCAACTATCAAGTACACAGTGATAATACTGAAACCACAATGTTGCAATTTGGCATGGCTGTATAACACTGTAGACAGTAGTCACATATACAGGTAAACATACGTATCACAGCACCTTGTCTCATCCTGTCAATCATTGCACTGTCGGCCTAACTACAGCCATTTCTGGCTGCTCCATCTAATAAGTGTTATTAAATAATTTACACATGACACATGTAACACATATAAACATTGAATATAGTTTACAGCACAGAATGAAAATACTGTCACACAGACTCACTGACAAATGCACAGTTATTTCCTGGTCCTCTCATTTTGAAGCACAGGAACAAATGTTTTCAGTTCCCATGCAGTAAATCACTATTTTTCAGACTGATGTCATGAAAGTCACACCATTTGTATTCTGACAATCAAACACTAAATAGGCTATCCACAAAATTCAAGACAAATCATTTTTCACAATGACAGTATAATTTTTGTTGTTAAGTACACAAAAGGCTGACTTCAGCTGCATTTCTAACCACTGAAAGCAAGTCACCAAAAATGACAAATAGGTGTCTTAACTAACATTCCACAAAAACTCCTGCTTTAAATTATAATTTTGTTTTTAACGGGTGTCAACACCAACAAAAAAATTAGTTTATTACAGAAATAGCACCATTTCGTTATGAATTCTGTATGTGTATGCTCTTAAGTAAAATTAATGCTGTCTCAAATAAACTTGACAGATGCTTCTGAAATCACAGTAGTTTGATGTCTATTAGTTCCCGTATTGCAGAATATAGAGTAACAGTGATTATTGGAGCAGTACTTAAGTTTGCACAAAAAATCAAAATATAATCATAGAAATAATGGCTACTAGATCTTAGCAACTATCTCACTGCCACACAAGAATTAATTCCATAAAAGGAAGGCTTTATTCAAAACTGATTGCATAGTATTTCATAAGATGTGTCATACCACCCCCCCCCCCCTCCCCCTTAGTGGCAACTAATAATACAAATGTGAAAAATATACTCCTCTGAGAAGAGTGAAATAGATTATGTAAAGCCAAATATCACTTCATATTTTCATGATGGAACAACAGGACCAATATTCTTTCATGAACTGAGGAACTGACCAAAACAAAGCCCACTTCATCATAAATTGCTGAACAGTGACAGCTGCCATGAAGCCAAACAACGACAGGAACAAAATTTAATACATTGGAAAATCAGTTATATAAAGCTCTTTAGTCTCAAGAAGCTGCAGATTTGGATAGTATAAAGCTTATAAATTAGAGTTATAGAAACCAAACAATGGCAGGACTGTAAGTTACACAGTTGTTACAATTATCACAATAACATCAGAAATTAAGAAACCTCAAATCTGAGTGAACCACAGTAATGAAAAGAAAACTTTTATATAATGGATTTAACAGAGCTCAAAAGTCTATCGAAACGTTGATTAATATTCAGTCAATAATCACATGAATATCAAGTTCATTGCAAAGATCTGTAAAGTGGATCTGCTACGCAGAACATGAAAAAAGTTTTTGATGTCAGCGTGTGCCGAGGATAACTGCTGACATTTACTTATAAATGCACAATGATTTGTTTGTAGGAACATAACATCATTGTTTATTAGCAGGAAGGTGACTGCAGTTCTACCGAGTCCAGTTCAGTTCGAGAGAATTATATGCCTTTCTCAAACAATTCCTAAAAGTTTGAGTACACTGCAAGTTATCCTTCCAGGTCAGCGAGGAGTTCCAGCTTCTGCTGAAAGAACGAAAGTGCTGTTGCACATACAGTTTGTGCGGACGGTGGTGAGCCTTCTGGGCATCAGGCCGAACCTGCCGGCCAGCGGCCATGGTCAGACCTCAGGACTTGGAGCTTCACTGCCACTACCATTAAGGTGGAGATGAAGATCAGATGGCTCATCATGCTCACTCTCTGTATCCACTGATGCTGAGCGTGAGGCTTGTGATCGGGTACCTCCTGTCCACCGCTCTTTCCAGCTTTCTAGCCTCATGATCTGAAAATTGTGTACAGATTTTAATTAATACTGTGACACTCAATGTAAAATAGGAATACTGTTGCAATAATGTAACAAACAATACAAAACTTAATTATTAACATGATTACTACTATTTTCTGTACACTGCCATGGGTAACTTACATTCGACTATGAAATTATATGGATAATTACACCAAAAAAAGAAGTGAGTGATATGGCAGCAAATGGAAACACACTCAGAAAGAGATAGTTTAAAGGCCTAAAACAACCACGCTGCTTCAGGTTTTCTGCAGCTTCACTATGTGATTCCTAAGTAGTTTTGGCATTGAGAACATGGTTAGATCCTTCCACTGGGTTTGGTGAAACTGAGGTCAACATCTAAGCCACTTTTGGTCCACGGGATGTTAAACATTTAAACATAATTTTTAATAAATTGATGTAGAGTTGTGACAGTAGCTTTCTGCAGTCTTAATGCAGGGCCAGACATTGTTAAGCAGGAAAATCATAGAAAGTGACCACTGTTAGCTTCTAATAATATATTTCTCACAAGGGTGTGCTCGAGTTGCCATTCCTCAAAGAACCAGAGTTCTTTTGCGACTTAATGCTTCCTCTATGTGATTAGTACCTATTTATCCATCCCAAAAATCTAAGGTCAAGAATTTTTTGGCCTATTCTACTTACTACTCAGAATGTCACCTATCAAATGTAGGTTTATATAATTTTTTGTCTGTGCATTAACTCCAAGAAAATAATATCAGATGGAACATTTATAAGAACAAAAGGAGTTAGCTGAAACTTTGTTGGAAGAATTATCTTATCCTACACCGCAAAGATATGAGGAAACCACTGAAAATCTAAATCATAGTGGCTGCAGTACGACCAAAATAAAACATTTTCCCTCTAATAAGGAGAGCACTTTACCCTTTCACCACTCAACACCATTTGTACCATAGAGCCACTGTCACAGCTTTTAACTGCCATTCTTTTACAATGATTTCAAATGATGACTCAGTGAGTATGTGACATCAGAAATACAATTAGTCTTTGAAGAGAATTTAAAGCAAAGGATGCATCTTAGTAATGAAACCTCTATGGTATATGAGCAGAAGGCATTTAACTGCTCCTCATGCAAGCTCAGGATTCTGTATCTTCATTTTAAGACATTCACACACAAAATGGATCAGTCAATAATGAAAGTAAAGATAATCATCATTCTGCAACAGTGAAAGTCTTATAATTTTGCTACTAACTACAGTTTTTGATTCCAATTAACTGTTACAGGGATGAGATAAATTTAACTAAAATAAGAAATCATTTCAGAAACAAAACATATTTCTCAAAGAACCTTTCTTTGCATAGCAACAGAAACATAAGGCAACAAATCCGTGCATGCCCATAACCTAGGGGTACATTAGATGACAAAACAGAAAACCAACATCTAATAACTTACATTTATTACAATAGTGGCACATCTCCCTTCACACTGTACTACAAACAGGCATGCATTACATAACAAACATTTGATGTTTTTTCCACCTTTTACTTTGGCAATGTCAATGGAAGGCATTACAAATCTGACACAACTAACTAATCAAACAGTACTGTGTTTAAGATTGATCAGGGATTGAGGAATACAAGATAACCTAAACTCATTATTTAAAAAATGAATTTGAGTTCTTTAAATGTATTGTGTTTCGATTTTTTCCAAGATTAGTTTCATAATATTCATTTCTGAAACTATATAAATCCTGTCCCAACACATCACATTAAATAGTTTACATGATACATTTTTAACACTACGGGGCCATCTTCATAAACCAAATACACTGGCCAATCAAACTATTTTTGGCTCCAAGATTTTATTCAGACCTGATAAGAAATTTCTTTCAGAATGCATAATTACTCTTATGGTCCATACATTTTGTGATACCTTTAAAAATTCATTACAAAAACTATTTTATGAGGAAATGAGATTAACCTACAAATTGGTTATAATTTTATTGAGTAATACTGTCATTTATCTATTGTGGTCGCTACACAGTTTTACAACAATACAGCTCCCACAAACCACAGTTTTAGCAGTTTTTCCTGGATGGAAATGTGTCTCAGCTTGCAGTGGCCACTGACGAACTACTTTGTACATAGCAATTAAATTTTGAGGGAAGGCATCTTGTGATTTACTCTGTCACAGCCAAACAATTTGAAAGAATATTCTGATATTATAAAACCTTAATCTTACTCTTGATCCAGAAGACAGATCCAATTTTGTCACATAAAAAAGTGCAGAAACTTGACTTCTTTAGTAACAAAAAGTGATTAGCATGAAAATGATGTATACACAATCATTCCAAAATACAACTTCCAATTAACAATATTCAAAATTAGTCCTCTCATGAAGTATTTACTTTAAAATGATATTAAAGAACTATTCTTTAAATTTGCATGCAACATATATATATTATTACGGTGCATGTAAACAGACACTGCCATACTGGATGGAAAGATAACTATGCAAGGAAGGGGGAAAAGTAGTGTTGACATGAGAACTGTAAGAAAAAATAGTCATAACATACAACAGTTCAAAATGCCCATGAGTATGCTAAAACAGAAGTGATGGTGTTTGTTTCACCTTTATTAGAAATTAAATTCTTTGCCTTTCTATCCATAGTTAGACAACAATCCATCATAAAAACTGCTAATGCTTGCATACTTCAATGTCGTTATTTTGAAGTCATTACAAAATATGCGATCCAGCTATATTTTTGAAAAGTGTTTTACATTTGATTCTGATATAAAAGTATGCTATATCTTATACACCTCATGATCATATTAGTAAACATTTGAATTCAACAGAATTAAAACTAAGTATACACTGCCAAAATTAAGTCTTAGCATCTTAGCAACCCTTTTCGAAGTCCTAATTTCACAACAATGATGAAAGGTACTTTTTGGTATCTCACACAGTAAGGAGATTCAGGTTTAATGCTAACTGATGACCAAGTCATTGGAGACAGACCACAGGTGCACACTTGAAAGGATTTAATAGAAAATTTGTTCTGACTTTCTCAAACGAACCATCCTAGCTCTCATGTTTAGTTATTTGGGGAAATCATGGAACATCTGAATTTGAGAATTCAGATTTGGATTTGAAAGTCATTCCAACAGAATATAAGTAAAATGTTTTGAACAGTGAGCCATCTTACCTGATGGCAACATTCACTGGAAAGATCATTGGTTCATTTCAGTATCATAACTGTCTTCTTATTAATAACTGGCAGGCTGCAAATTGTTGGTTGCAGCTCATACAGTGCTAAACCTAATCAGTTCTCTGATCTAATTTCAAAAGAGGAGAAACAAATTGCATAACAATTTTCCCATGTTCAGTTCTATTGCCAAAATATATTGACTACTACTGTATGACAATCTAACAATATATACTAACATTGTGGATTCTGTATGGTCTATCTTCACAGATACTTCATGCAACTGTTTTTGGAGTTTTGCACAATTAAGGTCAATTACAATGAAGTCAACCCTCAGAAAATTCAGAGTTTTCTTTCAGACCTAAAAGATTTTTCATCTTAAGTCCCTTCAAATTAAGTGTGATTCCTTAATTTGAAACTCTTCAAATCAACCATTTCAAAATTCGAAGAGTAGAACATGGCATACCAAATCTAACAAAGAACCAGCATACCTTTGCATTTACATAAACCAAGCCTGGCGAATTGTAAGTGAACCACACACATGAAGACACTCCTAGTGGCAGAAGTTCACACTGCTATACAACATTAATATTCTCAGAAAGATAAAACCTTATTCAACACTTTGTATTTTTATGCAATACCACCATTATATTTTACATCCATGGTTTGTAAAATACAGCAAATATTGCAACTTTGAAGAATATTTGACTTTCTCCAAGGTGTGAAAGAGCCCACCAGAAATTTGATGGCATAATCCACAATGTAATATGAACCTAAACCACCTGTGAAGTTCTGACAGAGGTGAAAGCCACACAGCATTACAAAGGATCTTACAATCTTTACTTCACACATATCTTCTATTCCAACTGTTCACTGTCCGTAAGCTTTTCAACTAGTTTTAGATCACTATACCTTCACGTCACATTAAAGTTTACTTCAAATGTTTCATGAAAATTTTCTGATTTTTATCAGATAATTTTCGGTGTGACGACAAAATTGAAAACTTATAATGGCGAACAAAGTTACTTAAATCAATTTTTAGCACTGAAAATTACAAGCTGATAAAATACAAAAACTCCCAGAAACTGAGAGTAATGATTTTAACATCTTCATGATATGAACTCGGGAAGAAGTATATCACAGTCATTTTCTCGAGACACGCCCATAACTCCAGAATATTTTACCTGGTATTTTCCAACATCTGTTTTCTACATTTCTGAATGATAACTTCCAATTCTGATAGCACTTTAAGTAATATTATATTCAACCAACCACAAATACTCCACTTCATGATGTCACATATGCTTGGGGCCGACATAAATGATATCTGAGCCCCAATTCAATCATGTCACAAATCAAACTTGTTTATTTTATGCGATTTATTTTGATGGCTGTAGTTGATTCCAAGTTTCTGGTTCCAGAGTTTGTGTGTGCGATCAGTTTTTCTAACTTGTGCCATGTAAATACTGGTAGATCAAAACATTTCTTCACAGCATGTAATTATTTTCTAAAGTAACAAAGATGATCACAGTAACAACTGCTATTGGACATGTTTGGGCATGGATGCCAACCATCATTTGAATAGCATTCGCAGAAATTGAAAGCACTGCAGGTCGACAAGACCTATCACACCATCAATTCACTCCAAAGTGACACTTGGCATCTATCACAAATATATTTAAGAACAGCCCTCTCCCCACCAGTTTAAGGGATGTGAGGTCACAAAAACAAAGTATTAACATGTACTTATTGACATAATTAATTTATACTGGTATTAACTTAAAAAATTTTCCTTTTGCATAACAAATTTGTTTGAATATCTGTTAAAGTGGTTGCAACCACACTTGAGTCCACTATCATAACCTACCACCCTGTCTGCCATCTTAGTAAAATAAAATATGTGAAATTTTCATGAAATTTAAAATTACAGAGAATCAATTTGTAAAAAAGAAAAAAAATTAAAGGAATTTTTGTGCTGACTCTTAAACAGGTCTTACAATTCTAAGAAGCTGTAATACTTTCCAAAACTAAGGAGAATTTAATGTTATTATTCATCTTTTAGTAATAGTATTCAGTTGATATGGCTGGGTTACAGTGTGAGATCATCATCTTTTGACATTCAGCATTTGATGAACGAATGTTACTTTTCAAAACTGTCATTTTTGTACAAGAGATCCGTTTGTGAATCCATAATATACTTCTAGAATTTGTCAATGGAGTAGGTTCACCATGCAATGTATTATCCTGTTATGATCTTTATCCATTCTAGACCCTCATTTCTGGATAGCAAAATAAGGGTCCCTGTATTAAAATGGTTTCAACATTTGAAGCATTAGTTTATTAGAGGAACCCTAAAACACAATTTCAGGAGGCCTGTAAGATACCTATGGTATCTGTAAGCCATCACCAATTTTGTACCGTTGTTAGAAATATGTCTTATGTAGATGAAAAAGAAAATGGAATACACCGGATATAAATTGGGGTCAGGGTCAAGGATTTTGTTGCCAAGTGTAGCGATTGACTTTGCTTCAGTACCCAATATTCAATTATGAAATTACATCACAATTTATACAGCTGGATTTACCACAGCCTCTTCTCTCTCTTTCTTCACCCCCCCCCCCTTCCTGTTGTCCCTTCTACCACTAGCACTTGCCTCAAACTATACCTTATTTCTTTAGAAATCAAGAGGTAAAGGTAACTGGAATAGAAGGGGAAGTGAGAATTCAAGCAACTTAAATGGCTGAGAAAATTAATCAACTTCTTGTTCATATAACTTCCCGCTAGTTTACCAGTAACTGTATAAAAGGTGTGTTATCTTTCCTCACTGCAAATATGAGTGTTTCCTCAAATCTGACAACTCCTTATTACAGAATTTTCTGTAGCTTAGAGATCATATTTTTGCTGATTACAAATATCACCATAAAAATAAACTGTGTTCATAAGTCCTGCCAGGCCCATGAATACCAGACTGACCGCTGTGTCATCCACCAAAAATGACGTCATTGGATGCGGTATGGAGGAGCATGGGTCAGCACACCAATGTTCTGGCTGTTGTCAGTTTTTGTGACCTTGAGCTGCTACTTCTCATTCTAGCAGCTCCTTAACTGGCACCACGAGGCTGAGTGCTCCCTGTTCCAGCCCTCCCAGCACAGAAAAATCCCTGGCAGTACTGGGAATCTCGCCAGGAACCTTCGCTTGCCAGTTAAGGAAGTGGACCACAAATATTTTTATTCTTTTCTAAAATTTGCATTGAAAATGTGTGTGTTTTAGTTTGCCAGTCATCAGGCATTTTTCTTCATTTTAATTATAACTTTTACCAAGACATTCAAGTCAGCTGTAACAGACGGTCCATCAGTTTCAGTTTCATTCTCTGGTCCAGTTTTGCAGTGATGGAGCCCAGTTTTGTAATACTTATATTCAATAGGTTTATAGATTTACAAATAATACATTGGATTTTTTCAATTACATTGTTATGGTTAAATTTTTCTTCCTGTGGTAGTAAACACAACCAACAGAAACCAACATCATTGTTATTGTTCACTTTTATCAAAGGAATCCTATTAAATTATGAATTAATAATAAGGTTCTGGAAACATCTATATACAGCGTAATTGTGTCATATAGTGTTTGTAGAATAACCAGTTAACAATTCTGTAATTCTTGTTACGGTTATTTCATACTTTTATCATTTCAAAACATGTAGGGGAATTTTATGCTGATCAATGATGACAGAAAATTTTCTTATACTGGATTGTAATTCATAATCCAACTGTCAGTAGTGGAACAATGTAAAATTAAATTTTTCTCCCTTAATGTACACTCACTGCTCGCTTGTTAAAATCATGCCAAGTAATAAATGCACATTACATTTACTACCACCCGTGGAGCATATTAAAAAAAAAAACCACACACACACACACACACACACACACACACACACACACACACACACACACACACATTTAAATGTGTTCTTTCTCGTAACAGTTAGGATGAGAAACGGACAGTTTTGAAACTCGCACAAGCTGTTCCATTCATTGAATTCTACTTGTGAATCATAGTATCTTCTGTTCATTTAATGTTTCATAACTTCAAATACACATATCTAAGTCCATAATCAAGAATGACCAAAGAAACGTTCATTTCAAAGTAATAGTTATAACAAGATTTAATCATATCTGAAAATTTGCTATTTTTAACCGATTTTATAGTATGTTATTTGGTAGTGAAGGTATAGTTGATTCATACTGCTAATTAAATAGAAAAGCTGCCAAATTTTCAAAAAGGTCTAATCAGAACTCACAAATAGCTGTCATATTACAAGGACATAATTCTAAAGTCTCAGCTACTCAACAACAATTGGCAGCCATCTTTCAGTGATGAATGCTAAGAATAAAAATGGCATCATCTACTCAGTACAGCTCTCCTATCAACAGAATAAATTTGCTCTGTCCAGTGACCTGCATAAATTATTGATTATAATATTGATTTGCTAGGATTGTCACTGTCAAAATATGCAACAGTGAATGTTGACTGGCAGAAAATAGGGTCATATGAGGGACTAGGATGGAAATGGTTAAAGGTAAGATGATACATGCAACTGAAGGTAAACAATTGGAGCCAAGTCAAGCAAGTAAGCTGTCTTTTCACTTACTCCAGCCATTTCCAGGGCTCAACGTCCGGGCTTGTGGGCGTGGGGAACTAAAGACACGCTTGTGTTAGTATAGCTACATATACACACACACACAAATAATTTTTTTAAATTCCTGTTTCAGATGTAGCTACTATATAAAGCAGTTTATGATGACAAGAATGCCAATCAAAAACAACAGTGTTATCACTCTCAAAGTACAACAGTAAAGTGATTAAGCAAATTCTCATGTACAGCAGATGATACGAGAGGCAGCTGAAAAGTAACGTACAGTTACATATAATGCATGATCCGATGGATATGAGCAGAACTCTGCATGATTAACTTTTAACCGAAATTCAAAAAAACGAGTTAGAACTGCTATTTATGTCAACTTTCTAATAAATAATGCCGTTGTGCAGTTAGGGAACATAATGGTTTTAAAAAAGTGCACTGATAAAATCTTTAACGACTAAAATTATGAAATCTAGTAGGAATTGCCAATTTCTATAGAGCTTAGTGTGAAGAGAGTTTTCATCAAATAGTTGGAATAAACAGTTTTTCATGAATTGTTGACAAAGTTAATTTTAAAGTGGGTTCTCATAGTGTGTGAAGTAGGTGATGAGAAACTCTAAATGTTCTCAGAGTTTAAAAACACTATATTAAGGTACAACCACAGAGCTCTACATATTGAGTAATGCTATACACTTGCCTAATAAAACAGCCTCCTCATTTCTACACACTGAAAAATAGAATTTAAGAGATTGCTGTTGATAACTTTCCAAACATGCAGGACTCACAATTTAAATTACTGAGGTCACAAAAAAGAAAAGGAAAGTAATGGAATCACCTAAAATTACGGTTCTTGGTAATGTTCTGGCATTACAAAAGTACTTACAGACATATGAAGGAAAATTACATTTTAATGCTCTGTGGATATCATGTTTGTTAGAGACAGTAGTAGGTCAGATGGATATGATGAATGAAACTTATTGTGGCCTTATTAAGGTAGCTTCCCTGGCTAGATATTAATAAAGTGAGAACCTCGTGGATTCATGGCATTGTACCTGGTTTGTAAGTAATAAAAATGCAAAGCTCTGAGAAGTAATACTGAAATTCATATTTTTTGCCATGAGGTACAGGTACCTTAACAAAATCAACTATTCCATTCAAATGTAACTTTTTGTGAACGAGTAACTTTTCAGGCACCCCTCGTACAAAATAATTTCTCAGATTATTATTCTTTAATAAAATAGAACACTGTGCATTACAATAAGCAAGTGACATTTTAGTTATTTACAAATAAGGTAAGCATTGTGACATGTGATTATCAATAAATGAAAGTTCATTATAGAAGCTGGTACTTGTGCATTTCTGTATGCACAGAAGTTTTTTTTATGATATTCAATATCAAACAAGCTACTTAAAACATATGATGCATACATCCTTCTAAATATTGAAGTGCACATGTTATGCAACTTAGAGTGTGAAATCTATGCAGTGATTAAATAAAAGGTCCAAGGAATATCTGTGCAGTACAAGAAGAAAAGAAAGTGTCACAGTTTATTCAGATGTTTATGCAACAGTGAAGCAATTAATGGCCTGCAATAATGAACTTTCATTACAGAAACAATATGAATAAAAACAAGTTTTGCCAGTACATATCAGCATCATATACAGCACAAAACAGATGTGAAGGAACTTCTTTTTAGAAAGAATCTCTTTAGAATTTCCCAATACAGAGCCCAAGCTGCAACTGTATGGGAATGGAATTGACACATTAATCTCATGTTTAAGAATAAGAAAATGGTTCACTACATTTGTGGTCTGGTTTTTCTAAGACAGCAGCAATACACCATTATTTACTTTACATGAGGCCCTCAAAAACCTGAAGACATTGGCTGTTTGTAATGATAAGCCCCCCAAAAATATAAGTTGTTACATTGGACTAAACCTCTGGAGTAGGTATGAAGAAAATAAAGGGATTGAAAATATTCATGTTTGCCAAGCTTATTAATTTTGCATGAAAATCATTTACAATGATTTTGCATAAGATTCTCACTGTTCTTGCTGAATCAGCAGCATTCATCTACAATAAAGTAAACAGCTACTATCAATAAACACAGACAAATTTTGTGGAATATTAAATTAAAAACAAACTTCAATTCTAAAAAGTGCAAATTCTGATACTGGATGAACATAATCACACTGAATAGACAGAACACTTATCAGTCAAAAAAGCAAAAGGAAACTATTCCACAGTGCAAAATTAAGCGCAAGGACATTGTTTACCATTGTTAAAGCTTGGCAAGGGTAAGAGAAACCGCATAAGCTGGCGGCTATTCAATGCACTATCACTGGAAAAACAGCTATATGTATAATATCAATGTTACAAACCTCAGCCTTGAGGTCAGCAACCTTGTCTTGTAAATCACGAACTTTTTCACTGTCATCCATGTTGCTACGTAGTTCTCCTTCTGCAACCATCTCCTGGTTCTATAACAACATGGATAGTTTCTCCAAGTTATTTTCCATATTTCTACCAGTTATGAAAGAGTATTTCATCAAATAAACTAAATATTTTGCCGAGCAGCATGCATAAATAAGAAAACAAACCTTTAATTCGAGAACCGAGATTTTCTGGGTAAGTTCTGCGACACATTGTGTATGTTCTGCATCCCTTATTCTAGCCATCATCAGCTCATCTTTCATCTAGAAGAGAGATATTTGTAAGTAGTTTATCTTATGGAACAAAGAAAATAATATTTAAGATTAATAAAAGTATAGATAATACCAGAAGACTAATTATTCTCATTGTAACCACTATAATTACTGCAATCAATTTTATGAAGTAATTTACTGACAATACTTCAAGTAGGGGTTACAAAGTGGCTGACACTGAGTGCATACAGGCAGAGCTTTCTTTCTCGTCCCTCACAGTGCCTGTTTAATTTTGTCTTAACTTTCTATCAGTATGTTGTGTTTAGTGTATTAATTTAATGAAAATGCACCGTTATTCAAATGCATCGATTGGCCCTTCAATTGTTTAATTCACAATCCTGTTCCAGAGAGCCCATGGTTGTCACTTAAACAATTTTATGAGAAACTCAGCTACCGTGTTTCCCCTTACTTCCAGCAACAAACATTAACAATATGGTAAATTTTCTGCACCATATCCTCACATACCACTAATCTTCCCACCACACCCAAGAACCAACTTCAATGGAATACACTATCATCACCCAATATCACCCCAGATGGGAGCAACTGAACCAACACCATCACCTGATATCACCCCAAAGTTGAACAACTGAACCATGTCCTTCATCAGAGCTTTGACTATCATCATGCCCAGGAATAAGGTACATCCTATCCACAACCTTCTCACTCCATTCTAACTGCTAAACTGTAGCCACGAACGGAGTTGATCTCCCGGTTGCGGAACATGTTGTTGAGAACAACATGCTTAGTTTCAATGGCTCCTTTACAACCTGCACCATCCGGATTCTTTCTCCCAGCACTACCTTTCCTGAACTACAGAAACAATATTGCAACACTTCCTTCGTTACTGTAATTCTCCTGAACTCAATCTCCACTAATCCTTGCATCCACACCCTCTTCACAACAGTCTTCCTCCTCCTTTTCTGTTTCTCCCCTCCAATCCACTCCACCTCATCACTGTTATGGCCATCACACGCGGTACAGACTCACCAGCTCCAGTTACTGTCACATTCTGATACCATGTGCCTGCTGCCTCTCCCTCCAGCATTCCGATCTCGCGCCAGCCACCTCCCTTTGAGCCGTCATGTACTCTTTTCCTAACCTCCCTCCCACTTCCCACCTCTTTTCTCCCCTCACCCACTACCTGCCACAGCCCCTTACTCCAGTCCACTCGCCTAATTGCAGTCTTGATGTGTGTTCAGCTGGCACAATGTGGCTGTATAAGTGAGTGCACATGCGCACTTTTTTTTTGTGTTCCTGTTGGTGACTCAACACTTCTGCTGTTTGGTGAGTTGTTACCTTCACTACTAAAGTATTAACAGAACTTTATAGTGAAAATAAGCTCAAATATAAGAAAATAGTATCACCTTTCTTACAGAAGTATTTATAGTGTGAAGGCACATTTACTGTCAGCCATTTATTGCTGATGAGGAGAAATATCCTGTTGTAGAGCAAGCTCTACAACATGACAGTCGTGACCTTGGTGCCTGTTTCACCAAACACGCCACCAGTATTCTTCCCCCCAGACACCAGCTTCTCTTGGAACTCCACAGATGGGAACTAGCGCTACATGTCCTTAGTTCTCGCCACCCACCTGGCCTTTATTTACGTTAATTTCTTTGATTTAAGTGACTACTTCTTTCTCCACTCTGTTTAGTTTTATACATCTTTCATTTTCTGACCTGTGCATTTTTCATAGTCTCCCTGCTACCTCTAATACATACAATGCACTTAAATATAAGTGGATAGATAAAAAAGCTACTCACAAAGCGGTGGCAGGAGAACACACACACAAAAAGGTTTAACGTTTACAAGCTTTCGGAGCCAGTGGCTTCTCCTTCTGGCAGAAGAACTGAAGAGGAAGGAAGAAGGGTGAAGGAAAAGGACTGGAGAGGTTTACGAAAAATGGTATAGTTCAGAAAAGTCATCCAGAACCCCAGGTCAGGGGACACTTACCAGACGGCATTTATCTTATATTGTCAATAATTGATTATTTTCATTATTATACAATGCACTTGGTTTTCACTCTTATTAACTTGTGCACAATGTTTTAGCAGTAATCTCTGGCTTGCATATTACCCTGTCTTCCATCTTTAAGCTCTCAGGTCCAGTGGAGTCCATAATGATCAGTCTTTCCTTCTCATCTCATGCTGCAAGTCTTCCGTGAGCTGGGGTTCTGGGTGACTTTTCTGAATTGTACCCCTTTTCCTAAATTATCCAGTCCTTTTCTTTCACCCCTCTTCCTTCCCCTTCAATCCTTCTGCTGGAAGAAGGAGCCACTGTCTCCAAAAGCTTGCATACATAAAACCTTTATTTATATCTGTGTGTGTGTGTGTGTGTGTGTGTGTGTGTGTGTGTGTGTGTGTGTATACAAAGTATATTATTTATCTTGACAACCCCTATTAACTTTTTGTCCAGAAGAAAAAGAAAAAAATGTATCAAACAAATTATGTTGAACCACAAGGGGGCATTAACCAACATACTTGTTTTCTTGCAGCTTTGTTCTTTACAGAGAGAAGAACAGCAGTACACCTTTTTAAAACACCACTTTTTTAAAATCTGCTTCCCATTCTCAAGACTCTTTCACAAATGTATCACATTATACCATTCACATAAACATTACACTATTAGAAATGTAATACAAAAGTGACTGACCCTTGGGGTGTAAACACCATTTTATGGAAAATGGCGGCTTGCACTCTGTGTCCTCCCAAACAATTAAAGATCATTATGGTATTTAGTAGATTTTTTTATTAGCAGTAAAGTTTTGGACAGCAAATTGTGGGAGAACTGTCTATTAACACATGCAGATAATACAAGGTACATGGGTGCTGCATATCTGTAAGATGGGACAACGGATTAGTGTATTTGCCAGTTTGGGCTGGTTGCTTGTTCTCCGACATCATGGCTTAGAGCTGTGCTGTGACCATGGAAGAATGTCCCTCACAGAAACAGTAACATAGGCGACCACAGAAACTATGCTATGTTCCACTTATTGACCAATTAGATAGCCAGATAAACACATCACTCTCCAATATGTGAAATCTACAGCCTTTCGAAATGAACAGTGCAGTGAACTCATAAACTTGATTTAATGACTGGTATACATTTTCCTTGTTTTGCCATTAGTTTACTGTCAACTGCTGCAAGTGGAGGAGTTACATTACTCCATATAATGTAGTGCATTGTGCAGCAGTGCACTGCACACTGTACTGCACTGTGTGGTCGTGCAGGAGGGTCAAAGTCAATTTTGTATCATGGTTTTAAAAACATCATGTTTACATGAATAGTACAAAGGTCTTGAAAATGAAATGTATTAGCAAATAAAAAATATAGGGTGCTACTTAAAAAAAGGTGTGCTACTGTTCATATGTTCATAAAGAACAAAGTTACAATGAAGGCAGTCTTCCTGGTCAACATTTCCTTGGCAGCTAACCAACATTTCCTTGGTGCATTTTTTATTTAAAAAAGAGTCATTTGGAGTGGTCAGTATAACAGGACACCTTGTAAATGTTTCCTTTCTTGTTGATAATTTTTTTTTCGATTTAGCAATGAAATACAAGTCAGAATTCTGAGAGCTATCGTACATCAACAAGGCTGATACATTAACACTAGCAAAAAATATACACACACCTTTGATTCAAGATCAGAGTATCTATTCTGCTGTTCTTTGAGCTTTGACTGTAATTCTCGTTCACGTGTCATAACCTGATCAAGTTCATCTCTAAGGTTCTTTTTCTCCTCATCCTGTCGTCGCAACTGGTTTGTGCTTACTTGGACCTAGAAAAAAAAAGGCGTATCAACAATAATCCACCATAGGCTTTCATTTGCTAGGTACTGAGCATTTGAAAAAATATAAACCATATTTTACATTTTGTCTCTAATCTGCACATCTACCTCTACATTATCTGTGGCAGGGCATTCAACTTCATCACAGGAAAGAACTTTATATGTACAGAAGTGCATAACGGAAACCAGCTACCTCAACATCAATGTAAATATTTGAAGAGAAAATCACTTAATTTTGAAATTAAGTGTAATTTAGTTGCAAGTATGGTTACCAATGTCTGAACTCTTGTGGCTTTTGAAATGAACATTTAAGTCACAAGGGAATTGTGCACTGCTGCTGACAAATGTGCAAAATTAAACTATGCTGCAGACCAGAACTCTGCTTCTGACCTTTGTCTTTCACAGGCTTTCTGTCAGTGTTAACCTTCTGCTACTCCCAGGACCAAAAGAAACAGTATGCATCAGGAGCACACTTGTAAAATATAACAAAAACTGGTTAATGATAAATTGTGAGTCAGACTGTGAAGAATGTTCACCTGGTGATGTACACTTTTTCCCTGGTAGGCAAAGATTTGCATTAAGTTCTATGTCAAAAATAATTCAGGTTTGAGTTATTTGTCACTGTGATTACTGTTTAGTTACTTATTTTCATGTGCATTTTGTATCCTTGGCATCTAGCACAATGACAAACCTATTGCACTAACAATAGATTAGTAATTTTCTAATGCAGATTGTACAAATGCAGTCTTTTTGCTGATGATATATCAATGTTTATTATAAAAATAACATCTTTTTCAAGAGCATATTCATGTGGCTCTATAACCTGAAGAAATACACACAAGGAATTTTGTTTTACTGAAGATCTAGGTCCTTTACCCACGAAAGAAACTGCACTGAAATGGGAAAACTAACACATTAGGAAAGTTTAGTGATAAGCTGCCTCAAAAAAAAGGCAAGTTGTTATTCCAAGGGAGACACTTTTGTACAAAACCTTTTAGTACAAATGTAGGTAAGCCTAGCACAGAAATAAAATTTATAAAATCTTACAAACTTAATAAGTAAAGATAGAGCTTTTATCCATTAGAATACATTGAACACTCAGATAATGTATTATACAGAATTGGGGATTTAACATACAGTCTACATCAGAGACATCAGAGCCAAAAAGAACTATTAGAATTTTAAAACACATATTGCACAATACCTGTGTCTCAAGTTCCATAACCTTTAGTCTGAGTTCTTTCAATTCTGTGAGTGCCTCCATTTCACGAAGACGTGTTGTCATCAGGTCTTCCTCAAGACGTTGTGTCTCATTTCCCCGACTTTCCCAAAAAAGCAGTTTCTTTGGTGTACTATCAGGTGGAGGCTGAGCTTCCATTCGATGTTCCTGCAGAAATCACTCACTACATTCATAAAGTCAATGTAACAGTGGGGAAATACATGTGATGTTCAAACCAGTAGTTGTTCACATGCTAAAACATTTGTAGCTAATCTTTCAGTATTTTGTTTTTGTTTATTGTAGCTCCCAGTCCAAAACTTACTGTCAGTACAAAAATGACAGGGGACTGCATATGTTATAATTAATTACTAAATGAATAAGACACATAAAACAGAAACAATCAATCACATACTAAATGTCAACTGTCTTTCAACCCTCTAACAAAATAAGTACATGAGAAAAACTTTTGTACCAACTGTGATCTGTGCTTCTTGTACTTTTGATTTTAATTCATGTTCTAAACCAGTATTAGCGAGAGTATGCTGGAATGGGAGGGCAAGGGGAGGAGAAAATACAAGGAAATAACTAAGGACTACTGATACAAAAGGAAAGCAGTGATAGATGAAGCAAAATGTAAATATATGACTTTCTTCTTAACGGAAGGCTGACAAATGCACTAACAGAAACGGATTAATCACAGCACTGTAATTCATGGATAGTGGAATGTATGTGCACCCTTCATACGTAAGTGTGAGTAAAGCACATGTTACTGAACTGAGATATGTCTAGCTATTACATTCCAAATGAGAGGTGGGGGAAGGTTAAAGAGTTTAATGTCCTGTTGGCATAGTCTTCGCTATAGACTGAGCACATGCCAACACGTGACAATTGAAGGAGGACTTCATCAACTGGGGTCTTGTTCAAAAAATTATTCCAACATTCACATTATGATGCATTGGGATCATGAAAATCATACACCACGATGGTTTGAGTTTAAACATCATTGCTCTCAAAGAGAGTCCCTTATTTTAACCACTAAAGGTTCTCTCCCAGACTTATCAAGTTGTTATATTTAACTGATTAATGGCTATTGTTTCTTGTGACAGTTTGCTTTTGATTAAAAGACAACTCCATGAAAAATAATCTTACCTCATCTGTGTCAGCAACATGCCAATTCACACCTCTGGACAGAATTATGCTCTTAGAAATTCTCAATTAAATGTACACAAAGCATATTTCTCTGGTTCAAAAGTGACACCGCTCCTGTTAAATCACAAAATACAGTATGTCCAAGAGGGAAGCAACCCCCACATCATAAACTACACCTTATTCTCGAAATTCCTGGTTGTCTTGTCTTTTGATTACTTTAATATTAATTGTCACAACTCTAGTTGTTGCTCCCTGTAAAGTTTAGAAATATTTTACGATGATAAACAGAATGTTTTTCCATGACTGAATGTGTCTATTATTGACATGGGCCACTTTTCTCTTGGACACACTGTATTCTGTGAGCACAAACTTGTCACTGAACCTCTATGTGAAATTCTATGAGGCTAGAGGGCTATTACTAATGGATTTTGTTGATGATGATTGCTTTGTGGGGCACTCAACTGCACGGTCATCATCTCCTGAAATGGATTTCGTTGATTCCTAATTCTGCTTGTATTAAAGAACAGTTGTAATAGGTGACAAAATTTGGTGATGAACATTACCTGCAAATGCCTCTGCCACTGTGCAATTAAATCCGAAACTCTCTGCCTCAGGTCCTTGAGTGAGAGGTTTGCCTCTGCCTCCCTTAGTTTGACAGCTATCAGTTCCTCTTGGAGATGGGCCACAGAATTGTCTGGAGTAGTTTCACGAAGAGTTTTCTTATCCTGCAAATTTTATAACGTCTCACTCACAGAAACAAGATTATTTCAAAATGCTGTTGCACAATGTTTTATCAGTACAAAGAATGACAACATTTAAAAGATTGAGGTATGCTTGCTCTTTTGAATTGCTGCTAACTTTAGACTGAATAAAAGTGACCACTCAAATTCTATTAAAAACAATAAATAAGAAGGTAATTTATAATCTTTTATGTATCAAAACTAAAAATCCACTGGGAATATATTTACGACTTCATGTTCAATCAGTAAACAAAAAGTTTAATTTTGCATACCTGTAGCTTGTACATGACAAATTAATTACAAACCAAATGTAATTTCAAGATATGCAAATGTAATCAACGTATCATAAACACAAAAAGACAGCACTGAAATGTTTTTCAGCTACAGGAAGTAGCTAATTTTTTGGCATAAGTATTTACAATGGTAATGTACTGTGATCACCCATTCGCCACTTATATTCTAATACACAATTTGGTCACACGATCCTCACTGAAAAACATACCTGCTTTTTAGAAACTGTATCAAACAGTATAAAATTAAATGTACATAACAATATAGTGTGAATATAGATTGACGTGCAATAAATCCACAACCTACATTTGCAGCCATCTGACATAGTTTTTATTAAAATCATTTCAGGAAGTTGTCATTACAAAATGGCAAGTAGTAACTACCTCTTCCAACTCCTGTATACGTGCACGGAGATCACGAATAAGTGCATCGTTCTCTGCCTCTCTCAAGCGCACTTTTACCAGCTCATCCTGAAGGCATTCTATCAGTTCTTCCTTCTGACTCAGCAGCTCACGTTTGTGAGTGACTTCCTCCAATGAAGACTGGCGTGATGAGTTCTGCAACAGTTTTATTTATAATGTGACTCCTCCAGATTTAGTAATCTACTTCACCACAATGTGCATCACTGCTTACTTAAACGTAAAACTTTTTTCCATGTTACTAAAAGAAATTCTGTATAGCAACCATTATTTTTAACAGACAGTTTACTATGAATAAGTTACTTTCTGAAGGTCATTAGGAAATTCACCTGACTGAACACTTTAGTGTCATTACCGGAAAAATAATTTCGAATAGTAATAATATAATTTTCAGACAAGTTATGAAACACCTGTTGTGCAAGAGATTTTTTCTTGTATGCTTATTGATGTTATACTAACAATGAGAGGGGTTGCGTTGTTTTGGGGAAAGAGACCAGACAGCAAGGTCATCGGTCTCATCGGATTAGGGAAGGACAGGGAAGGAAGTTGGCCGTGCACTTTGAAAGGAACCATCCCGGCATTTGCCTGGAGCAATTTAGGGAAATCACGGAAAACCTAAATCAGGATGGCCGGGGTTGAATCGTCGTCCTCCAGAATGTGAGTCCAGTGTTTAACCACTTAACAATGAGAGGGATATAACTGTTGTATGTTATGAGAATTGGGGGGGAGGGGGGGGTGCAGGTGAGTGAGTTGAATGCTACAGTTAGTACACTGTGCCAGGTTCAGTCCGAGGCAGATGTAATGACAATGGAGAAGTAAAGGTCAATTAAGAGGAAGTAGAATGAAAATGCAGTTATGAACTAGTAAGAAAAGACAGAGAGAGGGGGAAAGAAGGAACGGGTGGAGTGATGGAGGCCAAACCTACAGTTTGAGATTGAGTGGCAAAGAGGACGAGGTGGGCAAGAGAGGAAGAAATGGAAAAAATGAAGATGAAGTAAAAAAGTAATTACATTTTAAAACAAAAAGAGAGGGGGGGGGGGGGAAGGAGGCAGGGATTGTTGATGGAGGTGGAGATTAAGAGTATGGTGAGATGTGAGGATGTATTGGAAAGCTAGGTTCCATCTCCAGACACCTGGGAAACTACAACAGAGTGGGGGGATCCAAATGGCCCATGTGGTACAACACACACACAGGTTCACATCCTGCTGTGTGAAACACATTCACCAACTGAGTACAAGGTGTTCATAAGGTGGGTAGTTCTTCAGAGTCCATTCATGTACTCAACCAGTTAGGACATGTTAGTGGCAAACAACACACATGCTTTCACAGGAGACCATCATCCTGGTATTCTCCCAATAGCACTCATTGCCACATTCTATCGCTCTTGTAAGAGCTATAACATCCTTATCAAACCATATGACATTCCAGACTACATTCTCATCCCTAGGTTCCTACCCAATGTAATCCTTACTGCTGCTGAACCCACAAGTGCATCCACTCTCTACGATTACTGCAGCCCCATCACTAGTAAACCCTATAACATAAGCATGTGAAACCACACCACATTGTTTGCCAGCTAGCACATATTCCCTGCACAAACTTTTACATAGGAACGACCACCACTGATGTAGCAGAATACAGAAATGGATAGATAACAAGTGTCTGTACTCAGTTGCAGAGCACACTCTACAGCAGGCCATTTCAGGACATTACTAGGCGAGCAAGAGCACTACTGCTCCCTCACTGTCTGGGGAGTGAGCACTTGTGGTAAAATGGAGTGGTCAGATGTAATTAACTAGTGCAGAGTAAGTGCAAACGATGTTCTGTCTTCAGAGGAATGACCAAAATTTGATTTACCGCAGTCTTGGATTCAAGCATATACACTTGCATTGCCGTGCTTGAAGCTAAGACCTGCCCTTCTTAAATCAATGAAACTCAGTACGATAACTGCCTTACAAACTTCAAAGTGAGGGTCAGACACAACATCATCAATTTACAACATGTTACTGCAGGAACCCTATATATTTATGTTATGCAATGGAGTCTGAGGATGAACAATGTAAGGCAAAGGTAGATTGCTACTCACTATAAAGAAGACACATTGAGTAGCAGACAGGCACAACAAAAAGACACATACATATTAGCTTTTGGCCAAAGCCTTCTTCAGAAAAGGAAAAACACACACACACACACACGCACACACACACACACACACGACTGCCATCTCCAGCAGCTCAGACTGGAATGCAGCTGTCACATAGAACAGAAGCAGCAATCTGGATAGGGCAGGGAAGTGGGAAGGATAGCAGGGAACAGGCAGGAGGAGAAAAGAACAGTGCCTGTGGAGCACGCATGAAAAAGGAGAATAGCAGGGAAGGGGAAACAGGTTGATGCCTTGGCAGAGGGCAGCACACAAAGAGAGTGGGAGACGGGAACAGGGAGGTGGTGACACATCAGAGAGGTTGGAAACTGTTGGGTGGAGGGAGTAGGGACAGTAGGTTACCGTAGATTGAGGCCAGGATAACTTTGGAAGCAGAGAATATGTTGTACGGATAACTCCCATCTGCATGGTTCAGAAAAGCTGGAGGTGGAAGGGAGTATCCAGATGGCTCACGTAGTGAAGCAGCCATTGAAATCAAGCATGTTACACTTAGCCACATATTATGCCACAGGGACACTTGGCAACAATTTGACAATGGACATTCATCCTGATGGACAGTTGGTTGGAAGAGATACGAATATAAAAAGCTGTGCAATGATTGCAGCACAGCTGGTATATGACATGACTGCTTTCATAGGTTGCCCTGGCTCTGATAGGATAAGATAAGCCTGTGACAGGACTGGAATAGGCAGCACTGGATGGGTGGATGGGCAGGTCTTGCACCTGGGTCTTCCACAGGGACTGGGAGTGGCATAGGGATGGACTAGGATGATGATGGGCTTGGGTGTGTGAGGAAACACCACTTTAAGGGTGAGAAAGATCTTGGGTAGGATGTCTCTCATTCCAGGGCATGTTCCTTTTCTGATGAAGGCTTTGGCCAAAAGCTAATATGTAAGTGTCTTTTCGTTGTGCCTGTCTGCAACTCAACTCCTCATCTTAACAGTGCGTAGTCATCCATCTTTTCCTTACACTGCTGATATACCAAACTGGAGTTCCCACTGTTTGGAGTCTCAAGGTGCTTAGTGTGTTTGGAAGCACTTAACACAATAAAAATAATTCAATTTACGGCGACATTACAACATCCTCCATGCAAAGTGTTCTACACACTTTGAAGGTGAAAAGTGAGAAGAAGTGCGAAAATTAAAGAAAACATTGTTAAGCAATGTGACTGAAATAAGTATTCATCATATGGGAGCAGACAAAAATGTGCACATATGAAAAATTTTCCACATTTTCAATGTGAAAGTACAGAGTTGGCCATAAGTCAGTTGTCAAAAATGCACTTGGTGCAATAACACTACACATATTAAAATACCAATTTATTACGAACACAATCACACAATGTTCAGTGAACCTACACAGATGCTCATTGTGGTTTCCATGCTGTTCTAAGCAAACACGGCATCTTTTCAAAAATGATTTTGTTGCGAATTCTTCCAGAACTGTATATTTTCAAATGGGATTCGTTACTTCAAATGCTCAACATTATGAATCTTGAAGAAAAACCTAATTTTTTAGTACACCCCAGATTTAAAAAATCCATGGGCGTAATATCTGGGGATCATGCAGGCCATTCAACAGTATCCCATTTGCCAGATGATTCATAAAAATTTTCATTTAGAAAGTGACATGCAATAACAGCACAATGTGGAGGTGCTCCATCTTGTTGCCACATCAACTTTCCCTTAACCGGCTACCAATGTACGAACAGTGGACTATCTTCCAATTCCAACAGCAATTCTTGAAGCATATCTAGATAATTTATGCAGCTGACAGTGCTCTTAAAAAAAAAAAAAAAATAATACTCACCTCTGAAAATCCCTGCCTACACACTTTTATCAGGAGAGTTTTACTCCATCATCGCATACAAAACATTGCATGACCACATTAAGATCCTCTTCTGCAGTAAAGATGTTTACCTACCTGATTGAGCTGAATGGGGAAGCTCTGCAACCAGTCCAGTCTCTTCAAATCTTAAATTTAATTCACAAATACACGTCAAGATGGTGGTTATACATTTGGAAATCATTCCACACAAATTCACAATCATCACTGTAATTATGATCATGTTTCCATAATGACTGCAAAATAAATACATGCTGATTTGTAGTTAATGATGAACACGGCTTCAAACTGCTAGTGTCAACTGACTTGTGGGAACTACTCACTGATCAAGTTCAGAAGTGACTACTGCTATGCTAGGCAAAACAAAATTTAATGATTGTGACAGACAACTGATTTATGCTCCACTCTGTATATTTAGGAGGAACATTCAACAAATAAACCTAGTGTGAGCAAGTAACCATATTGCTTTACAGATTGCCCAAGTGTTGCACAGTTTCACTGAAGGAGAGTTTATAAAGACACACTTAGTCTCTGTAGTTGAACATACAGTTCCTGAGAGAGTATATGAATGCTGGATACAAGGTTTGACCTTCATCTGTGACAAACCAAGTGAAGTGGCATGGTGGTTACCACAATCAAATCATATTCAGAAAGACAATGGTTAAAATCCCCATGTGACCATCCGGATTTAGGTTTTACGCAGTTCTGCTTAACTGCTCCAGTGAAATGCTGGATTGGTCCCTTTGAAAAGGGTATAGCCAATTTCCTTGTCCATCTTTCCCTAATATGAACTGGAATTCCATCTCTAATGACCTCACTGAGAGACCTTAAACCAACCACCCTACCTATTTGCATACCTCCCTCTGTGGCAATACACATGATGTGAATGCTACATTTAAAACATTGCAGCATAAAAATATGTTAACTTCAGAGAGGTATAGCTGGATTCACGATTTTAGGATGAAGTTCCCTTTGTGGAATAGACAGCTTGGTCAAGTTGTCGTCACTAATGATGGAAACAGAGTGGAATTTTGAACAGTATCAAAATATACTCACTGATGATTTCCATGAAGTTGAGATTCATTTTCAGGATTTTTAAAAGTTGGATGAAAAATTTAATGTCGTATCGCTTCCCTTATCAGTTGATGTTGACAATATCTTGACTGAGTACAGTTAGAAAATAGGGAGCTACAGTGTGACAGGCAGTTACATAATAAGTTTCATAACAAATGTAGTTTCACGTACTTTTATAAGACTTTCCCTCACCATTACCTTCCACGGCTTTATAAGTCTGCAGCTTCAATTGCATCAATGTTTGGATCTACATAATTGTGCATGCATTTTTTTCTGCAATTAAGAGAATGAAACCTACCCACAGTAGCTTACTGACAGACTTCAATTAAAAAGCTCACCTTTGAAATAGCTGTGCTCAAAAAGTGGTATCACACACTGATGCTTTAGTGAAGAGCAAAATAAGTAATATTTATTGACATCCTGTGTTTCCATGGTTAACCTTTAAATATAATGGCAATGAAATAAGAGTCTTTCAACTTAAATTCCTCCCTAAAACAACATTCATCATAAAGGATCATCAAGCATAAGAACTATCATCTTCTGTACTTCATCAAAATGTCAAAAAGAGATGTTTCACTTCATTATTGTTTCTCATTAATAAAAGAAACTTCCAATAAATTTGCCATGAAACACATTAATGAAACATGGTGGAGTGATATAACATGACATTAGTGGCCGTAGAACTGAGATTTGTTGGAAAGCTATCTTATTCCGACCCTTCCTTCCTCTCCATTCCATTCAGCACTCCTTCCCGCATAATATGTCACTGTGAGCCAGCAGATCACACTGCTGTGGTGTGAGCAAAATCCAGCTCACACAACCTGATTGATGAACACGCCTGCTCTGCAATGTCACCGAAGGAACCGTAGTGCCCACTACACCACAAAGGCTATTTTGTTTCTCCCAGACAATATTAGTTTCGATGGACTCCAGAGATGGGAACATAATTGCCACATAATTTTAGTTTCCTCTCAGTTTCTTTTTCCTCTTTCCTTCTAGTTTTTAAGGGGGCTATTCATTTCAATTCTCATTCTGTCCTTTTTACCACCTCTGAACTGAACCTACCACAGTGCTTACCAATGTACTACCTTTAGCCTCTAGCAGCCTTCAATGCTTCCCCTTCATCTTCATCTCACCCTTGTCCTCATAAAGTGTAAATCTCTCAACTTGTGGTCAAAGTAACCTGTTCCTCATTCCTAATATTCCCCAACCTATCCCTTTTTCCTCACAGACGAAGGAGCTAACAGTTTCAAAAGCTAGGTAAATATTTTCTCTACTTTTCAATTTATATTGACAGTATTTTGATCTTGGCACTTGAAGACAAGTACTGGTCAACCAGTCTGTCTTACTGTTTTCTGAAGTGATTATTTCTTTTGATATAGTTATTCATTTCATTATTTTTAACGTGTTAATGTCCCCAATCCAAATTAGTCACAATAAATTTGCATACAATCATGCATCATATTACTTTGGTTATAAGGATGTAACTTCACTCTTTACAATGTAATCAGTAATGCATGAGAAAATGATACACATATCAGATAAATAACCAGATTTACTCTCATGTATGCAAACAGAAATTATACTGGACACTATAACACTAAAAACAAACTCATAAAAAACATGTGGAAAGGCATTAATTCATCATTGTTTTACCCTTGTGTGAGTATTGCTTTTTTATAACATCTTCCATGTTGTTACAATACAGAACATATTTAATGAAACAACAAAACTTAGAATCTATGTCAATATAAGACTAGGGGCAAAACAACTGGGTAATTGGGCTGTGTCAAGAGTTATTCAAACTACAGTATTATTTTGCAGCAAATGATTGCTATATCACAGAGAATAAATGTAAAGAAAATTATAATTTTGCATGTATTGCAAACTAACCGTCTCTTGCATAAGCAAGGAAAGATTTCGAATTTCTTCATGTGCTAACTCCAGCTGATGTGAAGTCTCAAGGTGAGTGTGCCGTAGTGCTGCTAGTTCCCGCTGAACAACAAATGATGTCTCCTCCTCTTCAGCACGTGAGACCTGCCCACGGACTAACCTGTCTGCCAACTCACTGGACTCAGCTTCTAGTAGTTCCACCCGTTGGCGGAGAAGGCGATTCTCTGTGCGAAGTCTCTGCAAAATGATTTTTAATACTGCGGGTAAATTACTACTAGTTACTTCTGAATCATTACAGGAAGGAAGACAGTATAAGACCTCTAACAAGGTCTTCTGTCAACTATAACTGCTACCATGTTATTCTAAAACTCTTATCTATGCCCCCCCCTCCTCTCTCTCTCTCTCTCTCTCTCTCTCTCTCTCTCTCTCTCTCTCTCTCTCTCCCCCTCCCTCGCTCCCTCCCCTACTTCTATTACTACATGCAATCCATACTTATATTGCATTTATTGGCAAAAGTTCAAATTACAAAGTGTGTTAGTTCCTATTAACAGTGAAGTCAGACATGGTGCTGAAGCTCTGCATGACCTACCAACAGGCATCAGCAGCTCCCATAAGTCCCATGAAATCATTCTTTAAACTTTTTGGAACAAGTATTTATATAAAAAAATAGTTCATACAGAACATGGCTTGTTTCAAGTAATATTATACTTCCTAGTTATTGATGCCCCCCCATGAACCATGGACCTTGCCGTTGGTGGGGAGACTTGTGTGCCTCAACGATACAGATAGCCGTACCATAGGTGCAATCACAACAGAGGGGTATCTGTTGAGAGGCCAGACAAACGTGTGGTTCCTGAAGAGGGGCAGCAGCCTTTTCAGTAGCTGCAGGGGCAACAGTCTGGATGATTGACTGATCTGGCTTTGTAACACTTACCAAAATGGCCTTGCTGTTCTGGTACTGCGAATGGCTGAAAGCAAGAGGAAACTACAGCCGTAATTTTTCCCGAGGGCATGCAGCTTTACTGTATGATTAAATGATGATGGCATCCTCTTGGGTAAAATATTCCGGAGGTAAAACAATCCCAGGCGGGGACTACTCAAGAGGACGTCATTACCAGAAGAAAGAAAACTGGCGTTCTACGGATCGGAGCGTGGAATGTCAGATCCCTTAATCGGACAGGTAGGTTAGAAAATTTAAAAAGGGAAATGGATAGGTTAAAGTTAGATACAGTGGGAATTAGTGAAGTTCGGTGGCAGGAGGAACAAGACTTTTGGTCAGGTGAATATAGGGTTATAATACAAAATCAAACAGGGGTAATGCAGGAGTAGGTTTAATAATGAATAAAAATATAGGAGTACGGGTAAGCTACTACAAACAGCATAGTGAACGCAGAATTGTGGCCAAGATAGACACGAAGCCCACGCCTACTACAGTAGTACAAGTTTATATGCCAACTAGCTCTACAGATGACGAAGAAATTGATGAAATGTATGATGAGATAAAAGAAATTATTCAGGTAGTGAAGGGAGATGAAAATTTAATAGTCATGGGTGACTGGAACTCATGAGTAGGAAAAGGGAGAGAAGGACACATAGCAGATGAATACGGATTGGGGCTAAGAAATGAAAGAGGAAGCCACCTGGTAGAATTTTGCGCAGAGCATAACTTAATCATAGCTAACACATGGTTCAAGAATCATGAAAGAAGGTTGTATACATGGAAGAACCCTGGCGATACTAAAAGGTATCAGATACACTATGTAATGGTAAGACAGAGATTTAGGAACCAGATTTAAAATTGTAAGACATTTCCATGGGCAGATGTGGATTCTGACCACAATCTATTGGTTATGACCTGTAGATTAAAACCGAAGAAACTGCAAAAAGGTGGGAATTTAAGGAGATGGGACCTGGATAAACTGAAAGAACCAGAGGCTGTACAGAGTTTCAGAGAGAGCATAAGGGAACAATTGACAGGAATGGGGGAAAGAAATACAGTAGAAGAAGAATGGGTAGCTTTGAGGGATGAAATAGTGAAGGCACCAGAGGATCAAATAGGTAAAAAGATGACGGCTAGTAGAAACACTTGGGTAACAGAAGAAATATTGAATTTAATTGATGAAAGGAGAAAATATAAAAATGCAGTAAATGAAGCAGGCAAAAAGGAATACAAACGTCTCAAAAATGATATCGACAGGAAGTGCAAAATGGCTAAGCAGGGATGGCTAGACGACAAATTTAAGGATGTAGAGGCCTATCTAACTAGTGATAAGATAGATACTGCCTACAGGAAAATTAAAGAGACCTTTGGAGAAAGGAGAACCACTTGCATGAATATCAAGAGCTTTGATGGAAACCCAGTTCTAAGCAAAGAAGGGAAAGCAGAAAGATGGAAGGAGTCTATACAAGGCCGATGTACTTGAGGACAATATTATGGAAATGGAAGAGGATGTAGATGAAATGAAATGGGAGATATGATACTGCGTGACGAGTTTGACAGAGCACTGAAAGACCTGAGTCGAATCAAGGCCCCCGGAGTAGACAACATTCCATTAGAACTACTGACAGCCTTGGGAGGGCCAGTCCTGACAAAACTCTACCATCTGGTGAGCAAGATGTATGAGACAGGTGAAATACCCTCAGACTTCAAGAAGAATATAATAATTCCAATCCCAAAGAAAGCAGGTGTTGACAGATGTGAAGATTACTGAACTATCAGTTTAATAAGTCACAGCTGCAAAATACTAACGCGAATTCTTTACAGACGAATGGAAAAACTGATAGAAGCCGACCTCGGGGAAGATCAGTTTGGATTCTGTAGAAATGTTGGAACACGTGAGGCAATACTGACCCTACGACTTATCTTAGAAGCTAGATTAAGAAAAGACAAACCTACGTTTCTAGCATTTGTAGACTTGGAGAAAGCTTTTGACAATGTTGACTGGAATACTCTCTTTCAAATTCTGAAGGTGGCAAGGGTTAAATACAGGGAACGAAAGGCTATTTACAATTTGTACAGAAAGCAGATGGCAGTTGTAAGAGTCGGGGTGCATGAAAGGGAAGCAGTGGTTGGAAAGGGAGTGAGACAGGGTTGTAGCCTTTCCCCGATGTTATTCAATCTGTATGTTGAGTAAGCAGTAATGGAAACGAAAGAAAAATTTGGAGTAGGAATTAAAATCCATGGAGAAGAAATAAAAACTTTGAGGTTCGCCGATGACATTGTAATTCTGTCAGAGACAGCAAAGGACTTGGAAGAGCAGTTGAACGGAATGGATAGCGTCTTGAAAGGAGGATATAAGATGAACATCAACGAAAGCAAAACGAGGATAATGGAATGTAGTCGAATTAAGTCGGGTGATGCTGAGGGATTTAGATTAGGAAATGAGACACTTACAGTAGTAAAGGAGTTTTGCTATTTCGGGAGCAAAATAACTGATGATGATCGAAGTAGAGAGGATATAAAATGTAGACTGGCAATGTCAAGGAAAGTGTTTCTGAAGAAGAGAAATTTGTTAACATCGAGAATAGATTTAAATGTCAGGAAGTCGTTTCTGAAAGTATTTGTATGTAGTGTAGCCAAGTGAAACGTGGACGATAAATAGTTTAGACAAGAAGAGAATAGAAGCTTTCTAAATGTGGTGCTACAGAAGAATGCTGAAGATTAGATGGGTAGATCACATAACTAATGAGGAGGTATTGAGTAGTATTGGAGAGAAGAGGTGCTTCTGGCACAACTTGACTAGAAGAAGGGATCGGTTGGTAGGACATGTTCTGAGACATCGAGGGATCACCAATTTAGTATTGGAAGGCAGCGTGGAGGGTAAAAATCATAGAGGGAGACCAAGAGATGAATACACTAAGCAGATTCAGAAGGATTTAGGCTGCAGTAGGTACTGGGAGATGAAGAAGCTTGCACAGGATAGAGTAGCATGGAGAGTTGCATCAAACCAGTCTCAGGACTGAAGACCACAACAACAACAGTTGTTGATGAAACCTATAAATTGGAACAAAAAAAAAACCTCAGTGATGCACAACACCTTTCTTACAGTATCTCCATAATATTCTTGCATCTATTAAACAAATCCATAATGAAACACACCACTCTTATGAAATATGTCCCTCTCTTTTATTAATGCGAACAGTTAAGGATCCCAGACTGATGAGCTGAACTGAAAAATTGCATGAATGATTGACTAGTAAACCATTCTTTTCAGACATGAATTGCATTTCCATTGCATTCTTCCAAAAGGTCAGACTGGCATTTCCTTTTCCTGTAACTAATTTCACTTGGTCATTACATTTGAGGTGAAACCAGGCAGTTACTCCTGGATATTTTATGGTTGTTACTGTTTCCAGTAATCAAACACTAATAATTTTAATCTTTTCACCTAGTTATGCACAGTACATCACATTTATTTATGTTAAATGTCAACTGTTAGTCCCTGCACTAACTGTTGATCCCTTGCAGGTCTTCCTACACGCACTGCAGTTTTCTAATGTCGCAGCTTTCCTAGATACAACAGCATCATCTGTGTTAACAGCCTCTCAGGGCATCTGATGTGATTCACCACATTATTTCCACTTATGTGAAAGTAGCAGCCCTGTAACACTTCCCTGGAAATGTTACCACAGTGTGGTAACTTGGCACCATTGAACTATCTGCTACAAGTCCTGAATCCAGAGACAAAGCTCATCTGATGCTCTATACCATTTTATTCTGGTCACTAAGTAAGCATGCATGAACTGTATTGAATACCTTCCCGAACTCAAGGCAACTTTGGTACCAATACCTACGACCTTCTCGATATCATACTGACAAGATCTCCACAGAAAACATATAAAATTTTATAAAAAGACAAAGTGGGCTAGTATCTGGATTTTGTCATGTGTGAATAGGAGTCTAATGTATTACCACTCCACTGCAAGAAAGGAGAAGAAAGAACTGCTTTTGTTATATACTAATAAAAAAAGAAAAAAAAATTTAGTCCCAGAAACTTTTCTCACAAATTAAATTTGAAATATGTACAAAATGTCTTAAAGGTAATAAGATTTAATGGAAATAAATAATTTGAAGAAAAAAATTTTGAGCCATCAGCTGTATGTATACACCTTTATTCTTAACTGGTTTCAATTTTAGCATCTCACTGGAGGACTATAAAGTAAAGAACCAGAAAGTCATATTTAGTATACACTGACAAACCTTTCAAATAATGAAATCACCTGTATGAAGAATGATTGTCTGGTAAGCACTTACGAAGCTTTACACTGATAGAATTGCATGTCCAATACAAACTCGCTTCGTAGTAGCATGCATGAACTCGTTACACTTCAAAATACTATAAACCATAAAAGTACAGTTGTGTATAATTGATGACTCTCAGCAGTTAACAACTAGCAATTACAAGCTTACTAAGGTGCACAATTATAGACTAAGTAAGTGTCAACGACAACATTGTCAAAGATTACAAAACACACAAAAATCTACAATCAAAAAATATGGGATGTATGCTCAAGTAGAGGTTGGCAATGAAATTCAATACTGTCAACCAGCAGCGTCCACACAAGGTAGCACATATACAGACCAAAAGTTAATGCCAGCAATATTGTTTCCAATGGAAAATACATAATATTATGAAAAGGATGCATTCATACTCACCATACAGAGACAACATTCAGTCACAGACAGTCACAACAGAAAGACTGGTAAGTACTTATAAAGCTTTACACTGATAGATTAAAAATACATTCAATTTATAGAAGATATGGACTATCAGACCAATTGTGTGATTGGATTGAAGAGTTTCTAGATAACAGAACGCAGCATGTCATTCTCAATGGAGAGAAGTCTTCCAAAGTAAGAGTGATTTCAGGTGTGTCGCAGGGGAGTGTTGTAGGACCGTTGCTATTCACAATATACATAAATGACCTTGTGGATGACATCGGAAGTTCACTGAGGCTTTTTGCGGATGATGCTGTGGTATATTGAGAGGTTGTAACAATGGAAAATTGTACTGAAATGCAGGAGGATCTGCAGCGAATTGAAGCATGGTGCAGGGAATGGCAATTGAATCTCAATGTAGACAAGTGTAACGTGCTGCGAATACATATAAAGAAAGATCCCATATCATTTAGCTACAATATAGCAGGTCAGCAACTGGAAGCAGTTAATTCCATAAATTATCTGGGAGTACGCATTAGGAGTGATTTAAAATGGAATGATCATATAAAGTTGATCGTCGGTAAAGCAGATGCCAGACAGATTCATTGGAAGAATCCTAAGGAAATGCAATCCGAAAACAAAGGAAGTAGGTTACAGTACGCTTGTTTGCCCACTGCTTGAATACTGCTCAGTAGTGTGGGATCCGTACCAGATTGGGTTGATAGAAGAGATAGAGAAGATCCAATGGAGAGCAGCGCGCTTCGTTACAGGATCATTTAGTAATCGCGAAAGCATTACGGAGATGATAAATAAACTCCAGTGGAAGACTCTGCAGGAGAGACGCTCAGTAGCTCGGTACGGGCTTTTGTTAAAGTTTCGAGAACATACCTTCACCGAAGAGTCAAGCAGTATATTGCTCCCTTCTACGTATATCTCTAAAGAGACCATGAGGATAAAATCAGAGAGATTAGAGCCCACACAGAGGCATACCGACAATCCTCCTTTCCATGAACAATACGAGGCTGGAATAGAAGGGAGAACTGATAGAGGTACTCAAGGTACCCTCCGCCACACACTGTCAGGTGGCTAGCGGAGAATGGATGTAGATGTAGATGTAGATGTAGATGTAGACTGCTATCCATCTGAGCTTCTTAAAACATAATCCATCAGTGGAATAAATGTACATGTAAAAGCAGAGTAGCCATATAAGGGCTGATCATCGAACAAAATGCTCAACACAAACATGCTAGGCAATACATCAAACACAGAACTCAGGTAACTAATAACCTGACACATCACATGTCCATATTATTTAAGAACATCATAACTTAATTAATAGACACTGTCTGTAAACAATGTTAAACATCTCACAGAGGGGGGGGGGAGGGGGGGGGGGGGGGGGGGGGGGGAAAAAAAAAAAAAAAAAAAAAAAAAAAAAAAAAAAAGTCGTTATGTTTTCCTGCCATATTGTGGCTTTATGATTTAATAACTGCTATACACAAAGTTTTATTCACACAAAATTCTTTTAACCACATTCTAATAATCTTGATTTTATAAATTATTGATTCGACAAAATGTCACTATAGACTTCTATAACACATTGATGTTATGGATGCTATTTGTTGCCAACTGAAGTTTATTATCGACCTAAACTAAAGCATAGATCCATGTTCTTTGGTTGCGGATTTTCATATTTTTTGTTATCTTTAATAGTGCTGTCTTTGACAGTTAGTGTGTAATATACACCTTTGTAAGTTTGAACTTATGTAGTCACTAACTGTTAAAGAGTCATCTATTACACACTGTGTTAAACTTACAGTTCACAGTATTTTGAAATTTATTGAGTTCATGCTTGCTACTATGAAGCAAGTTTGTACTAAACATGTAGTTGTACCCCATTTCAATTTAATGTATTTTTTATATATAGCTGTACAGCTTTGTACATGCTTTCCAGATGGTTGTTCTCCACAATTTTTTTTCTTTATTTAAAGGATTTGTCTGTGTATACTACATATGATTCTCTGCTTCTTTATAATGTAGTCTTCTGGTGATGATGGTTGCTAAAACTGAAAGCAGTTGAGAATAAAGCTGCATGTGTGCAGCTGGTGGCTCAAAATGCTTTTCTTCAAATGCCGGACAGCTGTAAATAGCTACCGTATTTACTCGAATTTAAGCCGCACTAGAATCTAAGCCGCACCTGAAAAATGAGATTCGAAATCGAGGACAAAAAAATTTTCCCGAATCTAAGCCGCACCAGAAATCTGAGACTCAAAATTCAAGGGGAGAGAAAAGTTTTAGGTCGCACCTCCAAATCGAAACAAAATTGGTCCATTGTAATATGAGACACAATTTAGGTCAGATGAATGACGATACAGCTATAGTAGTTTGGTTCGAGTCGTAAGCTTAGCAGTTTAAGCTTTACCAGGTAGCCGTTGCTATGCGTCAGGCGCTCCGTCCGTATTTATATGGGTACCTTTCCTTTTTCACGTGCTTTGTCTGGTTTGAATTGATTGCTTATTTTTCTTTGATCTGATAAGTGCCGTTCTCTTTGTTATAGGTGTTTACATCACTAAAAGCTGAAAATGCATTACTGTACTGTGTCATGCATTGTTTGTCGCATTCTGATAATGAGTGTTTACGACCTGTCGCCACTCGCGGCATGGCTAGCTTTTGTTCGCGCTACCGCTGCTTACATTTTTTTAAAAAAAGAGAGGAATCGTCTCATTAGCGAAACAATGGCAAGAGACTGCTATTTGTTGTTACTTACACTGCCACTTTCTTTAATAATGATCAACAAGAACCAAATAATAGACTGCGTATGATAGAAGATGTTCTGAACGATAGTTTATCGAAAATTTTTCTCGGTTGAAAATCTTTGCAGACGCCTCTTTAGTACATTACATTCTGCACAGAAATTAGAGTCATCTTAGATTTAAAAATCTAAATCAATTGCCGTGCTTCATTTCTGACTGTATCACTATTCGGCATAAGAATAATACGAATATAAACATGACATGATATGTATATTCTTCCGCGTTTGCTGTTGTCTCACTCTAGTTTCATAGTTTATTAGGCAGACAGGATTTAAATGAGATAGCAGCAAACACGAAAGAATACATGGCAAAATCTTTATATTCGTTATTATTATTATGGTGAAGAGAATACTGCATGTGATTCACAATTTATAAAAGTTCCTATTAGCAACCATCTCTTCTCACAGGTAGGAAAAAATTCAGAACGCAGAGTTGGCAATTTTGACAAACATCCTAATCAGTCTTGCCAGTCGGATTTTCATAGTGCATTGAAATGCTGCTACATTTGAAGATGAACAATACGGAATTTGTATTTACTTCTTTGGATAATGTATGAAAATGCAGTGGTCAAAACTCAGGGCGGAGAAAAAAAGCTCGTCTTCCACCTTTTTTTAAAATTTATTTACTGACGCAAAGGTTTTGGTGCCAGTATTTATCTTTGTGCCTGCAAAGCGCTACATATATTCGACGACAGAAGTTAGTTGTGGCGGCACCTACCAACATTTTTCAGAACTTCCGCTTTGCACTCGTTTCTAAGCCGCTGGCGGTTTTTTGGATTACAAAAACTGGAAAAAAAGTGCGGCTTAGATTCGAGTAAATATGGTACCTACAAAAGATTCTAAAATAAATAAAGCCTCTGGCCACTCAATTTTTTTTTTGTAGAAATGAAAACTGCTACATTGTACATACCCGTAATTCTACCATTTCTTCTTGCTCCTTTGTTTTCATTACAGTATAATCTTTTTCCAACTTTTTCATCTTCTTTGGATTATATTTGATATTGTATGCAAGTTGCATTAAGCCATCAATATCAGCTTCTGCTTTTGGGGGAAGGTCCTTTTGGAAGTACTGGAAGACAAAGAAAGAGAATTTGCTTGAATCATTTGATTGGTAAAACACGAATACAATTCTCTCAATCTATACATTAATGTAAGTAATATCTAGTTTGTGTTGCTTACAGTGAAATTTCCACACACAGATTTGAGTGTAACTCAAAAACTAAAGTGATCATCATGTGAAAATTACAGGTACAGGTGCTTATAGAACTTGTGATTTGGGGATTAGAACTCAGTTGATCTGCAATGTATTAGAAACTTTGATGTTGAAGAGTTAAGAATTTGGCATGAATGTGTTGAAGAAACAATATCAGCACTCACTTGCAGTGGTTGAATATATTACATCAGGGACACTGGTGTGGCCTGGCAGGGTTTTGATTTTTGCATTTTCCAAATTCAACTGCACTATCTAGGTCACAGTGGGCCTTGGTCATTGTGGGCCACCATAAGGCCAAATTATAAGGACCAACTTTATTTAGTTTGTCAGGTACAATTGTAAACACAACATGCCAAGAGATAGAGGATTAGTGACTAAGCTAGAATTAAAAAGACAAAATGAAAGTGAAACAAAAGATATGGTATACCAGAATAATAAGAAAGGAAGATCAAGGCTTAACATCTTGTCAGTGATGAGGTCAACGATTGAGTGGAAGGTTGGATCTAGGAAGGATGTAACATGTCCTTACCAAAGATCCATCACAACATGTACCTTAAGTTATGCAGGTGATCTGTATTGCCGCTGAATGATTTCACTAAGTAATAACAATGGCAACTACAAAAGCAGTAACAGAAATACCTTTTCGAACCACAGGTGTAGCCACACAGAATTCTGGATGGGCAACAAATCTGTTCAATGTGGATGTAAAGAAATTGAATTTAGAAACTGTTGAAATGAGAAATTGTCTACATTCCGGACTTGTGTATATCCTTTGAGCAAAGTAAAAGCAGATGCTTCATTCACGTTTGTTAAATCTGATGTTGCTCATTAGCAATTTTCCGTGCTATCTGTAGTGAGCAAAATCTTGCAGAGTGAACACCACAAATATTTTAAATTTTGAAAATGATATTTTTCATCATGTTCAAAAATGTTTTTGGAGGTCCTGTGTGTGAATATGATAGCCAAGAAATTTTGCAAACTGATAAATAATTCACTTTGTTAACTGACCAAATTAAGAACTTAATGACTGGTGTACATGGGGTGTGAGAGATTTTACTGTAATGTAGAAAACAATGATAAATATCCCCCCCTCCCCATATGTATGCTTCTAGACAATCAGTCTGTCTTGTTTATCTGTTTGATTGTATAAACAACTTGTCTCAAAATATACCTAGAAATAAAAAGTTATATCACATACATAGCTTAATAAAACAAAAACCCTTATACACCCTACCTTTAACATCCCCTCCATATCGAGGCACAGGAGATCTTCTTTCCCAAGAGTAAGCAGTGCAAGAGCTACCTTAAATATTATTTCCATGCCTTCGGATAAGAACACATCCATAATCCTGAAATGAAAAAAAAAACCTTTGTGTAGCTATTGAAACAAAGAATTCAGAAAATCAAACTATGTTTAATGTTCTAAAAGTGGCCACATCTCCTGCAGAAATACATTACTTGATATAAGCAGTCATGTGTTGCATTCACAGTGACTGCATTAAAGATATTTTTATGAAGTATCAATGAAGTGGATTAGCAAAATAGTTGCCACAGTGCTGTAAAAGAACTTTCCCAGGTGATTTTACTATTGGCAATTGATCAGAATATATGACAGAAAATTTTATAGAAACTAATATAACTGAATTACCAACACATAGCTTACACTTATTATAATATTAACACAGGTGTTATTACAAAAATGTTTTATTGTATCAATTGCACAGTATTTTTAGTGACTAAGTATATGTTTCATGAGATAAAAGGAAAAAAAAGAGTAATTATAGGCTCATTTTAAGGGTTACACTAAAAATTATAACTTGTGTATACATGTATAAAAGCTGATCTATAACTTCTGCAGATTTTAGTTCTGTAGGAGTTGTTGAGACTAATCCAAAGGCTAGTTATCAAACACACAAATGAGAAAGCCATTTTTCAAATGACAAACTGAGTTGACTGCACAGCAACAACTAAGACAGCTTTTGCTTGCTTTGATTTTGCATATTGACAGTCATTTACATGCAGGAACTCACTATGTCTCACTTAATCAGGATTCCCCCTCTCCTCCCATTCTTTTCTTTTTTTGGTCGACATTCAATAATGCAACAGATTTGCTGCTAAGTTTTCCTGATATATTAGATCACCCATAAATTAAATCCACTTCTTATATTTCCTTCTCTAGCTGTATGTTGATCAGTTCTCTCATCCAGTACTGAGGTAGAGATAGCAAAAGTTTAACTTAAGCGTCACGAAGTGCCAATGTGTATATGTAGTTAGACCTCACAGCTGGGCTTAAGTGAGTTCTTTTAGAGACACATCACACACTGAGCACCTAGTGGTAGACATAATAGTGCCAACACCTTTCTCAGTGCTTCAATGTAGCACCCTGTGAGCAAGTTATTTAATGACGAGAAATACAAGCTGACATGAATGAAAAAACTACAGAGCACAGGTCCAAATATGGTAGTAGGCTGTCACAAAACAAATTATTCATAGCTCTAAAACACATACAAAAAGCAGGGCAAAAACCAATTGAATTGAAAACTTTACTTCAGTAACATGAAATGTTATCATCATTACAGTAAACAGATTACAATTAACTTCATTCTAATGTAGACCTAGTTTCAACTAGGCCGTCCGTGGAGATCTGAAGACCAGTGCAGATTTTTGAACAGCAAAAACCTCAGCTATAATACAATTTTTGAAATCAACTAATGTCATTTCAGTTTGAATGATGCATGCAAATTCTGATTAGTCAGAACAACTACAAACATCTGAAAGTTAGACAGTTTAATCCTGAAACATGAATATCATAACTAGCAGATGGCTGAGTGAAAATTATTTTAATGCATTAAAAAATAAAGGTGAAAACCTCACCAGACCAGTCTGCACAAATGGAGTCTACAAAATTACTTCCTATCAACACAACTTCAATATTGCCTTAGATTAACAAATCATATTGAAAAATGGTACAAATACCACAAAGAATTGTGGTAATGTTTAAAAAATGAAGAAAAGCAATCGTAATAAGCAGTTTTAGTACAAAAATTTTACGTATTTGCAAACAGTCATCCATTAAAATTGTATCACATAAAGTAATTTCAGCTCCAAAAAATTCAAATATCAGATCACACTCTTCTGCGCCCCTCTCACTCTTGAAATTGCAAGGAAAACATACATGTAGTTACAAATTTTTGTAAAATGTCATTAAGAGAGTGTCAGGAGCAACATATTAAAAATCCTCATCGGTAGGCTACGAGTGTAGGAGTTGGATGTGTTTTAAGCTATCTTTTCTTTTAAGTTTTTCTTGAATAATTCTAAAACTGCAACTTCTACGAAAAATGCTTCCCAGTACAAAATTATACTACATTAAATTTCCCTCCAAAAAAAAAAAAAAGGTCTTACTCATTTTCCCACTACAACTAATTGTTTCCACATTGCAGAGAATGGAAAAATTGCAGATTATTAAAAAAAAGGGTTTTAATGGTATAAAACTACTGTTTAGTGGTAAATGAAGTGGTTCAAAAACAAATGTTAAATACGTGTACCACGCCCAAGTGCTTGATTCTTAGTCATCAACTCGTCATGTATGGGAGCTGTAACGTTTTTCCGGCAGAGGCGACTACTCCCACCACGAATGCTGCTCACTTTTCACTTTACAGATGGATGATACCTCCCCAGTATTTCCTATCCAGTTCTCTTATGTGAGAAGACAAAATAATGTCACAGAGCTTGGGTTTATATAATTGAGTTACTTTCAGTTTATTAAATGAGTACTTATTTACAATTGTTAAGTGAATCAAACAATGGAAAATCCAGGATGGATGTAACAGTACTATGAAAAGGAAAGTTGCTACTCGCCATATAGCAGAGATGCTGAGTTGCAGATAGGCACAACAAAAAGACTGTCACAAATAAATAAAGCTCTCAGCCTTTAAGGCCTGTGTGTGTGTGTGTGTGTGTGTGTGTGTGTGTGTGTGTGTGTACGCGCGTGCCTATTGATGAGGAAGGCCTTAATGGTCGAAAGCTTTATTTATCTGCGACAGTCTTTTTGTTGTGCCTATCTGCAACTCAGCATCTCCGCTTTATGGTGAGTAGCACCTTTCGAATTGTTGTGTGAGATTTTATGTGAAGTATGCTCCCATAAATTATAGCTAAGAAGTGTTGCAAGTGTGATGATGTTAGTAACTTTTGTAATGTTGGTGGGATCAGCATTGGGTTGGTAAACATGGAACTTGCCACCGTATTACTGACAGCGTATTTTACATTAGTGTAATTTGTGTAGTCAGATGGTGGTGATTTACTGAATAACAACAAAGTTATGGTACTTCCCTCACCATTAACTGTGTTACTGATAGACTGAATAAATCTCTACACTGAGTGGAGCCACTTACCACCCCCCCCCCCCCCCCCACACACACACACACAGGGGGGCTTAAATATATCTGATGGAATGGGCCTGGTCATGATCCAGTTATGAAGTACCCTTACACCTAAGTGAGACACTTTTGTAGCAGAGAGAGACAATTTAAACCTCAGGTGTTGGGAGAGCTGAGGCAGATCTGTTGCATTTCATACCCCAAAAGCCGTGAAATGTATTTCAACCACTGATAATGAAGACAATCAGATCAACACTGTCAAATGCACAATGACAGAATGTAACATTTGGGACAGATACTTCAATATGGTTGAAAGTTGCCAGCTCCAGCTGTTTAACTTTTTTGCGTAATACCTCACTTAATAACTGCACACAAGTACTCATTTAATAAACTTAAAAATAATTCGACTATATAAACACAAGTTCAGTGATGTTACTTTGTCTTCTCACATACGAGATTCGCACAAGAATCCTATAGCTGTCGTAAAGGATGACTTGAAACCAATTCCTCCTCTAACAGTGTAGAAAGTGGGAAAAGGTTTACATATACTCTGTCCATGTGTGTTTCTGGCATTAGTATTATTAGTAACTCACATATGTATTCCATTGAGCATTATTGCACTTAGTGGAAAGTAAACACACCTCAACCTTCAACCTCCCCCCCCCCCCCCCCCCCAACCATGTCTCTGTACTGCATCGCCAATGATTCATAGAGTGCACTGCAGAAGGTCGGTATAACTTCGTATAACACCCTGCATTTGCTTTGCATGACTATAATGCAGTGAACTAGGCTCTACTTCAGTTAGACATGGTACCACAAACATTTCATCTTTGTTCTTAACCCACTTCATTTAATAGTAACCAGTAATTTTATACATTCAAAACACTATTTTCAATAATCTGTCATTTTTTCTTCCCCCAAAACAGGGAAACAATTAATCCTAGAGAAAAAAAAAATGGATAGGACCTTTTTTGTAGGGAACTTAAGGCAGTTTAATTTTGTCACTAGAAGCTGTAGTTTTTGAGGTTTTGAAGAAAACACAAGTAAGTGACCTACAAATGCTTCCCACCACCACCTCCATCATGCTCACACACCCAGCCCGTAAGTGGATGTTTTTAGTATGTTGTTCTATCCATCCTGGCCTTTCCACTGTTCAGGATAAAAATCATATTTTTCCAACATTTCACATTCACTAACCTGCATGCAACTGATAGAGGCAGCGCAGTTGTGAAGAGTGTAAGAAACCAGCTACTGGCGTACATACTTGTGTGGAAGCTCTGAGACTGGAAGTGGATGTGCAGGTCAGGAATCAGCTCCTGCGAAGACATTTCTATTTTGAAGAAGACATTCATATGCTATATTCATATAATACCACTGAGTTAAAAACACCTCCAAGGATTCTAGCCTCATGAATTAATTATGAACTTTCTAATTATTGCAGAACTGCCATTACTGCTATGCTATAACCTTACTAATAAATACATATTAATTTTATTTTAAGAACTGACCAGTTACAAAGTGCTTACAGCAACTGAATGGCTATGCACAGTGACGAAGATATATTGATGCTAAAACAAAAACATTCTGTTTTTTATATGACACTAACTCTAAGAATTATATACATCGAAACTTCCTGGCAGAGCAAAACTGTTTGCTGGACCAAGACTCGAACTTCGGAGCTACCCAAGGACGACTCATGGCCCACCCTCACAGCTTTATCTCCTCCAGTACCTCATCTTCTACCTTCCCACACTTAACTTCCAGCAAACCTTGCAGAACTAACACTTCTGGAAGAAAGGATAATGTGGAGACATGGATGGCTTAGCCACAGCCTGGGGGATGTTTCCATAATGAAACTTTCGCTTTGCAGCAGTGTGTGCATTGATGTGAGTGCGCACTCTGCTGCAGATTGAAAATTTCATTCTGGAATTATATGCATCCTAAACTATAATGTACAGTGCAGTGGTGTGAGTTGTGTCACTGCAGATGTAGAGAGAGAGAGAGAGAGAGAGAGAGAGAGAGAGAGAGAGAGAGAGAGAGAGAGAGACTTGAAACAAGAGGCGAGTGAGCGTCTACACTATACACTGAGATGTCATTATTATTAAGTTAAGCTAGCATTAATTCGGACCCCAATAACAATGGAGATTCCCCACAGCTTCATGTTTGTTTGAGGTATTCTTCTTGCTTTATAAATAATGAACAAACATGGTTCCATGAAATTTCAGGTGAACTGGCAGTTGTCAACTTGCTGCCATGACATTTCATAAAGAAACACTTCAAATTGTCTTGTTGTATTAGTGTTCCGTTCATGAAATTCATGAGATCAGTGCTCTGAATGACTGAAGTATCTTGTTGCTTCAGTGGGTCAATGTTTCCACCTCCACCCTAGGCAAAAACAAGGCAGCGTCTTCTTGGAAACATGCACATCTGACATTTGTCAAAGCATCTGCCAAGACTATCAGTGCAACTAATGCCCACTCAAGTGCTACAGCCAAAAAGACCTCCTTTCAGCGGAGACTGCTGTGTTTATTCTAGTGACTAGTGTCAGACAAATCATACTACAGAATTACATGTCTTATGGGCACAAATTAAGTACGTTGTCATTTAAGTTGTGCTGATGGCTACCAATACAGATAGTTTAGTGCATCCAAATGACATGGGCAGTCCCTCACAAACTGTCTGTCCTAATTGCTTGCAAATGCATTTATAACGTTTTGGTTAAACCGGGCTGAAATGGTTTAAAACATGTGAAAACAGAAATTGCTAGGAGAATGTCCAAACAAGAATGTGACAAAATGTTATAATGAAAATCAAATGATTACATTTGCTCACAGAATTACAAAACTAATTTTATTTCATCTAGGTCAACTGTTATGAAAGTCATCAATATGTCTTTGTCAGCATTTTAATTAATAAATAGTAATTAAAATATCATCATTTAAGTGAAACTAACCATCAGGAGTATTAACAGGATTTTCTAAATGTGTCACAATTAAGATGAGCCGTGTTCTCATATCAGGGTTTGTGGTATTAGCTGATGGGAACCATCCCCCACAAAATCTATTATGTCACTACAGTAAGAGGTGGCTAAGACTTCAAACTCATTAGGAAAGCTGGGAATGATTTGTAAAAGAGAAACCAAATGTGAAAACGAGCCTCATGAAGAAAACCAATAAAATGAATGGATCAGTATAAAAAGCAATGGATAATTTTAAGCAACTTTGTTTAGAAGCCAAAAGTCTTATGTTATATCAAAACCAAACTTTATTATGCAGAATTTAGGTTATGAAAGAGAAAAAGAAAGTTGTGTCTGAAGCAATCCATTTGGAATAGGTGGATTAGTAACAACTGCTCTCAGATTTATGAAAAGAATAAGTGAGGTGAATAGAATTATATCACAGTATATGGATGCACAATAGAATGTTGTCGATTAAACTCGGATGGGATCAGAATGCTACACAGAAAGCGAGAGTCAGACAAATTGCATCAGTAACTGTTGAAAAGAAACAAAAAATGTCGAACATAAAAATTTAAAAAGACATTATACAGAAAATGGCTAAGATGATGAAGATACAAGAATAAAACTATGGAAGCTAAGTATGGCCCACACAGATATTGGCAGGCCAGTGAAATAATTAATACCCAGAAACAAAGAGCCAACAACAACCCACATGAAACATATCATGTGTGTCCAATATTCTGTTGCATGAATGTTCTACAACAGGACACTCCGAATGCTGACTGGCTGTGAACTCTAAACCTAACGAACAATTTAGACACAATTCATTCATTCTTAATGGATTACTGGCTTACCATAAACTATCTGCTGCTCATTATTAATGTTCAGCAATAGGCATGCACACCAACCATTATTTCTCCAGAAATCTGATCTTCCTGTTTACTCTCACTTCACTCAAAGTTTCAGTGACATTTCCTCCTGTCCACACAGACCCATTTTTCAAGCTCTGCTGCTCACAATCAAGTTACAGTTCTGGAAGTCTGAGATTCAATGTCTCACCCCTTTTGTATTTCTTCTTATCCTATTTGAACTACTTCTGTTTCAGCAAGTGATACAAAGCTAGCATTATTTGTTCCATTGCTTTCTAAAATGTTGTATTAAGGTTTTTATAAACACTGTAATATGCGGCCTTTGAGCAGGTTATGGTACAGATAACAGGCCCTATTAATTTAAAATAAAATAATCATACAACAAACTGAATACCTGCACAAGGTTCTCCAACTGATACATGCACAGCCCAAGTTCTGCCATAGTTGGTTTGAACATGTCCCTCATCTTGTATTCTTGCATAAGCTTCACTAGAACTGCAAATGCTTCTTCTTCAGGCATCTACCAACATAAATCGTGGAGAAAAAAAAAAAAAAAATTAGAACACAGCAAGAACTTCAAGTACATTAAAATCATTGGATGTAAACAAATAATTAGCAATGATGTTGGACTTAAAACATGGAACACGGAAATGTGAAACAATAAAGCCACAGTGACTCACATCTCTTTCATTTATGACAACCATTTGTTAATGTCAAAAATTCCAAGCTACTCTGTGGTTTGCTCCTTGCTACACTGGCTGGACAAATAAATTCAAAGATCAGAATAAGGCAAGAGCATATCATCCGCAACATGGCAATGTCTAGTAAAGTAGTGTAGCCTTCAAACCAGTCTTCAGGTTGTGGACAGCTTTACATTTTCTTTCACTGTAGTGAGCGAAGTGTCTATGAGAGAATCCTACAGCGGCTAATGCATCCAAATGTGCTTTTTTAGATCATTACAATGAGTACATAACACACATGATAGTGTCTTCCAAAGTATCGCTGGATGTAATATCTACTATAAAGCACAAATACTCTCAGTAGTGAATGCTTCCTGAGAAAAGGAAACGATGGAATGCTTTACTGGTCCTTGAGTATGGCTCCCGCACTACTATTTCAACACAATGCCTAACCTTTCACTGCCTGGAACAAATGATCCGCCTTCACATCACAGAAGGTCATGACTTTTCAGTGATTTGTAATTGTAAATGTACGAGATACAGTCACTTACAGCTAATTCAGCAGCATGCTCCAGCACCAGTAGACTTCAATGAAAGTAACCTGATCTACAGTATCAAAGAAAAACATATATCATATGTCTAATTTGATGACCAAATGAAGTGCTTATTGTTGCTCATTGCTGCTTCACAAAATATTTGTGTTAGTAATGCTGTAATGACACTCTGATATTTTGTTTATTACAATGTTAGCTGAAGATATCAATATCCTCCATGATGTGACATTTTCTGTTACTGAATAAATTCAGAATTAAAAACATTGCAATATATGTTTTGCGCGTAACAACTTAATGTATATTCCCTTCAAGGTGACAGTACATATTCATGGCTGAATACACGAATACTACAGGGATAGACTTTTATATTTTTAGGGAACTAAGATGATCCCCAAGTATGTAGAGGTATTTGCCTGCATTACAGATCTATACATCTACAACCAGCTTAACTACAACATATCTTGCAGTGAAATGCTTGGTAGAAGGTTGGTTCATACAAGCACTTTCAGACTTAGTGTATGTTGTTTTATGGTGTGTTACTGCACATCACTTAAAAGTACACAAGAAATGTGTGTAAAGTTTACATATTATTTCCTTCCATGCAGTATTTTTTATTATCATATCAACTATAGATCTCTTAGCAATATAGACATACCTGCATAAGAAGCAGTCCAACAATGAAGCCCGAACCTTGGCAGTAGCCCACTTCACGATCATGTAATGAATAAGCTTTCATCACATTGAACAAGCTTTCTTGTCCTAAGCCATCTTTCTCCTTAAAAAAGTCATGTTCAGGATACGTGCGTGCAATATCTCGCCTTATCACCTGCATCAAGAAAAACTTATAAGGTTGGCTGAATAAATTATTAAGAAATATGCTTTCTATCTTCCAGTTGCTAATAGAAGGGTGCATCTCTCACTGGAGGGGGAAAAAAAATTGGGAGATGATAAGTGTTAAGGAGGAAGTGACTCCCTCACACAATTAGGTAAAGTGAAATTCAGATACTGTTTGTTTTTTGGCACAAACTTTCCATTCTTAGACAGCTTTAAACTTTCAAGTAGAGGATGGCAGTTGCTGGTTGTGAATTTGGATGAAATATGGCACAGATGTTTTTCATTCAAATAAAAGTCGAGAACTATTTAAGCTTTTTGCTTAAGACTATTTAATTTTTGACACAATCAATACAGAAATTTAATGTGTCACTAAACGCTTAGTACGGCCAGTCAGAAAGATAGGTAAGCAGTGAATGCTTCATAGCAAAGATCTGTGGGCTCTGGTTAAAGGCCATATCCCCATTTTGTCGAAATTTATTTCTTATGTAAAATAGGGAACAACAAATGGTTCAAATGGCTCTGAGCACTATGGGACTTAATATCTGAGGTCATCAGTCCCCTAGAACATAGAACTGCTTAAACCTAACTAACCTAAGGACATCACACTCATCCATGCCCAAGGCAGGATTCAAACCTGCGACCATAGAGGTTGCACGGTTCCAGACTGAAGTGCCTAGAACCTCTCAGCCACAGCGGCCGGCCGAGAACAACAGGTTTTATACATCATTAATAAGTATGTTTGTCAGGTGTGGTTCTGCAGAACAGTGAATGAGGTGGATCAGTTTTATTCACTTGCTGCATATTCTGCAGAGAAGTCTTAGATTCAGTTTCCGTTAAGAAAACTTTTGATCTAAGGTTTCTGAAGTGCAGAACTTCTAAGTAACAATTAGGTTAACATCACAAAATAATGGACTTTTGCTTTGTTATGATATCCAACTTTCGGTTCATAATATACATAAGGCAAAATGAAATAAATATTAATTATTAATGAAATAAATATGCAAATTTTGTTAATCTTCACTGATTCTTTTACACTAAATGAATCAAACAAATAATAATGTTCAAATGTTGTTAAGTTTGAGAAACAGAGATATTTTGTGTTAGAAAATTTCAGTAAAGCCAAGCTGGAGACTTTAATCAGAGTCCAATATATGGCACTTGCCCTATTTGCTGAAACAACCAGCTTGTGTAGTGTTTATAGTCTTGGAAACAAGAGTCAGGGATACAGAGGAACTTTCATGTAAATTTTCTCATGAACTACGAAGAACTGAATTGAAAGCTATACTTTTATGTCAGTTACTGACATTCATGTAAAATTTCATCCCAACCTAGAACCTCTTGTGTCTCCCTCCCCCCCCCCCCCCCCCCCCTCTCCCCCCACTCTCTCTCTCTCTCTCTTGTTAGAGCTACTATTGAGGAAAGTATCAGCAAGTCAGTATCAGCATAAAAAGAATATACAGTGTTGTCCTGACTTGTTTCACAAGAAGCTCACATCTACTTTCAATTCTTTTATGCAAAATTTTAGAAAAATACTTTCATATCACAAACTGGAAAGAAATTGAGGAAGTTAAAATAATTGTGAAGAGCAGGGGTACCTTTTCACATGCAGATGTTGCCTTGATGTAGTCTGCATATTGTTTCTTAACAGGAGAATCATGGGCACCACATAGCAGCTGCCATACGATACCCCTAAAATGGTGTGGAACACCCTTACGAACAAGTTCCTGCAGGCATAGATAAATTAAGATCTCAGGCATACATACATAAAAAGGGAAGTACATGAATCTGTCTTATGCATATATTTACACAGATTAGCACACTTTTATTAATGTGATTAACAGGTTAGTTTACAGACAAAGTCTGCAGAACTGTGTGTTATTATGTACTATTCAATGCATTAATTGTAATCTCCTAGGACAGAAGTTCATTTGTCATATCGGATGTTGTCGTGTGAGTATAGTATCTTATCATTATAAGAAAATTTATTCCACCTTTGTCTTCAGCAAAACAGAAAACTCACTCTGACAAATGGGTTTCTTTTTTTCCAATAATTCTCCCAGTCATTAGAAATGCGGCCCCATAAGCTCCACACATCTTCTTCACCACCATCTTCATTTCTTTCTTGACTTGAACTGGTCCCTGCATGAAACAACATTACTGCTTTAAAGAGGTTTTTAAATCCAGTGTTTACGTGAGACTATTAAATAGACTAACTACAATAACAACTGTTATCAACAGCAACAGCAGCAGAAACTTGAAGTCACAGAAGTACGTTAAACAAAGAATATACTTTTCACACAGCGGCAGAGAGAGGAAAAATATATATATGCTAGCCTCCTCCTGGTAGAAGAGTTGAAGGGGAAGGAAGAGGGGAGAATGAAATGCTCTAGTGAGGTTTAGTTCTTTCCTCTTCCTTTTCCTTTAACCCTTCTGCCAGAAGGAGCCACTGGCTGCAAAAGCTTGTAAATTTCCATACTTTTATATGTGTGCTATCCTGCTGCCACTTCATGAGTTGATTTTTTACTGAACTAATTACATTATATTAAAAAATGTCTTATTTTTGTTGATAAACAGAATACTTCATACATTGCTGAAAATTACTGTGAAAATTTAAGTAATAAAACCCGAAAAAAGCATACAAAAGTTTGTACACTGATCAGACTACAACTAAAGAAAACTCTATAGAGACTATAATGCTTAGACTTGCCTGATGTCAAAGATATCTGGGATGTGTCCGAGCTCTTTCTGGAATGGCCGCTGTTTCCAGAAAGAGAATTTAAGGATTTGGCATCGGCTTCAATAAGCCTGGAAAATTTATATGATCTTTAGTACCACAACAAAATTTCCATTATTATGAAGAATGATACATTTTATGGTTATCAATTTGTACCAGTGGTGAAAACAAAGTCAAAAATAAATGGATTTCAGAAGACAGAATGAACATTTAGGCTAATTGTATTGCCTTGGATGTGTACGCATAAAACAAAATTTCATTCAGTTGGTTATAAACTACTATCTTATTTTAGACTTGTCAACTTTTAGTACAAAATATAACAGCTGATACAATACTGAAAATTCATGTAAATCCAGATAACAGAAAGAATAAAGGTAATCACTCACTGTATAACTGAGGAATTCTGAATGGTCGACAGACATGTAAATGTAGGTGGATATACAAATGAGACTGAAAATGTTGCCGAACTTTTGGAGACGGAAGTTGCATGGGACGAGGGGGGCGGGTTCCAGATGTCAAGGGTTGTGAAGCAGACAAAGACAAGCATCATCAAGATAATCCTCGTTCATTGTTCCATCTCAGTGCTACATTTTTTAATTGGATTACATGTTTCGATGTCACTAGACCATCTTCAGATATAAGCAGTATTCCATCCTGCACAGCAGTCTACTCTATGCAGCACTCTGATATTTGGTTGTTAGTAGACAAGATGGGATGCAGATGCAACTACTTCGATATGAAGATGATCCAGAGAGATGGAAAAATGTCATAAAATTAAAAAACTGTGCACCTGCGAAGGACCAATATATGAGAATTATATTAACCATTTAAAACAGTCACTGATTCTCTCAAGATTATTACGTAGACTATAGTGATAGACGAGCAAGTCATCCTCAGTGGTGTGTTCTGCCACTAGATGGTCAGATTTTTTCATGGCCACAGGTTAGTGGTTTACATTAATTCATATTGACAGTTGGTTGCGGCAGAGTCCATATAAGTCATGACTGTTGCCATAGATGGTCCTACTTGGGTAGTATGCACCTGGTATGAGACGGGACAGGATGTTCAAGGTGGGAAATATCTCATTTATGAGAGAGTCCATCCGGAGTTAGTGACATCAGCCAGAAATTTCAACTGAGATAATATGTATTAGTGGTAAAATTAAGGCAATGAAAGCAATATTGATGTCAGAAATGAGAAATAATTGAATGAGAGGTAAAAGTATATGGTCAGACTGGTATGTAGGTCAGAGGGCAGAGGAGGGCTGCCACACGGCTCATATAAGGACTAAAATCTGACCACCTGGCAGTTGCATGCAGTGGGAAGACAGTAATGGAATAAGTAATTCCTTCTAGCCAGATGGAGATGAGATCTGTAATAGTAAAAGCAAAAGACTAGAAACATAATTAACATCTGTAGGATCAACAATAGTAAAATAAGGTGAGAAATCTTGCACTGGAATATGAGGCACGTGGAAAGGGGGTGGGATCTGATGCAGCATAAAACTGGACTGTGATATACTGAAAACCAAGCAGGTTAGTGCATCACTTTGGAAGATGAAGGAAGGATTTTGAGAATGATATTCCTCATTTTAGACCTCAATGAAATATGATCAGAGCCCCAGCAGATGATGTGGTTAAGTTGTTACAGTCTATGGTGATAATGGAAAATGATGGGTGTGTTAACTTTGCAGTGGAATGTCACAGTGGTAGGAGAAATAGGTGTGTGAGTGGATACAGCACAAGAGGTCTGTGTGCTGACTAGGTTTGGAGAGTACTGCCAGCCTGTGAGGGCTTTAATAAGACCTCTAGCGTACCACTAAGGGGACTTTCGGATCACTGCAAGTGGGCCCCCAATGGGTGCCTCGACTAAAAAGTCCCTCCTGTACAGTTTGTCAACCTGTAGGCAGCACATCTGTAGTGACTTACAATTCCTTGTCCAGTAGCTAAAGATCTTATTAAGATCTTTACAGATGGGCAGTGTGTATATGCGTATTTTGTCAACTCTGGAGAGGACATTATCCAAAAGCTTAGTAACATTTTCAGTCTACTTTCATCATCTGTCGACTGCAACACTTCAAATATACAGTTTGATATCACAATAATGGGAACATGACCGTATTAAAATTCTTCTGGGTGCACTGCTGCACTATCTTATAACATACTTTAAATGCTGAAATACTAAACAACTGATATTACCTGGAAAGCTGCTGCACCTGCAACCCAGCTAATTAGTCTATGCTCTCAGCAAGGCCACTGCAATGCAGCTGAAATGCCAGTTATTTTAATATTTTAGCTTCTTAAGTACCTTATAAGATGCTGCAGCAGCACACCCAGAGGGATTTCAATGAGATTGACACAAGCCATGGAAGCCTACATGTTTATATCAGGAACATTCTGTAACACAGCATCTGTGAGATGATAACACTGAACATTCATGCTCTCAATAAAACAAATGGTACCAATAGCATATAATAAACATTGAAAGTGTGTGATGTCAACTTATCAGATATCCTTCCTCTTTTTCCCCTCTGCAATTACATGTTCAATGGATGCCCAAAAGAGGTCATATTTCAAGCACCGACATCGTATATTTGAACGTAACAAACATATTGTGATCGTATTTCACAAACCCAAGTGCTAATCTCTCAAAAGATGCTTCACTTAGGTACATGGGAACTTAGAAAAGTAAGTTACGTATTAGTACAGCAGGCTACATAAATTTTATTTAATGCTGCACTACTCTTCAAAGTGATAAATATAAAAGGTCACAAAGTCTCAGTTAGTTAAGAGTTCTATAGATCATTTGAATTATTCTTTTATCAAAATGATGTGCAATGAGTCAGTTTACAGGACATGCACAAACTATTACACATTAATGAATATATTTTTATTCCCACTCGTGCAACACCACTTAAACACGTTTCTCTGAAATAATGGTCTGAAATCTCTCTGAACTCAAGTCCTCAGTGATAGAAATTCGCACCTAGGTAACAGAGTGATTTGAGAAAGGCTGTGTGAATGTCTTCACTGCTGAAATCTCTCTTTCCACCAAGATGTTCTTTCATGTTGTCAAAGATGGAAATTACAAGGTGCAAGATTTGGACTTCCTAATCAGCATCACCCATATTTTGGTCAAATTATTGGCATTATTTCCTGACAAACGCACTACTTTTGTTGCGCAATGGTCTTAGCATGGGATGATGTGTAACTTACATTACATGTATTACATTGGTTTTTAAGGGTTCTAATGGCATACATGTTTACTCACGAAGTCATTATCTTAAATGATAATGTTCTACTAGAAACTGACATTCAGTTCTTGTATGGTTTCATAAGTTTTAGTCATTCTTTTGGCACACAATAACTGGTAGGGACTGTTGCGCGATCTATTCCTGAATAACCCATACGTCTGCAATTACATTGTATTTTCCTCTCAGCTTAGTTCTTTGTCTCTAATATTACGTAATATGTCCTTCATCCCCATAGGTTATGACATTCTGTCATTATTTTATTATCAGGACATGATTAACATTTCTATGTAGCTGAACACAAAACTAGAAATAAACAAAAAAATGAAGAAACAAAAACCGAGAAAACTGTCATCATAGTTGCAAGGTTATTGTGGTTCTTAGACAGCTGTGTAACTAAGGAACAATAAAAAAAGAGAGATAGAAAATCATTGATTAAATTGTCAGGAGAAAAGAATGAAATGTTGCATGGGACCTTATGAATGATTTTTTTATTCACAGAACACATTATATTGACTTCAAAGATAAGGAAGGTTTTTAATATGTCAACAGAAAATAAATGTGCATTTTTCTGTCAGCAACGAAATGACACAAATACTCACTGGAAGGTAACGCTTTCACAGTAAGAGTGCATTTACTTACTAAAGAGTTAAGAATTTGCTTACTTACGTTTGTATTTGTGTTAATGGAAGTGTACTGAAACAGGAAATTGAGCAGAAAACACACAGTGACCTTATCTCTTAAGTATACCTATGTGCTGCACAACAATGGTCAACAAGTGAGTGGTTACCTATTCCTAATTTTTGAACATTGTTTATGTCTCTGGATGATCACTGTATTTTACTGTGTCAATTGGCAGTTCATTATTACTGGCTACAATAAAATTACATACGGTTGTTACAAACACACATTCATAACACTGCAAGAATAATAGATACGCTAGGTGTTTGCACCTAGCTAGTGTCTTATACTATCCATACTGATTGCCAAATAATTTCAAACACCTAAACAAGTCATGCAATGGAGTTATTTTGAAGACATTAAGATAACAACAAACTCCGTATGTGCAGATAAAAAATATCCAGACAGACGTAAAAATACACTGATAAAAACTATAGCCTTTAGGGTCCAAACTAAACTGACTGTAGAAAATTCTAGATGGATTATTCTGAGATAAGGAACCAATGGTCACTAGCCAGTGTATCAGGTGGAACTAACAAATAGTAGCCTGTTGAACCTACATCGATGGAGCCACCTTAAAAAACAATATACAACCACCTGTGGTATGTCTGTGGCACAGCAGGATATAGTGTCCAGAAATATGAACAAATGTATGTATCATCCTACCAGGAAGAAATTTATCACAACATGTAGAAACATAAGAGAAACTAGGTTGTTACAGCTGTTCTCAACAAAAAACTGTTTACACAGTACGATGAGGCACAATGCTGAATCCTGGGGATAAGATTCATCAATAAGCACCCTTCAGCGGGCCTATGAAATGCACATTTCATGGCACACAGTGTAGTGAGTAATGGTTGAGCACCAGTTACAGCTCTACTATTAATGTGTAGACCCAATGAGATAGAATGGTTCTGTACCCAGAGCTCACGAGTGTCAATGAAGTATGTTATAATACATGCAATGAGACTGGTAGTCATCACTCTTTGCAAATGCTATGTATTTATATTGCTGCAATGAAATGTAAGTTGTTCATGTCCATTTAAAAAGCCTGTTCAATTTTGATCCCACAGGTTTGAGGACTTGTGTATAATGTGAACAAACAAAAATGACAGCACTTATTTGCCAAATTTCTCAGGGGAATGGTGTCAATTAACTGTAACATGTGCGATGCTGTCACTGAAGCATTTAACAAATAATAGATAATTTTCACAGCACTCTCACAGTTCGTCCATATAAAAAAGAAAACATTTGACGAATTTGGATATCATCATCATCATCATCATCATCATCATCATCATCATCATCATCCAAACACCTAAGGATCACCTCACAGTGATACAGTAATCATAAGGTAATACAATATAAATCAATAGCTCAAAACACAACAGACATAGTACATAATATGCTTTATGAGGATGGGTTGCGTAGTCTATGAGGATAGGATGGCAGGACACATTAGCCATACATGAAAATGCAACTAGGCCTACCTTCAGAATCATGTGCACAAACACAAGTGTGTAAATAACTCCGAACTGTTCAGTTAAAATACAGATTAACTCCAATTCAGTGTACGGTTTAAAAGGTGTGTGAAATATCACACTAAAGGCATTCAAAATTAGTTTTCAACAACAAACCTGAAGTCTGTTATTTTAAAACTGAATGGACTAGAGAAATTGGTATTTATGAACATGGTTACAATCTTCCTTCAAAGCCATAGTACGAATGGCACAAATCTTTATCTGGCTATGAGCTTGCTGCAGTATCTGATATTGATATCATATCAATGTTATACTGCTGATAAAATTACGACACACTGAAGAGAACACCTCAACACCGTAAACTAAGTTAGATAATCAATACAAGACATAATTCCAAGTTTGCATGTGAAAAAGCTTCAAGTAACTGAACAATCCCTTCTTTCAGTAACAGTTGAATAATAGCAAGGTATAAAATCCACTTTTTTTTTCTTTTTGTTGTGAGTGAGGGACAGCCACAAGCAATCTGCACAAAGACTGTAAGAACTGACATTTAACATCACAGAATGAATGTATTGCAAAGACACACCTCTTCAGTCTGTATTAGGTCCCATATATATTACATAAATTGCTGCATGAGACATCTCCTATTAGAAATATTACTCTAAAATTATTTGAGAGTGGTAGTTACGAATAGCAACATGACAACTTACTTACCATTTTCCCCGTGTACACTACATTCATGGTTGAAGCACAAAGAAGTAGCCTACCTACTGCAATGTAAGTTTTATTGCCTCTGGAAGGACATAGATGCAGTTCAACTAGAAGTGACTTGAGAGACCAATTTCAGTGGAACTTTTTTATATTTAAAAATGTGATTTATTGTAAATGAGCAGTATGGTGAGAGAAGACCAGGTCATCACACCGTTTCCAACACTGAAAGCCTATGATGATGTATGAATCTGCTGTCACTTATTCTAACATGATTATAGGAAATATCAAACTAAAAACCAAGTACTTGAGGCTTCTTAGCTTTCATAGTAGCAAATTGTGTGTGCTGTGACTTTTTTATTGCAGCTGAAAATCTAAATATGAAGAAAACCTCAAACATTTATCAGTATGAAGTTCAACATATACAACTTATATGATGTAGGCTTTCACAGCACATGGTTACTTCAGGTGAAACTTCTGGGAAAAGAGGCTATGTGCAATATGTACAATAAATGAAGATTAGCCCTACAACATAAACAACAAGAGAAGCTTTGAATTCTCAAAGTCAAACGAAATAATTGTCAGTGACAAGAATAAATGAGGAAGAAAGCCAACAATATTTGAAAAGAACACTGAAATAGTCTGTTATCATAATGACAAAACTTACAGCAAAATAAAACAAGTAATCTCCTGTAATACTTAAAAGAATGTTTAAGTACAACAATATGTAAGAGCTGATGGAGGAAGCGAGAGGAATTTCCCTTGAAAGGCAGAAAGTGTTAGAAAAGCATTTTCAAAAATTCCACGAACAGACAAAATTTTCAATCAACCAGTCGAGGAAAAAATATCAGTAGCAAAGTACACAGGCACTCTCGTTCGAGGAAAATAATGCCACCTAAATACTCTAATTAAATATCTGGTAAGTAATGCCAGATGCAATGATTAACTGCTGATTACAAACATGAAATGAAATTTTAACTGTCTTTTCTGCCTTTCAGGGTCTCATTATGATTCCAATAATGCAATGATGTAGGCCTAGCATTTATGGCGAAAAGATTGTTCTTTCATATAGAACTGTGGCATTTGCCTTTAATCTTTAACTGTCTATGCAAAGGGTAAGTGATGTAAAACAAGGCAGTAAATCAGTCTTCAGTTTTAAAACCTTTTATGATGACAGATGGGTGCAAATGTTAGCAGTATGGGAATATTTGTCATAAAAGAGTGAAATACATGGCTATCAAAAAGAGTGCACACAGACTGGAAAAAGGTGGTCACATTAACATGGTACATTGCAGGATCCCTGAAACACACTGCCTGTCCCTGTTGCGTGGGCTTGCTTTCCAATTTGTCAGGTTGGGATTCACTGGAAATGACTTACATAAATTACGTATCGGGGTCGAAGGATTGCTCTAGTCTACCACCTTACCCATAGGGGCACCCTCCTTGGCAACTCAAGAAATGCATGGATAGAAAGAGTGTTTCAAAGGCATTTTCAGTTTCCAGTGAGGCAAAAGCTATCATATAAACCAAATGTGAATAAATTATTGTCTGTGATCATGATCATAAACACCAAAATACGTGGCTCCTTTTGGTTTAGATGTACGTTTTGTTCCATGGATCCATAATGAGATCCACAATATGCAGAACATGGAAACGGTTTATACGAAGCATTATTGACATTAGTATGAAACGTAGCATGAAATACTCTTCGACAAACATTGTAAACCGATTGCACACTGAGAAGATGCTGAATAGTTTATGTCCGAAGGCTGTTAATTCGGTAGCTCTTGCGTCATGTGCTGAAGTTGGCAATTTGTTGACGTTGGTCGTAGCCAATCCAATAATGGTATGCGGTAGCCAATTAGAATCGCTGATCCTAATATGTATTTTGGCAGAAGATACAAATTGATAAAATTGTTTTCGCTGTGGCGAGCGCCAGTAAAGCTTTTACCGATCGCGTTGTTATGAATTTTAAGGTTAGTTACTGATTTACGTATTCATTTGGTGATAGGAAGAAACTACATATGATGACAGACTAACCTGTAGCGATGCCAGGAGCTAGGTTTGGTTGGAATGTGGCAATTTGATTGTGAGTTGGCGAAGCCAATAAACTTTAACACGAAAATATAACCGCCGTGACAGATCGATGTGCAATGCAGCCCAAGATGTACGGTACGCTTGTCGTTCCAATAACCACTTGTATGTCTTAATTCAAACTTTACTGAAAATTCCGAAGATGTGATAAATTTTAACCTACTAGAACAAAATAGCTAAATTTACGAACCATAGAAAATTACGAACAAACATTCTGATTTTCTACCGACAAAGGACTCACGATTCATCGTGTTCAGGTCCCATCGTTCATCACGCGGTTACTCCTAAGATAGGTATGCCTACGCAACGCCACAGCAACCGACACCGGATAAGCATATGCACTTTTATTGCCGTAAATGATTTTAAACCATTATTAGCATTGATATTTGTATGATTTAGTGTTTAATGGGTTTCCAGAGACAGTGTGCACGCGGAGCTAAATTTACAGTATAGAATAAAGGTAGCTTCTTTGGTTTCAAATTATATATTTCGTGGGGCAGCTGCGGAATTTCTGAAAGAATCTTAATCCAGAATGGGTGTAGGTGGAAATCCGAGAGTGTTGTAACTAGCAGCACACAAAATGAAGTTTCAAATGCACTTCATTCTAGGAAGTATAACGGCTCTAACTGAAACGAGGAAAATGGTAGGCAACATCATCACTGTCTAAGCAGCTGTGTTGTCTCTACATGGAGAGATGCGCTGTCTGTTGTACCTGAGTCCAGGCCACCGTGTAGTCTGTTAGCAGTTCGTTAAGTGCGATAAGAGATGGCGAGCAGCCGAGAAAGCAAGTCTGTGTGAGAAGGTTGGGTGGGTGTGTGTGTGTGTGGGGGGGGGGGGGGGGGGGGGCATGAGGAGATACGCCACGCCTCGCGCCCGCAGTACAGAGACACATTAATCAGTGCTTCATACTTCCGGAGGCACAAACCCCGTAAACGTTCGGAATGGAAACTGGAATCGTTTTATGTATTTGCACGTTTAAATAAAACAATAACTGCAACAATCACATACACTTAACATAAGAACAGGAAACAGTGAGAAACTGAGTGCATCCAACACAGCAGACAACAATGGCTACCTCTCTTAATACTATCACAGGTAACGGCGGCAGCAGCCAAAAATTAATTACTGTTGACCCAAGCATTCCGGCTTCTACTATTTCAGAAGTAGGAAGCTGGTTGGTCAACTTGCAGTTAACATACAATGAAGGCTTTCACGACCGGATGGTACTGTTGTTGATAATTCTTCCGGGTTAAATGGCCGTGGTCAATGGAGTACTTCTATTCCTAACGTTCCGTCCAACGTAGTATTGGACGAAACGTTAGGAATCGCAGTTAACACATTTTTTTTTTTTACTCAACAGATGTTAATAAAATTAACGTCGAATCCAGTGATCTAGCTGGAGTATGCAATAGTTTTATTTATACGATGTTTTTAAATAATTGCAATGTGTTTCATTGAAATGGATGTGCCATAATTTTCAAAGTTTGTGGAGGTTTGGAAGGAGTCTCGTACCGATGCTTCATTTTTCCTAAAAGCTGCACTTGCCAGTTGTGGTTTACTCCCGCTCCATTCACCTATGAATCGTAAAGAATAATTGTTTGAACGCCTCTGTGCGTGCTATAATTATTCTAATCTTGTCTTCGCGATCCGCATGGGAGCGATACATAGGAAGAGTGTAGTATACTGCTATGTTCATCACTTAAAGTTGGTTTTTAAAGCTTTAAGTAGGTTTTCACGGAATAGTTTGCGTTCATCTTCAAGTGTCTGCCAGCTCAATTCTCTCAGCATCTTTGTGACCCTCTCCCACGTGTCGAACAGACCTGCGTCCATTCGTGCTGCCCTTCTCTGCATACGTTTAATATCCGTTAGTCCTATTTAGTGTAAGTTCCACACACTTGAGCAACATTCCAGGATGGGTAGCACGAGTGTTTAGTACGCAGTATTCTTTGTCGACTGACTGCATTTCCCCAGTATCCCAACAACGAATCACTGTCGGCGACCTGCGATACTGTTTGTTCAAGTTTGTTTTGAAACAATTTACGAACAAGCAACATTACATCATCACCATTAGAAATATTTTTGGTTTAATCACAATGAGTGAAAGACCACAGCCGGCCGAAGTGGCCGTGCGGTTAAAGGCGCTGCAGTCTGGAACCGCAAGACCGCTACGGTCGCAGGTTCGAATCCTGCCTCGGGCATGGATGTTTGTGATGTCCTTAGGTTAGTTAGGTTTAACTAGTTCTAAGTTCTAGGGGACTAATGACCTCAGCAGTTGAGTCCCATAGTGCTCAGAGCCATTTGAACCATTTTTTTGAAAAACTACAGGTGCTGAATACTAGAAAATTTTATTAATAATTGTGTTATTGGTAGGGAATAACGAAATGAAAGCTACTGATATGAACAAACGAAGAAGGTAGTGGATAACTATCTGCCAAACTTGTTAAAAATGACGGAAGTTATTTACAGAATAATGGGAATAGCTGGTCGAGGCCATCCTCAAGGAAATTCAGTTAGGATTCCGGAGGAATTTAAGAGCACGTAATACCATACTGACCCTGTAATTTATCTTAGAAGATAGGTTGATGAGAGGCAAAACCACGCCTACAGCATGGGTAGTTTTCGAGAAAACTTTTGACAGTGTTACTGAACCACATTCTCGGAAACTACGAAGGTAGCAAGAATATAATACAGGGCGCGAAAGGTTAATTGAAACTTGTACAGAATCCAGAGATTCTAATTATAAGAGTACAACAACAGTAAAAGGAATTAGTAGTTGAAAAGGGAGTGGGCAAAGGTTGTAGCTTATCTCCAATGTTATTCAATATACACATTGAGCAAGCAGTAAAGATAACTCCAAAATAAACTCAGGCTTCGGAAGGCCCAACGGTGTCGACCGTTGGGCCTTCCTCGGAGAAATGCAAGTGTATGAAGACTCGATACAAATAATGGAGGGAGGGGGAGAGGGGGAGAGAGAGAGAGTCTGGCGAAAGGATACAATCCATGGCCGATGGGAGTCATTGGATGCGGATATGGAAGGGGATGTCGTCAGCATACCGTTCTCCCGGCAGTTGTCAGCTTTCGCGACCGGAGCCACTACCTGAATTGGCCTCACAAGCGCTGAACACACCATGCTTGCCAACAACACTCGGCAGCCTCGGCGGTCACTTATCCAAGTGCTAGCCAAGTCTGACAGCGCTTAACTTCGGTGATGTGACGGGAAACACTGTTATCACAGCAGAAAGGCCATGGAAACCAAGAGAATTAAAGTTCAGTGAGAATAAAAAAGAAGGTGGAGGTTTGCTGATGGTTCAAATGGCTCTAACAAGGGAACCTCCCCATCGCACCCCCCTCAGATTTAGTTATAAGTTGGCACAGTGGATAGGCCTTGAAAAACTGAACACAGATCAATTGAGAAAACAGGAAGAAGTTATGTGGAACTGTGAAAAAATAAGCAAAGTATACAAACTGAGTAGTTCATGGGAAGATAGGCAACATCAAGGACACTGGAACCGCAGGAGCGCCGTGGTCTCGTGGTAACGTGAGTAGCTGCGGAACGAAAGGTCATTGGTTCAAATCTTCCATCGAGTGAAAAGTTTAATTTTTTATTTTCAGTTTATGTGACAAACTCTTATGTTTTCATCACTTTTTTGGGAGTGATTATCACATCCACAAGAAAACCTAAATCGGGCAAGGTAGAAGAATCTTTTTACCCATTTACCAAGTGTACAAGTTAGGTGGGTCGACAACATATTCCTGTCATGTGACGCACATGTCGTCACCAGTGTCGTATAGAATATATCAGATGTGTTTTCCTGTGGAGGAATCGGTTGCCCTATGACCTTGCGATCAAATGTTTTCGGTTCCCATTGGAGAGGCACGTCCTTTCGTCTACTAATCGCACGGTTTTGCGATGCCGTCGCAAAACACAGACACTAAACTTATTACAGTGAACAGAGACATCAGTGAACGAACGGACAGATAATAACTATGCAAAAATAAAGAACGTAAAATTTTCACTCTAGGGAAGACTTGAACCAAGGACCTCTCGTTCTGCAGCTGCTCACGCTACCACGGGACCACGGCGCTCCTGAGCTCACAATGTCCATGATGTTGCCTATGTCGCCCATGGACTACTCAGTTTGTATATTTTGCTTATTTTTTCACAGTTCCACACAAGTTCTTCCTGTTTTCTCAATTGATCTGTGTTCAGTTTATCAAGGCCTAAATCTGAGGGAGGTGCGATGGGGAGGTTCCCTTGCAAGCACTATGGGACTTGACATCTGAGGTCATCAGTCCCCCAGACTTAGAACTACTTAAACCTAACTAACCTAAGGACATCACACAATTATGCCCGAGGCAGGATTCGAACCTGCGACCGTAGCAGCAGCGCGGTTCCGCACTGAAGCGCCTAGAACCGCTCGGCCACAGCGGCCGGCGAAATGCCGAGTAAGCTGCATAGGATCAGTGATTGGTACAGAGAACGCAAGTTTACCTTCAATGTATTAGGTTGGAGCATAAGTTCATAGCGTTTTTGTTTTACATGTTGCTATGGGCCACAGCAACATGGCCACGGCCACAGTGGCCGGCGGTTTGCTGATGACATTGTAATTGTTTCAGAGACGATAACGATCGTGGAAGATCAATTCAGTGGAATGGACAACGTTTTGAAAATAAATTAGGAAAGGGACAACTACACCAGTAGAACAAAAGTAATGGAACGTAGTCAGACCAAATCAGGCGACACTGAAGGAAATAGACTACGAAATAGGACTTTAAAAATATTAGATTTTTGCAGCAAATTAAATGACGGTGGCGGAAATAGAAAGGATTTAAATTACGGATTGGCTGTAACAAGAAAATCATTTCTGTAAAAGAGAGATTTGTTAACACCTAGTTGTGCATGACTTCGTACACAACGGTAAGGAGAGGTAGGCTACAGAATGGTGCAACAACTGTCTTCGTAAGGAAAACTGGACAGGAAGGGGAATGACTAGCGAGCAAGCAAATACAGTAATCAAGAGCCTTACCTAACTTGGAGAAATATAAGTGTATGAAGACCCAATACAAACAATGGAGAGGGAGAGAGGGAGGGAGGGAGGGAGGGAGAGAGAGAGAGAGAGAGAGAGAGAGAGAGAGAGAGAGAGAGACTAGCTAAAGAATACAATAGCAACAAGGATGAGCTCTGAACTAAAGCACGAACGATGGTGTCGCCTGCGTAGCGAAGCGGCTCCAAGCGCGAAAGGGTGTGTGGTTGCCGTTCGCCGTCCTAAGGGCGGCGGTAGAGGACGCTAGTAGTCCAGAGCCACTGGTGGGCTGGCTGGGTCTCACACGACTGATATATCGGAGTCTGACAGAAACTTGAAATTCCTTTGCCAATTTGATGACGCCTATGGGGTTGTATCGGTTTGTGATATCACACATTTAATATCTAAGTGCGTGGAAGTTTTTCTGAAGGTAACTGTCTCGGGCGTAGGAGTAACCTGCATGGAAGTGACACGTGGACGTAGCATTTCAGACAAGAAGAGAACAGAAGCTTTTGAAATGCTTAAGATTAGATGGGTATGTCTGAAACTAATGAGAAGGTACTGAACTGAAATGGGTAAGACAGAAATTTATGGCACAACTTGACTGAAAGAAAGGATCACGACCTGAGGCATAAAGGAATGCCAAATTGTCTTTTTATACGTTTTCTATTTTTGGTACTTAGAAAAAACATTGACATATTCATTGTTGAAAAAAATATTGAGCTTAAAACTTTTTCAATTTAGCCATCATTGTTTTAATACAAAATATTGAATATGTAAACAACACGGTCTGCACTGGCAATAAATTAACAATGGCTGATTATCGTCTGAAATCCGAGTTGCTGTGTAAAGTGATTGTCAGTTGTCAGCTGCAAAGAGGCAGCGCTCGCAGTCTAACGGCATAATACAGAACTATTTACCTCTGTCGATCTCTAGTTTTGCGCTAGAGTGTGCTAGTGTCAGTTGGCTCATGCAGGAAGCGGCCAAAACAAAATATCTGTTATCATACGAAATATATTTAGTATAAATTTTTTATTCTAATAGCATCTTGCGGACCCCTCAGGCATAGCTCGCGGACCGCTGGGGGTCCGCGGATCACCTGTTGGGAACCACTGCTATAGAGGATAGGAATTGCAGGGAGATACCTAAGCTCGAGAACAGGAGGCAGTTTCAAATGGATGTAGATTGTCGTAGTTATTCAAAGGCTTGCGTGGAGAGCTGCATCAGACCAGTGTTGGGACTGTGGGAATGAGCGCACCTGTTGGCCTCTTCCAGTTTGGCGAGGAGCGCCAGGTCGCCGGGTGAGGGGTCCGCGGTGTCGAGTTGAAAGCCGGGCTCGCCGCCGTTGTTGTTGCCGGCGTGGTCGCCGCCGCTGCCGCAGAGGCTGCTACTGTTGTTGTTGTTGCTGGTGTCGACGAGGTGCGCCACCATGGCGCTCATGGCAGCGGCAGCGTCCGCGGCTGCGGAGCTGCCAGCACTGGGCTGCGCGGCCGCCGGCACCGCCTCGGAACGGCCATCAGGGCGCGAATCTAACCTGCGACACAGCCAAACACCACTCCTGTCACTCGCCGTTTCTATTTTATTTTACTGTCCTCGCGCATTTGAGAAGCAGTTCATTTGTCGGACTTCACTATAAAACATAAAACACTGTATTACATATAACGAAATTCTGTAATGATAAGGGAACAGTAATGTGAGATGAGTCTACAATGTACATTATTCTGACTGAACCATTACAATAAATGGCAAAATTTCAAGTGACCAGGAGGACAGGGGAAACTTATTTTCACCGGTTTGAGAGGGTTTGTGATATATCACGCATTATGATATCTAGCCAAATTTACAAAGAACTTGGCAGTATGAGCCTACTTATCAATATGGCGTTGCACCCCTCTGGCCTGTATGCATGTACGGATTCGACTGAGAACGGTGTCATAGAACCGTTGTATCCTCTCCTGAGGCAAGTTAGTTCACAATTGTGTAACTATCCGCCCCCGTAGCGTAGCGGTAGCGTTACCGCCTACTACGCAGGGGGCCCGGGTTCGATTCTCCGCAGGAGACTGGGTGTTGTGTGTCCATCACCATCATCATTGACTCGCAAGTCGCCGAAGTGGCGTCAACTAAAAAGGACTTGCAATACGGCGGCCGAACTCCCCCGAATGGGGCCTCCCGGCCAACAATGCCATACGATCATTTTATCATTTCATTTGTCGTGTAACTGGTCCTAGATATCCTGGATACACGCACAAGGATGGAGTTGTTGAGGTGGTCCCCGGCATGCAAATGAATGCAATGACCTATACATTCGGCAACGGACCCCTTCAAGAAGCTATGAATTACTCTAAGATAAAACCAATCTGTGATTTTTTTGAACACTGAGCAGCGCACTTGACGTGCTGAGAACCACAAGAGCCTAAAGCACACCGTCATCGATTTTGGAATTCTGTCATGTATGCAAGCTTGCTTCTGACGTCTATTGATCTTATGGTGAACGAGTTTTGTCTATTCCCTATCGGCCCAAAGCACGAAGCATAATAATATTGCTCTACGCTGCCCGATTGTTATCTAGGGTTGACAACGTAATTTAGTGCGTTCTTCTCGTACACTGATGGGCCAAAATATTATGACTGCCTGCTACACGGCTTGTATTTCGTACCGAACGCGGACAATCACGACCGATTCTACGTATCAGGGGTCCGACAGTTTGTTGGTAGGTTTGTGGTGTATGTGGCATTAAATGTATACTCAGACGTCATGTAATTCGCGTAAATAACGAGCCGCTGATTTGAGTACGCTGTAATGGGGCCCGATAGCGACCAAGATGGGTTCCATACGATTTACATCAGGCGAATATGGTCGCCGAAACATCACTGCCTATAATGCTCCTCAAACCACTGTACCGCGTTCTGGCTCCAAGACAAGGGCAATTATACTGCCGAAGGATAACATCGCCGTCGGCGAAGACATCAAGCGTGAAGGGATGCAGGTGATTCGCAGCTGTCAGCAGGTCTTCGATTACCGCCACGGGATCCGTGCAAACGCAGGTAATCTGCTCTTTGCTTATCTCAATGGATTTCCCCATTCCTAGGATGATCCCCCGTCCGTGTTTGCTCCGTCGTGTGCCCGCAGTGCCACCAGGCAGCATCGAACGTTGCGGGGACAGAGGTCATAATGTTTTGGGTAGTCGGTATACATATTAGTATTACTTCATAATCGGAGGTATATAAGCAGTTTTATCTGAACCTCCAGCCACAGAATGTGCTTAATGGAAATGCTGATAACGAGGACCACGAAGTGTTGGAATGGATCATATGAGAGAGAGAGAGAGAGAGAGAGAGAGAGAGAGAGAGAGAGAGAGAGAGAGAGAGAATTTAGTATCTGTTCTTAAAGTTATGATTCCAGTTTCTCGCTAATTGCGAATTTTACAACAGTCAGAAGATAGTGTCACTAGCCCATAAATGGATATTTTATGACTTAACATTAAGATTAAATAAAATCTTAAATTTTACTATTCTGTAACAAATTGGGTAGATTATTTTTTCATAGGAATTATAGGATGTTGAGACTCTGTTAACAAACAATTCAGATCTATGACACTGGAGGTTCGACTATAAATTTCATCTCCAGAAACATTCATTTCTCTCAAAACTTGTCTTCTGTTCTCTGGGCGCTTGTGGTTCTCAGCACCTTTTCTTGTTTTTAGATAGTGGTATTTATCGCATACTATGAACATATATAGAATGTCTGCAAGCAGCTGGTGCTTCCCTTCAAGCTGACCAACAGTGAAGACAACTTCGAAAGGAAATATACAACCTGCTGATACCATCCATCTGCTGTGATCACATGGCACCATCAAAATGGTGGACGAAACCCCTCATCGATTCCAGCATGCGTAAAACAGTGTCATAACAAGAATTATAGTTATTCTCGTGATATGTGTTGGCTTCACCAACTGGCAGCCATACTGTAAACTTTTAACCTTACCTAGCCGTCGGGATACACTACAAATCTACATCTATACTCCGCGAGCCACCTTACGGTGTGTGGCGGAGGGTACTTATTGTACCACTATCTGATCCCCCCCTTCCCTGTTCCATTCACGAATTGTGCGTGGGAAGAACGACTGCTTGTAAGTCTCCGTATTTGCTCTAATTTCTCGGATCTTTTCGTTGTGATCATTACGCGAGATATATGTGGGCGGTAGTAATATGTTGCCCATCTCTTCCCGGAATGTGCTCTCTCGTAATTTCGATAATAAACCTCTCCGTATTGCGTAACGCCTTTCTTGAAGTGTCCGCCACTGGAGCTTGTTCAGCATCTCCGTAACGCTCTCGCGCTGACTAAATGTCCCCATGACGAATCGCGCTGCTTTTCGCTGGATCATGTCTATCTCTTCTATTAATCCAACCTGGTAAGGGTCCCATACTGATGAGCAATACTCAAGAATCGGACGAACAAGCGTTTTGTAAGCTACTTCTTTCGTCGATGAGTCACATTTTCTTAGAATTCTTCCTATGAATCTCAACCTGGCGCCTGCTTTTCCCACTATTTGTTTTATGTGATCATTCCACTTCAGATCGCTCCGGATAGTAACTCCTAAGTATTTTACGGTCGTTACCGCTTCCAATGATTTACCACCTATGGCATAATCGTACTGGAATGGATTTCTGCCCCTATGTATGCGCATTATATTACATTTATGTACGTTTAGGGAAAGCTGCCAGCTGTCGCACCATGCATTAATCCTCTGCAGGTCCTCCTGGAGTACGTACGAGTCTTCTGATGTTGCTACTTTCTTGTAGACAACCGTGTCATCTGCAAATAGCCTCACGGAGCTACCGATGTTGTCAACTAAGTCATTTATGTATATTGTAAACAATAAAGGTCCTATCACGCTTCCCTGCGGTACTCCCGAAATTACCTCTACATCTGCAGATTTTGAACCGTTAAGAATGACATGTTGTGTTCTTTCTTCTAGGAAATCCTGAATCCAATCACAAACCTGGTCCGATATTCCGTAAGCTCGTATTTTTTTCACTAAACGTAGGTGCGGAACCGTATCAAATGCCTTCCTGAAGTCCAGGAATACGGCATCAATCTGCTCGCCAGTGTCTACGGCACTGTGAATTTCTTGGGCAAATAGGGCGAGCTGAGTTTCACATGATCTCTGTTTGCGGAATCCGTGTTGGTTATGATGAAGGAGATTTGTATTATCTAAGAACGTCATAATACAGGAACACAAAACATGTTCCATTATTCTACAACAGATTGACGTAAGCGAAATAGGCCTATAATTATTCGCATCTGATTTATGATCCTTCTTGAAAATGGGAACGACCTGCGCTTTCTTCCAGTCGCTAGGTACTTTACGTTCTTCCGGCGATCTACGATACATTGCTGATAGAAAGGGGGCAAGTTCTTTAGCATAATCACTGTAGAATCTTAAGGGTATCTCGTCTGGTCCGGATGCTTTTCCGCTACTAAGTGATAGCAGTTGTTTTTCAATTCCGATATCGTTTATTTCAATATTTTCCATTTTGGCGTCCGTGCGACGGCTGAAGTCAGGGACCGTGTTACGATTTTCCGCAGTGAAACAGTTTCGGAACACTGAATTCAGTATTTCTGCCTTTCTTCGGTCGTCCTCTGTTTCGGTGCCATCGTGGTCAACGAGTGACTGAATAGGGGATTTAGATCCGCTTACCGATTTTACATATGACCAAAACTTTTTAGGGTTCTTGTTTAGATTGTTTGCCAATGTTTTATGTTCGAATTCGTTGAATGCTTCTCTCATTGCTCTCTTTACGCTCTTTTTCGCTTCGTTCAGCTTTTCCTTATCAGCTATGATTCGACTACTCTTAAACCTATGATGAAGCTTTCTTTGTTTCCGTAGTACCTTTCGTACATGATTGTTATACCACGGTGGATCTTTCCCCTCGCTTTGGACATTAGTCGGTACGAACTTATCTAAGGCGTACTGGACGATGTTTCTGAATTTTTTCCATTTTTGTTCCACATCCTCTTTCTCAGAAATGAACGTTTGATGGTGGTCACTCAGATATTCTGCGATTTGTGCCCTATCACTCTTGTTAAGCAAATATATTTTCCTTCCTTTCTTGGCATTTCTTATTACACTTGTAGTCATTGATGCAACCACTGACTTATGATCACTGATACCCTCTTCTACATTCACGGAGTCGAAAAGTTCCGGTCTATTTGTTGCTATGAGGTCTAAAACGTTAGCTTCACGAGTTGGTTCTCTAACTATCTGCTCGAAGTAATTCTCGGACAAGGCAGTCAGGATAATGTCACAAGAGTCTCTGTCCCTGGCTCCAGTTCTGATTGTGTGACTATCCCATTCTATACCTGGTAGATTGAAGTCTCCCCCTATTACAATAGTATGATCACGAAACTTCTTCACGACGTTCTGCAGGTTCTCTCTGAGGCGCTCAACTACTACGGTTGCTGATGCAGGTGGTCTATAGAAGCATCCGACTATCATATCTGACCCACCTTTGATACTTTACTTAACCCAGATTATTTCACATTCGCATTCGCTAATAACTTCACTGGATATTATTGAATTCTTTACTGCTATAAATACTCCTCCACCATTGGCGTTTATCCTATCCTTGCGGTATATATTCCATTCTGTGTCTAGGATTTCGTTACTGTTCACTTCCGGTTTTAACCAACTTTCCGTTCCTAATACTATATGCGCACTATTTCCTTCAACAGTTTGTTACCGTGAGCTGCATCCCAAAACACAGTATAGAATCAAACTAAATAGTGTCACTGTTCTGTTCGATCTGTTGCGCACGTGTGATGTCATGCGCAACAACGACAACAACAACAACAACAACAACAACAACGACGACGACGACGACGACGACCACGATAGTAAAGGCCATGTCCGGGATCGGTAGGCTCAACTCATCCCATGAGATTAGACAACTATTCACTATTCTGTTATCTCTGATACCCCACGTTATGGAGGCGTGCTCCGAGTCTTTTCACGCGGCTTCTAGGCCACCCGACGACTTGTAGCTCTTGCAAACCTGAAGATGTGACTGTCAAATGATGAACTCCGTAACAGATTATTACAAAACTGTAGCTTCACAACTTCAGCGACTTGTCACCGACAGGTAAAACGAGGGTGCCTTCCAAGTTCCATCTGATGTTCTTTAACTTCAGTAAAGCGTGTAAGATTGGAGTAACGCAGATTTACTTCACACGGTAAGCCCGCTACTGAAACTGTATCACGAACGCGAACTGTTATAACAAACCGAGTGATTTTGCTGCGCTGAGCGTTCAAGTTTTTGTGACTATTTTTTTTTAAAAAGAAGAGAAGCTCATGTAGCGGGAAACGCTGGGGTGTGTCTGCACGCTTCAAGACACTGGTGAAGTAACAGTATTTCAATAGTAGGTAATGAAAGGTAGGAAGTGACTGAAAATTTTTCGTTGAGTTGGGTTTCCAGTGAAAGCAACGCTCCAGTGCTGCAGTGGAACAAGACAGAAGGTCCCTTTATTGTATTTGTAAGCTATTGCGCAGAAAAAGTTCCTTCAAGGTGGATACTGTTTCCGGACATCCATACCTTCAGATGGACCTTTCTGCCACTACAGAAAGGCAATGAATGTTTCGTTTTTTCAAGAAGACACCTCAACCGCAGTGGCGTTTTCCAGTGAGGAAATTTTTCGAACGCAAGAATTGTCTGCGCGGGGTTGGGCGAAATGTATCTCAGTATGCACCACTTCACCAATGGATATTTGGTCTTTTCTGTGTGGGTCCACAAAGGATTTTGTGTATGCGTCGATGCTCTTATTGTGTTTGCTCTTACATCACACTGGAAATAATGCGTTACTTCAGGGTGGAGTCCAGTCTCTCTCAGCTCGGGCATTAGAGTCCTAATCACATTCCTACATTCGCTGTCTTCCGGAGCCTCTTTTCGTTTTTTTTATGTCAAGAATGTAATATGCGTAGATTCACCGCGCATTACATGCGCCTACCAGCGTAGGCGATTGTCTTGGATGTTTTCCGCCACGTTTCCTGCTTTAAATGAGCCTCAGATGTGGTTGTTTCAAATGGTTCAAATGGCTCTGAGCACTATGGGACTCAACTGCTGTGGTCATAAGTCCCCTAGAACTTAGAACTACTTAAACCTAACTAACCTAAGGACATCACACACATCCATGCCCGAGGCAGGATTCGAACCTGCGACCGTAGCGGTCGTGCGGTTCCAGACTGAAGCGCCTTTAACCGCTCGGCCACTCTGGCCGGCGATGTGGTTGTTTCTTACTCTGTATCTTAGGATCAGTCTGGCAGAACAGCGTAGCGTCCTTGTCTCTGTAATTTGAAGCTTCTGTTCATCTGATATGCACATGGCCCAACATTCAGAAGTGTACATTAGAGCTGGGCTTCTCGCCCGTTTACATTTATTTCCTTTGACTTTAAATGGCATTTTCGCATAGCCTATGAACTTCGATGGAACCCCCCCTCCCCCCGACTTTCACCTCTAATTTTTCGCTGATGCCTGTACGGCATACAACTTGTGTCTTTACGTTTCCATAGCGACCTGGACAAGTCTGGGAGACACTGATTTGCGATCCTGCCACTGAAGCTTTCTTGACATTGTCTTGGCTTTTTGAGATCAACAAACACAAGGCGGAAGTGTTTCTTGAGATCTTTGTATTTATTCATTTGGATTTTAATAGTATGAATGGTGCCTATCCTGCTGATATCATTAACCACAGTAATAATAAATTCTGTGACTCAGTTCCACTACCTGTTTGATCTGCTTGGATACCTTTTAGTCGTCTTACAGTAAGATTTTCGGGATGAATAAAGTTTGGAATACGATTTTTCCACGCAGTGCCTAAATACATGCATATTTAATATGCTTCTTTCTTCTCCAATAGGGTTCTTTGTGTATAAACCGATGAAGACATGTTCAAGAAGGTTCAGCAGAATGCACAAATGGCTTGTGAGATATTGCGGGCATTTTGTAAAGCACTCAAATTCGTCAAATAATGTAGATCATATCCTTCGTATCCATGTTTGACACATTCATTTTCTTTTTATCTAAGATTGTGTTACAGATTTTTGAACGAAAGGGCGAAACACGTAAAGCATTATAAAATTAATAAACACAGTGTTCGCGACTAACATTAGTTTTTGAGTGCATTCAAGAATGTTCTTTAAAAAACAAAGAGGACGCTTAGAGTAAATTTGTTTCACTACTGCAAATGTTTGTTGCTTAGGAATTGTAGGAGTATCTACGGAGTCAGCATAACGTACCGCGTATGTCGTCGTCATACTGGAATACTGAAGTGACTTGCGTAACGCATTTTCAGTATCACGCTTGTTTGCCTTGCTATTAAAATGCCTTCATTAGTAATAGCAATGTTTAGTAATTAGTGTTATGTTGGGAATCGAAGTATGAAGGAGGAACAGTTGCTTTTCACAGCTAAGTATTCACGTGACCTGGAAGGCATGTATGTCGACTGAAAAATCCTGTTCTGCGCATCTCAGTGGTAACTCCTAGACCCTCCTACTGAGTGAGAGTTGTGTTAAGGTACTCGCCAAAAATCAGCTGGTTGTTTCCTCATATTACAGACCTCCAAGCGCCGGCGATGCCGTCGTTTTCATCCGACGCGGTTTCCGAGCCTTGAGAGGGCTGCCAGACTGAGCTTGAGGAGTGGCGTACTGCTAAGCCCTAGTGGCGGCTGCTAGTTGGCGAGGGTTCGGCAATTGAGTTAACGGCGAGGCTGCGTAGGCGCACCTTCTGCGCTGCTGGCGCGCCGTTTGATGCCGTGTAACACGGAGCCTCTGCTCACTCAATCAGGGAATCTAAGTTATCAACTTACCTACCCCCTCCCTCTCTCCCAGTCAAATTTGGTAGCACTCAAATATATGCATCAGCCATACTGTGACGTATGGATGCCCCTCCCACTTATTTTCGCTTATAGTCAAAATCTTTCTGTGTGAACACACGAACGGAAAATGTTTGACTATTATGATTCACAGAGATTCCGGTAACTAAAAAGCGCGATGATCCGGACGTGTACCGCAACTTTGCTACTTGAAATCCTCCTACAGGTCGATTGAAGTCTACAGTAGAGTTAGTCCGTACCAAAAACTTTAGAAATTTAGTTTGTCCGCAGGTGGACATACGAAACGAATGTGGCAGAGTGTATATTGTTAGAAGAAACCACACTATGACTTTTCGTGAGATCGAGGAGACAAGCTTCGTTAAAGTCGTTTGGGCTGCTGCGGAATAGGTACGTTCTCCACTTATGCATTATCACACTCACTTAAGAGAGCGCAGAGAGGCTCCATTGCTTATGTGGACGAGTTTTACATTATGAATTCAGAAACGATAGCTCAATGTAATACCTGCATGCCCAGGTCATCAAGAGTGTCTAGCATTCAGGTGTCGGTAAAAGAAAAGGAGATTGTCAATTCTCAAATGTGCTTGTCATAACGAAAGTCATTTCACTTTAATACAATTCGGTTCTCAGCAGACTACAAGATGTAGGAAACTTAAGACTAATTTTCCAAATTGCGTTTTTTTTCTTTTTGACGATTTAACGTCCATTTATTATACAATGCACGAAGAAGTCCATTCGCCTCAGTAAGTTACAAGAATTATGCTACAGTCGTGTTCGAAACAACATAGGATATGGTTTTATACTACGTGTTGCTAAAAAAAACTGAGTACGTTCGTAACAACAATCATGTAGCAGGTCCTTCAACACGTATGTATGAGTGAACACTGGACCGAATTCGATAAAGACAGAAAGATAATAAAGACATGATGAAAGTGACCACATGGGTCATGTCTGAGTTTCTTCAAGGACGTATGCTGTCTATCAGACTGTCGCGATGCGGTAAAAACTGGAAAAATGTAAGAAATTGATACATATCACCTCTTTATAGACTGCAGATCATCCAACGACAGTATTAACAGAAAAGAGAGGTACACTGCAATAGAAGAGTTAGTGATTACTCATAAGTTCCTCCTCCCTCCCTCCCTATCCCCACCTTGAAAGAAGTCTTTAGAAGTCTTGGAAGAGCTGCTAGCAAGATGAACCTACAGCCAATTAATAGAAAAACTAAGTGTAGCCCTGTAGCTTAGAAAGATTACTCTAACAAACCACCGGTCAAAGAAATTTGTTCATGTAAGTTCGAGGTCCTGTGCAGTTTTTCTTGCTTGGATCAGAAGCAAACACTAAGAACAACGTCAGATCTGAAATCCAGAAACGAATATTGTCCGCCAAGTGTTACCATGGCCTCAGAATACATCTCGAAAATAATTTTCTAGCGAGGCCAGTACTAAAATACAGTAGTGAAACCAGGGCACTAACTAAATTCGATTAACACCAACTTCCCATGTTTTAAAGAAACATCTCGAGGAAAGTTCTTGGACCAGTGGAAAAAAATAGTGTCTAGAGGAGCAGACTGAACTATGTATGAATTGTCTAATTTATACTACCGAACTCGGCAATGTTCCGCAGTGGCTAAATATGTGAAGTAATTGGACATACGTCCTAAAATCTCCACCTCCTTCTCCCTCCCTTCCCCGTCCACCTCCTCCTCCTCCCCCCTCCCTCTCCCTGTTCACCTCCTCCTCCTCGATTCTCCCTTAGATCTCCCCCCTCCCCCCCCCTATCCGTCTTCTCTTCTCCCCCGTCTCTCTGACATTGAGTCTTGTTATTGTAAACGAAACTTTCACTAGGAATTGAAGTCGTTTAGAATAATGGCTAAATCGGTTGGAATCATTGGTATGCGCGGTGAGAGAGAGAGAGAGAGAGAGAGAGAGAGAGAGAGAGAGAAAGTGATCTGTAAGGACGAGGGCACACAGGTAGGACCATGATGTTGCTCACACATACAACTTTTCTATTCGCATAGATTTAATCCACATATGGGGAGGATTAAAAAGTTGCCCATAATTACAACTTTTCTGTTTACTGTTACAACTGACTGCGAGAAAGATAACAAAACATTTTATCATTGTGTATACAATTTTTATGTAAGGTTATATACCAGTAAAAATAATGTAACAGGGTAAATGAATTATCAAACGGTCTAAATGTTCTGCTATCGTAGTTAAAGTGACTGCGAGAAAGGAAACGAAACCGCACATTTTCGCAGAACGGCATAGCATTTTCGTTTTCGCAGCTGATTTTAACAGAAATCCTCTACATTGTTGCTGAAAGAAATAACCGATGACCATCTGAATGTTTATTAGAGTAGCGCGTAAAAAAATGTTCAAATGTGTGTGAAATCTTATGGGATTTAACTGCTAAGGTTATCAGTCCCTAAGTTTACACACTACTTAACCTAAATTATCCTAAGGACAAACAAACACACACACACACACACACAAACACACACAAACACACACACACACACACACACACACACACACACACACACACACACACACAATGCCCGAGGGGGGACTCGAACCTCCGCGGGGACCAGCCGCACAGTCCATGACTGCAGCGCCTTAGACCGGTCGGAACGCGTAAAAAATTTAAGTAAATTGGCCAAGTACTTTCCGAGATTTTTGGTACTAACATTTGCCCAAACGTCACAATTTTATGTATATACGGTACTTCAAAACATAGATACGTGTATAAAAACATGTGCGTATTCGAATGTAACGTTGTGTTAAAATTTCGAAGCGATCTGTGTTATTACCAAAGATCTAGAAAAGTTCTTGGCCGATTTACTTTTGATTTTCTCACAATATTTTAATGTACATTCGGACGGACATAAATATGTATGTATTATATGAAGAGGAAACATCGTTAGCAAGAATCTCAAAAAGTATCAACTGATTTACTTTAAATTTTTACATGTTAATGTGATAAACGTTTGGACACACACAAATATAAAATATATAGACTATGAATGTTCCAATGGTTTTTAGAGCATCGTGTAAAAATTTGAAGTAAATTAGTCCCAGAACTTTTCAAGGTTTATGGTGACAACGTTAAACAATGTTTTTATAAAGTAGTATAGATGTACTGATAACTAACGACAGAGTGATTCAGTACTTGAAGGAAATGGGCGGTCGAAAGACCACAGCTAAAGTGGGAGCAATCTGGCCACAGGGAATATAAGGAAAATTGTAATTCATAACTGGAGGTGTTCGGCACTAAACAGGAAGGAAAGGAATTATCTTCAACAGAACGCCAAGACTCACGGAGAATTTCCGTGCTGACGACGACGACGACGACGACGGCGACGACGACGACGGCGGCGGCGGCGGCGGCGGCGGCGATAATAATTGACAATTGACAATAGGCTTGCAAAAGAAACGAGAAACGAGAGCGACAAATCTTAAATCCTAAAAGAAAGGTTTTCACTGTATACATTGGCCCTGATAGTTATTAACGGGTGCATGGTGGAGATTCAGACAACGAACACCACGAACTAAGGATTTCCTTAATGTTCTTACTGGTTTCAAATTTGGGGAATCTAGGGTACAAGGAAATACAAGTACTTTCGCGTCTTGACTGTAGAAACATTACATTCCTGAAAAATCACATCCTCTACATGTGCTCGTTTAAGAATTTACCATGATAGGTTCATAATCAGAAGTCTGAAATACGCCTTCACGTGGAGCAATGGTCGTATACAATATTACAAAACACGTATTCCTCATCACCGCCTTCCAGCAATGCTAACACAGTGTTTGTTGTCCAGATGTCTTTCGACAAAAGCACTGACATCCTTCAGTCCATTAAAGCAGTAAATGTGACTTGGAAAACATATCGGCAGTCCGGTTCCTATTGAGTGGAGCGGATCCACGCCGTTATTGTCGTTTGCACGGATTCATCACAACGGATCTGGCCGCTGAATGCGTGTCCACTATGTCCGCGAATGGTTGCACTATGTCATGTCGACCGGTCTCGACACAGTTGTAATTGTCCGTCACATATGATTTCATTGTCTGGAAGAGCCAAAAGCAGTTATGCACTATGTTGCTGTTATCATGCTTATGACACCAGAGATATTCGTCAGCCGTATTGAAGGCACAGCTACTCTAGGTGTAAGAAATCCCTAAATAAAGTCCTCGGCCAACAGGCTGCGTATTTGGCGGTGACTTCGTATGCCCCCTCACTCAAGTAAAATATCTCATACTCTAAATTTAAGTATGGACAGAAGTATTATTTTATCTGTTCGGATAGTCAAACAGCGGCACTTCTGCCCAAAAAGTGTCGATCATTTATTTTTACTTCTCTGACAAACCGCTTTGCGTGAAGCACAAGAACAATAAGGGAAACGCGCAAAGACTGCTCGTTGGATAACTTACAGGGTTACTTTACCAATGACTTCGTCTAAAAGGTGGTCTAATAGTGTCACTCGACAATCCAAAAGGAAGAGTCGTAGTCAAAGTTTTAATTATCTTACAAAAAATAGTTCCGAAACTGTTTTGTTTATTTGTAATAACTACTTTAAATAATGATTCTAGGAATGTACTACAATTCCCCGTGACAGACTATATACTCTATGGTGACAAAACTCACGGGATAGCGGTATGCGTATATGCAGACGGCGATAGTATCGCGTACGCAAGGTACAAAAGGGCAGTGTATTGGCGGAAGTGCCATTTGTATTCAGGTAATACACGTAAAAACGTTTCCGACGTGATTATGGCCGCACAACGGGAATTAACAGACTCTGAACGCGGAGTGGTAGTTGTAGCTAGACGCATGGAACACTCCGTTTCGGAAATTGTTAGGGAATTCAATATCCCGAGATCCACAGTGTCAAGAGTGTGCCGAGAATACCAAATTTCAGGCTTTACCTTTCACCACGAACAATGCAGTGGCCGACAGCCTTCACTTAACTACCAGAGTAGCGGCGTTTGCGTAGAGCTGTCAGTTCCAACAGATAAGCAGCACTGCGTGAAATAACCGCAGAAATCAACGTGGAACTCACAACGAACGTATCCGTTACGACAGTGCGACGAAATTTGGCGTTAATGCCCTATGACAGTAGAGGACCAACCCGAGTGCCTTTGCTAGCAGCATGTCATCGTCTTCAGCGGCTTCCTGGGTTCGTGACCATGTCTGTTGCGACACAAGGCGACTGGGAAACCGTCGCATGGTCAGATGAGTACAGATTTGAGTTGGTAATGATTGGTGGTAGGGTTCGAGTCTGGCGCAGACCCCACGAATGAATGGACCCAAGGCACTGTGCAAGCTGGTGATAGCTCCATAGCGGTGTGGGCGGTGTTTACATGGAATGGATTGGGTCCTCTGGTCCAATTGAATTGATCATTGACTGGAAATGGTAATGTTCGGCTATTTGGAGACCATTTGCAGCTATTCATATATTTCATGTTCCCGAACATGTCATCGGGCCTCAATTGTTCGCGAATGGTTTGAAGAACGTTCTGGACAATTTGAGCGAATGGTTTGGCCACCTACACCGTCAGACATGAATGCCATTGAATATCAGCCTAATCTAGAGGTCAGTTTGCGTAGAAAATCCTGCACCGACAACATTTTCGGAATTATGGACGGACATTGAGGAAGCAAGGCTCAACATATCTGCAAAGGACTTCCAGCAACTTGTTCAGGCCATAACATGTCGAGTTGTTGCACCAAGCCGGAGAAAATGAGGTCCGACACGATATTACGAGGTATCCCACGACTTTTGTCATCTCAGTGTATCTGCGAATAACTGCGAGTTGTAAGGAAAGTGGGGACCTCGCCGATCGAAGATCGGTTTATCACGCTCGGGGTGTTGAGGAAAATTTAAAATCAGTCATGTATCAGTTTTCATCATTTGCACGGAATTTTAAACAGGACAAAAGTTACCTCTCGTTGGGTTCAATGACTGCTCACAGCCATTCAAAAAGCCTACCGAACAGACACTGCAGGGGAATGTTGGAGCCTATCAGGAGAATCCAGGTGATGTCTTGAGCCGTCTGATCACTTCGGTTGGTGTACCATCATGATTTTTTTATTTTATTTTTATTTTTATTTACACGTCAAGTTCCGTAGGACCAAATTGAGGAGCAAATCTCCAAGGTCATGGAACGTGTCAGTACATGAACTTACAACATAAAAGTAATAACAGATAAAAATAAATGTTCATGAACCTGCAAGAAAATCAGTCCATAAGTTTAAGCAAACGCTATCAGCTATACAATGAGAATCAGCTTAATTTTTCAAGGAACTCTTCGACAGAATAGAAGGAGTGACCCATCAGGAAACTCTACAGTTTCAATTTGAAAGCACGTGGATTACTGCTAAGATTTTTGAATTCGAGTGGCAGCTTATTGAAAATGTATGCAGCAGTATACTGCACACCTTTTTGCACAAGAGTTAAGGAAGTCCGATCCAAATGGAGGTTTGATTTCTGCCGAGTATTAACCGAGTGAAAGCTGCTTATTGTTGGAAATAAACTAATATTGGTAACAAGAAACGACGATAAGGAATATACATATTGAGAGGCCAATGTCAAAATACCCAGACTCGTGAACAGAGGTCGACAAGAGGTTCGTGAACTCACACCACTTATTGCCCGAACCGCCCGTTTCTGAGCCAAAAATATCCTTCTAGAGTGGGAAGAGTTACCCCAAAACGTAATACCATACGACATAAGTGAATGAAAATAAGCAAAGTAGACTAATTTACGTGTCGAAGTATCACTCACTTTCGATACCGTTCGAATAGTGAAAATGGCAGTATTAAGTCTTTGAACAAGATTCTGAACGTGGGCTTTCCACGACAGCTTACTATCTATCTCAACACCTAGGAATTTGAACTGTTCAGTTTCACGAATCATATGCCCGTTCTGTGAGATTAAAACGTCAGGTTTTGTTGAATTGTGTGTTAGAAACTGTAAAAACTGAGTCTTACTGTGATTTAACGTTAGTTTATTTTCTACAAGCCATGAATTGAGGTCATGTACTGCACTACTTGAAACCGAGTCAATGTTGCACACAGCATCCTTTACTACCAAGCTAGTGTCATCAGCAAACAGAAATATTTTAGAGTTACCCATAATACTAGAGGGCATATCATTTATCGTTATCTACATTGTGAATAATGACATTTTGCTGCCTGTCGCTAAAGTAAGAGGTGAACCAATTGTGAGCTACTCCCCTTATTCCTAATGGTCCAACTTCTGGAGCAATATTGTGAGAACAACACAGTCAAATGCCTTTGTTAAATCAAAAAATACGCCAAGCGTTCGAAACTTTTTGTTTAGTCCATCCAGTGCCTCAGAGAGAAAAGAGAATATAGCATTTTCAGTTGTCAAACGACTTCTAAAACCGAACTGTACATTTGATACCAAATCGTGTGATATAAAATGATCAATTAACCTTACATACACAGCCTTTCGATAACTTTTGCAAATACTGATGGCATAGAAATAGGTCTAAAATTATCTACATTATCCCTTTCTCCCTTTTTTTATAAAGTGGCTTTACTACTGAGTACTTTAATCGCTCAGGAAACTGGCCATTCCTAAAGGAAAAATTACAAATATGGGTAAATACAGGGCTAACATGTGCAGCACAGTACTTTAATATATCATAACCATGAAAGTCCTTAGTCTTCAGTGATTTAATTATTGACTCAATCTCCCTCTCGTCTGTATCACAGAGGAGTATTTCAGACATCAATCTCGGAAAGGCAATTGCTAAGAAATGCCCAGACAATGGTTGTTAAATACTGTACATATATCTGATTTATCAGTAACAGAAATATTACTGCGAACTGACTTTATACCATCAACGTTGTGCTGCTGACCAGAGACTTCCTTCACAACTGACCATATGGCTTTAATTTTATCCTGTGAATTAGCTATTCTATTTGCATACCACATACCTTTTGCCTAGCTAATAACATTTTTAAGCACCTTACAATACAGTTTGTAATGGGCTGCTGTAGCTTGATTGTGACTACTTCTAACATTTTGATATAATTCCCACTTTGTTCTACATGATATCCTTATCCCATTAGTCAGCCAACTGGGCTGACTATTACTGCTAGTACCCCGTTTAGAATGTTCTAATGGAAAGCAACTCTCGAAGAGCATGAGAAATGTGTTATGGAAAGCATTGTATTTATCATCTATATTATCGGCACTATAAACGTCTTGCCACTCTGGTTCCTTTACAAATTTTGAAAAACTCTCTATTGCTGTTGGATTAACTTTCCTACGTAGTTTGTAATTAAATACGACATTGGTTTGAGTACAAAAACCTTTTAGTGTTAAAATTTGTGCATCATGGTCTGAAAGGCCATTCACCCTTTTACTAACAGAATGCCCATCTAGTAATGAAGAATGAATACAAATATTGTCTATGACTGTGCTACTGTTCCCCTGTACCCTAGTTGGAAAAAACACAGTGTGCATCAGCTCATATGAATTTAGGAGATCTACCAACATCCTTTTTCTTACACAATCATGTACAAAATTAATATTGAAGTCACCATATATAACTACTTTCTGGTACTTCCTACAAAGTGAATCAAGAATCCTCTCTAGCTTAAGCAAAAATGCTCTGAAGTCGGAGTTAGGGGACCTATAAACAACAGCAATTAGAAGTTTAGTTTCACTAAATTCCACTAATGCTGCACAACTTTCAAATATCTGTTCAGTGCAGTGTCGTGATACGTTTATGGACTCAAACGAAATACTGTTTTTTTTACATACAGAGCCACTCCTCCACCCCGCAAGGAACTCCTCGAGAAACAGCCAGCTAATCTGTAGCCTGGTAAAGGAAGCCTCTGAATTATCAAATTATTTAAGTGGTGCTCTGATATACCAGTAATTTCAGAGTTAACATCTCTTAGCAGTTCACCAACTTTATCTCTAATACCTCTTATATTTTGATGAAACATGCTAATTCCTTCTCTGCTTGGAAGCATTACATCCTCTGGAGGTGAGCCCTTAGTTGGAGGCACTTCCTTTAAGCAGGTATACCTATCAGCTGACTTCAGCCTAAGAAAGGTGCGAGAGATAATGTAGCAAAGCAAGCGGCGGAAACATGTGGATTCACGAACGCCGAATAAGGCGAAGACAAACCATGACGCTGAGGGTTTTTTGGGAACTGCCAGTGCAGTGCTAACACATTATGCTCGTAAGTGGGAAATTGTCACGGAAGCATACAGCCAAAATATCCTGAAAAGTTGTAAGTAGGCTGTTTAGGTTTTTATGTTTGTAACGCCACGTAGCGCTCTGTATGAAAATCACTGGCTGTGCTGTGTGCAGTCTGTGGCTGGTTGGCATTGTTGAAATATTCGCTATTGTAGTGTTGGGCAGTTGGATGTGAACAGCGCGTAGCGTTGCGCAGTTGGAGGTGAGCCGCCAGCAATGGTGGATGTGGGGGAGAGATGGCGGAGTTTTGAGAGCGGATGATCTGGACGTGTGTCCATCAGAGACAGTAAATTTGTAAGACTGGATGTCATGAACTGAGATAATGACTTTTGAACACTATTAAATACATTATTTGTTCTCTATCAGAATCTTTCATTTGCTAACTATGCCTATCAGTAGTCAGTGACTTCAGTAGTTAGAATCTTTTATTTAGCTGGCAGTACTGGCGCTCGCTGTATTGCAGCAGTTCGAGTAACGAAGATTTTTGTGAGGTAAGTGATTCATGAAAGATATAGATTATTGTTAGTCAGGGCCATTCTTTTGTAGGGATTATTGAAAGTCAGATTGCGTTGCGCTAAAAATATTGTGTGTCAGTTTAGTGTTGATCAGGATAAGTAAAGAGCGAAATGTCTGAGTACGTTCCGTTGTGCTCAGCGGTTTGAAAATCAAATAACGTAAGGGGTATCCAAGCACAGTAATTCATAAATTTTTCTAAAGGGATGTTTCAAAGTATACGGAAAGAAATAATTAAGTGTCGCGGATGGGGTGTTTTGACCCATGACAACGCCCCAGATCATTCTGCACAGCACATCGTGACAAGTACTGCTTCTCTGGTCTATCAAATTGTCTCATCCCCCAGTATTCCCTCCGATATGGCACCCAGTGATTTGTCCCTCTTTCCTCGGATTAAGAAACCATTGCGTGGCAAGTATTCCAGAATGACGACGAAATTATTGTTAAGGTGAAACGTTTCTTGACCAGACAAATTGCATAGCCGACTTCTGTAACCAATTGAACCATCGTTGGGGACGATCTATTCCTCTATACGTACACCGCTCATGCGACACATTTTTCCCATGCTCGCAGCTTTAAAATGATCATGACCGCCGCGCGGGATTAGCCGAGCGGTCTTAGGCGCTGCAGTCATGGTCTGTGCGGCTGGTCCCGGCGGAGGTTCGAGTCCTCCCTCGGGCATGGCTGTGTGCGTTTGTCCTTAGGATAATTTAGGTTAAGTACTGTGTAAGATTAGAGACTGATGACCTTAGCAGTTAAGTCCCATAAGATTTCACATACATTTGAAAATTTTTATCATGACTGTTTACTCGGCACTGGATACGTAGTGACTATTTTTTTTGTGTGGATTTAGGGCGCACAACTACAGTGGTCATTAGCGCCCAGACTAAATTATGAATGCACTGCAAGGCACAATGTTAAAACAGCAATTAAAAAGGACAACACTAGAAAAGGCACATTAACAGGCAAGGGATTAAAAGAAAACAGCATAATCAAATGTCCTTAGACAGGTTTGTCAAGCGGATAAATTGAAGAACAGGAGCAGCTGCTCCTGGGTTATCCGCTAAAATTTCATCCAGAGTACATGGCAGGCCAAGATCAATGCGCAGTGTATTAAAATTCGGACAGGACGTTAAAATGTGGCGTACCGTCAGCAATTGCCCACATGGGCAAAACGGCGCCGGCGCAGCCGTCAGCAGATGGCGGTGGCTGAACCGGGCCAAAACGACCTCCTCCCGCCGAGAAGGGCGTGAAGAGGTCGTCCAAGCCGTGAGGAGAGGTTTCAAGGCCCGAAGCTTGTTTTCAGTAAGTGTAGACCAATCGGCATGCCACAGCGATAAAATGCGCTGACAAATGACCCTGCTAGAATCTAGTTTAATGACCAAGTTCCCATGGATCATGGGGCCCTATGGAACCTAATAAGACAAAAATAAAAGTAAGTACCACTTGTTTGCGCCTAGACGTTCCGTCTGAGCCTGCCGTCGGGGTTAGACAATGACCGCGAGCTGGGACAGTTTGATGAGCGGCCTGGTCATAAATCTGAGCGCAGAGAGAGGGAGGGACAAGTGCAGGGGCGTCTGCTGGCGGCCGCGTGACCCCGCGCGGGGTCAGCACGCAATCAATAGCCGCGGTCGCCGCTGCCTCTGCCGCCGCCCAGCGCTCCGACTACGCCACGGGGCTTCGCGCTCGCCGGGCTTCGTGCCTCACGTCACGCGGAACATTAAGCTTCCTGCACTCCACTCATCGCCATCCTGGTGGGAAGCTACTCTGCAATTCCATATCACAATAACAAGTTCACGCATGACCATCAACCTTAAGCTACGTTTTCCGAAGTGCGGAAATTTATCGCAGCGCGCTGTGGAACACACTTGCGTCTTCCGCTGTAAGAGTCAAAACGTAAAAAAACTGAACTACTCTTTTTTTGTTATTTGACAACTATATATTACCAATTGTCAACTACAAAAATTCCATTGTTGTATGGGTACATGGAAGCTCATGAATCGCTGAAAAATGAGTAAGTAGCCGAACACAACCATTTACAGTCAATGATGGGTTTTGCTGGTCCAGAGGACCCAGTCCATTGCTTGTAAATACAGCCCACGCCATTATGGAGCCACCACCAGCTTACACAGTGCCTCATTGACAACTTGGCTCCATGGCTTCGTGGGATCTGTGTCAGAACCCTGCCATCAGCTCTTACCAACTTAATCACTCATTTGGCCAGGCTACGGTTTTCCAGTTGTCTCGGGTCCAACCTAAATGATTAGGAGCCCAGGAGAGGCACTGCAGGCTATGTCGTGGTGTTAGCAAAAGCACTTGCCAGGTCGCTCGCTGCCATAGCCCATTAACGCCAAATTTCGCCGCTCAGTCCTAACGGATACGTTCGTCGCACGTCCCACATTGGTTTCTGCGGTTATTTCACGTAGCGCTACTTGTCTTTTAGCACTGACAACAATACACAAACGCCGCTGCTCTCGGTCGTTAAGTGAAGGCCGTCGGCCACTGGGTTGTCCATTGAGAGAGGTAATGCCTGACATTTAGTATTCTCGGCTCGCTGTTGAGACTCTGGATAGCTATCATTCCGCGTTCGAAGTCTTAGTTCCCACCATACTCACATCGGAAACATTTTCACCTGAGTACAAGTAACAGCTCGGCCAATGCGGTGCCCTTTTATACCTTGTGTACGCTATACTATCACCATATGTATACGTTCACATCGCTATCCCATGGTTTGTCACCTCAGAGTATACGACCTGTCACGAACCTGATCTGTTTGTATCTATAGTCATACATGAGAAGGACTCCAAACACTGGAACAGTACTCTAGAATTAATCGTGCTGTTTCCTTTAGAAATTCATTTGATTTTGCCCTTGGAACCTTCCATAATATTAGTTTGCTCAAATGCTTCAAATGGTTCTAAGCACTATGGGGCTTAACATCTGAGGTCATCAGTCGCCTAGACTTAGAACTTCTTAAACCTAACTAACCTAAGGACATAATACACAGCCCTGCCCGAGGTAGGATTCGGACCTGCGACCGTAGCAGCAGCGCTGTTCCGGACTGAAGCGCACAGAACCGCTCGGTCACAGCGGCCGGCCATTGGTTTGCTGCTCAAGATGCTCACTACTACTATTATTATCAGGTACTATCGGCTCTCCCTCTTTGTGTCCGCAGTTCGTTGTCTCGCATTCGCGTTCTCGCTTCCCTAGCACGGGGTCCCGGGTTCGATTCCCGGCGGGGTCAGGGATTTTCAGCTGCCTCGAGATGACTGGGTTTTTGTGTTGTCCTCATTATTTCATCATCATTCATGAAAGTGGCGGATTGGACTGAGCACAGGTTGGGAATTTGTATGGGCGCTGATAACCGCACAGTTGAGTGCCCCAAAATCCAATCATCATCATCATCATCCTCATCATCTTTCTCTTTGTTATTACACGTTATCTTACTTTTATCCACATTTAAAGCAGGTTATCATCCAATTCCTTGGAGTTTTCCAAAGAAACTAGATCATTAGAGGAAGATGAACTACGGAAAAAGTATGATAATATAAGCAACATAAAAAAATCGTCAGAATTGAAAAATGAATACTGAACCATCCTGCATTGAACTACGCCCAAAGTATAGCTCAGAAAATGGGGAGACAAATTTAAACGCTCGCAGAAAAAGAGAGAGATCTGCGAGATAAAAACGCGTTAGGCGGTAGGAACGGGCGAGCACTTTGCGTTGCGCGCCCGTAGCGGAGTGCCGCAAATTGCAGGCGCGAGGGTGGCTGAGGCGCCGCCGAGAGTGGGGACCACCCCCGCCGCCTCCGCGCCGCCGCTGAGGGCTGGCGAACAATGGGTCCGCGGAAATAAAGCCGGTGCTCGCACGACCCGTTCCGCTCATTCTGCGAGACCTCTCCACGCCTCTCGCTATTCGGAACGCCTTTCTGGCCTTCAAAGACAAAAGCGCGACCAACAATACCACATATACTCCTCGCACAATCGCTATACAGTAAATATCAGCGGCGTATCAATAAACAAATGCGGTGAACTCCGCACACTATGCCTTATGTTTGCAAGCAGCCAGGCCATTACCATACATGACGAATTCTGCAGAGCGGCGCTGAAGCGTGAGTGTCCGTACCAGAGAAGGCGTAGCGAGCTTTGGCAGCCGAGGCGCTGCGGCGCAGGCGTAGAGAGACGTGGCACGGACGTTCCAGAATAGCTTTACGCGGCTAACGGCTCGAGATGTGTACGTCACAGCTTGAGAGATCTATGACTCTGTTCGAGCTCTCGATCGTCCTCTGATGTAGCGACTTCCGTTGGCACTGTTTCTACGTCGTTTCTTACTTTAATCAATGTACTAAGCTGTTAATGTTTTTCGGTTGGTGCATAAGTTCGTGGTATTCCAACGCTGGGGTAACTTTTCCATTTTCCCATTTCGCGAGTGTAGAAATCACGTGGTTCTGATGGGAAGAACTCGTCGAGCCATGTTCGTAGCGCATTTCCATCCGGAAAGGCAGTTTCCTGAAGGTTGTTCGATAGTGAGCGGAAAACGTGAAAATCTGATGGCCCAAGATCAGGTGAATAAAGTGAGTGGGACATAACTTTAAAACCCAACCCCTGTATAGCGATTTTTGTCAGTCTAGCAGAATGCGGGAGGGCATTACCGGGGAGTAACATCACTTCACGCAGTTGTCCTGGTCACTGGAAGTCACTGCTTTGTTTAGCCTCAACCTCTCCTTTATTTTCCTTATGTTAGCATAAAGACGACATTCTCGTCACCAATAACGATGCAAGATAGGAATGATCGGTGTTGTTCAGGAGCCAACTGATGACGAGCAAGCACTGATGTGCTTATAGCCACCGCTGATTTTTTAAATTTTGGCTTATAGCACACGGTACCTATACACCCGATTTTTGAACCTTCCCCATTCGATGCAAATGACGCAAGATAGTGGAATGATCACAGTTCATCACACTGCCAGTTCTCGAGTACACTGGCGTGTATCATTGTGGATTAATGCGTTTAAACGATCTTCATAAACCCCCGAAGGTCTTCCTGAGCGTGGGGAGTCACTTATGTCAAAACGATCCTCCTCAAAACGAGAAAATCATTTTCTTGCTGTACTCTGTCCAGTGGCGTTATCCCCATACGTGGCGCAGTTTCTGCCTGGGGCCCTATTCTACATCGTTCACGTCGATCGGTGCAGTAGGTTAGCCTCGGTAGTGATGTCAAATGGTTCAAATGGCTCTGAGCACTATGGGACTTAACTTCTGAGGTTATCAGTCCCCTAGAACTTAGAACCACTTAAACCTAACTAACCTAAGGACATCACACACATCCTTGCCCAAGGCAGGCAGTGATGTCAGTTTTTTTTTTTTTTATCCGAAGTTCCTATTCAGTAAGCTGCTGAGATCTGATACCTATCGGTCCTCCTGCCGATTTTTCGACGACTGTAACGAGAGGTTTTGAATTTCGGTTTGGCCGTCTGGTTCGGTGTGGTTTATTTACACCTAGAATTTGTTATTTTAAACATATTGATCGGTTTTAGCTTCGGGTTTAGTGACTGTGTTACTGAAGAATCAACAGGACGCGTCCAGGTGGAAAGTGAGTTCATAGTAGACTATTTTCCTTCGTTAGAAATATGCTTTGTATCGTTGTTACTGTGAATGATAACAAAAAAAAAAAAAACAGTTTCGGTCAATATTGTCACAAAATACCTGTTATTTTAACGTAATTAAAAGTCTAAAAAAAAATCATTAAAATTCAAAATTCCGGCTCTGCGTACGTATATCACATGAGTGTTAGCTGAAATTACTAGCGACTTCGCGTACTCTTTACCGCAAATGGTTTACTTATTAAACATCGAAACGCATTTAAACGTTTTAAATAACAATGCAAAGGAATTTTGTGAAGCCTGATAGGGGAAACCTTCCAAAATTTCATGCATTTACTGCTTGCGCCCGCATCATTCGGCAACGAAATCAGCCTGCGTCTCTTTGAATGCAATTACATAAAATAAAGTACTGACAGTACGCGGCTTATAGTAACGAAGTTGGTAAGGCGAGAACTGCCGTGGCAAACGATGTAGGTTCGTATACCGCCGGATACAGAATTTTTTTCTTCTCTTCGTTAATCGTCAAAGTTACGCATTTTTATGAAATATTCGTCGTAACTTACACGTAAGAGCGCGCTTTCTCAGTAACGAGTATCTCCGATTTCGTGACTTCCAATGTTTAAGAAATGAAAAATGAAATTACTGTGCGTGAAACAACTGACAGTGACATTTATACTGCTTCTTGTCAAAAATAATTCACCCTTTTTTGGGGGGAGGGGAGGATGGTATACGTAGCGATTTCCGAGAGTGTGATCAGACAGGAATCTAAGAGCACAACGTAAATTACTGCGAATGAAACGAGCAGCAATCGTCTTTAGTTTGTCACAAGAATTTATCTGCGATCGAATGCTTAACAACAGCAGAAAGAGATGAAAGGTTACCGCCACAATATTTTCAGACTATACTACCATATATGAAACATTTTGACTCATCAGATGCATGTTATAAACTACAACGAACTTTTATAGCTGCACTCGCCACACGCTGTCGAAAAGGCAATTTTTAATTTTTTTTATGAACCAAATCGTTGATGCATCATATAGGGAAGTAGGCTACTTTATCATTTGAATCTCTAGGAGCGAGTTACAACATTCCATCCATCGTCTTATTCTTTGATACTCTCTTAAACAATTTTTCGGGTTCAGTCTATGAAACTAATTGAAGGCTGTTTAACCTATATGCGTTTCGCTTCTTTTATTTGTGAAGCATCATCGAGAATAAAGAAAGCGATACGCGTATAGCAATAAACAAACTGCCTTCAATTAGTTGCATAGAGGGAACGTACCTTCATGAATTTTGAAGAAACTAAGGAACGACGAAGAACAGAAAATACGACGAATTTTTCTGGTGTTTCTATAGACGCATTTGTACAATATGGTACTACACTCCATTCCTAATTCATATTCCGAAACGTAAAATCCAAAACAAGATGTCTATTTGAATGAGAAAAAAATGACAATGTGACATTTACGAGTCTCCAGGATAGTCAATATTCTATCGTTATCACGCATTCATGGAAGCCTGTGGTCGGCGAAATTTGACAGTATTACGTATTCTAACGACACTTTTCAGTACTGTGAAGAATGGCATGTCTGTGTCGGCTGCTAGCCGCTTCGAGCTCGTGCCGCTGTGGCGTTGCAGTGCGCATACGCGGATCTGAGGCAGACTGCTTTTGATTGGTTGCGCGAGGAGAACTGACAACAGCGTTTCGGTTCGTTCTGTCATCCCTCTACTGGACTAAAACAGAAGAATATGTCGGTAATGTTCCGATTTCTCCACTTGGCAGTCCATTTTCTAGCGTCCCCAGCTCCACTCACTACCTCCTAATGACAATATATAAGCTAAAATAACAATAGTGAGCTAAAAATAAAAATGATAGTCAATAAATAAACCAAAAGCAACCGGAATTCAAATATGCAAAACCAAAATGGTAAGAACTAATTTAATAATAAAAATAAACGTAAAACACTAAACGCAGTATCTTCTATGGTGCAGGTCATATGTAGAAATAGCAACGAAGGGAAATAAATAAAGAGTAATTAAAAGACTGCAATCCCGATCCAGTCATATTTTCAAGCTTCCGCTCATCCCACATTCTAGTTAGTGAGTCTGCTGGTACGTCGGGCGTTACTGCTGTAATTTATTCTCGCGACCGCAAGTAGAGTCAGTTTAATATGACTTGTGTCCTTTACTAAGCATATAATTCTCATTTAACTTTCTTCTTCGCTTTATCTGAATGTTAACATTTCGTTTTGAAGGTGATTAGAAGCTGGTAACTTTTTTATGCATTATTCCAATACGCCAATACGGATAGAATTGCTTATTTGGAACCCACATGATAAATCGCAGTCTCTAATAACCAATTAAAACATTTTACTGGCATCAGAACCAAGTTGTATTTTCGCGTTTGGCTGTTATTTCTACTTAACTTATCACAAATAGTTATATAGATATATACAGGGTGTTTCAAAAAGAATACACGCATTAGAAAGTATAATGTTGTCGCAACTATCAATCGCTGCGCCACAGCTCAGATGTCTGCTGTCTTCTGTTCGCTTGGTTACCGTTCCTGTGGCAAAATGGCTACTCCACAGCAGAAATTATTTTGTGTTCTCGAGTTTGCGAAGTGTACCAAACTGATACTCCGAATACATGGAACATTAGCAGCTAGTACTGACAATTAGTAGATGTAGGTTCAAATGGCTCTGAGCACTAATGGGACTTAACATCTGAGGTCATCAGTCCCCCAGAACTTAGAACTACTTAAACCTAACTAACCTAAAGACATCACACACATCTATGCCCGAGGCAGGATTCGAAACTGCGACCGTAGCAGCGCCTAGAACCACCGCGGCCGGCCGACTTGCTACAGCAGTGACTTTATGTGCCCAGTTCTTCTTTAATACCACACGTCTTAAGGTGATAATACGAATTCAAGGTGATGACAGTGTATGGTTAATCATCTCTCAACATTTTAAAGCAGTGCCGCTGCTTTCAATGGAACAGAAAAAATATAGCCATATAGGCACTTCATGAAGATACGCTGGTTTCTCGGCAGAGTAGATTTGCTGAAACAACAGCGTTGTCTCAGTTGGTTATCTGAAAAGGAGCAGTTTCTATAGATGTTACATAGTATTTACTATTTCGGGTCTATTGTCTTTAAAATAAGGAACGAAGATTTAAGTTTAACGTCTCGTCAATATCATCGTTATTAGTAATGGAGCCCTACCTCGTTTTCTCGAAGATAGAAATAAGCGAGTCACAAAATCATAGTGACTCTATTGAAGAAGTTACCAAAACTCTCTCAAAAAAATAAAGAACCAATAAAAGTGTAAACCAGAAAATTATGACGGCTCCTTCCGATAGTTATGACAAGATCTGCACGACTGAACCACATCATTGTTTCGCTTACCACTTCATATTTAACTCCTTACGGCTGTAACAAGGTCACGTTTTACTGGAGAGTAAAGGGGATATTGGGGGGTTTCCCCAAATACCTCTAGCCTAGCACTTCCCCTCCCCTCCCCTCCCCTCCCCTCCCCTCCCCTCCCCTCCCCTCCCCGAGTTTTTATATGCATACACGCCTATCTCGTAAAAGGCAACTACCAATTAACATCGCTACAGAGCGTTTTCGACTTCACTCGGCGTATTTGACTCTGCAGTGTCTCTTCATAACGCTGGCAAAAGCAGGAAAGTGCCAGGCGTTTATCAAAGTTAATGCACACCGAAACGATCACGGTTCTTCTTTAGACAACTCAGTCATCAAGATGGAGCTGCAGGTTGAGTGCGTTAGAAATGAAGCCACTGAAAGGCAGAAGTAAGCAAAATCCCAGAAATAAGACATTGCTTCTATGAATAATCGCGTGATCGAAAATGGAAAATATTGTGGTGCTGTAAATTTCTCCCGAATTATCTAGGCAAAAAGAAACGTACGAAGAATCTTTTTGCCAGAAACATAATCAAAGACTTCAGTGAGAAGCACATTCTACAAAATATTTTTTGTAGACAAGTCCGGATGTCATTAACGAAAAGAGAAAAAAATCAGAACACGATACTACTTAAGGGAAGAAGTTGTCAGTCTCAATCGTGCATTGGATGATATTACCAACAGTGATTAACAAAATCAAGGATTACATTACCGTTGATGGCAACAAACATTTCTGCAATCTAATGGTAGAATCGCTAACTTTATTGCCGAACTGAAACGGGCAATGTGTGAATCGTTAAGTACCATAGTCTGTGGTACAGAGCTCAGCTGACAATCTGGCCAATATTATGAATGACAATGTATTTAGAGAGCAGTGATTACTTTTCAAGTCACTGAGGTATGACTTAACGTCGTCACGAATATCTGATAAATGTTTCCTAAAGAAAAAGTGGTAGATCTATGGATGCTAAATTTCCGGTTAGTGGAGAGAAAAACTGATGATAATATTAATCGTAGCTATGATCTTCATACTGGGCAAGCCATCATACGCATGGTAGCTCGTACCACGGCCAGCCACTCCTTTTTCTGTTCCACTTTCGAGTGAATAAAAAGCGACTGTGTATATGGTGACAGTAGAATCATTTCTCAGTCTCAGTTCCGGTCCTCTAAACTTTCTCAATAGTGTTTCGCGAAAGGAACGTTGTCTTAGTTCCAGGGATTCCCACTTGAGTTTATGAAGCATTTTCGCAATATCTGCATGATGTCGAACCTATTGGTAACATGTAGCAGCACCCCGCTCAATGTCTCGGTGTCTTCTTTGTGGGGATCATCAAGACCCCAGTACTCAAGAATGTGTCCCACAACGGTTCTTTTCCGTCCGGAAGTTTATTATATTCTAACTGAGAATATAGTCAAGACTTCTGCAGTTAACCAATGTTAAGGATATTCGTCTGTAATTTTGGGGGTCCTTTCTTCTACCCTTCTTATGCGCGGTAGACACCTGCGCTTCTTTCCACTCGCGGACTTCGCACCGGGCTAGAGATTCGAGATAAACGCAAGCTAAGGATGAGGCTTACAGCGAAGTGGGATTCCTTCTGCACCGGACGACTTGTCTGATTTCAACTCTTTCAGGTGCTTTTCAGAGCCATTAGACTGCTAATCCCACAGCGCTTAAATATATGGTGCCAAACTGTAGGTGATACGCACTTGCTGTCCTGTGTTAAGGTAACAAGAGGGGAAGGGGGCATGCAGTGACGTGGCAATCAAACCACTGCTTAGTTACCACGATTCGAACTTCGTCGCAGCTATAGACGTATTAAGAGTTGTAACAGATTGAAAACCACGGTATCTGAAGATGACTTTATGATTGATACCCCTGAAGTGAAGGATGATCGTGCCGGTGTAAAAAACCTATACAATAAGCTGAAAATCTCAATTGGCAGTTAGTAGTCTGTTACTTAGACAATCCAGTTGTTGCGAAATCTACCTACACCGTAACCCATAATTTAAAGTTCTGGGACTAAAAATATCACGACAGAAAGTACCTGCTACAATTCACATACTGTCATTTTACACACAGACGACATGAAGTGATGCTGAAAAAAATGGCGTTATGTGGATTTTTCATGTTCGTAAGCACTGTAATCTTATCACTGATCACTTCCGAGTGAGTGTGCCTTACTTAATGTTGCTAAGTAAGAGAGATTTTAGGTTCTTTGCTGAATTTGAGAGTAGATGAGATTCGGGTATTATGGATTACCATTTACTTTTGTAGTTTTATTTCCAAATTGAACCCATTCTTCTCTCTCAGGCACACTTTATAATAAACTATTTGTATTTCTCTTAATAAAATTTAAAAGTTTACAACCGAAAATGTTTTAAAAAGTGACGTAGAATAGGGTTGTAAAAATGTACATAATCATGTAAATTTGGGGGAAAAATTTTATGTACACAAACTACGATTTCGAGACTGCTCTTAATTTCAACTCTTAAAAGAATAATATGTCAGTAATCTGTAACAAATCTGTTACGTTTATTAACTTCAAAGCAAAGTTCCAAAACAATTATTCGCTTATGTTATAGAGGTGATTCGTTTTACCCTTGACGTACTTGCATAATTCACTGATCTAATCATCTTTCTCAGCACCTACGCAGTCAAAGAGGATTTTATGGACTATGGAATGTTCCATATTGGCCGACATACCATTTTGGACTTCACAACCTAACAGAACCGCAAAACGAACAATAAGTAACCATCTACCACCCTTAATAAACGACATAGTTTAAATCTTTAGTGTACTTGCTCAAAAATTATTGCTTATGTTTGAAAACTTGGCTCCAAAGATTTGGCAAACAACGAAAACTATTTTTCTGCGCCGTAACTCACACGATGTTTAAGATGTAAATACTTTGACATGTCCTATATCCTTGTAAAAAGAGATCTACGGATGAATAAAGCTACTACTACTACTACTACTACTACTACTACTACTAGACGAACTGGAGTCGTTACAGAACATCATGGGAACATTTTGCAGCAGATCATGCATCCCCTGCTTGGGAGCACCAATTCACGGATGAGAACTCACGGTATTCCACATAGCCCGATTATTCCTTAGTGCCGTAAGTTCATCTTTTTTTCGCTTACAGAAAGTTTCCTTTTTTCTCTCTCTTCAATCGGGTGTGCCTAACGATAAACAGACGCACACGTTGTTGTGCAGACTAGTTTCACGTCGAAGCTGTCCCCCCACCCACTAGAAGACCACAAGAGAAGTGATTTCCGTAGTATTTATGGCGTAGAATGAGTAATAGTTCTAGGAAAACCTACAGGACATTCTGATCAAATCAGTTTACGCCTTAAGTAGCTGAAGAAGGCCGCATGTCCACCCCTTTCACTCTCCTCGTCAACCTAACCCGAGCCCCTGCCACAAAGCGTACAATGAACTCATATGCGAGCTCCACCTGCATGTACTCAAGTACCATTCGGCACCAGAGTGTACGCTCCTACAGCTCCGCAGCGCATTGGCCAAGTGTCATAGCTGACGCTGTTCGAGTGAATAACCTCAGTGAAGAATAAAGATTACACTGCTGCGAAAAGTTATTTAGTTAGAGACTTAGATAAGGGCACTCCATGGCAGCGGAGCGAGCGAGCATGCATACCTCTTCAGTTTGTGGTTCCGTAACCAGTGATGTCAGCTGGTTTTTCAGTTCCATATAATTATGTTTTCCTCAAATCCGTATCAAACAGCTGGTAGCCGCTTGATACTCTAGTACATTCGGTGCAAGCGAAGCAGCGTGCCAATGTTGTCAGCTGCATGTCTGTCAGTACTGCACAGGGCAGTATCGACTTCAACGTGTGGTGCCTGCACTCGGCTGTTCGAAGTCAGCAATGAAAGAACATGACATAAAAAAAACGCTAAACTTCAGGACTTTAAAAAAGACCCAAGCTCGCTGCTGTGAACTACACTCCTGGAAATTGAAATAAGAACACCGTGAATTCATTGTCCCAGGAAGGGGAAACTTTATTGACACATTCCTGGGGTCAGATACATCACATGATCACACTGACAGAACCACAGGCACGTAGACACAGGCAACAGAGCATGCACAATGTCGGCACTAGTACAGTGTATATCCACCTTTCGCAGCAATGCAGGCTGCTATTCTCCCATGGAGACGATCGTAGAGATGCTGGATGTAGTCCTGTGGAACGGCTTGCCATGCCATTTCCACCTGGCGCCTCAGTTGGACCAGCGTTCGTGCTGGACGTGCAGACCGCGTGAGACGACGCTTCATCCAGTCCCAAACATGCTCAATGGGGGACAGATCCGGACATCTTGCTGGCCAGGGTAGTTGACTTACACCTTCTAGAGCGCGTTGGGTGGCACGGGATACATGCGGACGTGCATTGTCCTGTTGGAACAGCAAGTTCCCTTGCCGGTCTAGGAATGGTAGAACGATGGGTTCGATGACGGTTTGGATGTACCGTGCACTATTCAGTGTCCCCTCGACGATCACCAGTGGTGTACGGCCAGTGTAGGAGATCGCTCCCCACACCATGATGCCGGGTGTTGGCCCTGTGTGCCTCGGTCGTATGCAGTCCTGATTGTGGCGCTCACCTGCACGGCGCCAAACACGCATACGACCATCATTGGCACCAAGGCAGAAGCGACTCTCATCGCTGAAGACGACACGTCTCCATTCGTCCCTCCATTCACGCCTGTCGCGACACCACTGAAGGCGGGCTGCACGATGTTGGGGCGTGGGCGGAAGACGGCCTAACGGTGTGCGGGACCGTAGCCCAGCTTCATGGAGACGGTTGCCAATGGTCCTCGCCGATACCTCAGGAGCAACAGTGTCCCTAATTTGCTGGGAAGTGGCGGTGCGGTCCCCTACAGCACTGCGTAGGATCCTACGGTCTTGGCGTGCATCCGTGCGTCGCTGCGATCCGGTCCCAGGTCGACGGGCACGTGCACCTTCCGCCGACCACTGGCGACAACATCGATGTACTGTGGAGACCTCACGTCCCACGTGTTGAGCAATTCGGCGGTACGTCCACCCGGCCTCCCGCATGCCCACTATACGCCCTCGCTCAAAGTCCGTCAACTGCACATACGGTTCACGTCCACGCTGTCGCGGCATGCTACCAGTGTTAAAGACTGCGATGGAGCTCCGTATGCCACGGCAAACTGGCTGACACTGACGGCGGCGGTGCACAAATGCTGCGCAGCTAGCGCCATTCGACGGCCAACACCGTGGTTCCTGGTGTGTCCGCTGTGCCGTGCGTGTGATCATTGCTTGTACAGCCCTCTCGCAGTGTCCGGAGCAAGTATGGTGGGTCTGACACACCGGTGTCAATGTGTTCTTTTTTCCATTTCAAGGAGTGTATGTCTAATTCAACTAAATCTGCATATACTTCGTATACCACTGTGCAGGGCGTGATGGAGGGTACATCGTACAAATATTATGGATTTTCTTTCCTTTCTTTTAGTATTCAGTGAGGGAAAAATAACGGTCTGTCTGCCTCCGTATATACAGTAACCGCTTATCTTAGTCTCAGGATCCTTATGTGAGATACACTTTCGAGGCTGTGACAGGAACGGTGCGCGTCAAAGCCCTGACCATGCATGGATAAATGAAAGCCAGCGAGACAAGTGACGTCATAATTGCCCACATGCATATGCAAGAATGTCGCAATGTAACCGCTTGACTATAGCAGAAGTGGTATCAGCGGAGAGCCAGTGGATACTTAAGAACTGACTCGGGATGTGTTATGAGAAGCAATGAGTAGCTGTGAATGCTGTTACAAACAAAACGTTGGGACAAAAGATGTCTGTCGTCTCGTCTCCGATGTCATATTTGATCATTCCAGCAGTTGGCAAAGAAGTTTGAGAAGAACAGCAGCCTGCCTCACCGAATTTCAATGGACTACACACTGTACAGCATTGTGCGCAGAACTGGGTCGTCAGTCGAGCTGTAGGTTTCAACCAGAAACTCCGAATGGTCCGTACCAAGCTAGGCTGTAACTTGTAAGACATGTGCCAACAGGCTGACAACTAAAGGGTTCCCCTAAATGGGTCAGTATGTACAACGTCACAGGCTGCTCTCGAATTTACTGGCTGCGTGGGGTGCACGGTGCGAACGAGATTATTTTTTTAAATCGAAGTTATCAACCGCCAACGCAACCTCAAAGTGCTAGATATCGAAGTGCTCCTAGAAAGCAGAGGAGTTCACATCATTCTAGGTACAGATCGCTGTGTAATGTCCAAAATCAAGAACAATGAACTTCTTGTAACGGATTTTAATGTGTATCGAAAGGATATCTTAATGGGAAATGTATGTTGTGTATTTGTCGCAGTACCGAAGAAAGTCAATCCCAGATAGAAACTGAAACTGTATGCAGTATCGTTTGGGCAAGATTCAGTATCACAACTGGATCCTAACGATCAGCAGATTCCCCCTCAGATGTACTCGAAACTCTTAGTGAAAGCACCAATCTGCTAACACACATGTTCCCCATTTTTATGTAATTACTGATTGGGATTAGTACAATTTTGTCAGTGATGGACGGGACAAGTAATGCTGCGAAAGAATACTAAATGATTTATGCTTTCCTACGAAATTACATAAAACATAGTTCGGAAGCTGACTTCAGACGGGTGTATATCAGATCTAATGGAAGAGCTAGTGCGAACCTCTTTGAAAATGTTTGTCTTGAGACGTATCAATGAACAATTATACTAACTTCGATTACCAAAGAACAAATGGCAATCAAACAAGTAGTGAACTGGATACCGATGCTGTATTTTTATGCCTGAAGGAAGAACTTGAAATTTTTAGCTCTGTGCAAGAGCACGGAGAGGAACTGTCGCCCAAGTCTAGAAAGCTAGTTGACCAAGCACTAGCTCAAATGGCTCTGAGCACTATGGGACTTAACTACTGTGGTCATCAGTCCCCTAGAACTTAGAACTACTTAAACCTAACTAACCTAAGGACGTCACACACATCCATGCCCGAGGCAGGATTCGAACCTGCGACCGTAGCGGTCACGCGGTTCCAGACTGTAGCGCCTAGAACCGCACGGCCACTCCGGCCGGCACCAAGCACTGGACAAGATACAGGGTGTTTCAAAAATGACCGGTATATTTGAAACGGCAATAAAAACTAAACGAGCAGCGATAGAAATACACCGTTTGTTGCAATATGCTTGGGACAACAGTACATTTTCAGGCGGACAAACTTTCGAAATTACAGTAGTTACAATTTTCAACAACAGATGGCGCTGCAAGTGATGTGAAAGATTTAGAAGACAACGCAGTCTGTGGGTGCGCCATTCTGTACGTCGTCTTTCTGCTGTAAGCGTGTGCTGTTCACAACGTGCAAGTGTGCTGTAGACAACATGGTTTATTCCTTAGAACAGAGGATTTTTCTGGTGTTGGAATTCCACCGCCTAGAACACAGTGTTGTTGCAACAAGACGAAGTTTTCAACGGAGGTTTAATGTAACCAAAGGACCGAAAAGCGATACAATAAAGGATCTGTTTGAAAAATTTCAACGGACTGGGAACGTGACGGATGAACGTGCTGGAAAGGTAGGGCGACCGCATACGGCAACCACAGAGGGCAATGCGCAGCTAGTGCAGCAGGTGATCCAACAGCGGCCTCGGGTTTCCGTTCGCCGTGTTGCAGCTGCGGGCCAAATGACGCCAACGTCCCCGTATCGTCTCATGCGCCAGAGCTTACACCTCTATCCATACAAAATTCAAACGCGGCAACCCCTCAGCGCCGCTACCATTGCTGCACGAGAGACATTCGCTAACGATATAGTGCACAGGATTGATGACGGCGATATGCATGTGGGCAGCATTTGATTTACTGACGAAGCTTATTTTTACCTGGACGTCTTCGTCAATAAACAGAACTGGCGCATATGGGGAACCGAAAAGCCCCATGTTGCAGTCCCATCGGCCCTGCATCCTCAAAAAGTACTGGTCTGAGCCGCCATTTCTTCCAAAGGAATCATTGGCCCATTTTTCAGATCCGAAACGATTACTGCATCACGCTATTTGGACATTCCTCGTGAATTTGTGGCGGTACAAACTGCCTTAGACGACACTGCGAACACCTCGTGGTTTATGCAAGATGGTGCCCGGCCACATCGTACGGCCGACGTCTTTAATTTCCTGAATGAATATTTCGATGATCGTGTGATTGCTTTGGGCTATCCGAAACATACAGGAGGCGGCGTGGATTGGCCTCCCTATTCGCCAGACATGAACCCCTGTGACTTCTTTCTGTGGGGACACTTGAAAGACCAGGTGTACCGCCAGAATCCAGAAACAATTGAACAGCTGAAGCAGTACATCTCATCTGCATGTGAAGCCATTCCGCCAGACACGTTGTCAAAGGTTTCGGGTAATTTCATTCAGAGACTACGCCATATTATTGCTACGCATGGTGGATATGTGGAAAATATCGTACTATAGAGTTTCCCAGACCGCAGCGCCATCTGTTGTTGAAAATTGTAACTATTGTAATTTCGAAAGTTTGTCTGCCTGAAAATGTACAGCTGTCCCAAGCATATTGCAACAAACGGTGTATTTCTATCGCTGCTCGTTTAGTTTTTATTGCCGTTTCAAATATACCGGTCATTTTTGAAACACCATGTACAGAAGGGAACAGCTCGTTACGGGATGAACCCTTTATAGTTTACTGTTTCTGTAAATAAATTTATAAATAAAGAGCGATTACTGCTCCATAGAAGTGAAAATATAGGGCTACAAATAGAGAAATCCTGAATGAAATCCGCTTGGTTGTCGCGAGGGCACTGCATGAAGCATTCAAATACTATCGTAGCTATATTGTTGAAAGATTCCAAAGATAGAATAACAGCGAATATGTTTATTGCTAGTTGTTTAAGATCGTTGGTAGCTTTCTGGACTAATGTTTTGCTGCGAAGGAACTGTAGACGCGGTATGTTAACAATCATTAACGAGAGCGAGAGGTCTCACAGAAGGCCATGACGAGCGTGTTGCCTATACAGCATCATTCAGGGGTTCATAGCTGCGGAAGCCCATATCGAGCGTGTTGAGAAATTTTCAACTTGGGGTCGTTGTAAACTTAAAAACGTAAATATCCATTTCTCGCTGTGAAAGTACGTTTGTGGGCAAGTGGTACATTGTTGTTTTATTTTGCAGCTCAGGTCTCCTTTCATGTAGTCTTCCATGCAGTTGGTCCGTACCCTTTATTCAGATATGGCAACTTCGTCAGCTGTTTTACACACCTTTAATCACCGATAGTTGTCTACCATAATATGCACTTTCTCGTTGCTGGAGGAGGAGGAGATTATTGATTAACGTCACGTCGACAACGAGGTCATTAGACACGGGGCACAAGCTCTGATTAGGAAGGATGGAGGAGGAAAGCGGCCGTGCACTTTCGAAGGAACCTTCCAGGCATTTGCCTTAAGCGATTTAGGGAAACCAAGGAAGACCTACTTCCTCGTTACTCCAGTGCGTGTTTACAGGTTTGGGATCGCTTCACTTAGATCATCTTCGAGAGACGTTCAGCCGTGTTTGTAGTCGACCTTCAGTATCTTAGCAGGCGGAAACCAAAGGATCCGACTCATAATAAAGCGGCATCAACTTTTATCAATGTCTGCAGGTGACCGATCGCCTCGATAGCCGATCTATTCATTTGAACAAAACAAACGCAACGTGACAGATTCTAAGAAATATTTCACCAACAATTCATGAAGTCTGAACAAGAATTTCTAAGACTTACTGTACACAAAGGGGCTAGTAATTAACTTCGGGAAATATGGGTTCCTGACAAACTTTTTCGTTCCATTCCCTTTCAGGAATCAGCACTAAGTTTGTGGAGATAATTAAAGTTTACCCTGTACTACATGAAACATTTTCTGTTACCTACATAAAATTATGTGAGTAACAATGGTAATAATAAACCACACAGACAGCAAGCTTTTCAGTAACGTAAATATTACCATAAAAAAAGGGGAGGAGGAGCGCCATAGGTATGGCACAAAATCAGTAGTTACTGTACTTCAGATTTTAATTTTGGTAAACAACTGCAGCTTCAATGTCACACAACAAGATTTATGGCATAGTCCAAGGAGTATTGTCTCTCAGAGTAACAGACGCTGGAGAAGTCAGCCATCTCCTGGCAGAAATCTTTGAATCAACGATGACTACGGAGGAGGAGGAGGAGAAGAAGAAGAAGAAGAAGATAAGAAGGTTGGAGTTTACAACGTTTCGTCGACAGTGCGGTAATTAGAGGGAGATACAAAGAAAAAGCTGCTGCTTCGCAAACGCGAGTGACGGCCAAAGTCGAGGGGAAATATTTCGCTACCGAGGATGTGGCCCGAAGTCTCCCAATTACAACTGGCCATAGCGAGTTTGAAACAAATCAACATTTCATATCAATCACAGAAAGGTATCTTGTAATCCTGCATATATGAAACGGAATATGTAGCGGATTTCAACAGCATATGGTTTAACGGCATTTGTAGACTGGCATTTTTGACAATGTTGACTGCAATATTCTCTTTCAAACTCTGAAGGTGGCAGGGGTAAAATATGGGGCACGAAAGGCTATTTACAGTTTCTACAGTAACCAAATGGCAGTTGTAAGAGTCGAGGGGCACGAAAAGGAAGCAGTGGTTGAGAAGGAAGTGAGACATAATTGTAGCCTATCCCCGACGTTATTCAGTATGTATACGGAGCAAGCAGTAAAGGAAAAAGAAAAATTTGGACTAGGAATTAAAATCTATGGAGAAGAAATAAAAAAACTCGAGGTTTGCCGATGACATGGTAATTCTGTCAGAGACAGCAAAGAACCTGGAAGAGCAGCTGAACGAAATGGACAGTATATTGAAAGGAGGATATAAAATGAACATCAACAAAAGCAAAATGAGGATAATGCAATGTACCTAGTCGAATTAAATCAGGTGATGCTGTGGGAATTAGGTTAAGAGAAACCTGAAGTAGCAGACGAGTTTTGTTATTTGGGCAGCAAAATAACTGATGGTGGTCGAAGTAGAGAAGATATAAAATGTAGACTGGCAATGGCAAGGAAAGCGTTTCTGAAGCATAGAAATTTATGAACATCGAATACAGAATCGTAAGAAAGTCTTTTCTGAAAATATTTGTATGGAATATAGCCATGTGTGGAAATGAAATATGGACGATAAGCAGCTAAGACAGGAAGAGAATGGAAGCTTTTTAAAACTCGTGCTACAGAAAATTGCTGAAGATTAGATGGGCAAATCACGTAACTAATGAGGTGGTGCTGAATTGAGTTGGGGAGAAGAGGAATTTGTGGCATAACTTGACTAGAAGAAGCGATCGGTTGGTAGGACACATTCTGAGGCATCTAGGGATCACCAGTTTAGTTGGTTCAATTGGCTCTGAGCACTATGGGACTTAACAGCTGTGGTCATCAGTTCCCTAGAACTTAGAACTACTTAAACCTAACTAACCTAAGGACATCACATACATCCATGCCCGAGGCCGGATTCGAACCTGCGACCGTAGCAACCAGTTTAGTATTAGAGGGAAGTGTGGAGGGTAAAAATCGTAGAGGGAGACCAAGAGATGAATACACTAAGCAGATTCAGAAGGATGTAGGTTGCAGTACGTACTCTGAGGTTAAGAGGCTCGCACAGGATAGAGCAGCGTGGAGGACTGCATCAAACCAGGCTTTGGACTGAAGAGCCGGCCGGTGTGGCCGAGCGGTTCTAGGCGCTACAGTCTGGAACCGCGAGACCGCTGCGGTCGCAGGTTCGAATCCTGCCTCGGGCATGGATGTGTGTGATGTCCTTAGGTTAGTTAGGTTTAAGTAGTTCTAAGTTTTAGGGGACTGATGACCTCAGATGTTAAGTCCCATAGTGCTCAGAGTCATTTGAACCATTTTTTGAACTGAAGACCACAACAACAACAGGGTTTAGCAGAATAATGATTTGTCGAAACCTGCAATGTTTGCAACAATTGTGTTCAAAGATTTCAATAATTGCACCTATGCGTAGCTGTGCGCAATAAGTGTCGCTAGTATAAAACTAGTTGGTTCAGCGTTAAACTATCAGCCAGAAGGTTGGCATGAACGTTGCGATTCTCTAGCAGTCTACTATTGCAGTTCTTCTGACCGTTTAACTATCCTGCCCAGCCAGCTGTATCATGTCCTAAAGGTGCATATCCACTAGCGAGCTGAGCGGCTTAGCAGGTCGCTTGCAGATGCGTGCGTTGCTCCCGATCTGTTCGTGATTAGCTCGCCACGAGGCACTTACTATCTTCTTTTCCGGCGAGCACGAAGTCACTCTGGGTCGGGGGCGGGGCGGGGGGGGGGGGGGGGGGGAGGGGGGGGGAGAAATTGCTACAGTTACAGGCTCGTAAAACCATCTGCATACGGGACGCTGCATTCAACGTGCAACACGCTGAAATAGTTTACAGCAGACTGTTGGGACGGTCAAACGATCCAGCGGGTTAATACGGCACGGGTACAGCTACGTGATTATACGCGACTACAGTGCACTCCACCGTCAACTGCCGACTAACCTACAGGAGACTCCTTGAAACAACCAAGCTTAACTAGTCTTTCACTTTTGTCGAAGACACGAGATAGGGCCTTTTCGTGACACTCCTTATTATGGTAAGTTTTACAGGTCGTACTATACGTAAGTTTTTTAACACAATTATCCTCGTGTCTAGGCAGCCACGTTGCTCCCCCCCTTATCGCAACGAGACGAACTTGCATGTGACGTAAGTGGAGTTTGTCCACTCCATTAGAGTATGTTCAAACGCATATGCGTTCTCGACGCTCTGACTGCAGAAATACTTTGCGTTACACATTCACATTAGAATTGACAGCCTACATGAGGATTAGCTACTTTCTACGCACTCACAAGCAATGTAGTACAACGAATGCTCAGGCGAGGCTCACAGCGTCAGTTTTTTCTAAAGTGTATACGCATCTCAGCAGAGCGATAGTACCACTGTGCAACTTAGGAATTTTTCACATAAAGAAACTAACTGCCAAAGACGAATAAAGAGTTATCTGAAAAAACTGAGGTCATAGGAACGACTGAGAAAGAAACTCAGAACTTTGTGCTTCAACCTGACGCCCACTTAGCCATCGAGCAATAGTAACAAAATTTTCAAACTCACATGTACGCTCCTCCTTGCTCCCATGACTCTTGATAATGGTGCCTTCAGCTGTAAATTATGTTTTGGAACAAGGAGGCTATTTTTCATACTAATTTTCCGCTCTCACGTGTTTGTTGTCCACTTCATTTGCAATGGATTTCGAAGTCTTTCATGGCTTGATCCTCAGACGGTCAGGCACAATTATCGAAATGAATATCTTATTGCTGCATTATAGCGTCCTCTAATGTAAATATTTTTGAGACGATCTTTTATTTCCTTCATTAGATGATACTACGGTACAGTAAAAGATATATTTGCGGGTGTACTTCGTTTCGATAACCATCCCTGAGTGGCCAAGGATAAAGCAATAAAAGACTTCTAAATGTACTGAAAATGAAATGTACGACAAACATAGCTAAGTGGAAAAATTTTACCGAAGAAAGATCACAAAATAACTGCATGTTCCAGAAGTTATTTGATTTAGACGACTAATTTCGGCATCTCAATGCCATCGTCAGGCCTCTATGCACTCCCATGCATCAAGATTGCATTTATGAGTTGAAACTGATCGTCTAAATAAAATAACGACTTCCGAAACCTGTGGCTGTTTGGTTCAAAAAATGGTTCAAATGGCTCTGACAAGGAAACCTCCCCATCGCACCCCCCTCAGATTTAGTTATAAGTTGGCACAGTGGATAGGCCTTGAAAAACTGAACACAGATCAATCGAGAAAACAGGAAGAAGTTGTGTGGAACTATGAAAAAAAAAGTAAAATATACAAACTGAGTAGTCCATGCGAAGATAGGCAACATCGAGGACAATGAGAGCGAAGGAGCGCCGTGGTCCCGTGGTTAGCGAGAGCAGCTACGGAACGAGAGGTCCTAGGTTCAAGTCTTCCCTCGAGTGAAAAGTTTAATTTTTTATTTTCAGTTTATGTGACAAACTCTTATGTTTTCATCACTTTTTTGGGAGTGATTATCACATCCACAAGAAAACCCACATCGGGCAAGGTAGAAGAATCTTTTTACCCATTCGCTAAGTGTACAAGTTAGGTGGGTCGACAACATATTCCTGTCATGTGTCGCACATGCCGTCACCAGTGTCGTATAGAATATATCAGACGTGCTTTCCTGTGGAGGAATCGGTTGACCTATGACCTTGCGATCAAATGTTTTCGGTTCCCATTGGAGAGGCACGTCCTTTCGTCTACTAATCGCACGGTTTTGCGGTGCGGTCGCAAAACTCACACTAAACTTATTACAGTGAACAGAGACGTCAATGAACGAATGGACAGATCATAACTTTGCGAAAATAAAATTTTCAGTCGAGGGAAGACGTGAACCAAGGACCTCTCGTTCCGCAGCTACTCACGCTAACCACAGGATCAAGCCGCTCCTGAGTTCACAATCTTCTTGATGTTGCCTATCTTCGCATGGACTACTCAGTTTCAGTATTTTGCTTATTTTTTTCATAGTTCCACACAACTTCTTCCTGTTTTCTCGATTGATCTGTGTTTAGTTTTTCAAGGCGTATCCATTTTGCCAACTTATAACTAAATGTGAGGGGGGTGCGATGGGAAGGTTCCCTTGTGAGCACTATGAGACTTAACTTGTCAGGTCATCAGTCCCCTAGACTTAAAACTACTTAAACCTAACTAACCTAAGGACATCACACACATCCATGCCCGAGGCAGGATTCGAACCTGCGACCGTAGCGGTCGCGTGGTTCCAGACTGTAGCGCCTAGAACCGCTCGGCCACTCCGGCCGGCTGGCTGTTTGGTGATTTTTTTTTTTAGTAAATATCTGAAGCGGCCGCTGTCCCATATCCACAATGGATCAACAGAAAGGGGAAAATTGTTAAGATATTGGCTTGTGTACTCCGGAGTTTAATTCTTTCTTTACTTCGTTCGGCGTACAAAAAAGCTACGAGGATTAAACACGACACAAAATACTTGTGCCTTTACGTGCTATCACTTGTCGAGAATCTCCTTCTACGATGTGGACTGTTTCTGAAATACAACTTGACCACGTAACGTTGGGCACACTTTTAAGATTAGAGCAGCGAAGACGTATTTTGAAAAAAAAGGAAGTTAAATGACAGTGGTGAAGAATTAGTGTACTGCAGCATGGAAGTCATACTGAAATATAACTGTGTAATACGAACGGCTGTTGTTGGAAGATCCGACGTGGTCTGTGAGGGGCTGACGACCGTGAGACGCCTACATCGCTGTAAGGCGTTGTCCATGCCGGTTCTGTGAACACGGCACCGCGTGAGTCAGAGATCGTGCCTCACCGGGAAACAAAAAGACACGCAGCTCAAGGCCAAGCACGCCTCCTCGGGCCTGGAAGGCGGCTGCGCGCTATGCTACGCTGAGCTGTGCTGTTCTGGTCTGCAGGGAGCCCGGGCACTCTTATCGCTGTGTGCCTGCAACGGCGCTACAAATAAGGTGTTCGCGGCGGGCACGACACGCCGAGAAGCACGTCCAGCTTCTGCCACTTCGCTAACAAGGTTAGTCGCGCGTCACCGACCCCGTTACTGTCTGCCGCTTTGACATTTTCCAAGGTGGCGGCCGGCAGCGATCAGCTACACAAAACTGGGCGCTACGGAACAGAGGACCTCTGAAGACTTTCAGAGTAGGTGACTCGAGCTTAAATTACAGTTGTTTAAGGTATCTCAAAAATGCGTCTGTGCAACTACTAGAAAGACGCTTATTTATTTTAGCGTAGTGGTTTCGTTTGTTTAAAACATTGTCAGAAGTATGGAGTCAAATATTTATAATTTTTGTTTCCTTCTAGATTAAAAAAACCGTTCGCTTCAAAAGATACTGAAGCGTGATTTTTACTTACTTCATTTTTGTCTGTGAACTGTCAACAAAATGTTGCACCCCTAACGTTTATTTGCGTTCGCCTGGCAAACTGCAGGTCTGATTTTGGTAGAACGTTAACAGATACCAGTAATGAAATATTTTGTCGTGTTTTACGTCGAGAAATGCATAGTGCTACAAGCCTAAGCGGTATCATGCCTACCATATGAGTGTTAAACGCATGAATACCCGCAAAACGTGTATGCAAACGATTCTTCCGTATGTTTGCGGAAATCAAACAAAAATGCATAGAGTCATATTTCAGTATCTTTTGCAACGGACTTTTTTGTATCTAGGAGCAAGTCAAAATTGTAAATATGTTTGATTCCACACCACTAATGATGTTTTAAATTATGAAAGGAGATGCGTACACTACGGTTAAATAAAGACACCTTTTCACCTTTTCAGTAGCCGTAAAGACGGATTTGAAACACCTTAACTAACTATACGCTTATTACGGACACTATAATTACACCATTGAAAAAGTAAAACTACTACTGTCATTTAGACAAGAAACAAGCTATTTGCACCATTAACTGGTAAATGAAGAAAATGTGGGCTGTAAGTACATGGTGTATAAGAACCATGTACGAGGTGCGTGCGAAAAGTAATGAGACTGATTTGAATCTACCAAAGTGTTTATATATATTTTTAACAAACAAAAATATTGTCCCCCTGAAAGTAGTTCCCTTCGGCAGCTGTACGCCGGCGGAGTCGTTTCCAGTCTTGATACCTGCTCTGAAAGGCTTCAACTGGAAGCGCATTTAACATGTCGGTCAATTTCTTTTGAATGTTGTTCACAGTCCCACAATGACGTCCTTTGAAGACTTTTTCAATTTCGAGAAAGAAAAAATCACAAGGACTCACAGCAGGTGAATGGGATGGCTGTGGAACAACAGGAATGCCTTTTGAGGTCAAAAATTTCGTGATGGGAGTTGTCGTGTGACGGGCGTTGTGACGATGCAGCATACGCTTGTCTGCCATGTGCAAATTTTCGGACAGAAATTGATGTGCAATGAAACTGTCTAAATTTAACGGGCCATCCAACATCTTTACCGTCAAATTTCGCTCTGATTTCACAAGAGCAAGCACCCTTTCGACGTTTTTGTCGCTTTTTAAAGCTGAAGGTCTGCCTGAGCGAGGTTATCTTCAACATTCTATGTGACGTCATAAGCGAGTGACTGCGTTTGACATCGCTCTCCAAGTTTTTATATATTTTTAGGTTTCAGATACATATTTTAACGGTTTTTGTGATATTATTTACTATATAAGTGACTTATTAGTGGTTTCTTCATTCACCTCTGCCTTTCTTGTGTTGTGACCTGATATTTGTGTTTCGTATCGAGCAACTTAACCTCTTACCTGTGTTTACATTCCGCGCTGACCAGTTGCAGCTGTAGCGGCGCATCGAAAGCTAGATACTAATTAATTGTGTGTGTATAGTGGTTTTATTTAGGAACTTTAGTAGTCTTCAACCGGTGTTCTTGGTGTTTTCTGGCGAAATAATTTCAGAAGACCCTTTTGGGAACTGTTTTCAGTTTCGTTACTGTGTCATTAGACGTTTGATTCTCTTTCTGTATTAGCCTTTTGTTATATTCTCATTTGTTGTTGATTAATACTGTTAATAATAGTAGTTACTTCCCTTGTAGAGTAAGTCTGTGATTATTGTAGTCAGGTTTTTAACATCATCTTATTGTAGTAGCGAAACTTAGATAAGTAGTTTTCTTGTTTCAATGAGTGTAAATTTTACCACGAGTGACAAGTGTGGGCTTTGCCGTAGGTTCGTGAGTAATGGATTGCGGTGTGAGGCTTGTTCGAAGTATTTCCACTGGGGGGGAATGCAGTGGGGAAGCCAGTGGGCAGTCTGGTGAGATCCTCTCCTGGAACTGCAGATTATGTAGCAAGAGTAAGTTGATAGAGGAGCAGGAGCGTAAGATCTGTGCCCTTTCAGGTGCAGTTGAAAAACGCACAGGAGGAGCTAGATAGGATGAGGAGGGAGAAAGGGGTTGGGGAATGGGAGCTGGCTGTTGGCAAGAGATCTGCTAGGAGAAGAAGATTTTCAGATAGTTTTACTATTGGTGTTTGCAATAGATATGACCAACTGTCAGAGTCTAGTGGAGAGGAATCTCTAGTAGCTGTAGATGTAGGAAGTATGCAGCAGACCTCAGCAGTTACGGTGGCTAGGACAGTTGCAAAGTCGAAGAGAAAGAAGAAGGTTCTGCTGTTAGGTAGTTCTCATGCCAGAGGTGTGGGCCAGCAGTTGCAGGAAGTATTGGGGAGTGAGTACCAGGTCACCAGCATTGTGAAGCCTAATACAGTATTGGCTCAGGTGACTGTTAACATAGGGGGTTATGTAGGGATTTTACTAAAGAGGATCAGGTAGTGATTGTGGGTGGGGCTGGTAATAGTATTGATAGGGATGGGGAGTATGACATAGATGGTGACCTGGAAAAGATAGCCACTCAGACTGGCAACACGAATGTGCATTTCGTGGAACTGTTTCAGCGTCACGATCGGCCTCATCTTAATACAGCCGTCAGGCGTAATAACATGAGACTTGGGGGTGCGCTGATGACACAAAGCATGAGTCACATTTCAGTGGTGTCGGTGGAGTCTATCAGCAGGACGGGTTTCACTAGACATGGCCTGCACCTCAACAGGTATGGGAAGGGGAGGTTGGCAAAGCTTATAGGTGACAGCATAGATGGGGGTGGTGGGATCACTCATGGGAAAATTCCTGCAGTAGTGGGTGTTAGAGCTGTACCTTTTTTAGTTTGAAGTCAGCTGATAGGTATTCCTGCTTAGGGGAAGTCTCTCTAACAAAGAAACCACTTTTGACAAAGCTTAGGTATCCGAGTAATGAGGGAATTAGTATATTTCATCAAAATATACAAGGTATTAGAGATAAAGTTAGTGAACTGCTTATAGATGTTGACTCTGAAATTATTGGTATATCTGAACACTTCTTAGATAAGGAGATAATTCAGAGGCTTCCTTTACCAGGATACAGGTTGGCTGGCAGCTTTTCTAGGAGCTCTTTTCGGTGTGGGGGAGTAGCCATGTGTGTGAAAAACGGCATCCCATTTGAGTCAATTGATGTTTCAAAGTACTGCACTGAAAAGGTGTTTGAATGTTGTGCAGGTGTGGTTAAATTTAATGGAGCTAAACTTCTAACTATTGTTATTTATAGGTCCCCAGACTCCGACTTTACAACATTTTTGCTAAAGCTAGAGGAGGTTCTTGGTTCACTTTATAGGAAATACAAAAAGTTACTTATATGACTTCAACATTAATTGTATAAGTGATTGTGCAAGGAAAAGGATGCTGGTAGACCTCCTTAATTTATATAATCTTATGCAAACCGTATTCTTTCCAACGAGAGTGCAAGGGAACAGTAGAACGACCATAGACAACATTTTTGTTCATTCCTCATTACTAGAAGGGCATTCTGTTAGCAAAAGGTGAATAACCTTTCAGGTCTTGATGCACAAATTTTAACTCTAAAAGATTTTTGTGCTTCAACACATGTTAAATATAGTTACCAACTTTTTAGGAAAGCTGATCCAGTTGCTGTAGAGACCTTTGTAAACCTTATCAAGGAACAAGAGTGGCAAGATGTTTATAGCGCTCATACAGTAGATGATAAATATAATGCTTTTCTAAAGACTTTTCTCGTGCTCTTTGAAAGTTGCTTTCCGTTAGAACGTTCAAAACAGGGTACTAGCACAAACAGGCAGCCTGGGTGGCTGACTAGAGGGATAAGAATATCTTGTAGAACAAAGTGGCAATCATATCAAAACGTTAGAAACAGGCAAAATCTAAATGCAGCGGCCCATTACAAACAGTATGGTGCTTAAAAATGTTATTAGGAAAGCAAAAAGTATGTGCTATGCAGATAGAATAGCTAAGTCTCAGGATAAAATTAAAACCATATGGTCAGTCGTAAAGAAAGTGGCTGGTCTGCAGAGACAGGTCGAGGATATAGAATCAGTGCGTAGTGGGAATGTCCGTGTTACTGATAAGTCGCATATATGTACAATGTTTAATAATCACTTTCTGAATATACCATGTGAACTAAATAGAAACCAGTCCCAACAGGGAATCACATAGCGCTCTTAGAAAAAAGTGTTCCGAGACTGTTACCTGAAATGCTCCTCCATGACACTGACAAGAGGGAGATTGAGTTAATAATTAAATTACTAAGGAACAAGAACTCTCATGGATATGACGGAGTATCTAGCAGAATACTGAAGTATTGTTCTCTGTATGTTAGCCCAGTACTTAGCCATATCGGTAACTTTTCCTTTAGGAGTGGTCGGTTTCCTGACCGATTAAAGTACTCGGTAGTGATGCCAATTTATAAAAAGGGAGACAGGGATAATGTTGATAATTTTAGACCTATTCCTATTCCATCAGTGTTTGCTGAAGTTATCGAGAAGGTTGTATATACAAGGTTACTGGAGCATTCAAATTAACATAATTTGCTGTCAAATGTACAGTTTGGTTTTAGAAACGGTTTAACAACTGAAAATGCTATATTCTCTTTTCTCTGTGAGGTTTTGGACGGATTAAATAAAAGGTTGCAAACGCTAGGTGTTTTCATTGATTTAACGAAGGCTTTTGACTGTGCTGACCACAAAATATTACTGCAGAAGTTGGACCATTATGGAGTAAGGGGAGAAGCTTATAATTGGTTCGCCTCTTGCTTTAAGAACAGAAAGCAGAAGGTAATTCTCCGTAATACTGAGAGTGGTAGTGATGTTCAGTCCCAATGGGGCACTGTTAAATGGGGCGTTCCCCAAGGGTCGGTGCTGGGGCCACTGCTGTTTCTTATTTATGTAAATGATATGCCTTCTAGTATTACAGGTGATTCAAAAATATTTCTGTTTGCTGATGACACCAGCTTGGTAGTGAAGGATCTTGTGTGTAATATTGAAACAGTATCAAATAATGTAGTTCATGAAATAAGTTCGTGGCTTGTGGAAACTAAATCACAGTAAGACTCAGTTTTTACAGTTTCTAACTCACAATTCAACAAGAACCGATATTTTGATCAGACAGAATGGGCATATTATAAGCGAGACGGAACAGATCAAGTTCTTAGGCGTTCGGATAGATAGTAAGCTGTTGTGGAAAGCCCACGTCCAGGATCTTGCTCAGAAACTAAATGCTGCTTTATTTACCATTAGAACAGTATCTGAAATAAGTGACAGTTCAACACGAAAAGTAGTCTACTTCGCATATTTTCATACACTTATGTCGTATGATATTATTTTTTGGGGTAATTCTTCTGATTCAAAAAGGGTATTTTTGGCTCAAAAACGGGCTGTTCGAGCTATATCTGGTATAAGTTCGAGAACCTCTTGTCGACCCCTATTCAATAGTCTGGGAATTCTGACATTGCCCTCACAGTATATATTTTCTTTAATGTCTTTTGCTGTTAGCAATATTAGCGTATTCCCAAGAGTTAGCAGCTTTCACTCAGTTAATACTAGGCAGAAATCAAATCTGCATGTGGAATGCACTTCCTTGACTCTTGTGCAGAAAGGAATGCAGTATTCTGCTGCATCCATTTTGAATAAGCTACCACAAGAACTCAAAAATTTTAGCAGTAGCCCAAACACTTTTAAGGCTAAACTGAAGAGTTTCCTCATGGCTCACTCCTATTCTGTCGAGGAGCTCCTGGAAGAGCTGAAAAATTAAGCAAATTCCAGTGTTACATTATTGATTTTCTTTATTTAAACTTACGACTTGTCGCCTGAATATGTTTTTTATATTTCATTTTATCTGTTTCTACTATCGTGTTATAATTCCGTGTATTGACTCGTTCCATGACCATGGAGACTTCTCCTTAATTTGGTCCCACGGAACAATAAATAAATAAACATGTTCTCGGCGTTCCAAAAAAGTTTTATGCCAGCGAAAAACTTGTGCCCTTGATGAGGAACGTTCCCCATAGGCCAGTTTCAACTTTCCAAAGATCACGCTCGCGGACTCCTAAAATTTAACACAAAAGTTGATGGCATAACGTTACTCTAAATTCCTCTGTTCCATTTTCGCAACACACAACAAAAGCACAGCTTCACTGACTGCACTCTCAAAAACCACATGATGGCTGTACAGAGCTGAAACTGTGACTGAGCATCTGTAGGGATGAACATCCTGGTCTGCACAAGCAGAATAACACAGCGTTGCCAAATCGCTCGCATTGCCATCGATCTCATTATTTTTCTTATTCTCCTCGTATACCAAATTTTAGATCGTTTTGAGAAAATAAAAAGAAACAGTCTTTTATGTGACAAAAATTTCACAGGTACACAGTTTCCCCGTTTGACTCTATATTCAAATTGCCTAGTGGGAAATATTGTTTTACAAAAGCTGCTGAAACTGTTGTGCGTTTACATTATTGCGCAAGTGTCATCTGCGAGCTAATGATTGTGCAACACGCTGACAGAAGGTCTAAGTGCCCGTTTAGCTGAAGCTGCAGTTATTATTTGTTATACACCTTGTTTTGAGCGTGTTAGACAATCTGTGGAACAGTTGTCAGTTGTGTGTCAATATAATTGTCTTTATAAAGACAGCGACAGCAGATTGCAATAAAATATTTAAATAGTACCCAGTTGTTAAGGATTCATTTCCACTACCCGTCATGTCTAGCTTTCTTAAAACTGACTAATATTTAAACATTACATATTAGTTGCACAGACAGTACAGCTGAATTATTCGCAGACAAAAAAGTATTTGATGTCGATGTAATGCCACGCAACCTTAGCAATAAGGACGGGGGGAGGACGGAAAGGAGTGGAGCAGAAGTTTTCAGCAATGTGTCTCACTCCCACCCATTCGCTTAGAACAGGAGCGTGGAGATGGTTGGTTGTGTAGAAGCGTCTTTCAAAAACTTCCGTTAAGAGCGACTTCGAGGGCTGGATTCATTAACTTTTAGAAAATGCGTCTTTGTCTACAATCAAACACGACCTCAAATGGATTTTTTTTATCTTTCGCACTTCTAACTTAACACAAAAAATTAAGCTAAGAAACACTACAAAAATGTTGTGCAATGATTTCATCACAATATTCACTTTGCCAACCATTGCACAAAAGTGCTTTTGGCAGCTGTACAGAAATCCGATTCCATTAAATTTTATTTATCCTATAGACTGAAAAATCACTATGTCGACTCTAGTACCTGAAGTGGTGGTGGCAATTTTTTGTGTTAGTGCACTCAACGTCAAGATTATCAATGTAGTTACTGAGATAGAGATGAAATGGCTACAAAATATCAAGCTGGTACATTGACAAGATAAAATCAATCAATACAATTAGCTCGCTACCACATTCAAAGTAAGTCCCAAAATGTTTTAAGACATGTACATGTGTTGTCGGGTAAGGTGTTTCAAGACAACTTCATTCCGTTCGAGTGAATGGAAGTTCATACTCTGGTGTCTGGTGGTTGACTTCATTCAATGCACCTTACTTCAAAAGAAAATGCAAATTTGGCGTATAGACGATCCAGAATCTACACGTCAACAAGGCGTTCTCAGCCGTATTGGCAGACACGTTTTTATGAATGTCAGTCATTCTATAGCCTGGTCCCCGGCACGAATCTGCCCGGCGGACTTGTGTCGAGGTCCGGTGAGCCGGCCAGTCTGTGGATGGTTTTTAGGCGGTTTTCCATCTGCCTCGGCGAATGCGGGCTGGTTCCTCTTATTCCGCCTCAGCTACACTATGTCGGCGATTGCGCGCAAACAAGTTCTCCACATACGCGGTATGCGTACACCACCATTACTCTACCTCGCAACCATAAGGGTTACACTCGTTTGGTGTGAGACGTTCCCTGGGGACGGGGGGGGGGGGGGGGGGGTGTCAACCGAGGGAAGGGGGCGAACCGCATAATAACCATACGTTCGGTGTGGGGCGGCGGAGGGCTGAAGTGGACTGCGGTAGTCGTCGTGGGGTTGTGGACCACTGAGGCTGCGGCGGGGACGGAGCCTCTCCGTCGTTTCTAGGTCCCTGGTTCACATACAATACAACACAGTGCAAAAGGACATGAGTAGAAGTTAAAAAATGTTTCTTCGCAATTAATATTTAAAACTGTATTTCTACGAGATCTGTGATATGCTTTACATTCTGAAGCTCCTCCAACATGCGCGCATGTAGATTTTCGATTTGCGACAGGCTACGATTTAAACTGCGAGCACTATCCATTTAATATAAGCTTTATTTACAATTACTTCCGGTTCCGATCTTTTGGCCCGTAGAGACATCATGGTAGCAAGGAAATCTTCTGCTGATGGTGTTGATCTTGGTTTGAATTGCTACGAAAGCTTTCTGATATCGTTGTGACACGATTTACTCATTGTTGTTGTTGTGGTCTTCAGTCCTGAGACTGGTTTGATGCAGCTCTCCATCCTAATCTATCCTGTGCAAGCTCCTTCATCTCCCAGTACCTACTGCAACCTAAATACTTCTGAATCTGCTTAGTGTATTCATCTCTTGGTCTCCCTCTACGATTTTTACCCTCCACGCTGCCCTCCAATACTAAATTTGTGATCCCTTGATGCCTCAGGACATGTCCTACCAACCGATCCCTTCTTCTAGTCAAGTTGTGCCACAAACTTCTCTTCACCCCAATCCTATTCAATACGTCCTCATTAGTTACGTGATCTACCCATCTAATCTTCAACATTCTTCTGTAGCACCACATTTCGAAAGCTTCTATTCTCTTCTTGTCCAAACTATTAATTGTCCATGTTTCACTTCCATACATGGCTACACTCCATATAAATACTTTCAGAAACGATTTCTTGAATAATCTATACTCGATGTTAACAAATTTCTCTTCTTCAGAAACGCTTTCCTTGCCATTGCCAGTCTACATTTTATATCCTCTCTACTTCGACCATCATCAGTTATTTTGCTCCCCAAATAGCAAAACTCCTTTACTACTTTAAGTGTCATTTCCTAATTCAATTCCTTCAGCATCACCCGACTTAATTCGACTACATTCCATTATCCTCGTTTTGCTTTTGTTGATGTTCATCTTATATCCTCGATTCAAGACCCTATCCATTCCGTTCAACTGCTCTTCCAAGTCCTTTGCTGTCTCTGACAGAATTACAATGTCATCGGCGAACCTCAAAGCTTTTATTTCTTCTCCATGGATTATAATACCTACTCCAAATTTTTCTTTTGTTTCCTTTACTGCTTGCGCAATATACAGATTGAATAACATCGGGGAGAGGCTACAACCCTGTCTCACTCCCTTCCCAACCACTGCTTACCTTTCATGCCCCTCGACTCTTATAACTGCCATCTGGTTTCTGTACGAAATGTAAATAGCCTTTCGCTCCCTGTATTTTATCCCTGCCACCTTTAGAATTTGAAAGAGAGTATTCCAGTCAACATTGTCAAAAGCTTTCTCTAAGTCTACAAATCTTTCTTCTACGATAAGTCGTAAGGTCAGAAATGCCTCACGTGTTCCAACATTTCTACGGAATCCAAACTGTTCTTCCCCGAGGTCAGCTTCTACCAGTTTTTCCATTTGTCTGTAAATAATTCACGTTAGTATTTTGCAGATGTGATTTGTTAAACTGATAGTTCGGTAATTTTCTCATCTGTCAACACCTGCTTTCTTTGGGATTGGAATTATTATATTCTTCTTGAAGTCCGAGGGTATTTCGCCTGTCTCATACATCTTGCTCACCAGATGGTAGAGTTTTGTCAGGACTGGCTCTCCCAAGGCCGTCAGTAGTTCTAATGTAATGTTGTCTACTCCCGGAGCCTTGTTTCGACTCAGGTCTTTCAGTGCTCTGTCAAACTCTTCACGCAGTATCGTATCTCCCATTTCATCTTCATCTACATCCTCTTCCATTTCCATAATATTGTCCTCAAGAACATCGCCCCTGTGTAGACCCTCTATATACTCCTTCCACCTTTGTGCTTTCCTTTCTTTGCTTAGAACTGGGTTTCCATCTGAGCTCTTGATATTCATACAAGTGGCTCTCTTTTCTCCAAAGGTCTCTCTAATTTTCCTGTAGGCAGTATCTATCTTACCCCTAGTGAGATAAGCCTCTACATCCTTACATTTGTCCTCTAGCTATCCCTGCTTAGCCATTTTGCACTTCCTGTCGATCTCATTTTTGAGACGTTTGTATTCCTTTTTGCCTGCTTCATTTACTGCATTTTTATATTTTCTCCTTTCATCAATTAAATTCAATATTTCTTCTGTTATCCAAGGATTTCTACTAGCCCTCGTCTTTTTACCTACTTTATCCTCTGTTGCCTTCACTACTTCATCCCTCAGAGCTACCCATTCTTCTTCTACTGTATTTCTTTCCCCCATTCCTGTCAATTGCTCCCTTATGCTGTCCCTGAAACTCTGTACAACCTCTGGCTTAGTTAGTTTATCTAGGTCCCATCTCCTTAAATTCCCACCTTTTTGCAATTTCTTTCAGTTTTAATCTACAGTTCGTAACCAATAAATTGTGGTCAGAGTCCACATCTGCCCCTGGAAATGTCCTACAATTTAAAACCTAGTTCCTAAATCTCTGTCTTACCATTATATAATCTGTCTGATACCCTTTAGTATCTCCAGGATTCTTCCATGTATACAACCTTCTTTTATGATTCTCGAACCAAGTGTTAGCTATGATTAAGTTATGCTCTGTGCAAAATTCTAACAGACGGCTTCCTCTTTCATTTCTTAGCCCCAATCCATATTCACCTACTATGTTTCCTTCTCTCCCTTTTCCTACTCTCGAATTCCAGTCATCCATGACTATTAAATTTTCGTCTCCCTTCACTACTTGAATAATTTCTTTTATATCATCATACATTTCTTCAAATTCTTTGTCATCTGCAGAGCTAGTTGGCATATGAACTTGTACTACTGTAGTAGGCATGGGCTTCGTGTCTATCTTGGCCACTATAATACGTTCACTATGCTGTTTGTAGTAGCTTACCCGCACTCCTGTTTTTTATTCATTATTAAACCTACTCCTGCATTACCCCTATTTGATTGTGTGTTTATAACCCTGTATTCACCTGACCAAAAGTCTTGATCCTCCTGCCACCGAATTTCACTAATTTCCACTATATCTAACTTTAACCTATCCATTTCCCTTTTTAAATTTTCTGACCTACCTGCCCGATAAGGGATCTGACATTCCACGCTCCGATCCGTAGAATGCCAGTTTTCTTTCTCCTGATAATGACGTCCTCTTGAGTAGTCCCCGCCCGGAGATCCGAATGGGGGACTATTTTACCTCCGGAATATTTTACCCAAGAGGACGCCATCATCATGTAACCACACAGTAAAGCTGCTTGCCCTCGGAAAAAATTACGGCTGTAGTTTCCCCTTGCTTTCAGCCGTTCGCAGTACCACAACAGCAAGGCCGTTTTGGTTAATGTTACAAGGCCAGGTCAGTCAATCACCCAGACTGTTGCCCCTGCAACTACTGAAAAGGCTGCTGCCCCTATTCAGGAACCACACGTTTGTCTGGCCTCTCAACAGATACCCCTCCGTTGTGGTTGCACCTACGGTACGGCTATCTGTATCGTTGAGGCACGCAAGCCTTCCCACCAACGGCAAGGTCCGTGGTTCATGGGGGAGGGATTTACTCATATATCAATGATAATTATACCATTAAACAAAACCGTCACTCCAGAAGACATGATACAACGCCATGCACCACCTTCTGTAGCATTTATTATGACCCCAGTTCGGCGAGGAAGAGATTCCTCAAGTTTCTTCACGCACGTCATATCCAGCTGAAGCCAATCAATGATTAGATCCCGTAAGGCTACCAAATTGCGGGGATGCAGTTTGCCACGTTTCACCTCCCGTTCCAAACAGTTGCAGACATTTTTATGTGACTACGATCGAATGAATTAGTGGCACAGTCGAAGTGCGAAGGAATGTGTGCCTGCAGCTCTCTGAACACGGCTGTTGTCTTCTTGGAAGCCGGATATGTATTCATCATTAAGATATAGAATAAAAGGTAACTGTACAGATGCAGGTGCACAGCGGTGACTGATTGCGATTCCACGATAGTGTGCATCGAAAGCGAGTGTTTGGAATGAGTTTTAAAACGTTCTTCGTAGTTTACAATATACGGAGTACAATTAGGCGCGCCCTCGGGTTGTAGTAAAGACAGCAAGCCATTGGGGATGGTCATGGCAGGTGCCGTTTGGTTGCAGAACATATTCTAAGAACTATCAGTAGGGAGAGAAGTGGAAAGACATCTTGCTTTGCTGAGAGCCAGAGCCAAAGACAGTACAGGGTGTTAAAAAATTCAGTGCCCAAAATAACAGAAATGATACAGGAAACGAAAACATCTGTGTGTCCGTAACCCATATTGCGTGAGCATTGAGAATGCATATGTAATACTCGAGTGGAGCAGATAAAAGTAATATGTGAGCTGGTGGAGGTACCCCTGGATGTCAGGAGGAAGTGGCTTCTGCATGATGGGTCCCCAGGAAAGCTCTCTTTGCAGAATCAGTCCGAACAATAATAGCCAATGCTTTCGGCAATTGCTGGGTTGGCCGGGAAGGACCTGTACATTGGCCTGCAAAATCCCCATTAGACTGCTTCCTCTGGGGCTACTTGAAGGCCGAAGTGTATTCTACCCCTATTGACTGGGAGGCGGAAGTGGTTGCAAGAATTGTTGCGCAGCCGCACAGCAAGAGAACAGACCATGCATTTTCAGCGAACACGGGATTATCTGCTACGCCAATACCGGCTGAGGTTAATGGCGCTCATTTTTAACAGTTATCGTAACGCAATAGTGGTCATAACAAAAAAGCGATGAAAAAACATTTAACACTTTTTTTCTCAAGACATTACAAATTCTCTTGACTGGCAAAGTGACCTACACGTTTGGTCACAGATAATGTTGAAATAAACATCCTGGTTCATGCTTCCATAGTTCTCGGGTGTACTACAGGATCCGATCGTCAGAATTCCACGATATTTCGGCGGATAACTTTTCCACCATCTCTAGGGGTGCCTGAGATCACTTGTATCCCGGTTCATGTTCACAGTAACGTGAAACAGTGTGCCAAAGTGTCGGTACGGGAAACACCCCCATAATATCACAAAACTACCTCCGACCTGTACACCACAACCACACATTATGGGTTAAACGTCACATTGGGCCGTCAGTGCAGTCGACTCCTTGTTTCCTTTGAAAAGAGAAAAAGTCCCAACTCGTTGGACCACACTACACACCTCCAGTCAGCTACTACTCAGTTTGTGTTTCTTGGCTCACTCATTACGAGTAGCTCTGTGTCTGACTGTTAGCAGTGGCCTTTTGCGAGGTACCCTACTCCGTTGCTTGCAGTCCCCGTGCATAGTTGGTTCAGAAACTGGACGAGATGGACCGCATTCACTGCCAGCAGCAATTCCTGTCGGGTTTGAAATCTATTGTCATTGACTCTTGTCCGGTTTCTCTCCGTTATGACATCTTTACGACCATTTTTCTTACGCTGCGGGTGGTACACCTTTCCGTGTGTACTCACTGGACTGTCCACGTGGATACACCAACTAATCACACTGTGGTCATGGGCACGTCCATGCACGATAGCTACTTTCTGCCACTCTGGCATGTGTGCACGTCGTCATCTTACTGCCCTGCTTGCATACGACCTATTGGCACATACACACTACTTTACCTCTGACGTAACTCAGGGCAGTAGTGCTCACATGAGCGTCAGTTCTACAGAACGTACAGTGCTCCAAAGCTACCAGTTTAATTTATTAAGGAACTGACTAGATTCTTCCTGGAAGTTCAATTGTGTCCGACGCAGTTTCAGTTAATTTATGTAGCAACAATATAAGACTGAAGTTAAACTGGGAACGTTAAACTAAATAGGCACATTTCTATCATAATGTAGGTTATTTTACTACGCCAATGGTTGTGAACTTACCCCGTTAATGTAAGCTGTGCTGTCGTCAAGATGTCGAAGTTAAGGTGTGTGAAAGACATTCAGAATTCAACGTAACATATTGCTGGGGTAGGGGTAATGTTATCAGGTGTCCAGCTTTAGCCGGACATGACCGGCGTTTTACGGTCGTATGTGGCCAAATATGTGGAAGCCCGGCCTGTCCGGCTTTTGTTGGGCTTTTTTGCGATGACGTACAGAACGCACACCTGAGGCCAGTTCCAAGCCAATGATATGAGGAAGGAAGTAGTACAGGAGTATAAAGATGAAAAAGGAAATAGCGAAAGCATATATAGAAGTACCACTGCTACTGTTTCTGTGTCCAATGTTGTTCTTCATACGCCGAACGAGTCTAACAGACAATGTCACATCTGCGTTACGCGTGTCATCTGCGTTACGCGTTGAACAAGCATGGCAAGGTAGAATGTACGAGTCAGCCAGTCCCAACAGGCCTCACCCGACCCCCACCTCGCTCGAGCGGTGCTGGTCACATAATTTCAAACCACAAGAATTTTATTGGGGATTACTGAAATTGGCGGAAGATTTCCTTGGAATTCCACGCCTTAATGCCAACATCGAAAGGGTGTTCTCTTTCATAAACTCTCAAACAAACACAACAGGCCTCACCCGACCCCACCTCGCTCGAGCGGTGCTGGTCACATAATTTCAAATCACAAGAATTTTATTGGGGATTACTGAAATTGGCGGAAGATTTCCTTGGAATTCCACGCCTTAATGCCAACATCGAAAGGGTGTTCTCTTTCATAAACTCTCAAACAAACGCCGTCCGAATAGGTCATAAAGGCCCGACGGTATCGACCGGCCGCTGTGTCATTCTCAGCTCTGAGGCTTCACCGGTTTCGTGACCAGTGTTGCTACTTCTCAGTCAAGTAGCTCCTCAATTGGCCTCACAAGGGCCGAGTGCACACCGTTTGTCAACGGCACTCGGCAGACCCGGACGGTGACCCATCCAAGTGTTAGCCAAGCCCGACAGCGCTAATTTCTGTGATCTGACGGGAACCGGTGTTACCACTGCGGCAAGGCCGTTGGCTTCATAAACGCTCAGTGGACAACATTATCCTGTCGAGACTCCCAAAAAATGATTTCCAAGAAAAAAAAAGCTCTTCCTGAAGTAGGTTAACTGCAGATTATTATTTCTATGAAAGGCTAATTGTAATGACCAAAGTTATTCAATATGTTTTCATTTTACATTCCCCCTAGAATAGATAATTGTTTATTTAGTTTACTGCCAAACTTTTAGTTTTTTATACAAAATTATCTTAGGATGAAGACTGGGCAGTTATGGAAACTCAAAACTTAGTTGCTATCAAAACTGCTAAATTATACGGCTTGTAATATCATAGATTAAGGCTCGACCTGCGACAGCAATCGCACAACTTGCGAACGGGCCGCTAGACGCCGCCGCACGTGTTGCGTACGGGCCGCGAGGTGCCGCCACCAGCGCAGCCGTATGTAAGTGCCGACGGAGTTCGGCCAGCTCTCATTTTGTTGGTATCTCATTTTTGCCTATTCTCTTATTTGCTTAGTTCCTTAGCTCTTATTCGTTTATGGCTCATGTTATTGTGCTCTCTTTCAGCCAGTCTGATTGTTTTGATTTACTCCCAATTGAGAAGTGCCCATTTTGGCATTTCACTTTTGCATATTTCTCATTTTGCTAATAATACGCTCCTTAGCTCTCAGCACTATGGGACTTAACATCTGTGGTCATCAGTCCCCTAGAACTTAGAACTACTTAAACCTAACTAACCTAAGGACATCACACACATCAATGCCCGAGGCAGGATTCGAACCTGCGACCGTAGCGGTCACGCGGTTCCAGACTGAAGAGCCTAGAACCGCACGGCCACACCGGCCGGCACTTTTTTACAGTTGGATTGATTAACATAGTCTCATTTACTGTTTGTTCATTTCTGCCTGTTCATATTTAGATGTCCTTTAAATACTGTAATAATTATCGGAAGCATTTCTTCCCTTAAACTTGTGTAAAGTATTCTCGATGTAGGATTTGTTCTGTGACACAGGTGTAAGGTTTTGAATATAAATTATATACGAAACTGTGCTTTAAAAGGAACTTATTTTTTCAGTTTGTACTACATCAGACGACAATTTTGTGATGCGAGGGAGAAATTTGAGGGGCGAACCCATGGAAATAGTCTTAAGTGATCCCTTTAAAAATAAAAAAAATTGTCGAGACTTAACGAAAGGCTGAAAATATCCAACTGTCTCTATTCCTATTTAAAATAGGTGGTTCGGCTTGATGGACCAAATGTCAGGCGAAATATTACACTGAGCCTGGTTTTTCAATTTTTGCACCTGGCAACCATAGATAGGAGTAACGGAATTGCGAAGCCCGAATGTAAGCCACCGGTGTAGTAGCATTGACTGAGAACGGACCCGTGTAGCCTCGTTTCGCTGCCACGCGACGCAGCGTGTTTAGGTTGGAGGCGGGAGCAGCTGACGGCGTGCCTGTGTTACACAAGACGCATTTAGTTAGGCAACAGTCGCCGGGCGAGGCGTGGCTACCGGCCGTTGCCTCGCCCTCTGATACAGCAGCGGTATTATTAACAGCTGAGAACACACCAACACCTGACGCAGCGTTTCTCTCGGATCGACAGCTTCGAGAGTCGTGGACTTATCAGTGACACCCGAGTGGAAACAACTGAGAAATATGGTCGTTGTCTGGACCGTTACTTCACACTGACCTTATTGTTTAATGCACCTACGTCAGTAAAATCCGACTTAACGTCTCATATGCTTGCCGCTCTCCACTATGGGTAGGAATTATATTCGTACAGTTTATTTCCATAAAATGGCCGGTAATAATTCAGAGATTAACCTCGACTTGAGATGTAAACGACTGATAAAACTAATTGCACATCGCTGCCTACCATATGTTTCTCCTTTCCGTAGACAAAGATTATCAGTTATGAGTCTCGAGCGATCTATCTTCATAAACAGTCTGCAGAGAGCGCGTGTGTAAAGACAAACTAATCTGGCATTAGTAAAAATGAACGCAGGTGGACGGAAAACGGTATTTCAATAAGCTTTTTTAAGGAGCGGGTCTAACAGTTATAATTAATTTTATGAGAAGCAATATGTAAAAAAATTAGAAGTTTTACGCACCACATACTCTCCTTTTTTCGTCTCGTACGAGATGGCAGAGTAACTCCAAAGGGAAATTTAGTATACTATATTATTATTATTATTATTATTATTATTATTATTATTATTATTATTATACTCATGCCATTTGAAATTATGTTCCCAGATCCAAAGCCCATTCCGACGTCAAATTATCTCCTCCATATATGACACCTTATCCATTAAATGGTACAAGCATCATAATTAAGTACCATAGTAGGCGAAAAAGGATTTTATATAACAAAAGATGTTATCTGAGTATCCAGTGTATCACCATCGTTAATTAAATAGCAATTAAGATGATTTCATAACAGGTGAAATCCCAATAACTGCGACTCGAAGTATATTGAATTAATGTCCTCCTGAGGATGACGTGGCCGAAACGCGTCAGGTAATTACTAAAGCCGGCTGGTGTGGCCGTGCGGTTCTAGGCGCTACAGTCTGGAACCGCGTAACCGCTGCGGTCGCAGGTTCGAACTTGCCTTGGGCATGTATGTGTGTAATGTCCTTAGCTTGGTTAGGTTCAAGTAGTTCTAAGTTCTAGGGGACTGATGACCACAGATGTTAAATCCCATAGTGCTCAGAGCCATTTGAACCATTTTTTAATTACTAAAGTATTTTTGGTCCAGGCAAACAAAGTAAATTACTTAAGACACTTTTCATTTTAATTTTCATGATAAAACAGTTATCTGAGGTTATGTTCCATCACCGGAAAGTCATTTTTATTCTTAGTTTGGCAGTATATGAAGGCAACACCTCACGTATTTCGGAAGAATTTACGAAACTACTTGAGTTAACTCTTATCTAATATCGACGACGCTATATATAGGTCAGTGCCAACAGGTCTCGTTTGCGTATTGTTTTCTTACCGATTTTAGTTAGCCACTGTGGAGCCTCCCGATAAAAATATTTTCTCCACACTTAGCTTGGCGACGTCGAACTGCTACCATTGCAGAATTTTTGTTTGACTAACACGTATCTGATGATAATACATCAGCTACGATGATTCAACTACGTCGTAAACCGGTCGACAGGATTGTATTACAGGACAGAAATTGGAATTACTATCAGCAAACCCGTTTCCCACCAGAGTAACTTATGTGCCCATTAGTGGTCCGTTGGGTCTGAAAAATAGTAAGGAAGGAGCATAAAGTAAAAGCGGTAATAGTGTATCACAAAAAAGTTTCTTTTTTAAAAAAAAAAAAAAGAATGCCGCCATCTGACAGATGCATTCAGTGTTCAGATGGTTATCGATTAACAGGGCGATGTGTAACAGCATAGGCGTGTTATTCAAATAGTGAAGACTAGCAAATAGCGCAGGCTTTGATTAAACGTAGCCAACGGAACAGCGTAATATGAATGTGGATTATAAAATCAGCAATAGACATGGCACTAGTTATATAGAAGTGAGAAAAAGTTGTAAAAGCCAGTGCCGGAACGTTTTGCTTCTGATCAAGTAAGTTCCGCGGTATTACAGCATGCCCGTTGAAACACACAGAAACATGTTTCTCCATGCTTTTGTAAACAGAATCAGTTATTACTAGCCAAGATTAATTGTGGACTGCCGCAGCTGTAACTGAATTGCTCATATGACTAAGTACAGCCACGTTGCACTACAAAGTAGCGCGCTTTGTTACCTCGCATTGTCAATGTGGACGGAGATCACGGTAAGTGAGCATATTTGGACTGAAATATCTGCCCACAAAAGCAGATGAATAGTGCACACAATAAATATACCACTGGCGATACGGATACATGTGTTCTTAAGAACAATTTCTGCGATACTATGAACTGTGCAAAGAAATACCAGATTTTCGAAAACTTCACACAGCTTTTATCACCCAGGTCTGGATCTTAATACTTCCAAGGAAACAGAGAAAAATGCTTGATTTAAATCGGTGCTTGAAGAAACTAGTGTCATGTGTGCGAATAAGACAGTTTCAAAAACAGGCGTATCACATTGAAGAAGTAAAGAATCATAGTTGAGCGGCTAGTGATTCGCTCATACGACATGTGCGTTCATAAACATAACACTCAATAAATGTTCAATAGTGTCTGACCAGTAGTATCAAATGTGCCGATCAAGCTTTGTCATGCTACGCAGGGGAGTGGCCTATAAACGTGTAGCTTTTAATAGCGCTTCACTTTTAAGGATACTGTAATGTACGCTATTTCCATGTCTCCTCCCCATTTCTTGGGCACAGGCACAACAATACCGCTGGCCTGAGTGCGTCCAGTTCGCTTTGCAGGATAATGATGGCCCTAACGCAAACAACAAAAGTAAAAATATATTAATAGGCACACAGTTTTTCTGTGTAGATATTGCGCCATAGGGCGGGAATTAAATTAAGCTCATTTTTCACATTCCGTTGACGTTGAAATTATTAGAGACGAAGGACAAGCTTGGATTAGAAAACCGTGGGGGAAGGAATTGGCCGTGGCTCTTCGAAAGTAAACAGCTCACATTCGCCTTAAGCGATCTAGCGCTGCCACACTATAGCACAGTATAGTCGAACAGTGTTTCGAAAATAACACATCTGGAATGCGAACACTGTCTTAACCACTGTGAATACTCTGAGTGGCTAAACATGCCGGCTGCTTTCCTACAACAGGCGGTCTCTACAGATAATAAAGAACTCCACCTTTCGTCCCAAGGGCAGAGCCGGCGGAGAGTTGCAAGAGAAGTGCTAACAGCTTTTAGCAGAGTAAACAATAGGACGCTGCTGCGAAGGACAACAGCCGCCTCCACGTTGCCCGTTACTCCATCACGCGCGCCACGCCCGTGTACCAAAGTATTAGAAGACGAAATATTACCAGTCAGCAGCGATTTATGCAGTCATGTACTCTAATCACGCAATAACTTACTTCGAGTGAACAAAAATTTAAATGACAAAATTATTGACACGCTAGTTCTTAAGTCCTTTAGTGCAGTCATTGTCGGGAAATATCTTACATTGCTATCAAGGATAGCCACCAAGACGCGTAATGCGCTTATGATCTTAGGGCACTGGAACGTGAGGAACAACTTTAAGGAAAAGCTTTTCTTCGGGACTGTAACACTATCAAAACGCTCTTTATCCATTTGTCGAATCAAAACTTGTACTCAAACCGCAGGTTTCTGTAAGCAGCGCGTGGTTGGGATGATTACTGGTGTCCAGGGCTGATGAATTATGGACTGGAATTAGAATATACGCCAGATGCGTATTCTGAGACGTCTGTCTTTCAGTTTTGTTTCAACTAATGTGGTACCCTCTTTCCAAACACCTTTAGTGCCATTCGCCTATCGTTTTCACATTATTAATACTACTGTTATCAAGTTTCCAATCTATAGCTCACTCTTTAGATATGATACTGCGTGAAGAGTTTGACAGAGCACTGAAAGACCTGAGTCGAAACAAGGCCCCAGAAGTAGACAACATTCCATTAGAACTACAGACAGCCTTGGGAGAGCCAATCCTGACAAAACTCTGCCATCTGGTGAGCAAGATATATGAGACAGGCGAAATACGCTCAGACTTCAAGAAGAATATAATAATTCCAATCCCAAAGAAAGCAGGTGTTGACAGATGTGAAAATTACCGAACTATCAGTTTAATAAGTCACAGCTGCAAAATACTAACGCGAATTCTTTACAGACGAATGGAAAAACTGGTAGAAGCCGACCTAGGGGAAGATCAGTTTGGATTCCGTAGAAATATTGGAACACGTGAGGCAATACTGACCCTACGACGTATCTTAGAAGCTAGATTAAGGAAAGGTAAACCTACGTTTCTAGCATTTGTAGACTTAGCGAAAGCTTTTGACAATGTTGACTGGAGTACTCTCTTTCAAATTCTGAAGGTGGCAGGGGTAAAATATAGGGAGCGAAAGGCTATTTACAATTTGTATAGAAACCAAATGGCAGTTATAAGAGTTGAGGGGCATGAAAGGGAAGCAGTGGTTGGGAAGGGAGTGAGACAGGGTTGTAGCCTCTCCCCGATGTTATTCAATCTGTATATTGAGCAAGCAGTAAACGAAACAAAAGAAAAATTTGGTGCAGGTATTAAAATCTATGGAGAAGAAATAAAAACTTTGAGGTTCGCCGATGACATTGTAATTCTGTCAGAGACAGCAAAGGACTTGGAAGAGCACTTGAACGGAATGGATAGGGTCATGAAACGAGGATATAAGATGAACATCAACAAAAGCAAAACGAGGATAATGGAATGTAGTCGAATTAAGTCGGGTGATGCTGAGGGAATTAGATTAGGAAATGAGACACTCAACTTAGTAAAGGAGTTTTGGTATTTGGGGATCAAAATAACTGATGATGGTCAAAGTAGAGAGGATATAAAATGTAGACTGGCAATGGCAAGGAAAACGCTTCTGAAGAAGAGAAATTTGTTAACATCGAGTACAGATTTAAGTGTCAGGAAGTCGTTTCTGAAAGTATTTGTATCGAGTGTGGCCATGTATGGAAGTGAATCACGGACGATAAACAGTTTGGACAAGAAGAGAATAGAAGCTTTTGAAATGTGGTGCTACAGAAGAATGCTGAAGATCAGAGGGGTAGATCACATAACTAATGAGGAGGTATTGAATAGGATTGGGGAGAAGAGAAGCTTGTGGCACAACCTGCCAAGAAGAAGGGATCGGTTGGTAGGACATGTTCTGAGGCATCAAGGGATCACCAATTTAGTATTGGAGGGCAGCGTGGAGGGTAAAAATCGTAGAGGGACACCAAGAGATGAATACACTAAGCAGATTCAGAAGGATGTGGTTGCAGTAGTTACTGGGAGATGAAGAATCTTGCACAGGATAGAGTAGCATGGAGAGCTGTATCAAACCAGTCTCAGGACTGAAGACCACAACAACAAGCTCACTCTTCTTAATTTTTTTGCAGTTGTTGAACGCAACTGCCCTAATGGAAAAAGTGAAGTCTTTGATAGTCCAAATATTCTACGATATACTCAAAAACGTGTCTTACTTCCCAAAACATTTACGTTCAGTACATGGTGTGTGCCATACTGCTCATAAGAGGTGTAGTTCAAAGTGCTCAGATAAACTGAAACGGACACCTGGTTCGGTTCATTATAAAAAGACCTATTAAGGAACCCCAAACTTACCCCACTACCCTGCGGTTAAAAAAGTAAGATACTATTGAATGTGACTCTTACCTAAAGCGATCGAAATTGAACTTCACGCCCTACCTTCTTTTCGACAACATGAAACTACATCGGCTCTGACTTATCCACCTTCCAACCATTCACTGTTACCACACCACAAAAACACTCAGCTTCGCACGGAACGTAGAACGTTATCTACATCAATGTTTAGAAGAGCAAGAACTTATCGGGCAGTTAGTGAAGTATTTTTGACGTAGTCCTCTTTTGTGTGCCGATGAATAAATTACATTGTATAAGTGCAGTTTTAGCAATGTGCGAAACACCCATCTACGGATGCCACAGTCTGATCATTGGACTCAAGAAATTACTTAGCTGAGGTAACAAATGGAACTCAGATGGTTCTAAACCTGGTAAATATTCAGGATCTACCAACTACTCGTTTTTAAAATCCACCAGTTTTTCCACTTCCAAAGGATCTTTGTGAGCAGAAGCATTGTCTTCCCTTTAGCAATGTGGGCCACAGTTTCTCTTATTTTTTTCACCCCGTTGGTACAGAAGATTTGCTGCTTTGCTCTGTACAAGGCAACCGGAAAGATTACGGCTGGTGAAATAGACTTCGCCTTTTCTGGAGCAGTTTTCATTCTGGTTCCGTCTCTGGGGTGATCTGGCGGACCACATCTCACCCACGGCAGCAAACAGACCAAGAAAACTATACCGATTTTTTTATGTAAAGGACCAAACTTAATGAAAAATTCGTTTTCGCTTTCAACAAATGCGGCACCCACCATTCACAGAGCTTTCTCGCATTCCTTTCCCCACGGAAAGGTACCGCACTCTTTTGGTGTGACTGCGGTTTTGGCTGTTTCGTAGATCCTTAACCAAAGATCGTCGGATGCCAAACCACGTACATTCAAATTGGTTTCTTCTGCGGTTACAGTTTCGAAACTGTGTCACCGGAATCATCTTCGACAGAAGTACGCCAATCGAAAATCACAATCTATCACCACATCACACTCTGTGTTTACTTTGGGTTTTTTACTTAATAATGTCATTGGATTTCTTACGTGTATACACGCACACAATTACAGTTATTGACAAACTTCCCGTATCTGACGATGATTGTGATACTAAAAACTAAAGAGGTTACAATAATGAAAGTTTTCACTGCAGCTGCTAGTGGTGCAAAATGATTTTCGATAAGTATCTACAAGCCCTAGGTCACTACCTTCTGGAAAAATCTGAAGTACGTTCATGTTTGAATTCAGCAATCCCTTTCCTAATTCTTAATAACGAAGGAGCAGACTCTATAAAACTATACGAACTTTTTATCGATGTCAGCTGGCGGTGAACCTCAAATAACTGAAGTCTAGTTTATCCATTATAACGATAAGCAACGACGTCCAAGGCATATAAAACAACCTACTGCTGACGCTACACAATATGTACGAACATAGAAAAATTTTATACATATCAACGCTATCTCAGCAAGGCCAGGAACTTTCTCCTCGGCCTATCATCACGTTAAGTTTTTTTTTTAATTAAAATATCATTTCCCAAAGAGGGTCTGCGCAAGCTATTTATGTTTTCATGTAATTTATTTAGGTCTCGATGACAGGAAGATCAGCGTGTTTGAACAACTAAAACTGATTTATACACGTTAAATAAAAATGGAAAGAATTTTCCTCTGTGATTAAGAAACTGTTCGAGACGTGAATTTAAATCAAGAAGGGGTACGTCTCTTCAAGTAAAAGCTACTCGTCTGTTTAAAAGAGAGTGCTTATCATGAACAACGTCCATAGTAGCTGAACCGTTAGAGAACACGCTGCAATTCGACACACTTATACACATTCTCTCCTACACTCATAAGAGAGACGAAGATACGACTTCAAGCTCCAATCCATCTCAAATTTTAATATTTCAGCGAGTTTCACTGCAATGTTCGCTCTTTACAAACTGACACTGAAAATTAGCTATCGCTTACAGTTAAAAACTTTAAATATGAATCTTTCACTTTTACATTGAGGAGATGTGTCCGGATGTAATATTCACGCGTTCTGGTTTCGTAGTTAGTATTTATAAGACTGGATGTTCTATTATACACAGAAAGTATATTGCATTAGCGTAACTGGCTCAGTTTCAACTCAATTTAGTAGTGAGGCAATGGATAGCAGAGGACAAACGTCTGTCTGCATGCAGTAACGTATTTTCTACTTCATATCACATTTAAAATATGTTTGCAGTGGTCGGCAACAGACAAGCGACCTTACAGGGAAGGCCTAGAGAGTTTACTAGCCGAAAGCTGCTCACATGCTAATCTGTCCATCTGAAGTGTCTGGCTGCTTACGTCATTCCTTAGCACTGATTCACAGTATCTAACACTCTAGGTGAGTCACAGTCCTTCACAACCTGTTATCTGAGAAATGACAGGTAAAAGATTCTTATTTTTAAGTGTAAACACTTGATGATTCGTACTATTATCGTATGCCTCCATCTATGAAATGAGCTGACCAAGTGACCCGGAAATTGAAACAAAGAAAATTTTTTAAAGATTGTCATCTTGCTTTCAGCTATTACAATTTTATTTTACGACTGCAATTTCGGTATTAAGCCATTTTCGAGTACTTACAAAACGTAATACAACGTTATGAGAACAGTTTAAATATAGATTAACAGTAGGTGCAACCAATTTTGTAGTCTGTTGACATTCATATACCGTACTTACAAGATTCTGACATAAGGGTTTACCTTCGACGGAGATAACGTAATATGCTCATCAAAGAACAACTAGTCAGCGATATCAGGCAATGTTGCATTTTATCTACTGTGATTTTTGAGTGGATTGTATGTATCACACATCTAAATGCATGCACTCGCAATACATTATAGTAAATATGTAAAACAATCGAGAAAATTTTTATTTCTAAGATCTGTCTGTTCATTGAGTACGTACTGTGGATGTTCTTTCAAGGTGCTATAAATTTCAATTTCTTCGATCTCCCTTTCTTTGCCTTATGTAGGACTTAAAGATTTTTCATTGCTGCTGGTTTTGTGACTGTAGTTTCGTAGGTGTAGACTAAATGTAGATCTACAGTTCTTCTTTACGTTTGTGTGCTCTTTGAATCTTTTAGAAAATCACCGACCTGTTTGGCTCACAGAAATTTTTATATTCATCAGATTTTGATTTTATAGCTCCTGGATTGTGTAAATGATATTTCTGAGTGTTGTTTGTATGATTATTGTCCCTGCTTTGTTGTTCGTATGGTACCCGGGTCGTACATTAGTTTTACGAAAATTATCGGCTGGTCTGTCTGATATGACACTATTATAAAGTAAAGAAATGTATTTCGTTTTTTCTGTTTCTACTTCTCTTGTTAATATTATTTCTTTATCCATACTGTAGTTTTTGTTATGTAATTGGGTAGTATAATTTTGTCTACAGTATCAGTATTGTAGCCATTATTTGTTGCTGTGTGCTTCAGTATACACAACTCTAAAAATTTCATTCTGTTCTAATGGGTAGTTAATGTTTCTGTTGGCCACTGAGTGAAAAAAAAAGGCTACCTTATGCATTTCTGGGTGGTATGAACTGTTGTGGATTATGCTGTCAGTGCACGTTTGTTTCGGAAATATTCCCAATCTGTGAGCGCTATTGGCATTCTTTATCATCCAATCTAAAGAATTAATGGACTGTTGTTTTTCTAGTTTCATAGCAAAACGATTTTTGGATGTACACTGTTAAATTGTTTTCATTGCGTTGTACTATGTTTTGTAGATGTTACGGCTTAATGCAGGAACAACAGTCGTTAGGATAAAATTCTAAAAGCTGAAAGCAAGATGACAACTTTAAAAAAATTTATAGAAGCTGTGGACCCATATTACAGGAAGGTAAAAGGAAAATATCACGATGAAGATAATATTTCAAGAAAAAATTCATATACAACTTCCAGTAGCAAAGAGTAATGGATCTATGGCTAGAGAGGTTCACAATCGCTGCACAAATTGACAATACATTCTGAAAGTCGGCCTCCAGGCGGCGACAACAGTCTGTTGACACCGAACAGAAACGCTTACAAAGGAAAAGTAACCGCCGATGCAGCAAATGATGTAACTGTGCCGTAGGCGAATAACCGGCATATGTGTTTTACAAACAGCAGGCTGTACCAATCGCTCGAGGAGCGAAGTTGTAACGAATTTTTCTTGTGTTTGACTTGGCTGGAACGATTAGCATGCCGTCCCAATGATGCCACTTCCACCGAGCAAGTCAATTTTAAAAATGCAATACACTGAATGATACAAGTGAGACATGGGTAATGCACAAAAGCGACAAAAGTAGAATACAGGCTAGTGAAATGAAGTTCCAGAGGAGCAGGTTGAGTGTAACAAGACGAGACAGATTGCGAAATGTGTATGTGAGGGAAAGACTAAAGGAGGAACCAGTACAGGACAGGATAGAAAAATCAAGACTGCAGTGGTATGGACACATGAAGAGAATGGATGAGGGAAGAATTCCAAAGAGGATGTTTGATCTGCAACTGGAGGGGAAGAGGCCCAGAGGAAGACGAAGAGATAGATGGGTGAAGGGAGTGAAGGAATGTGTGACGAGAAGAGGAGAGAACTGGACGAAGGTGGAAGAGGGGGAATGGTGGAAAGACAGAACACGATGGAGAGGCTTGTGTTCCCGACAGACCCAGCCAGTGGCTGGAAACTGTCCAAGATGATGAAGAATACACTGAATGAGACCTAGTGAATAATAGGTCGTTGAAGTAGAAAAACAGGGCACACACACTTCTGTCCCAAAATGAGACCAATGGTTTCCCCTAGTAGTCTTAATGTCATGGAATCGAACTGACGGCAGTTTTTAGAATGGACCCTCGCTATTTATAGGCAGATGTGAACTATGGGAACAACAAATTATCATAAGCTGAGCGGGCTATTGTAAAACTGTTCTTTCAGCCAAATATCGCAATAGGCTGAGTGCGTGTGTGTGTGTGTGTGTGTGTGTGTGTGTGTGAGAGAGAGAGAGAGAGAGAGAGAGAGAGAGAGAGAGAGAGAGAGAAGCAAACAACAAAACAGTGATATTTTACTGTCATGTGAAAATCAATGTATCCCAAAGAAACCTACCGTGTTTATCAACTCGGTAAGACTGTCATTACTCTGAGATGAAGAGGTTAACACGGGAGAGGTATTCGTGGCGGGCCGCATCAAACCAGTCAGAAGACTAATGACGCAAAAAAAAAAAAGACTGTCATGCTTTTTTTAACCACCACGACACAGCAAGTAATTTTAGTAATGTCACCTCGACAGAGCGATATAAATAGTTTCCACATCGAAACAATACGTAACTGAAAGAAGTTCTGAAGGCAGTCTCCCCTTCATATATATTTCAGCAGTATTCCTTAACGAAGGTTGTCATTTGAGCCAATATTAGATTTGTCGATCCTACTTATCTGGTCAATGAACCCTCTGCCAGACACTTAAGGGTAATTTTCAGAGTATCCATGTAGATTTAGATTCTACGATGTCCCACGGGCACTTTAAACGCACAGTGGAAACTGGACGCTTTAAAAAGAAGTATTACCTTGGATGTAACCGGAGTTACCTGGTGCGGCGACCGCGTCATCCCAAAATCGCCATTCTGTTACTATGGATTTTACAACAATTACTTTTTATCGGCTACTCTGTTGTGACGTCTACTAAGAATCTTGAATACGTCGTCGTTACTGAAAAAATACTATATAAGGATAAAGATTCTTATCTGTTTTTAGTCGACGTTGATCTCCGAAACTGGTAACGAGCTACGGACTTGTTATTTAATTGCTTAGCATTGTATTACTATCAAGATAAAAGCGGTATCTGTTGGAGACCTTCGTAGGTACCAATAATGCAGAACCGCTACAGTAATAGTCACCAGTCGCATGATCAAATGTACTCTCAATCAACACGACGCAACGAGAGGCATTGGATATGGTGGGAGATACGGGGAGTGGGGAAGGAGAGTGAGGTAGTGAACTGGTCATTAGCGGAATAGCTGACTGTCTTACTCGATTTGGGCGGACCTACCATTCAGCATTAGATTAAATACAGGATATTTCGAAAACAATGACCTGATATCTAAACTCCATATTTATTGGTGAAAACATACTACAAACATGGGATAAATTTCAAGATACTAACAAAATCGAGTTTTAGCTACGTTATTACAAATGCTCTACCCTCATCATCAGCCAGAACTTTATGACCACCTACCTAATAGCCGGTATGTCCACATACGGCACGGGTAACAGCAGCGACGCGTCGTGGCATGAAAGTAATGAGGCCTTGATAGGTTGCTGGAGCAAGCTGGCACCACATCTGCGCCCACAAGTCACCTAACTCCCGTAAATTCTGAGGAGGAGGATGACGAGCTCTGACGCCACATTCAAGAACATCCCAGATGTGTTCGATCGGCTCAGATCTGTTGAGCGGAGGGGGGTGGGGACAGTGGGGCAGCACATCAATTGGAGCTCGTCAGTGTGTACCTCACACTCTGTCCTTGTGACATGGCGCATAATCTTGATCAAAAACGCCACTGCCGTCGTTATGAAGGGGGCATACGCGGTCTGCAGCCAGTATACGATACTCCTTGTCCGTCATGGTGCCTTGCGTGAGCTCCACTGGACCCATGAAAATGCCGGCGTGAATTCCTAAGGAACCAAACTGCTGAGGTGATCGCTCCCTAGACTTACACTCTACTTAAACTAACATATGCTAAGAACAACAGAGACACCCATGCCCGAGGACGGACTCGAACCTCCTGCGGAAGGGGCCGCGCAGTCCTGGACAAGTGTAACCGCACGGCCACTCCGCGCGGCGGCGTGAATGTTCCCCGGAGCATAATGGAGCTGCCGCCAGCTTGTCACAGTCCTGCAGAACAGATGTCAAGAAGTTATTCCCCTGGAAGACGACGGATTCGCGCCCTCCCATCGGCGTGATGAAGGAGGTCTCAGGATTCATCAGATCATGCAACGCTCTGCCACTGCGCTAACGTCCAGTGCCAATTATCACGTGCCCATTTCAGTCGTAGTTGCCGATGTGCTAATATTGTAGTGTTAACATTGGCACATGTACGGGTCATCGTCGGCTGCGCAGGCCCAAGCATTAAAGTCAGATGTTTCGCCAGAGTTCGCTGCCTGTCCTATTTTACCGATCTGTCCAGCTACGTCCGACATCTGTAATGAACGGTGGTTGCCCAACCCCTACACGTCTGGACGTGGTTTCACCTTACTTTCGCCACATTTTGAAGACACCCGAGCACTCCACGAACAACCGACAAGTCGATGAGTTTAAAAAACACTCATGCCGAGCCTCCACGCTATCACAATCTGCCCTCGGTCAAACTCTAATATATCGTGCGCCTTCCCCACACGGACAGCACGCTCACTGATACTATATACACTGTATGGCTGGCTGACTAGCAGTCATTCCCCGTCAGGTGACGTTGATATCGCTTGGACGGGATTATATCTATAGTAGGCCGATGGTCATAATGTACTGGCTAATCAATGTACTGTGTGTGTGTGTGTGTGTGTGTGTGTGTGTGTGTGTGTGTGTGTGTGCGCGCGCGCGCGCGCGCGCAAGAGCAGCACGAACAACATCTAGACGACAGATAAATTCGTCATAAGCTTTACACACGTATCTGCTTTTAGAAAAGTTATGACGGCTTTTATTGTGTTCTTGACTACTACTATGTCAAGAGGTAATGGAGAGATGAACACACTTTCTTCCACATATCCACACAAGAAAAAATCCATGGGGGGTCATCTCTGGCGATCTTAAACGCCACGATTGCAGGACTGTACACCCTATATGACGCAGCGTGTTGTTGAGAAACCGGAGCTCCACCCTGTTGGAAAACGTAGGCACTGGAGTAGTCCTGAAGTTATGGAAAAAGCCAATACTGCAGCATTTGAAGGCATCTCATTCTGGTCACTGCGTTTTCCTCAAAAAAGGAGGGGTCGTACACTTTTTCACGAGAAATGACGCAAAAAGCGTTCACCTTAGGTTAGTCTCTTCGAACTCAATAATGTCATGAGAGTTCTGCAGTCTCCAAATACGCATGTTACCGCTAACATGAAATGTTGCCTCCCCCCTGAGAATTAACCGTAGTAACAATGTGAAAAAATGTTGTTCATGGTGCTGCTGGTGGGCACACACAGGATTTGTAATAGATAGATAGATATCCAGCGATCACCGGCTCTGCAGACCACAAACTGCCTCCATTCCTTCCTGTTTTGTGCCCGTTTCCTCCAGGTGCCTTCAATTCCCAGGGCTGCAAGGTCCTTCGCCAGGTCGTCCATCCAACGCTGCCTTGGTCGTCCAGGGCGGCGTTTGGTGTTTGGTTTCCGCTCTAGTGCCATCTACGCCTGCCTTCCATCTGCTATTTGTAATAGCATAGCTAAAACTAAGATTTTGTAAGCATTTTGAAATCCGTCCCATGTTTGTAGAAGGTTGTAATAAATATGGGGGATTTGAAATCAGGTCATTGTTTTTGAAAAATCCTGTATTGTTCAAATATTCAAATGTGTGTGAAATCTTATGGGACTTAACTGCTAAGGTCATCAGTCTCTAAGCTTACACACTACTTAACGTAAATTGTCCTAAGGACAAACACACACACCCATGCCCGAGGGAGGACTCGAACCTCCGCCGGGATCAGCCGCACAGTTGTATTGTCGTAGCAGGTTTGGAAAGATTCCTGACAAAGTGTAGACAACATTCTTCTTGTCAACTATCACAACCGACAGCTCTCTTTGTCCCGGTGGGTACCCTCTTGCCTGTTTAGAAAGCACTTGTTTGACAGTCATGTCGAAACTGTGTGGCACTAATAAAGCTGAAATCAGCGTGGTGGAAAATAAAATCTGGAGTCCCACGGGGTACGTTACATGATACATTCCTCCTCTTAACAAACGCTTAACCTCCTACGAATGACTAACTGACTGTCACTGTTTTTTATGTTAACTTGGATTTTAACTCAGTCATACCAAAGCTGTTTCAGAAAATAACTGAGAAGTCGTGCAGCTGGTTCAGATAGGAGGGGGAAGATCCTTATTTCGCAAAGAAACAGTGTGTAGTTTGGAACAAACACGACCTAGTGCCAGAAATGGATAATTCCATACACTAAATGAAACACTAAGTTTAAAATTAGTTGTTCTCCAGCTCATTAAGTTGCAATGATAGGTAGTAATTTCGTGTGGTTTAATGGTCTGATGCACGTCTTTCTATTGGAAGCCACTTCGGCGACTTTAGTGTCCCTAACCTACCCCAGTTTAACGAAGAATCCGGACCATGTGTTGTTTCTGGCGGCTCCTCACAACTAAACTAAGTGAAAAGCTCAAACCAGCACATTTTTCACTTACAGGTCTATCTGTGCCGACTTCAGAAGCATTGAATCAGCTTACCTTGCAGACGTGCACTACCTGATTTCTAATGTAATTATTGTCTAGGGCAATTCACGAAATCAAAACGGAGTATTTACCTAGGAGAAGCTCTAATAATAATAATAATAATAATAATAATAATAATAATAACAACAATAACAACAATTCAGTGTGTAGTGCAGATAACAGCGCATCACGCAGAGTCCTCTTGAAAGTTTTTGAAATCGTACACTTACATTTACTTCTTAATTGAGATTTTACCTAATAAAAAAGTGTCAGGTTAACCGTGATTTAGACAGCCAAAATTCAAGTCAGAAAAACTATTTCCCCTGTACTCTTTACCACCTTGTCTACGCTTTGAGAGAGGCGTTATTTACCCTGGTGCAAAAGTCTACACCAAGTTACTATCTATCATAAAGCAAGAACTTGTGAATCCTAACGAATCTGAAAAACTAAACATTTTTAAACTACTCACAGATTTTTTTAAAAATGACAATTAGTAGTAATCACAGTGAACAAGAATATCTTCTGTACACTTAAATGGCTTATTCTTTGCTCAGTATGAACGTGTTTATGAATGAATGAATGAATGAATGAAGTAATTAATAATTGAAATGTGATGCGTGGAAAAAAGCATCCGATTTTGGCGGGTTGATTTCTAAACAGGGCATGGCATGAAGGATAATGTTCTAAGCAAAAGTAAGTATACACTGCCAGATCCCCACTTTTTTTGCCTGGAACAAAATGTGCCACGAGCGTATTTGTGATTTCGTCGACTGTTTTCCGCTATTCGTTCGCCTTTCCCCTAATAATATTATTTTACAACGAGGGTGTAATGGAGTGTAGTGGACTCGCACAATACCATTACAGTTTATTTTACAGCCTTTATATCCACTAATTCGTTCATATAAATGCGTGCTCTGATATCGCCGCCATACTCAGGCATCTCAGACGAGGAGCTCTACACGGTCGAGAATGGGAACAATCCGCGACTCCACCGTAAGCGGCCTCATTGTGGCGTACATTGGACAGTGCCTATGGGGTCTTAAGGGACCTGCACACGTTCCATATTTATTGGCAATACTAGTTTGTCAAACCTTCAGTATACTGCAGCGACTTCACACCATCAATAATATTTACAAAAATTAGTAGTTAACAACGCGGTTTTGCAAGATTAAGATGTCTAACACCCATAAGAAAGCCTGTGCTGCAATAATATTAGCTATAGCTTGCAAGCAACAGAAAACAGTGGAAAACGGTCATGGCTCCTAGAATGGTAGGTAGAGAAAAAAAGTGTGATTGGGTACATGTTAATTTACTGTCAAATCAGAACAATCGCCCTGAAATATTTCACAAACTACTCTCCGATGTCTCCCGCATCGTAAAACAAGTTATTAATGGTGATAGGGGTAAAATAGAAATCCAAAATACGTCGACGGGAGATTAGAAGTAAATTCAAGACATCTTGTGACAAGCAAATCATTCGAATGCTCGAATTTTAGTTCTGTAACATCAGAAAACACTGTTATGAAATTCTTTGGAAACCTGTGAAGTAGTAGTATCTGACTGGTCAGGATTTTTTCAGGTAATTAACATTTTTTTTATGTTTCGTAATAATTTGGTGAAACTGATACTATTTTTCGAAGTGGAAGGATTCTTCTAAACTACGTAATTTACCAACCTATACTTTATTTTCAAATTAATAAAGTAAGCAGCGTAAGACACACGTCCGTTGACCTTATTCAATGATTACCCTCGCATACATCTATTAATTTGTGTTGTGTTAAGAGAGTACTTGAAAAACTGAATCTGAACAAAGCCGAATTGAAAACTTAAACAGTGCACACTAACATCACGTGGCTGGTTTACGAAGCTCTGTCACCATTTGAATCAAGAATATTATCAAACCGTCAGTACTTTGTGAGATGTGCAGTGTGTCTTGACAATACTGAGAGTATTTTGAGGACCATCAATACTTCTCATCGATATTTCTAGTATTGAAAATAGTACAATATTATCCGACCACGATATTGTTGCACTTGGCCTCCCTTACCCGTTATCGCAAACAGGCGATGCCGTTGCAGTAAACAAGTACAGTGGTGACTACGGAAAACGCATTGCATTATGAATGTTTTTAAGACAGTTGTGCATATATTACGAGTATCAAGTGATCCGGCGTGTCCTCGTGAAGTATCACGATAAAAACTCACGATAAACAGATACGAGCGACCTCACTCCCTGGTATTGTGGTCGACTAACCACACTCAGATGGTCGGTATATTGAAGGTCTCGTAATATTACTGATCGTACAAGGCCCCGTTCAGCTTTCCTGGACCGGTCATGCGGACTCCGGAATCAGTCGCTTGCTAGTTCTAGCCGGACTCTTGTTTAGTCGGCCTACGCTCTCTTGCATTCGTGCTCTTAGTTCCGTGTTTTTCCGGACGTTGGCGATGCCCCTTTGTCTGTCAGATTGGGAATCTCAGCTCGCCGGTTAGATTGACGGTTCGTGTTTGTTCACGGGCGCCACCCGTAGGGGTTCTGCATGCTCATTCAGAGAGTTTTCGTGAACGTTACCGCCAACACCGACACAACCTAGTAACCAGCAGTAGACCCCTTCCCCTGTCGTTGAATTAAGTAAGGGGGCCCCAGTTGTGTGCATCAGTCCAACTGCATGGGCGCGCAACCTCAACTGCGTGTGAACCATTAAAAGAATCGAAGTCATGGAAGTTTCCTTGTCGCATAAGGTGTCGTCTCTGAACACAATCTTCAGGAACACTTACAGCTTCAGAAAATAATGCATGTTGGTAGTTCCTACAAAAATAATCATTAAGGATGTCGGGTAAGAAGGACGAAGTGATGCTAGGTGCTCTTGTTCCATATCATCAAGTAAAAGGCTGGGGTGCTTTAGAAATCATCGGACAAACGTATCCCACCCGTGTGAAACGTTTCCAAAATAACTGCAGAAATCAGGCATTCAGTAACTTATCACATACACCACATACGCACTGACGATCACTGTCATTAGTATCCCGTACATGATAACAAAAATAGCTTTAGGAAAGCCTACAACGCTGTGGTACGTTGTGATCCTTGCATCACACAGTGGAACCACGTGTTCCCTATCTCTGCGGCAAGCGTCTCCGAGAGCAAGGACTTCCTTCTAAACCACCACCCGACAGACAAAGGGGCGTCGCCAACTTCTGGGAAAACCGTTGCCTGCGACCATTCTGCGGAAGCCAGCATTGTACCCGACAGCAGCCTGCAGAAGACCACCCCCCAGCGGTCGCACAATGAACTAATACAAAATTTTGCGGAGACATGGAGAACACGAGGTAAGGATCCAACAGGTGCTTGAAAAAGTTAAAATTGGGCACATGCAGTTCTTCGTGGCGCTCGTTTCATATTTATTATTTAACATACTCTTGCTCGTGGTTAGGTTCGTGTTGGGAGCGGTAGACAAGCTTACCGCGGCGATGCCTTTCCGGGACGTGACTATGACGTGTGCTTGCCCAGCTTCGAGCGGTTTGGATGTCTATCGCCCTTCGTGTTCGTTTCGAGTTCTGACGAGACGCGATATTAGATTTAGTTTTAGTTAAAGCTCCTATTTGATGGTTTTTTTATTATTATTTATGTCCTATGACCTTACGCTAATGCAAATAATGAGAATCTTCATAAAGCGCGTCGGTATTTGTACGATTTGTTATAATTAAATGTACTGAACTGAATGGTGCAAAATGTTGTGTTTTCACGAAGGCGTAGTGATTATTAGAACTGCATTACGAAGTGTGAGGTACATATACGAGGTTTGGAACTTACTTATTCACAACCGATACAAAAGTGTTACATGTTTGCACCTGTTACTGCACTTCAAAGCAGTCACCACCGTTGTGTAGAACCCGTTGCCACCGATGTGGAAGGCGTAGTGTACCGTTAGCAGAGACTGTTCTGTTGATGGTGCGGATGGAGCGGTCTACTACCTGTCGAATCTCTGGAACAGTTCTGAAGCGAATGCCACGAAGTGGTTCCTTTGTCTTCGGTTCAAAATGGTTCAAATGGCTCTGAGCACTATGCGACTTAACTTCTGAGGTCATCAGTCGCCTAGAACTTAGAACTAATTAAACCTAACTAACCTAAGGACATCACACACATCCATGCCCGAGGCAGGATTCGAACCTGCTACCGGAGCGGTCGCTCGGCTCCAGACTGTAGCACCTAGAACCGCACGGCCACTCCGGCCGGCCTTTATCTTCGGAATCAAATCAAAGTCACAAGCACTTAAGTAGTATTACTGTTCGTTTTTGGAGCATCACCTGCGACCAGCTTTGCGAAAGAAGCGGCGACACTTTCTGCGCAACCCACCCATCATTTTGCACGACAAGGCGCGGGCGCATGCAGAGCAAACTGTGGCTGCTCTGTTCGGTCCATGGGACTTGGAAGTACTGTACCATCCACTGTACTCCCCGGACTTGAGTCCTTGTGTTTTTGATTTGATTCAAGATGAAGTAACCACTTCGTGGCATTCGCTTCAGAACTGTTCCAGAGATTCGACAGGCAGTAACCCGCTCCATTCGCACCATCAACAGAACAGGCTCAGCTAACGGTATACTACGCCTTCCACATTGCTGGCAACGGGTTCTACACAACGCTGGTGACTACTTTCAAGGACGGTAACAGATGCAAATATGTAACTCTTTTGTATCGATCGTGAACAAATAGTTGCCACTATTTAAGTTCCAACCCTCGTAGTCCGCGTCCTTCTACTCTTTTTGCCTCTGTTTTTCTAACAGATTCTGAGACGTTCTTATTAATTTAAGGAAGGTATGTTCTGTAATATTCGATGTAATGGAAATATAAGAGAACTCTCTCTCCCAGGAGTGAGTTGTCATTGTATAATGTAAAAAGCGTGAAGCACGCAAATGTTAGTGAAGATTCAAAACAAGTTGATCATATGATACAAAAAGTAAGTCCCACTGAGAATAATAAGCATAGAAAACACTGATACGTATGAAAAATAAAAGATAACGCAGACTCAGCAGTCTACAAAACACAGAAGAAAATTCACAAGCTGGTTATTTTAGGAGACTTTTTTCAAACCAGAACAAGTACATTCAGGTTGATTCCGTGATGATATAAACTTTCAGAGCTGGTGGTGAACGGCAAATGTATCAATCTGAGGTAAGGGACCGTGGTAATTAAAAGCCCGAGTTGAAAGGCTGAAGCCAAAATCTTTCTTATGTCTCTGACAGTTTACCTCTTCTAGTGCAAGCTCCTTGCCTTCCGTATTTTGAGGTGCGATATCATGGACCAAAACAAGGAAAAATGTCTAGAAAACACAGGCTCTAAAGGGCATATGTTAAGAGCTATGACCACTATCAGTAGAGGAAATGTTTCACAGTAGCAGAGATAAACAAGTGCTCACGCCTCTTGAAGTGTGCACATTAGAACGCATGTCTACTGAACTTTTTTACTTTTTGTGAGCCATGCTACCTCCTCTCAAAATATGGGCGAACCTGCAGTAGAAGAGGTGTATGAATGATTTTCGTTTATAACTTTCATCTCGTTCGTTTTAGGAAGACGGTTCCTTACCTCAAAGTGATTCATCATCCCACGAAGTTTACATCATTACGCAATTTCGCTGCATTCTCGTTGTTTCATTTACTTTCAAGTGCAAAGAATTTTTTTTTCTCGCAATGACCCATATTTTTTTCGCAAGAATGAGAAGATACTTCACACAACCAGCGCACTTTTACCATTGGGGGAGCTTATTGTTAACACAGATATATAAATTGCGCTTCGCAGATTCTCACTTTCAAAGAAACAAAAAGCAGCAATAGTTTCCAAAATTGCGGTGAATGCAAAAGTTGAAGACGTATGTTGCTGCTTTAATTCTTGTGCAAGAATGGCTACCGCAGTCACGCTGCTTTGCATTTACAATCTTTCTGCGGTTTCAGACGAGTGTTATAGGAATTGTACATTATTCTGGTAAACAAATCACGTATAATTTTGTAAACGTAACTAGACGACTTTATGTTTTTTACGTGGTCCTCAAATGACTAGGAAGATTAATTAAAACGAAGTCAAAAAGACCAAATCTAAGATGATGAACGATATGACATATTCTCTGGTGTGCAACCTATAACTACGTTTCCACTTATTAATACTAACGAGGCAAGCAAAGTGACTGTGCATATGCGGACCATATCTAAAATGAACATAACTTTGTTAGCCACACATTAATTCCACGCTTGATAAATAATTACGTACTGAAAACAGCAATGAGTCTTATTACTTCTAAGAATCATTAAGTCGCGACATCAACTATAACAGCCGTGAACAATTTCGGATAATTAATTTGAGTAGATACGTCATAACATTTTTTATTTGTGGTGTAATAAAGTTTGGAATCCGAAAGTTTCACTAAAATAGTGTCCACCACCACAAAACGACCCAGTACAGCACTCCACAGTTCCAAAGCGGTAGCTTATTTTAAGACACCCAGTTGCTTCGTGACAGCGACTCTAATGCAGGCGATTGTCTCAGACTTAAAATAGCGTTGTCATCCTCCTACACAGGCCGGACGGTAATTTCGCCGGACGGCTGTGATACCATAATGGCTCAAACGACCGCCTGACGACGACGATGACGAGGTTACACAACATGGCGCAGATTGCAGGCGCACCTCCCCCGCTAAGACTGCGCTGTTAAGGCTGGTCGAGCAGTGGCAGAAATCTGAACCTCATAAGGCACCGCGACACTAGTAAAGCATCTCTACAGGTGACAATGCTACGAGCAGCGAGGTGCCTCGAAATACTTCTCCCCAGTGATCTTAGAACACTTAGTTTCTCGCGACAACGTTAAGCGGACAGCTACACGACTTTACTCTTAATTAACATGCTCAACGTACCGACCACATCGACTACGCACTTTGAGCTAATGTAAGGCAGATACAAACGATCTCGGTCGTATGACTTCACTTCACTACCGGAACTCTCAAAAGCCTTAGCGAAGGGAGGCATCACCTCTGGGGACACCACAGCGACTGACTGGAATTAATGCACTGGAAAAACGGCCACAGGACGTGTATTATTTGACTTGTAGCTATCTTCGCTCACAAGACGCGAGTATCTTCAGATATTCATTGCCCTGACGCCAATACGTTAAAGGTTTAAAGGTCCGATAGGCAATAATGTCAACCTTCAAGACGCTGCCATCAGGGCAATGAACATCGGAAGATGCTCGCATCCGAACTAGCTATAAATCATATTATGCGGTAATTAGAGGTTTTATTGGTACATCAACCCCTTAATGCCAAACGGCACGAAATCGCATCATACCAATGCAGTGCTACTAACTGGAAGGTAAACTGTTTGTGAATGCCAGTGCAGGTAGATGCTGACTTTTCATGAAGCTACTGAAGCTTCTGACAAGTGGTGCAGTCTCCTGATTGTTTCGGGTATCTCTAAAGCACCATGGTTTCTGATTTTTATCTTTCATCTAGAAATTTATTCTAACATTAAGGGGTTAATAAAAGTCTGTCTTCACACTGGATGCATATTAAAATTCAGTTTTTTGAAACATTTTTTCTCACAAATTACTGAATTAGGAGATTATTTCTACCGAGTGCTTTAACTGTCGAATGTTGTGCAGTCCTTTTTAAATTTAGAGGTCAAAAATGAGCAAGATTAATCAGATAAGAGTTCAAATCTACATTACAATCAGAAGGCACTCACAGATTTATTGTCACATAGTCAGCACGGATTTAGAAAGTATCGTTCTTGCCAAACACAACTAGCTCTTTATGCTCATGAAGTAATGAGTGCTATCGACAGGGGATGTCAAATTGATTCCGTATTTTTAGATTTCCAGAAGGCTTTCGACACCGTTCCTCACAAGCGTCTTCTAATCAAACTGCGTGCCTACGGAATATCGCCTCAGTTGTGCGACTGAATTAGTGATTTTCTGTCAGAAAGGTCACAGTTCGTAGTAACAGACGGAAAGTCATAGAGTAAAACAGAAATAATATCCGGCGTTCCTCAAGGAAGTGTTATAGGCCTTCTATTGTCCCTGATCTATATTAATGATATAGGAGACAATCTTAATAGCAGTCTTAGATTGTTTGATCTACATCTACATTTATACTCCGCAAGCCACCCAACGGTGTGTGGCGGAGGGCACTTTACGTGCCACTGTCATTACCTCCCTTCCTGTTCCAGTCGCGTATGGTTCGCGGGAAGAACGACTGTCTGAAAGCCTCCGTGCGCGCTCTAATCTCTCTAATTTTACATTCGTGATCTCCTCGGGAGGTATAAGTAGGGGGAAGCAATATATTCGATACCTCATCCAGAAACGCACCCTCTCGAAACCTGGCGAGCAAGCTACACCGCGATGCAGAGCGCCTCTCTTGCAGAGTCTGCCACTTGAGTTTATTAAACATCTCCGTAACGCTATCACGGTTACCAAATAACCCTGTGACGAAACGCGCCGCTCTTCTTTGGATCTTCTTTATCTCCTCCGTCAACCCAATCTGGTACGGATCCCACACTGATGAGCAAACTCAAGTATAGGTCGAACGAGTGTTTTGTAAGCCACCTCCTTTGTTGATGGACTACATTTTCTAAGGACTCTCACAATGAATCTCAACCTGGTACCCGCCTCACTAACAATTAATTTTATATGATCATTCAACTTCAAATCGTTCCGCACGCATACTCCCAGATATTTTACAGAAGTAACTGCTACCAGTGTTTGTTCCGCTATCATATAATCATACAATAAAGGATCCTTCTTTCTATGTACTCGCAATACATTACATTTGTCTATGTTAAGGGTCAGTTGCCACTCCCTGCACCAAGTGCCTATCCGCTGCAGATCTTCCTGCATTTCGCTACAATTTTCTAATGCTGCAACTTCTCTGTATACTACAGCATCATCCGCGAAAAGCCGCATGGAACTTCCGACACTATCTACTAGGTCATTTATATACGAGGGCCGTTCAGAAAGTAACCTCCGGTTGATTTCAAAAAATACACCAAGTTAAATGAAAATATTTTAATATATACATCTTACAATTACATCTTTGCACTATTTTTCTACATAGTCTCCATAGCGATTGAGGCACTTATCGTATCTCTTCACAAGCTTTGAAATTCCTTCTGCATAAAAATCACCCGCTTGTGCCTGGAGCCAGCCTGTGACCGCATCTTTGAGCTCTTCGTCGTCATCAAACCGCTGTGATCCGAGCCATTTCTTCAAATGCATGAAGAGGTGATAATCACTTGGCGCCAGGTCTGGGCTGTAAGGTGGATGGTTGATAACGTCCCACTTGAAGGACTCAAGAAGGGCCGTTGTTCTGCGAGCAGAGTGAGGACGGGCGTTATCGTGCAAAAAAACGATACCGGAAGTCAGAATACCACGGCGTTTGTTCTGTATAGCCCGTCGTAACTTTTTTATTGTTTCACAGTACACGTCTTGATTAATGGTCGTACCACGTTCCATGAATTCAACCAACAACACCCCTTTGGCATCCCAAAACACCGTTGCCATCAGTTTTCTGGCAGAAAAATCTTGCGAGGCTTTTCTTGGTTTGGTAGGCGAATTTGAATGTGCCCACATCTTTGATTGTTCTTTTGTCTCAGGGTTCACGTACTTAATCCAGGTTTCGCCACCGGTCACGATTCTGTTTAACAATGGTTCTCCTTCGTCCTCATAATGTGACAGAAAGTCTAATGCAGAGGCCATTCTTTGAGTTTTGTGGTGGTCGGTAAGAATTTTGGGCACCCATCGTGCACAGAACTTACGGTAACCCAATCTTGCTGTCACTATCTCGTACAAGAGAGTCTTAGAAATCTGTGGAAAACCGGTAGACAACTCCGACATTGAGAAACGTCGATTTTCACGAACTTTTGCATCAACTGTCTGAACGAGTTCGTCAGTCACCAATGATGGTCTACCACTCCTCTCTTCATCATGAACGTTTTCTCGTCCACTTTTAAATAAACGTACCCATTCACGGACAACTCCTTCACTCATAACTCTTGGTCCGTACACGGCACAAAGCTCACGATGAATAGCTGCTGCAGAATATTCTTTGGCTGTAAAAAAACCTTATGACAGCACGCACTTCACATTTGGCGGGGTTTTCTATTGCAGCACACATTTCAAACTGCCACAAAAACTAAACTAGCGCAGGTACGACGTTCACTCGACCACGGCTTGATGCCGACTGACCTGTTGAGTGCATGAACGCACAGATGGCGTCGCTACTCCTCCCACAACCCGCACTGTGACCAATCGGAGGTTACTTTCTGAACCGCCCTCGTATATTGTGAAAAGCAATGGTCCCATAACACTCCCCTATGGCACGCCAGAGGTTACTTTAATGTCTGTAGACGTCTCTCCATTGATAACAACATGCTGTGTTCTGTTTGCTAAAAACTCTTCAATCCAGCCACACAGCTGGTCCACCGAGCGAGGTGGCGCAGTGGTTAGACACTGGACTCGCATTCGGGAGGACGACGGTTCAATCCCGCGTCCGGCCATCCTGATTTAGGTTTTCCGTGATTTCCTAAATCACTCCAGGCAAATGCCGGGATGGTTCCTCTGAAAGGGCACGGCCGACTTCCTTCCCCATCCTTCCCTAATCCGATGAGACCGATGACCACGCTGTCTGGTCTCCTTCCCCAAACAACCAACCAACCACACAGCTGGTCTGATATTCCGTAGGCTCTTACTTTGTTTATCAGGCGACAGTGCGGAACTGTATCGAACGCCTTCCGGAAGTTAAGAAAAATAGCATCTACCTGCGAGCCTGTATCTAGTATTTTCTGGGTCTCATGAACAAATAATGCGAGTTGGGTCTCACACGATCGCTGTTTCCGGAATCCATGTTGATTCCTACATAGTAGATTCTGGGTTTCCAAAAACGACATGATACTCGAGCAAAAAACATGTTCTAAAATTCTACAACAGATCGACGTCAGAGATATAGGTCTATAGTTTCGCGCATCTGCTCGACGACCCTTCTTGAAGACTGGGACTACCTGTGCTCTTTTCCAATCATTTGGAACCTTCCGTTCCTCTAGAGACTTGCGGTACACGGCTGTTAGAAGGCGGGAAAGTTCTTTTGCGTACTCTGTGTACGATGCTGCCATTTACCGTCTTGTAAAGTCATCAGATGACCAAAACGAATTAAAAATGATTCAGATATCTGTGTGGTGCGAAAAGTGGCAATTGACCCTGAATAAAGAAAAGTGTGAAGTTATTCACATGAGTACTAAAAGAAATCCACTGGGTTTCGATTATGCAATAACTCATACAAATCTGAAGGCTGTAAATTCAACTAAATACTTAGGGATTACAGTTACAAATAACCTACATTGTAACTATCACATAGATAATATTGTGGGTAGAGCAAACCAAAAACTGCGATTCATTGGCAGAACACTTAGAAGGTGCAACCGGTCTACTACAGAGACTGCTTACACCACGCTTGTCCGTCCTGTTCTGGAGTAATGCTGTGCGGTGTGGGATCTGAATCAGGTGGGACTGACGGATGACATCGAAAAAGTTCAAAGAAGGGCGGCTCTTTTTGTATTATTGCGAAATAGGGGAGATAGTGCCATAGACATGATACGTGAGTGGCAATTATTAAAACAAAGGCGTTTTTCGTTACGACGGTATCTTCTCATGAAACTGCGATCACCAGTTTTCTCCTCCGATTGCGAAAACATTCTGTTGGCACCCACCTACATAGGGAGAAATGATGATCAGGATAAAATAAGAGAAATCATGGCTCGTACAGAAAAATTTAAGTGCTCGTTTTTCCCGCGCGCCGTTCGAGAGTGGAACGGTAGGGAGACAGCTTGAAGGTGGTTCATTGAACCCTCTGCCAGGTACTTTATTGTGAATAGCAGAGTAATCATGTCGATTTAGATTGTACCGCGTTGCACACGTAAACCATTTAAGCTATTCTGTTTAACTTTACGAAAGTAATTGTTTGGCATGCCTGCACGTAGAGTCGATGTGGAATTGAAGATACATAATGAATGAAAAATTTTATCTGCGGTAGTATGTATAAACTACAGAAGGATATCCCATTCATTACCTGTAGTTGGTGCACAGCACCAGCATTTCGGTTACATTATGTAGATAAGGTAGTGTTATCCGAGGGGTACGAGAAAAGACGGGAGGGACTGGTTCCCAACAGGTGACCAGTCTTCTGTAATGACTTCGTTGTCAATAGTGCGGTAAACCATTAGCTTCTTTTTTTTTCTAAGTGGCTAAATATGGTCGGAATACAAGGCCGAATTACACCTGAACGAAGTACTACTTGCTGTCCACTAAATGAGTACAAAAGGACGATCTAACTGTGTAACAAGTTTCCCCTCACACTGTAACGATAGATATGCGCCGTGCATGGCGAGTGCCACCCTTAAACAGCGTCTCCTGTAAACACGCACGCAGTGCGTTCGATAAACTGTCCTAGCTTAGCCTTGCCTCACTTCGTTGCAGAATGCCACCGCTTCCCGTGCACCCTTCTAATGTACCCACATTTGGTCTCAGTAACGAATGCCGGCCAGTAAAAAGCGTTACGGAGGAAGACTGTAATACATACTCGTTTCTGAAGTTTGTTTTACGTTAACACACAGAACTTGAAGACTGTGGGAGCACGCAGTGTCACAATGCATCATTAATGAAGCACCGCATCGTTCAGCCGAGCACAGTAACAACACGTTCACCAGTATGTGCTACAGGCACTTTACGTAATTTTGGTGTCAACTTGAGACGATCCGACTGCTTCGCAAGAGAATAAAATTTTCAAGCTATGAAAATGTCGGGTTGGAGCCAGACATCACTTGGTACTTTCGTTAATGAACACTGGCGGAAATTAACGGTGTTACACCATGAATAGTTTGATCGAACACTAGTAAACATAATCCAGTCTTTCCACATTTACTGATTAAAATTTCATCATTATGTGAGCTTATTTTCAATACAGAAAAACACCACCTCATTCTTACAGAGGAAAAGTGACGGCTATTGCGTGTGTCTAACGTTACTGAAACTTTTCAGATGGATATCTCAACGCAGCATGCTCAGAGGACATGTACGTGCAGTTTATAATTGTCTAGAGAACTGAGAAACACCCGATCATTGGGATGATGGACGGGGTAGAGTCATACTGACAGATCACAAAAGACCGTTAGTTGTAGCGATATTACTGCAGAACGAGAGATGGTGATATGGACTGAGGATGACAGTATGGCAAGAAAAATAGGCATAGATCCTTCCAGAAAGACTACACTACGAGAAAATCGTAGGATTATGCGAATAAGTAACGAATATATGGTCGACGACAGCTGGAATCTGAGCAGAAGTTACAGATCGACGTTTACCACGAACCGCCAGGATTACTATCATGTTGGTGAACTAATTGCTATGCGTTGTTTATTGCCGGCTCCATATTACTGACAACAGAGGGCGTGTTGTAAAATCAGAGTCAACTTGGACATTACGTGGCATTTTATGGGGTTCAACAACACAGCAATGTGTCGATTTTGTTTTTGGCAATAACACCGACGCCAAAGCGTCCGTAGACAATTCTGTTCCTGGACTCATTCTGTGGGGAACTAGTGGATACGACAACGTGTATTTGATAATAGTTGAAGAGAGATCGAACAGTCGTCAGTACCCAGCAAGAATCGTAAACTTTGTTGACATACGATTAGGGAGCCCACACTACAATTCACACCACAAATGCCTCGAGGAATGAACGGTTCCTTGACGGTCCTGCCCTGTGCCAAAATGTCATCCATGAGGCATGCCTGAGATGTGATGGAAAGATCTACATTTTCATAGAAAGCGAAGAGGAGGTTACACGACTTGTAGCCAACAATCCTCATGAGTGACAGTATGCGTTTCGGGCATGGCAAGGAAATCCTCAAGATTACATTCGTAGGCTGTTTGTTTGCATGCCATAATGAAAATGAAGACGACAATTCATGCGTGCACCTGTTGATTACACCTCATACTGATTACAGCTATCAGGCTTTCTCTTACAACGGACCAGTGTTTCACATATACAGTACCTTTTTTACATGACAGTTAGCTCAGAAATAGCAATTGTAATATGACAAATCGTACTAAAATGATTAAAATGTCTATGAGACAATGTCTGAGATGTGATGGAAAGACGTACACTTCGAGGAATTGCGTGAACAACAGAGTGAGGCTCAAATGGTTCGAATGGCTCTGAGCACTATGGGACTTAACATCTGTGGTCATCAGCCCCCTAGAACTTAGAACTACTTAAACCTAACTAACCTAAGGACATCACACACATCCATGCCCGAGGCAAGATTCGAACCTGCGACCGTAGCAGTCCCGCGGTTCCGGACTGAGCGCCTAGAACCGGTAGACCACCGCGGCCGGCGATGGTGAAGTATGATGAAAAAAGACGAACATCACAGATGTAACGAAACAGGCTTTCAAAACCAGTTCCAGGCGCCGTTAACTTTCCTGAGAAAGACCTTTTATGATAACATTGCTGTAACCAACAATTAATTGGAAGTGTGAGTGTTTGTACAAATTTCTTTTTCTGGTCAAGAGGGAAGAGCTTTTTGTATTTTTGTACTGCATGGAGAGATGCTGATTTCTTCTTGCACATTGCAGTTACTTGCTCAGTCCAATTTAGAATTCTACTATTACTCCTAGACTCTTTGCTAGGAGAGCGATGGTACGGATTCCCCATATTTCGGGTTAATGACCGTGGAATTACCAACCGGTACCACTTGGGTAGTGTAGCATTTTCCATTTTCATTACAGGATTAAACAATTCAGTCAAATTGCAAAACAAGCTGTCTTGGAAGTTTAATAAGTCCCGCATGTAGCTGTCGATGATGATTGGTTTGTGGGGCGCTCAACTGCGCGGTCATCAGCACCCGTACAAATTCCCAATATGTACAGTGTCTAATCTAGCCACTTTCAGGAATGATGAGGACAACACAAACACCCAGCCCCCGGGCACAGAAAATGCCCAACCCGGCCGGGAATCGAACCCGGGACCCTGTGATCCAGAGGTAGCAGCGCCAGCCACAAGAGCACGAACTGAGGACGCATGCAGCTGAAGACAATGCGTTGTCAACGGAAACGTTCGGTTACACCCTGACTCCTTGAAGCTCTAACGATCGCCTTACAATGACATTATCAACACAGTGACACCCCCGTGTTGTTCTGTTGAGTGGTTTCATACTGTACGTACTGTCATCCACTTTATCTGTATCAACCTAAATTTTAAAAAGAAATTTTCAAATGTGTTTCTGGTAACATGAACTTCGAGCCAAAGTCTCGACAAACAACTTTTGACCATACTACTGTAACTTCACAGAGTAAAAATGAATCCTATCTCAGCGCAGAACAAGTAGACACGCAAAAACATGAGAAATTTCAAATGTTTTGACTGTTACTGCTGGTGAGAAGATTATCGCTACACATGGAAATGCTGTAAGCATAAACTCATGTAATCACAGATGGAGCGCAGTATCAAAGTGATTAGCATAAAGTGAATCGCAGCTAGATTCTGTATTACCATGTTTTGAGATCCACACGTATCTTAACACAGCGAATTCAACGAACAGCGTAGGTGACACAGAAGAACTCTAAACTGTGTTCGCACACTTACCTCAACCATCTGTAAATCAAGCTGTTCCGTCTTTCCTCAGCAGGACTAGTCATTGTAGAGAAGCCCAGAGGAATGCCCGTTCAGCTTCTGTTGTGGAGTAACAGCAGTATCGAGCAAACAAGCTCGACGGCACAGATAGATACGCAGGCTGCAGAGATACGATGGTGACAGCGTATCAACGGAATCGCGGTCGGGAATTCGGAGATAAGCTTTCGGCTGACTGCGTCACCCGTTTGTTCTCCGATTGTTCGTTGTTCCTACGGGAAGCCATAGTACAACAGAAACACTAAGTACAGCGTACTGCGCCGCTTATCTGTTCCAGTAAACGCCCAGGGCCGTAAACAGGAATACACTGCGGGCAGAAAGCGCGCGCACACACCTGCTCCGGGATTTACGATCAGCGCTTTGGAGCGGTGAAAAAAACCACATGCTTTTTACAGCTGTTCGTGTCCCGTGTTCCCATCAACAGTAAGAAGAAAACTGGGAATAACATGGAACGTCTCACTGTGTCACTTACACGATCGTCATAAAGCTGCTGCAATGAAGGTTTTATGTGGCACAAGTAGCGACGCAATGGTAGTAAATAGTTAAACAGAACACACTTTCTTCATGTAACAGTTTCAGTTGCTGGGTATAGCACTGGTAACGTCGTACACACATTCACGTCATTTCTTCTGTGGTCCACTGACGCTGGTGACACTCATGTCACATTATTTGTAAACACTGCTGAAGTCGTGCGACGTTTCACGTTTTCAGTTTGACTGCACACTAACACTCCACCTCGTGCGGCAGCGTTTAAAAACCTGCAGACAGCTTATCTTCTGATAAGACTGTATAAAAGATTACATGTACTACAGATCTGTCACGCCCAGTGGGTTGCGAACGAATATTATCAAGTGAAATTTACTGGGTACAATTTCAAATTGCAATTCTGCATATGGTGAAAAAAATGACTTTACGACTCCGCAGATAAGAATAAAGACATTCGTGTTTTCAGGTGAAATAAAAAAAATACTGGTTCAATCCTATTTTTATGTAACTTTACGTGACATTCACCTCTGACAATTAGCTGACATTTGCATGAAAAAAATTGGGATCTATTATGAACTGTATTCGACGTTGACCTACAGGTCCGTATATGTTATTTGAGCGAGTTTTCTAGTAGGAAGAAAAGCAAAAGTTTGCTAATGGACTATTGCAGTCAAACCAGCATTCGGGTCAATGATTGGTCTACTTACTTTATGAAACTAAAATTCCAATTCCACGCTAACAATGTAATGTTAGTTGACGTTCATTTCATTCTGCGACAACTGAAATTGAGGAGGGTAGGCATCCCAGAGATTCTCATCGGCTTTAACGAACACGCTGAAACGTTCCACGCGTGAAGTCAATTTCACGCAAGTCAAATACACTGGTTCTGTAATTTGCCATTAACGTACATAGAGAGCATAGACATTTTTAAATCATATGAAAACTACGGGTTAAAGATGGCCTGTTCAACGTATTTCCACGCTCAGATAAACGTAAGTTTTGGGACGTTAAATTATGTAATTTAACTTCTTGGCCTACAACCCCGGGTAAGACTCGTGGTGAAGAAGTTGAGCCGTGAACAATAAACACGAGCTTGCCTCGTGCTACATACCTCGTGGTTACCCCCACGGAAACAAGACGTTCTTTCCCGTGTTATGTTGGAACAAACGACAACATGAGTCGGACTCGCAGTTCAACAGTTCTCAAATTCTCTTACTTCAGTCGGGAGTATTCCATCGTCGCGTTCACACGTGTCGGTTATAATTCCTTAAAAGAATGGAACAACCTCTATACCTACCACGTCAGTAAAAAGAACATGTAATAGTGTTAGTAGTTGTAAGTATATAGTTATTGCGGCTAGTGATTCGGTAAATCCTGCCGATAATGATGGTACGAAAACGTCCAAGAAGAGTAATCTTCGAAGATGACACCGAAGATGAAGAGGTATCAAATCATCAGAGGAATGGAGTTGGAAAGAAGAAAACAACAAGCCAAAAAGCTATGCAAATTCTTTGTATAAGAGCGCCAGTTTTAGAGTATTTTGAACCCCGCACTGGCTGTAAAAGACTTAACAAAAAAAGTTACGGCCGGTTTCGCGTTAGTCTAAGACACAAAATAATATGCTCAAAAAATTTATAGCGGTCTGTTGGAAGTGCAAGATAGTTAGAGTTTTTTTTATATATATAATGTTCGACTATGTGTTTTGGGACAATACGCCACGGAAGCGAATCGTTACCCGGAACAGTGATCAATGAAAGAACAAGTAAGAAAACTGATGAGACATGAATCCCTGTCAATTGTAATGAAATTAAAATATACTTTGCATTATGCATAATAATGACTCAGTTAAAAAAATGATGTACACGTGCAAAGGAGCCATCACAGAAACACCGACAGTCAGGAAAACTACGCCACTGAAAAGATTTTTGCAAATCGCTGGGTTTTTACATTTTGCAAATAACGATATGACTGACAAGATGGATAAATTACGCAGTCACAGCTGTGACAAACTGTTTCAGTACGAAATTCAAAGAAGTACATGTAATGCAGAACATCGCGATCGATGAATAGATAAAAAAATTACTGGTCGCATGTTTTATAAACAATTTAATCCTTTGAAGAGGGCAAGATTCAAAAATAGTTCAAATGGCTCTGAGCACTATGGGCCTAAACATCTGACGTCATCAGTTCCCTAGAACTTAGAACTACTTAAACCTAACTAACCTAAGGACATCACACACATCCATGTCCGAGGCAGGATTCGAACCTGCAACCGTAGCGGTCGCGCCGTTCCAGACTGAAGCGCCTAGAACGGCTAGGCCATCGCGGCCGGCTGAACGTTTTTTCTTAACACTTCAGTTCATGCGACGTTATATGTAACTGACGTGACAGAATAAGTAACCAGTGGCCACGAAAGACACCCGACGGGTTACTTCAAAGTCATAAACGCAGCACGTACATGTCTTAGTAAATCAAATACACTCACCTAATGATGGAGCCGTAAACATCTGAAAGTAGTGAAAATAAAATAACTTATGATTTATGACACTAAACTTGTTGTTTCAATGGGTTTGTGCTTCAGTAGTATGGATAATTAATTATTTTGTTTGTAAGGTAATGCTGTCATCGACCCTAAGGCTGTTTCGAACACCACAGTACTTTACCATACGTGGTCACAATGGAGGTGATGTGTGTGTGACGTACACCGAACTTTGAATTGATTTACCTAGCCAGGTACATGGGGACCTATTAGTTTAACGCGGACTCCTAACCACGGTGCAACTCAGCATCTTTCACATTGCCGGAAGTGAAAGAAGTGATAAGTGACATAAGAATACTAAGACTGGCCGGGGATCGAACTCGAGACCTTTGCGTCCGTAATCTGCCAGTTTACTACTGAGGCACCGGGCCAACGTACATGTTGGGCAATTCTCCGTAAACAACCAGTATCTGTGAACTTTATTTGTGGTGAAGCTCCAGATACCTTTGGTCTCTCTCTCTCTATCTCTCTCTCTCTCTCTCTCTCTCTCTCTCTCGCGCGCGCGCGCGCTGCTTCCTGCACAGACAACCAGGCGCGCCCGGAAACCGCAGGCAGCTGGCAGGCGTCCAGCCGACGTCACCATGAAAACTGACTCAACTGGTGACGTGCCGCGGCAGTTTCCCACTGCCCAGTCGGGAGCTCAGCTGTCCCTTGGAACGTCACGCATATGCTCTCCCCCAAACGAAAAATACATCACACTCACCCCGCGCATGTCTGCCACCGCACGCTGCTACAGTTATCGCAACGCAACTGTCGATATCAGGCGAGCACAGGGATGTGTCACGCAGTGAGACGAGATGGGATCGATACGAGGGCGGACTCCCTCTGTCTCTGGGGCGCGCAGCCCTTCCCTGCTGCAAACTCCGTGCAACAGCCCCATACCGAGAGCGTTGCCGTGCTGTTACTGGAAGCTAAAATCCATGTGACCTGAGACAGGAGTTTGACGAAAGAGGCGGTCGAAATCAAGTCCAAATTTGTTGTGTATTATACAGTGAGGGTATTAATCAGTCGTCACAAAAACGTAGCTTTAGTTTCAGCAATTAAAATAAAACAAATGTTAAGTATCAAATGGATCAAAGAAAATTAACTTGGCGGTGCATGCACTGCTGGCAAAAGTTATCTGCGAACCGTCGAAGACATTGTCAAAGGATTCTGCGCTGAGATTCAGCTACAAAGAGCCTGGGTACATCAGGATTCAGGGTCTTAGTTACAGGACCAAACAGCTTTACTACATCGACGGTGTGAAATGGGTGTAAAAGGGATTTAAAATTGATCCTTCGGTTAATCCCCTTTATAACGTACAGTGTTATCTCGTACTTAAATGACACGTCTGTGTAGTACATTGTAGAAGCCGTTGAGGAAATGGACTAAAAACCCAATCGAACGGAGTTTGTACATCAGTAAATTGATATTCACACCGTCGTAGGCCCCTGTAAGCCCAGGAACACTGCTATCAAATAAGATTTTATTTAAGAATGTACACTCTACGTCCGTTGTTAGAAAACAGTATCCATCTTGCTTCTTTCATTACGGAATACACACTTTGTTATCAGGTAACAAGCTGATCACCTGTAACCGCTATTCCATACGACGCCTAAAAATTCGGTCTAAAGTTTTTAACACAGACGAGATTAACGAGATGAGGCGATTTGACCGGCCGGTGAGGCCGAACGGTTCTAGCCACTTCAGTCTGGAACCGCGCGACCGCTACGGTCGCAGGTTCGAATCCTGCCTCGGGCATGAATGTGTGTGATGTCCTTAGGTTAGTTAGGTTTAAGTAGTTCTAAGTTCCAGGGGACTGATGACCTCAGCTGTTAAGTCCCATAGTGCTCAGAGCCTTTTTTTTTTTTGATGGAGTTAGGTCGGGATCCCTGCTGGATTTGCAAATACTTTTCATCATCATCATCATCATCATCATCATCATCATCATCATCATCATCATCTGGGAATTTTTTGTTTCCCCATAATTGGCTGAAGACTTCTGTCAATAGATGTTCTGCTTCAAATAACCTTATAGCTCGGGCAACCACAGCTAAAGAACTTGTGCTGAAGGACAATCAAAGCATTTAAAATGGTTCGGATCGGATGCCCATCTGCCTTGTCATCCGAGGTTTTACCTAGGAGTGACATGTTTTGTGCGCACTAGCGCCTTGGAAGTCGTGACATATTAAGTACTGGTTTTATATGAACTGAAGATATACCTCCAGGTTATGAAACTGATCGTCATACAGTAAAAACACAATAAACAGCAATTGCGGATTTGGAGTTTCGCTACCACGCTATAAAGAATGTCATCGAATGCTTTGTGTTCGTTTTACCGTTATCGGTGACCAAATGTTGCCCCCCCCCCCTCCTACATCGTCATGATGTATATGATGTGGACACTCCGGTCTTCCAAGATAACAACGTCAACGATCATAGGGCTGCACGCAAACGTTTCCGGTTTGACGAACATTCAGTCGCCCTTGCACACCTCTACTGGCCCCCCCTAAACAAAATTGTTGGTACTATTTGGAACGGTGGCTGGAACGTAGCAATAAACTTAAATGTAATATGGTAGCTTTTCGGAATCTAAGTATCAATGAGTGGCTTCGGTTAGAGTGGCGAATCTGACTCACTTCCTAGCTGTATAGAGGTCATTATCAGAGCTAGAGACAGTGTCACACGGTATTAGTAGGGTGTCTCGTGGATGTAATTTTTTTTTTTTTTTTGTCCGGTGTACTCACCTTCTGAAATAAATAACATACGTTCAGTGAATCGAGCTATGTCCTTTCTCACAAACAATTTTACTTTGACGACGGTCCACGGGCATATTAGCAAACTTGTAAGGATGAATGTCAATGTCAGCGTTTGGCAGGAGGAGCAATGCTGCCCCGCTGTCCAGGCTTCTTGTGACAGCAGCGCCCTCTCCATCGACGGCTAACGTCAGCACTGCCTGTGTCAATGTTGTCCTTTCACAAAATTCCGTCTCATCACAGTGTAAGTACACAGAGAGGGACGGTCGACACTGACAATGACGACCACAATGCAGATGATTATCAACTCCGTTTACTGCAATCTGGAATAGTTTCGCAGATCAGCTGTTTATTATAAGAACATGGAGAGGAGCGCTCCGAGTGAGTCGAAGGAAAAGGCAGTGAGTCGAAGGAAAAGGCACAGTGCAGTGCTTGTCTCGCAGTCCATATTGAAGGAAAGGTATGTAGCGGGGAGCCACAAGGGCCTGATGATCCGAGCGAACACAGCGCCGTACTGTAAAGGAGCCGCTGTTTTTCACCATACGTACAATTCTAAGACATCTTGAAACACACACGTTTCTTGACGGAACTGTGGCTGAAAGACGATCGTGCGGATCAATAAGCGACGTTTATGTGCTGCACTGCAGTTCATGTACGTCCAGATGTTTAAACCGCAATCGCACGGGCGGTCAGCGCGTAGCAAATAGCTTAACAAGCGCTCGATCTGTCTCCTGCTGCGAGCGCTGATAGCAGGGCCACGGATGGGAAATCCAATCCCGCGAGAGCGACGGCCCGCCGGCCCCGGGGTCGATAGCCGGGGCCCTGCATCTGATGCTGCTAAAGCCAGCCACACAGCACACGCAAAGCTCTCTGCATCTCAACTCTGGCAATCTTCGAGCAAAATCGTGTTCTCCAAAACATAAAGTACCCAAAAAATAAAAAAATTTTAATTTCAATAAGAATAAATGCTTAAACTGCAAAGGGGAGGAGAGTAAAAAAATCACAAGCACTGACAAGGGAACCTCCCCATCTCACCCCCCTCAGATTTAGTTATAAGTTGGCACAGTGGATAGGCCTTGAAAAACTGAACACAGATCAATCGAGAAAATTGGAAGAAGTTGTGTGGAACTATGAAAAAAATACGCGAAATATACAAACTGAGCAGTCCATGTGCAAGATAAGCAACATCAAGGTCAATTTGAGCTCAGGAGTGCCGCGGTCCCGTGGTTAGCGTGAGCAGGAGCGGAATAAGAGGTCCTTGATTCAAGTCTCCTCTCGAGTGAAAATTTTAACTTTTTATTTTCAGTTTATGTGACAAACTCTTATGTTTTCATCACTTTTTTGGGAGTGATTATCACATCCACAAGAAAACCTAAATCGGGCAAGGTAGAAGAATCTTTTTACCCATTCGCCTAAGTGTACAAGTTAGGTGGGTCGACAATACATTCCTGTCATGTGGCGCACATGCTGTCACCAGTGTCATATAGAATATATCAGCGTCTTTTCCTGTGGAGGAATCGGTTGACCTATGACCTTTCGATCAAATGCTTTCGGTTCCCATTGGAGAGGCACGTCCTTTCGTTTACTAATAGCACGGTTTTCGGGTGCGGTCGCAAAACACATACACTAAACTTATTACAGTGAACAGAGACGTCAACGAACGAACGGACAGATCGTAACTGCGAAAATAAAGAAAGTAAATTTTTCACTCGAGGGAGGACTTGAACATAGGACCTCTCGTTACGCAGCTGCTGACGCTAACCACGGCACCACGGCCCTCCTGAGCTCACATGATCCTTAATCTTGCCTATCTTGCGCAAGGACTACTCAGTTTGTATATTTTGCTTATTTTTTTCATAGTTCGACACAACTTCTTCCTGTTTTCTCGATTGATCTGTGTTCAGTTTTTCAAGGCCTATCCACTGTGCCAACTTATAACTAAATCTGAGGCGGGTGCGATGGGGAGGTTCCCTTGTGAGTAAGGAGAAGGGATGACTGAATAGCAACAGTCGCTAAGATGTTTTCGCGGTGTAGACATTTTATAGCGTAATCTGGACATAGGATATCCCGCATACCAAAGATATCTTCACGTCTAGGACGAACGTAGGGTGCCCCTTGAATGTTGTCACACTCGTCTGCCTGGTAGGAAACTGAAATAGGGATACTTAAGAGATATGAGCTGAGTACGAAACCGTGGTCGACACCTACTCTTTCGGTAAATATACTTTTCTACAGATGTTGAAGGATCTTACACAGTACTATTATTTCAACAATACTGATTACCGTACTTCAGAAAATAATGCAATATGCTTGTTAATAGTTATTCTCTGACATGGGAAATATTTTTATACGTTCACAAAGAGTGAGAATGTTACCTTAGGAAAAATGACAACAAGTGCAAAATAATAAAGTAATATAACGTCAGTCTAAGTCTACAAAATTTGTGTATTAACATAAGAATACGTAAGTGACTCTTAATGAAACTAAAGTTATTTTGATGATATTGAACCACCGTGTAGCTAACTTCCTTTCGAATACGAGTAAAAAAACAAAGTAAATTAATACTAACATCGGTGCAAGACTGAATATTGCACGTCTGTCCCTTCCATGAGGCTAGATGGATTATCTGCGTTTAATTATTCCACGATTCTTACTCAAAGTTGAAAATTAAGCCTATCCCTCTCCTCACTAATGTCCCATAACTTCCAGTTAGCTACGTTGTATCTAGAAAAGGAATGTAGTTTTTGTGTAATGTGTTCGTACTCCTGAATTAACGGAGCATTAAATGCAATTCTGTGCCGGTTTGTAAATGTAAGGTAATTTGATGAAGTTAACGTCAGAAATACATTGAGAGAGCAGCTAAACAATGTGAATCACACCCGTGAAGGAGACGATTAGGTCACTCGCGCTAATAGAGAATGACTACGTACCGAGAAAGCGGCTGTAACGTAATCACCGTAGACGTCATACTCCATTGGCATCTGGTTCCGAAAGACATATTTAAGACTTTCTGAATCCGTTCTAGCACAAAGAAACCGTAGCAAGAAGAGTAATTTCTGTCAGTATAAAAACGAGCCGGTTGACATGTTTGGCATCCAACCCCTGTCTGGCCGGTACTGAGTTATACCTTGAGATTTGTTCCAGACTGCAAGCTGTTTCCATCTGCCTTGAAAATATTCACAAAGTAAAGTTTTTCATCCCACGGTGCTGCACGCCTGAAGAAGACATATCCAAGCCTTTCTGCGACCTGTGAAGTGACGTGCCCAACGAATGACAGGACGGTTGGGTGGAGGGCACATATATTTGAGCTTGGAATCTTAACCATGGTCCAAGCTTGACGTTTTTCGCAAATACAAGGCATTGCCAGAAGTGAAAGGAGCAGTAACTAAGACAAAACCTTATGACTGACTGGGCATCGAAGCTCGAACCCTCCTATTTATAGTCGAACACTTGTAGTCACTAAGGCACACACAAATAAATGTTTGGAAGGGCGATAGCCGTTCTTCATACCAATAAAAATGAAGTCTTGCGAGGAGGTACTAAATAATAATAAATTAACTATATTAGTAACATATTTCAATAAAACAAAATGCGACTGACCCCTAACTCTTAACAATTTGAATACGTGTCTTAAATCATATGCAGGAGTGGGTGGTGTACAAGAATAAAGTACTTCTAACCAACTATATACCCAATGTATCAAACACGCGATTTCTTGCAGGGAAGTGGAACACGTGCCAACTGTTCTACAACAAATACATTTTCTCAGCAAAAATACGTTTATATATTGCACTTTGGGTAAATCTTAATGTATATTTTAATTTAACAGTCATTCAAACTTATTAATAAATTTTAACTTACTTTTAAGACAATTATTGCCACCAATAATTTACCTTCAGTTCAAAACTGAGATTGTGAAGTATTCTGATGTCCGCACACTGCATATCATGTACACACACACACACACACACACACACACACACACACAAGAAACCGGAACATCTGCGTTCTTAAAAAAATAAATAAATAAAAGAAGAGCCAGACCTGGAAACAATCAAATTCTGTCTGCATGTACTTCTAGTCGCAAATAATGGGCAATACTTCAACAGACGTGCGTTACCGTGAAGCCAGAGTGAAATCTACTCTGCAGGGCCTTTAACCTTGAAATGACATTTAAGTTTAAAAGCGGTCCTTAGGCCTCTGCTGTTCAAGGTCAGCACTGCAGGGTGTCTCTCAGACAGAAGTTGTAACTGGCAGTGACCCTCTCCCACGTTACCAAATTAGCGCCAAATTCCACTGTTTCCTAGACCCTATCTCGCTGGCCATTGCAAGTTGTAAGGGAGGACCGAACCGTGATAATGCTGTCAGCTCTCTTCCAGTGCATCCCATCCGGCACGCTTTTTCTGCAGCGAATAACTGGGATGGCGGCTTCGTCAGAGACTTTCTAAGAGCGAAGAGTTGGTAACCCAGCGGTGCCTCACGGGAACACCCACTGGCCCACTGCGAGCTAGTGCCGGGGAAAGCTCCGCACCGCTCGCTGTAATGAACGTATTTTGATCTCGGCGTTACAAACTGCACTCCCGACGCAGCTATCACAGAACTGGGGAGACGTGCTTCACACACTCTTGATATCGACGACTTGTGTTCAGGAGAAAGTATCTACGACAAATTCTGTAACTCTTTTTACACTGAAGAAGGGAATGAATACTAACATAACACAAACGTTGTCTTCTACATCTACATTTATACTCCGCAAGGCAACCAACGGAGGGCACTTCACGTGCCACTGTCATTACCTCCCTTCCCTGTTCCAATCGCGTATGGTTCGTGGGAAGAACGACTGCCGGAAAGCCTCCGTGTGCGCTCGAATCTCTCTAATTTTACATTCGTGATCTCCTCGGGAGGTATAAGTAGGGGAAAGCAATATATTCGATACCTCATCCAGAAACGCACCCTCTCGAAACCTGGACAGCAAGCTACACCACAATGCAGAGCGCCTCTCCTGCAGAGTCTGCCACTTGAGTTTGCTAAACATCTCCGTAACGCTATCACGCTTACCAAATAACCCTGTGACGAAACGCGCTGCTCTTCTTTGGATCTTCTCTATCTCCTCTGTTAACCCGACCTGGAACGGATCCCACACTGATGAGCAATACTGAAGTATAGGTCGAACGAGTGTTTTGTAAGCCACCTCCTTTGTTGATGGACTACATTTTCTAAGGACTCTCACAATGAATCTCAACCTGGCACCCGCCTTACCAACAATTAATTTTATATGATCATTCCACTTCAAATCGTTCCGTACGCATACGCCTAGATATTTTATAGAAGTAACTGCTACCAGTGTTTGTTCCGCTATCATATAATCATACAATAAAGGATCCTTCTTTCTATGTACTCGCAATACATTACATTTGTCTATGTTAAGGGTCATTTGCCACTCCCTGCACCAAGTGCCTATCCGCTGCAGATCTTCCTGCATTTCGCTGCAATTTTCTAATGCTGCAGCTTCTCTGTATACTACAGAACCATCCGCGAAAAGCCGCATGGAACTTCCGACACTATCTACCAGGTCATTTACATATATTGTGAAAAGCAATGGTCCCATAACACTCCCCTGTGGCACGCCAGAGGTTACTTTAACGTCTGTAGACGTCTCCCTATTGAGAACAACATACTGTGTTCTGTTTGCTAATAACTCTTCAATCCAGGCACACAGCTGGTCTGATATTCCGTAGGTTCTTACTTTGTTTATCAGGCGACAGTGCGGAACTGTATCGAACGAATGAGAGGTAAATCTTAACTGCTACAAGAGAAACAGCAACGAAACACTACTATTAACAGAGGCTGCGTCGGTACTGCATCTACAAAACAATTAAGAAATTTTGGAAACTTGTCGGAATTTCACCAAGTTTTACTTAATACAACGGTAATCTCTAACAGTCTAAATCGCAAAGACTTTCCTTTCTATTGCTTGTGGCCGTTTTGGGTAGCGTAACTATCATCTGACAAACTTCTTTAATTCAGCCCACATGAGGAGCCGATGTGTAGAACAAAAGATTTCAATCCCCAACTGCATAAGTATATTTCACATCTGTGGGCTATCGGAATTCCTTTCTAGCAACATCTCCTTTATGTTCTTGAAATTAAATAATATTTGAAGTATGAATGTTTGCTGAGGCGACGAATTAAAACTTGTTCCAAGGCCGGGATTCGAAAGCAGATGTCCTGCTCACTAATACGCTAACAACCACGCCACCCTGACTTTGCACAACTGCACGAACTACCCTAGTACACCTTCCTCCTTAATCCAAATTCCCATTCACGCCTCAGCCCACTTGGCATTCCCCCTAAAATCAAACAGCATTGTAGAGGCTCTCCAACTGTACAGGAATACCACCTCAGCATCGAATGATACAGGGGTCCTGCTTGAAACCCAACACAGGTGTGTCGCTTCAGTCTGCATATATACGTCGTAGAGGGTTGAGAGTTGAAAAGATCTTTCGAAGCATATAGTTTCTTTTGTTTAAAACACCTATGCCTGAGTTTCATTCGATAGTAAGGTGCTATTCCAATACATCTGAGAGCCTCTGCAATGTTGTTTGAGTTAAGGGGAACACCAAGTAGCGGAATTTGAATTGAGGATAATCCGTGCAGTTGTGCAAAGCCACGGTGTCAGGGTGGCGTAGTGGTCAGCACATCTGGCTAGTGAGCAGTAGACCTGTGTTCGAATCCCGACCTTGGTACATATTTTCAATTATCTCTTGAGTCTGCATTTATACATCATAGATGGCTGAGACCTGAAAAAAAGTCTCTGGAAGCATACAGTTTCCTTTGGAAAAATGCATGAATAAAATTCGCAGATCTCATTTCAAATGTTAAGCTTCTGAACTGCAAGGTTCGCAGAAGACCTTCTGTGATGTTTTGAAAGTAGGAGACGAGGCACTGGCAGAATTGAGGTTGTGAGGACGGGTCATGAGTTGTGCTTGGGTAGCTCAGATGGTAGACCACATGGCCGCGAAAAGCAAAGGTCCCGAGTTCGCGAGTCTCGGTGCGGCACACAGTTTTAATGTGCCAGGAAGTTTCAATGACCGGAAAAGTAGTCACCTATGATGATTTAATACTGATGAGACCATTCGCCTTTAAGTTCTTGGAAAAAAAAGTGTAATGCAGTTCAGTTCACGCAGTATATTTTTCGTGACAACGTCTGCATTAAATCATATCAAGTGTTTGGTATTAATATACGTAATTATCCGTCTCTTTAATACAGTAGCTACATAGCAGTATAATGGTAGTAGCGTGGACTTACCATAAGGTTGGAGTGTCGCTGACTGCTGTATGATCGCTTTGTACCGATTTTTTCGTTTCCTTTTCGACATTGCCGTAGCCTTCGCGCTTCTCTCGGTCCTGGACTTTTTAGGCTATTTGGATTCCTTTCGATGCGAGTTTTCCTCTTACATGCATCTTCCATAATTCCGAACGCTGTTGCATCTTCCATTATTTTGTAATATTTAATTTAATACCGATTTGAACTTGTTGCAGCGAATATTTGTTCATTACTTTGCGTTCTTGCAGTGCTACGCACGATATTCACAATGATAAGCGAATCAGTGTTTTGTATAGCTAAACGCGTTTCCTTGCTACACTAGTTTACAACTTCACACAGAGTAATTTGTAACAATCACGCGAAGGACGTCACAGGCAAAACAAATACTGTATGACAAACTAGTACAGACATGATATATCGTTGAGGGCTCAACCACTGTTTACTTATCAGTCTCGTAGTTATGAGCGATTCAGATCTGACGGAAATCTGCCACAAAACGAAGTTCGACTGACGAGCGAACGGACGTTTAAACGCCAACAATATTTAAATATCAATTAACTATAATCAACTAATCAAATATAGCACTGCGCAAAGCTGAACGGACGCAGTAATTAACAACGATGAGCGGCGTCAACATATTCTAATTAAGCCAACAGTCCTGCTGTTATAGAAATTATGAATGTATTTTCGGCGGTAAAGGTCGGCTAATTGATCCCAGGCGTCGAAAGCAAGTCAACGCTACACGCGAGAAACAACGTCACGTCTTGAAAGGTCATTTTCTGCTTACATAACACAAACTGTGCACCTGTTCTCTCTATCATGCTTTCATCCGAATCACTCTCACTATAGAAGCATCGCTAATTTTTGCGAATTCCTTGGAATAATAGTGGTAAACAGACAGCGATCTGAACGCTGGGCAATAGCGATTGTAAATAGCAAACATTGTTCACTGTCTGTAGAACTAATTTGTCCTACCTGCACTACGGCGAGCTCGGACGCATCTAAGCAGCAATTAGGAATGGAACATACGTAGAATTACGATGAACGTAAAAGCTGTTAATTTACGTTTGGGCACTTCCCAAAGCGAAACTGGAAATATTGGTATAAAGTACGCCGACGAACAAAGCTTATTTTAACATGCTTAGCTTCCACATACTGTAACTAACCTTACGTAATGGTGTAAAGGAAAGGGCAATTGGCAACTAGCACAAATATTCTTTCTGCTAGAGGGTACTATGTATAAAAATGTCGTTCCCCCGAGACGAAAACTGACACACCCCTTCCTAACTATTGACAACGTCCGTCTGTGTACCACAAAGTATGCACATCTGACAGTGAGATTTATACAGAGTTGTGCGCAGGTAAAACAAATGATGTCATGAATACCGGCCAGAACAGTCATCACTGCTCTCATATCGCTACCTGCACCTTCTCAGCCATAACTTGCGCACTGAAGGTGCAAGCATGGAGTCAAAACACTGAGCCGAAACAAAGATGCCTGACTAGTAAATCGTACCTATCTGACATATTGTCTCCTCTACTTTCTTTCAGTCACCAGTGTTATTTCGTTACATCTTTCGTGAAAGTAGTAAGAGGATGATCATTGGCAATAACAGTAAATTCAGATTAATGACAAATTAAATACCAACAGTCACACAGTGATAACTAATACTGCACTGCTACACTCGGGTTCACGACGACCTTCAAACGTCATGGCTACGATTTCTCGAGCTTTGCACGGAGGTAGTATTGACACCAATGCCGCGGCCCACCACCTGTCCAGCATCACAAAAGCATACTTACATATTATGTGTGTGTATACATTTTCAGCTCGTTTATTTTCTTTGTATTGTGATGACAAATCCTATAGCACTGGCAAGGAGTGGTCCTCAGCGCTGACATCGACTTCTTGAAAAATGTATATTGTGATGTAGATTAAGGTCCAGCGATTCACACCCTGCAGCCATTTACCTTGGTGGGTCCACGTTTGCAAGTGAGCGACGAAAAACAATTTCAGATTTCGCTTGATACTCTATAGCTTTAAAAATGGAAACGATTTACGGAGTTGTTGCGTAGTGTAATGATGAAGGTACTAACTTCACATGCAACAGGTTATTGGTTCGGGTCTCGTCAGGTACATTGAAATTTTTAAAAATCTTTATCGAAATGACTGATTATTATTTCTGTTCAGTTAATTGGTTGAAATGTAGATTTTTCTATTCATTTGTCACGCCATATTAGTAATCATATGAAATACATCATTAGTTGTCATTTTGCTTCCTATCAATCTTTTTCCACTTGGAATCCTTGTTCACGTGATTTTGGTTAATGCTACATTTTAACTTCGATTTAATTGCTTCCATTTTGTAGCCTGACATTTCCGTCCATGTTACTGAATTCATTATTTCTGTCTCATTTAGTTTGAATTTCGTTTTACTTATAATCATTGCTAACATTTAAATCATGATTCACGTTATTTTGTCCATAGTGTAATAAGAATTTATCTTTTAAATGTTTGTATAACAATTGCCATCCATAAAGGCGTACATCTTGTAACGAAAAATACATTTTGACACCACTGCACAGTAAATATAAATATATTACTTTATGTTTTGTTTTGGACTGACAGATCAGCATATTTAAATGTTCAAACATTATGATAGATAAATAAAAATAAACTCACATGCACAAAGATTACAAGTGGAAAAAGATTGATTGGAACTGAAAATAAGAGCAATTCTATACGTTACAACGTTTAGACAAAGGAATATAAATGAAAGAAATTCCATGTTAACCAATTAATCGAAGAAAAATGATCAGAGTCATTCGATAAAGATTTAAAAATATAAAAAATCAATGTACTTGACGAGGTTAGAACCGAAGAATTTTGCATGTTAGGTCAGTACCTCAACTTTTTTTATCTCATTTTGTTCGTTGGATTTGTCCAGGGCGGACGTTCCATGACACCTGTTCAAGTTCATCGTTGACCCGTTCACTCAGGTTTTTCGTTACAGAGGGACACCAATAGGCTGTGCTCCCAGTCTGTAATTGTTACTCATTTAAAACTATAGATCATCATGCGAAATTCTGTTTTTTTTTCATCGATAACTCGCAAAAGAGGGCCCACCAGGGCGAGCTGTTGCAGGATGTGATTCCTTGCACCTTAACCTACATCAATGTACACATTTTTTTCAAAAACTTGACCCTACAACTACGGACCTCTCCTTGAGAGAGATGACCACAGGGTCAATTAGTAAATTTTGCACAAGACTAAAGTCAGAAGTCAACTTAGCGGGGGATAGTTCTGCTCAGACAGCATTTACCGTTCTATCTCTTTTGCTCGATCGACCACACACAGAAATGTAAAGCATAAAGATTTAAGGAATTTGTTCCATTTTAAAATAAAACACTAGGTATCTTTTCTTCTTTTACAGATGGAGCACGCCGAGTTCATCCCTAAACATTAAACAACACTCACGGATTAGACCCTGGGCCTGACTCGACTGCTGCCTGAAAGGCAGTGAGACGAGTATCTATGGTCGTGGGATATTTGATCAGCTGGTTGCCAGTCCCTCCAGCCATTATCACCAGTAGATGAAACCTGATGATGCCGCAGCTTTTTTATCCTAGCAGCTCCCCATTTGGCCTTAAAAGGGCTGAGTGGACCCCATAGCAGATCTCCCCATCTCAGAAAGAAAAACCTGCAGAATGTTCCGGGAATTGAACCCGAGTCGTCCTGCACAGAATGCAGCGACGCAAAAATTTTTCTTTTGGTGTTCGTTCTTTCGATGTGTTTCTTCATTTTTTTAGTTTGTCAGGAGTTCTCTGAGGATGTCGCATGACATCTTTCACATTCTCTCGATGAGGGTGGCCAGTCCCTTGACCAAACAGGTTAGAAAAAAAAAAAACCTTCCGGCTAAGGAGGCGACCGCTGAACATTTTGAAGCATTTCGCAAAATCAACGCCGTAGCTTTTTAACTTTGATGAATATAAAACGCAAAAAAACGTCTCAAGACAATATTTTAACAAGTTACACAGAAACCAGGTGATTGTGTCCTTGTTGCAACTCACGATTTGTGATACCGCCACGATGCGAAACAGTATCATGTCGAAGTTGGTGGCCATGCATGTAAAATATCGGTTTCATCTTCCAGTAAGGCTAAGGCCAATGTCTGCTGCGATACAAAAGGGGCTTGGCTTCTCTTACTGATTGCCTTGGGAACGAGAAATCACTAATCGGCTTGTTACGCTAGCCCGCTGACCCAAATAAAAGAGAAAGTACATGAAAAGTCTATTATCTTTAGTAAAAATTTAGAAAATATATTTGCCAAAAGACGCTTATATAAAGAGAAAACTGAAGGATTTTATGATGAGATTTATTGAACATTCTTCCCATTCACTAATTTTAGCAGCTCCTGACCTGTACCCACAGCTAGAGCAATTTATGACATAAAAGGAGACTACGAGAAGAAGAGCGTTAATTACCTACAAAAGTTTTTACACTACAGAGTCGAGGATTTTCTCTCGTCTACATGTGAATGTAAATAAGTCTTTCTTGGACATAGCAAAGCCAACAACAAATAAGTGGCCACGCAGTTATAATTTGCGAGCCACATTTCGCAGCTGTTCTAAAGTGAATCGAACCGTCGAAGTGAAGCCAACACGGGACTCGGCCGAAGCAGTGAGCTGCGCGCTAGTGGGGGAGGAGGGAACGAGGTTACAGATGAAAGTCGCCAGCCAAGCTAGCCCAGGCATGCAACAGCGGCCGCCGGGTGCAGGCGCACTGTCGCGTTACGGCGAGGGCCGCTCGCTTCAACATCCGTTTCACCGGCACTCGTTGCCCGGACCTCCACTGCGGTAAAGAAGCACTATGCACTAAACTGCTTCAAGTGTTGCGAAGACACAGACGGCGCTACACTTATAGGGAAGCGGCGAATTATAGAGGTATCGAAAACTGAGTAATATAGCACTTTTTACTGGAAACTATCGTCTCCAGGGGGAAAACATTAACATAGTTTCCACCTAGATCGACGACGCCCGGGGATAACGGGGTCCCCCTCCCCCTATCTCTCAGGGGAAAAATATAATGTAGTCAGCTGTAATTATTTAAGGAAATGATTTAGAAACCGGTACGTAGTTTTTTAACTGTTTTGCAACTGGAACTTTCTTTTGGCTGTTTACAAGACGCCATTCGTCTTGCAAAATATTAAAAACTCCATACCCCCAAGTCTAGCCCCCCCCCCCCTCAAAAAAAGAAAATTACCGTACGGGCGCCCTTGGCTTACACTGCAGGTCTAGGCTCAAAACAACACTTCGAACGCCACCCAATGCCCATCCGTTATAGCGTATAAATTTAATAGACCAAAAAATAACCTATTCAAGTAGAAGAGCGTATTACCGAAACGTGTAAAACTTCTGCAAAGTCACGCGTGGCCAATTTGTGGACACGACAATAAAAGACAATAGAGTTGCGAGAAACAGCTGTTGCGTTTCAGATGCCCAGCCGTCAATTGCATGCGCTACACTTTTACGATGAGTATGCAGAACAACGTTCTCGCCAGTGGTTCATGATCGGAGAGCCTGGCATGACTGTTCGTGAGTGCGTAGACACGTTTATAAGCTCGTTACAATGCCGTCCCCGCTGAGCCTGACTGTCCCTTTGTGCGCACCGGAAAAACACACAGCAGGTGGCTAGCAAGTGCACACACGTATGTACCTGTCCCTCCTGAGAACTCCCAACAGGAACGTTAACGATATACAGGCGAGTAAACACTTGAGAAGACGGTAAATAGCCAACGACTGGTCGTGAACTAAAAGCGAATGTATTTTGAACATATATCGTGCTTTTTTGTGTTTAAAGAAGGGATGATTGTAAGATTTTCTTGATCCAAAACATTCAAATAATGTAAATGGTCAAAGATGTTATTTCTGCAAAATTCGCAGGCAAAACTTTGAGTAACATGTAATAACTTTTTGATTACACTTACCTAAAGTCTTTGGGTCTTGCTAGAGTACAATGTCACGTCACAGATGGAAAGCGATGTCCAGGATAAATAAACGAACACAAACAGAAACACTTCTGTGAACCAGTCACCCCGACCAAAATTTTTGCTTCGTGACTGCTATCCGTTCGATGCGCAGAAACCGAAGCAAATGAATTTCACTTCACAGTTCCCAACGAACAGGTGACTCCGACAGCTCGATCACATTCCAAGCAGGCGGTTGCCCACCCGCGGCCGCCGAGGCTGTTAATATCACTGGGAAAGTTGCAATCTTATGCGGAATTGTTCGCTTACGTAGCGCAGAAACGACACGTCATCAGGTCGGCCTTCACCTGGCAGCCTGGCAAGCGCGAGCACCGTTACACGAGCGTTGCGGGCGAGCGCGAAGCCCCCAACACCTGCCACTGTCTCCGTCCGACTGCAACACAACGACTGGATCGGCGGCGACAGCTCTGCCCACGCAGCGCCTCCTATGCTACGGTGGCGCTGCCACGCGGCGGCCGTGTACACCAGCCGGCCGCCTACCTCGCTCGTCGTTCCGCTGGACAGCCGGTTCGCTGCCCTTCTGCGTTGCGACTCACGGTTCTCACTCTGAGAACCGACAGCGTCGTGAAGTACAGAGGGTAGTCACTGGCAGCGCTTATTAGATTAGTAGGTAACTAACTATATTTATGAATGCGATGTATAAACGTGTAAATTCTGTTTGTGTATCCGTAGTATCAATACACGACAGTATATCAATAAATGTAACAGTGTTACATGAATCTGAGGTCTGGAGCTCTCTTACGAATTTTATAAACAGCATAATTTTCTGCTTCATTCATGTTTAATATTTACATTTACTTCAGTACGACGCGTTTCGAGGCTAGCTGCTATTTTCAGGTGCACGTCTTATACACTATTTTGTATGACTACATTCCCCAGCGGTACGATGTTATTTTGTTATCTGTGCCAGCGAGGTTAAGTGGGTAAGTCTTTCCGAGAAATTTACACTGGGCTACGATCCATATATTTTTCTGTCTTACTTTAACATGGCATACATTCATTAATATAATATATTACTTATGAACAGAGTGAATGTACACACCAACAGCGTACAAGGACATGGAAAGGTTGATTGAACATTACTGCCGAACAATCATTGAGAAAAGTTACACCCACTAAGCATCTCGGTGTACGCGTAAGGAGCGAACAGAAGTGGAACAACCAACAGAAGTGGAACAACCGCATAAATCTAATCTCAAGGAAGGCGGATGTTAGATTTCTTAGAAGAAACATCAGGAAGAGTAGTCCACCCGCGAAGGAGCTATCTTACAAAACCCTCGTTCGACTACTATTTGAATACTGTTCGTCAGTCTGGGGTACGTAACAGGTAAGACAGAGAGAAAATAGAGAAGATCCAAAGAAGAATAGCCCCATTTCGCTACAGAATTATGTAAGCTCAAAAGCATCACAGAGATACTCATCCGCCTCCAGTGGTAGAGGCTACAACATGGACGTTACGTGTGTTACTGTTAAAATTTGGAGAGTGTCCGCTCCTAGAATAGTCAACCAGTATATTGCCTTCTCCCACCCATATCACGCTAAACGTCAGATCAAATCTAGGGAGATTCTAGTCGATACTAAGTCTTAGAACTAATGACGGCATTGGGAGAACCAGTCCTGACAAAACTCTACCATCCGGTGAGCAAGATGTATGAGACAGGCGAAATACCCTCAGACTTCAAGAAGAATTAATTCCAATCCCAAAGAAAGCAGGTGTTGACAGATGTGACAATTACCGAACTATCAGTTTAATAAGTCACTGCTGCAAAATATTAACGCGGATTCTTTACAGACGAATGGAAAAACTAGTAGAAGCCAACCTTGGGGAAGATCAGTTTGGATTCCGTAGAAATATTGGAACACGTGAGGCAACACTGACCCTACGACTTATCTTAGAAAATAGATTAAGGAAAGGCAAACCTACATTTCTAGCCTCGCTTTAATTTCCACCAAACCATCCGTTCAGTACACGAGAGGCGGTGTAGAGATGAAAGGCATTTTCCAGAGAACTAGAGGTCTGCATCTTATATTTACTCTCTCTGGAATTGCTCGGTGTTTGTAATTCCGCATAAGTCCGTCAGACGTCAATAGGGTCTCTTTGGACTGCGGGAGCAACTGCACTCGACTTCGAGCGTCTCACCCTCGAATTGTCCTACAATCTACTACAGTTACCCGAGCGTCGCTCAGTTGCACGCTGTTGGATGGGACGTGAAGGCGCGAGGAAGGAGAGTGCGAAAGCGAAACTTAATTCGAAATAAAATACCCTGAGTGCGAACGACAATAGTTGTAACAATGTTTGGGAGAGATTTTCATTAGTGACTGATAGGGATGTCGGCTACAGGTACTGTGGCAAGTGCTCTGTTGTCCTGTTTTTCAGATCCGCCACCAAACATCTGATGCCACAACTCTACAGAACACGACAAAGCGTATATTCTGAAGCCTTAGTATTTTCAGTGAAAGCTAAAGTAATTAATAAGGTCCCTAGGAAAGTGTGCCAGAGACCTTTGTCCATTTACATTAACATTAATTGTACGATTTCGCTCTTTATGTCAGGAGCTTGTAAATGTCGGTTCATAATTGGGTAATGTCGAACATTTCCAACATTTTGTTTCACCCTATTATGGTAGCACGAAACATTGAGAGACAATCTGATGAAATACGAGTGAATACGATGTCCAGCATTACCCACGCCATAGGCGTGAATGTATGTGGATGTAAGCGGATATCTGGACCGATGGATATAGGAAAATGTGTTACCTATCTAGTACTGCGCACTTTGATTACCAAGATTAGGCACTGCGCAATATGATATTGGTGACAACTCACTTTTCTGAGAAGAAGAAAAAAATATGAGCTATTTATTAAGAACTACATCGAGGAAACATTTTCCAAAGTGTTAGGAATAAATTCGTAGCATTTTAATAAGGTTTCATTTGCCACTGACCAAGGCACTAATATATGCAATCCTTTCAGCATTATGTATGCATTACACGTATTTTGAATACAGTCCTAAAACACATGATGGATGACGAGTAATTGATAAATTGGCTCGGAGTGGTTTATCCACGACTTATGCTGCTACAGATAGCGTGCGTTTCGTGAAGAAAGCTGGTGACGTGAATTCGATGCGTACAAGTTTGGATAAAGAAACGGAGAGGAAGCGGAACAACTTGTTTAGAATGCTGCAGTATATAGTAAGGCAGTAGTAAGACAGCACGGGAAAATTATGGAATGGCGATCGGAGAGAGGTGTATCTGAAAAACTTACTAGTTACAAAAGCAGCTCTGCAAAAGACCTCGTGACATTTTTAGAGCCATTCAAAGATGGAAGAGGAATGCTGGAAGGCGAAAAGTTTCCAGTTCAGTTTTTCTTTGTTGTGGGTGCACATACTGAAAGTCACTGTAGTACAGAGCCCGAAGATACGTTTAAATTACTGTAGACACGCTGCTTGTCCAGCAGATGAAAACTGCGCTTAATTGCCGACATTTTGGCAGTGCAGTACAACGGTCGTATTATCATATATTAGCTGTAGATACTACGAGTACTGAAACATCGCTGTCTCCGCCTCGCACATAAGTCGAAATTCCGACGCTGCACAGAATTGCAACAATTCTGTGGTCGCCGTTCCGATTACTGGAAATGATGTCTGTTTCTGACGGAATTGAGACTTCAGATACTGTGCGTCAATTGTACGATGAAATATGTTTCTCGTAAGGTGGAACAAAATTATAACTTGACGGTAATATCTTACTCTGTTTTTGTTATATCTGTAAATATTTATTTATGGCCGTTGAGAGAATGTCAGCCACATTCAGCAGCCAAAAAGCTGAAGTCTATTTTTGGAGCGACTAGAATTTGGGCCACGTCACATTCAATCTACCGACGAAACTGACTTGTGTTGAAACCGAATGGACAGTCGTGACGACGAAAATCCGCTTGAGAGGTGAAAGTGTAACCGTAGTCTCTTTTCCAAACTATCAAATTTATCGAGAAGAATGTTTTGTGTTCCTACATCAGATGTGACTAGCGAAAGAAGTTTCCGTGCGGTTTGGAACGTTATATCGGACGAAGGAAGCAAACTTGATCCGAAACGAGTCAATTCATTGTAATTACGCCAACAGGGAATATTTTGGAAACAATTTTGTTCTTGTTCGACTCCTAATTTCTTAGGTGGTCAAGTTCACATACGTTAATTTGAATCAATAAAGCAGATGGTGTTATAAAAAACAACAATGTGATTTTTCATTACGAGACCGACAAAAGTTGGTAGTTACATAGCTTTCCTGTGAAACTCCAAATGTTACCACATTTTCGTTGCTGCATAAAGCACGCTATTTTCTCTTACGGATCACAATGATGTCACGAATCGAAACTGCCGCCCAGGAGTACACATCTACCGCGTAAACAAATTGATGTGAGTGTAGTTCAGTCAACTGGCGGCATTATGTCAGAAGCGACACACAAGACACTAAGAGCTGCCTCAAAAACGGTAGCAACAGCAGCGCCTCTGCGTTCCATTCCATTCACCTAGGCGCCTGGTTCGATCACAGCACGCACGCTTTGAGCGTTCGTACTCGGCAAACCAAGCCCGCGCGCGATGGGCTCGAGCGAGTATGAGCAAGTGAAACGCTCTATTTGCAGACCTCTACAGAGTACATTTTCCAGCTTCACACTGGACAAACGCCTAGCGTGATGGTCTGGAACGTTAGGGGGTACCACGAGTGATGCTGGTCGCCTCTATTTCAAGGTGCGCCAACCGTCACAAGTGCATCAAAGCTCTTTTAGGAGTAGTGCTCGGAACAGCAGATATAGTTACTGCATTAGCCAGCTCATTCACCTGACATGTTATTCAAGGCGTATCTGGCTTTTTGTGTGTGGGGTGACAGACCTTAGCATTCACCTAGTAGCCACTGGAACTGACTCTGATAGAGTTTATTTGTAATATTTTCATCATGTCATCTACAAAGTTTGTTTGATTCGATGTCACTGTGTGGCGCGGAGTCACGACAAGTACTTTGTGTATGTGGTATGTTCGTCCTTATCGTGTCTCTACGAGTATACAGAGTGTATCTAAAAGAATCATCCGACTTTTTGATACCTTCTCAAAGGTTTAATATGCCCCCCCCCCTTGAGATGCACGGTGTATGTCAGTACGGTATTAAAATGAAAAACCACGCAGCCATGTTTAAAACTTCAAGTTTTCAAATCGTTCCCACATTGCAGCGAGCATGTCTTGAGTTACAGCTTCCACAGCTGCTGTATTGCGATGTCGCCGTTCATTCATTGTTTTTGGTAACGGAGGCACATAAACACAGTCTTTTATAAACCCCCACAAGAAATAATCACAATCATTCAGGTCCGATGACCTTGGAGGAAGGTAATGTAAGGCTGGATCATTTGGTTCAGTAAGACCGATCCATCGTTCAGTAATCGTTTGATTTAAAAATTCCCGCACTTCCAGATGCCAGTACGGCGGTGCCCCATCCTATTGGCAAATGTAGTCGTTCGAATCAGTCTCCAACTGTGGGTAAAGAAAGTTCTCAAGCATGTCGAGATATGTGCTTCCTGTAACACTGTTCTCGGAAAAGAAACTGCACAAAGCACATTAAATTTGTACAACTTCATGTGGTTTTTCCGTACCCCATATTCTCACATTATGACGGTTCACCTTTCCATTTAAATGGAATGTTGCCTAGTCACTAAACACTAAGCGTGGAAGAAAACTGTCATCCTCCATCCTGCCAAGAACGAAATTACAGAGTTCCACACGTTGTTGTTTGTCACCTTCACGAAAAGCATGCAGCAGCTGAATTTTGTATGGTTTTATGTGTAAATGTCGACGTAGCACACGCCAGAGGACATGGGGGGCATGTTGAGTTGTCAAGCGAACGGATTTCTGCGGACTCCTTGTGAAATTATGGCGGATACGTTTGACGCCTGTGTCAGACACTCTGGGACGGCCCGGCTATTTGCCTTTACACAAACAACCTGTTTCTGGGAATTGTTCATGCTATCGTCTAAAGCTCTATGCTGTAGGAGGATCCACGCCATACCTAGTACGAAAGTCGCGCTGAACAGTTATTACTGACCCGCACTGCGCAAAACGAACACAGCTTTCTGTTGTCCCAATACCATTTTTACTAGAACTGATGTGGGCGCATACTGCTGTTACCAAACGGAAACCTTGTAAAACTCGAGAGTTTGCTCTTTCCAACAGTACGTTGTTCAGGCACATATCTCAAATAGCATAATAGTTATGATTTTTATTTTAAATCGGAAGATTCTTTTTCATACACCCATTATTACTATAGAGGATGTTTCACAGTTCATGTTGCACATTTCTAGAGGCTGTAGAGGGGACTTAGTATATCAAGTTTTACATAGGAACCCATACCCGGAAACGTTATCCAACGACGCTACAGAACGTTAACTCTACAGGCGCCGGCGCTAATAAATGTATGAAGACATACAGGTTGACCCCGTAGTGATGTTAGAAACGTTCTAGGATGATGGAGATGGATAAGTGTGCCTGTACCGGAAGGCAACGAGTAGAAAGTTATATGCGAAATCCGTTCTGACACTTTTGACAGGAATATGCGTACCGGTACTGTTGTTATTAAGATTGTAGGGTAAGAAACTTTCAGAGGTGGTAGGTGGACCAAAACAAAAAAAATGTCTATTAAATATGGGCTCTAAAATGCATACCCTAAGAGCGAAGAACAATTTTTTTAAATAGAGGAGATGTCTTTCACACTAGTGAAGACGAACAATTGCCCACAACTCCTCAGCTATGCATTTTACAGCCCATGTTTACTCGACATTTTTTTCCTTGTTATGGTCCTTAATATCGTCTCTGAAAGTTGCCTAGTCTACAGTGTTAGCAACAACAGTCCCGATACATGCATTCCAACGCCAGAGGTATAAGAACGTATTCCGCTTACAACTCACGACTCGTTCGCTCCAGGCACAGGGGCACTTAGCTCAAACCGATAGATTTATCCTTCTCCATCATCCTAGAAAGTTTTTAACATCATTACGGAATCACCCTGTACATACATACAATACATTTACAGGAGTCGGCGCCTATGAAAATGCCGAGCCGGTCACTCAGTTCATTTCGAAAAATTTCATTTGACGCGAAACACACTTAGTACGTGTGAATGATACGTATATAGATTACGCACTTAACTTTCCTCTATCATTCTAACTTTTTTGTCCAGTTTAAAGTGACTGTTGAAAGCCTGCGACTGTGAAAACTATTGTTTCGTTTTTGGCTGCATTCATTATTTCTTTTGTTCGTATAACGAATCATTTCGGGAAATAATTCCGTTTTGTTAACTGAATTTTTATTACACTATAACGTCGTGAATGTTAACGCTGGTGTTTGTGAGCTGCTACTTCGTTACTGTAACTTCACTTAAAATCAAACTAGTGAAAATTACTCATTACTGTTTCTTGACCTACAGTTAGTGCGACATCTGAAAGTAAAGTCTTGCGGGATTTTGAGCGTTTTGTTATGAAGAAACTCATAATGTAAATCTACACGTACCGCGAAAAAAATTGAAACACAAATAAAAAAAATCAAACACGGCGATAGGATATACATTAAATGCTATGCTACAGATCGTCAACAGATGTTACTTATTAGTATGACAAAGGTACTTTTTAGTAACATAAAGAACGCTGTCTGCTTTTGTAACAACGGCATACCTACTTGTTTCTACATAATATTGAATGAAAAAGTCTTAAAGCGACTTCTACAAAATTTGGACAATACTCTTAACATGAAAAAATAATAGTGCTTAGAAATAATTGAAAGGTCGTCATATTCGGCTTATGGTTGTGAAGGGTATTATTTTTATTATTACAATTTCGGTATGTACACTTATCAAAGATAAAACTCTTGACAGACATAACCGTAATATGATGCAGTTCAATAGATTATGCAGATTTTTCACCTGTCACAGGAAGTTAAACCGCAGAAATAAGTAACAGCGCAGTCGCTCTTCAAGTACACAAGCACAAAAAAGTCGCTATATTCAGAAGATAACATCTACGCTCTGTTGACGATCTCAAGTATTGTTTGTTTATGACTGATCATTTTATGTTCCAGTTTTTCGCGTGCACGTATGAACTGTGTAGGTATTGACCGCCATGTATGTGTGTCTGCATAAAAGAACATTCAAACTCATTACGTGCATTTATTTTCATATTCATCAGTATTTACGGGATAAGAATCGCCAGTAACTCGACATTTTCGGGTGCTTGGATTACGGCGAAGTTACCATAACGATGTAACATCTCACTCATGGGAAACGTCCTATTTCAGACGCTATACCGTAATTAAAAGAAATATTTGGGAGTAGGATATATTTCTAGAATTGTGTCGTATAGAAGATAAAAAGAGATAAATAATAATCCCGATAATCCTGACTACAGTGGCAACTGTATTTGTGTTAAGAAAAATGGAACCGATCAACCTAGGGTCGTTCTATGGCTACGAGCGTAACATTTGTACAGTTACAACGAAGTATTATGAAATACGAGTACCCCCCCCCCCCCCCAAAAACAAAACAACAACAACAAAAAAACAGATCGACGTGAATATGAACAATAAACATCGAAGTTTTATTGCTGCGAGCTGTGTTGATGTGACACTAAGCAAAGGAACAGTAAGTGTTACAGGCGTAACACAGCCTACAGTTCTCATGGAATGACCCACTACTGTAAAATGGTACTGCCAGGAAAACCCTGAAAAGTAAGAGAAACGCGATTTTTTTTGCAGTTAATTTCACAATAGTGCCTTGAAACCGCTAGTCTGGGGCATCGACAGCTAACTGCAAGCCAGTTACTCTACACTTCAAAGCGGCTTCGTGAATGTTCCGCAAGCCCAAATGACCTTCGCAGCACTAGAGTACAGCTGTGCTGCGAAGCCGTATAAGGCAGCAAGGGTCGTCCAGCCCGCATACCTACGCATAGCCAGCCGCTTCCACATCGCTGGCATCGTGTTGCTCATTTCGTGGCGCGGGCTTCTTGTCTATGCGTGTTACACCGTGAATAGGATACAACATCCACAGATATACCTTTACGAGTACATAATTTCAGAGACGGAAAAGTCGCAGTCATACCGTAAAGGTATCAGATCACACAACGGACGCTGGAGGTAAACCCGGTAAGAATGCCGAGTACAGAGCGAAGGATTACACAGGCCAACCTGAACTCCCTCTACAAAATTTCAGAGGTGGTTTAGGGAAATTATCTGAGTATTTTCGTGTGAGGGTCTCGTGGTCTCCGGTGGCTCGTTACAGAGTAACAATATAAATAAGACTAAGAATGTTTCATGTCAAAAGTGAAGCAAACTGCAATGTTTGCTTGAGAATCATTTGACTTCACTAGAAATTGCTCTAACACACTTTACTGTACAAGGGGTAATGTAGCTTAGCTCTTCACCTCAGTTATTTCCTGAACCGTCTAAGATATAGTAATTCCCTTTTCACACGAACGAATTGTAAAAAATTCATTAAATGACGTTTACCCACACAAAAGACTTATTACAACACAGCACAGAGAATATCTTCCATGCTTAATTTTAAATGGCACCAAAATAACCTTTTCTCCTTCTGCAAAGAACAAGGTAATAATCCTGGACCACCACTTAGACTGGACTGAACACACTACTGCAGTCTGCAAGAAAGTTTCTGCATCCCTTCATTGTCTACAGAAATATAAAAAAGTATTTCCATTCGAGCTTAAGAAGAAGCTCGTAGAATCTCTAACATTCCCTATTCTCGACTATGATGACGCTATTCTTCAAGGACTTTCGTACGAAAACTCTCGCAGTATTTCCATTCGAGCTTATCAAGAAGCTCGTAGAATCTCTAACATTCCCTATTCTCGACTATGATGACGCTATTCTTCAAGGACTTTCGTACGAAAACTCTTGCAGTATTTCCATTCGAGCTTATCAAGAAGCTCGTAGAATCTCTAACATTCCCTATTCTCGACTATGATGACGCTATTCTTCAAGGACTTTCGTACGAAAACTCTCGCAGTATTTCCATTCGAGCTTAACAAGAAGCTCGTAGAATCTCTAACATTCCCTATTCTCGACTATGATGACGCTATTCTTGAAGGACTTTCGTACGAAAACTCTCCCAGTATTTCCATTCGAGCTTAACTAGAAGCTCGTAGAATCTCTAACATTCCCTATTCTCGACTATGATGACGCTATTCTTGAAGGACTTTCGTACGAAAACTCTCGCAGTATTTCCATTCGAGCTTAACAAGGAGCTCGTAGAAACTCTAACATTCCCTATTCTCGACTATGATGACGCTATTCTTCAAGGACTTTCGTACGAAAACTCTCGCAGTATTTCCACTCGAGCTTAACAAGAAGCTCGTAGAATCTCTAACATTCCCTATTCTCGACTATGATGACGCTATTCTTCAAGGACTTTCGTACGAAAACTCTCGCAGGCTTGAACTGGCGACGAATGTTTGCGTCCGATATATTTGTGACGTTCATTATTACTATCATATCACTCCAGCCTATGAACATTTATCGTGGCTATGTGCTGATAAACGTAGGGACTACCGCACTCCATCGTCTTCTCTACCATCAGACTCCCTCTTATTTAGGCTCAGCCATTACATTGCTATCTGAACAGCACAGCAGAAATACTCGATCTCAACAAAGTAATATCCTCTCAGTACCACCACACAACACCGTCATGTTTTATAAATAATTTTCTGTATCCGGAACCAGAACTTGGAACAATCTTCCTCAAAATACTAGAGGAATTAAATCACTTCCAGGCTTCAAAAAGCAGCTAATGGCTCACCTTCTCTCGTAATAGCTATCTCTCCCACATACTGGTCTGCAGCCCACACTCTTCAGTCCCGCCTCCCCCTACAACTTTTCCCTTCTCCTCGCTACAGAGTTATTTACTTGAATCAAGTCCTCTCCTAACAGCCACTATTACTGTCATTCCAATATTCTTGTTCTTCATCCTATCTTTTCTGACAGTACTAAACATTATTTAAGTTGTTCTAAACTAGTCTATATTATTTTTAATGCATTTTGCTTTATTATTACTGTTATTATTGCCATTTATCCTTACTTTCATTATTGTGAACTATTATTATTATTACTATTATTAGCTTATTATCATCTCTAAGATTGTTATCATTTTCATAAATGTTTTGGTAATATATCTGTAAGTGTCGTTCCTGGTCAGATGTAAGAGAGGGCCTTAAGGCCCTAATCTGGTCAGGCTAAATAAGCAAATAAATAAATATATATCAGTCACAGAGACATCTGTATCAACTTCGGCTTGTCAAACGAAACAACAGTAATTTCTGCTACTAGAATTTTAATTCTAAAAGAGGCGAGTACAACGGCGTTTCATTCTTCTAAATCTGAATAGTAGTGTCGGAGAAGTTACAATGTTAAGAACTTTAGGATTCATGTGTTTTGAAAATGTCTTATGTGGAAGTTGGTGGTGTCGTTCGGAACTGTCGCGTCAGACTGATAGTGTGTTCCAGCTTGGCGCAGCGAGGAGAGACTACTTACAAAAACGAAATAGTGGAGAAAAATTTAACATAAAACTGATTTTAGCCACATGTGACTACATGGAGTTGCACCGGCACACCAACTGGAAGGCAAAGGACTTGGCATCAGTTAAATAATAACTTTGCTTCACGAGTTCAATGTCACAATGCACGCTTACACTGCAAAATTAGACCAGCAACAGCAGCAAAAAGAAAATCACAAAACAATGTCGTCATAAAAACTTCCTTAAAAATCCATTTATGCCAGCAAGTGTTCCAAATGCCAACCAGGAATTGTGGGCAGACCGAAGAGATTCCTTCGATATTATTGTTCATGCTGCATCAATGCAAGGTTTTAAATTCCTCCTGGGTCATCGGAACTTGTGCAGAGGCTTCATCTTTGAGTTTATCCCAGAGAAAAAAGTCCAGAGGCGTCGAGTCAGACGAACATGCAGGCCAACAGATAACACCTTCACTTCCTGTCCAATGACCAGAAAAAAACTTGGTGTGCGCTTTCCTAGCCACGAACGAGCAGGCCGGCCGAAGTGGCCGCGCGGTTCTGGCACTGCAGTCTGGAACCGCGAGACCGCTACGGTCGCAGGTTCGAATCCTGCCTCGGGCATGGATGTGTGTGATGTCCTTAGGTTAGTTAGGTTTGACTAGTTCTAAGTTCTAGGGGACTAATGACCTCAGCAGTTGAGTCCCATAGTGCTCAGAGCCATTTGAACGAACGAGCAGAGAGAGAGAGAGACGGGCACCCGTCACTCTGGTACCACATGCATCTACGTGATTCAAGTGCTAGTTCCTCTACGAGAGCCGGTAACACTTCGGTAAGAAATTGTGCGTATCTTTTATATGATAAAGTTTCTTCACTGAAGTAGGCACCTATCACGGAGTCTCTAATAATCCTACACAAAACTTTCTCACTCCAATGCCTCAGATGTTCAACCCGTCTCAGCGAGTGTGAGTTCTCAGCTTCCCAGTAATGCATATTTCTCACATTCAGCTGTCCAGGATTTGTGAAGGAAGCTTCATTGGCAACGAGAATTCTTTGAAGAGATGAGCTATTGTCCTGGCGACGCAACAGAATCGGGCGACAGAATTCTACGCGTCATCTGCAGTCTTGCTGGTTAATCTGCTGATGGTGTGATGCACGGTAAGCGTGGAAACAAGTTTTGCGCGCAACAGGCTAACAGCTGTGGGCTGACTTATTCCTGGAATCTAGCAATTTCTCTGTAACTAACATGCAGAAGCGGGAACATCTACTTCGTTCGCTCCGCTCGTTGTCGATTTGCTCCTCATCTTGGGCTTAGTATTTCAGTGCTATGCCTAAACAATTTTTTACACATTAGCTGAAATGTTATTCTTGTTGGCTATAAAACCAAAATCATGTTTGTGTAAAATAAATGGACAATTAACAGTGAAAGACGGAAATTTCTTTCAAAAAATTCTACATTGCTGTGATCCCCACAAAGGAAAGGTAATTAACTATTCAATCAGTTCAACTAATCTTCCAAATCGTTTGCGTTCTTTGACAAAACTGCAGTGTCAAGGGCAAAAGTAGACATTTTATTTCTTCTCCCTGAACTTTAGTTCCATTTCCAAATTTCTCCTTGGCTGCCTTTACTGCTCGTTCAATATAAGGACTAAATAACAATCCTTTCTTACTGTCTTCTCAACTACTACTTGCTTTTGACGTCCCTCGACTCATACGAGGGTCACTCCAAAAGAAATGCACTCTATTTTTTTAAAAATCCATCTTTTATTCTACATGTATGAAAGTTTTACAGTGTGTAGATACATCCTTTAGGAACAATATTTTCATTTCTCCACATAATTTCCGTCCCTCTCAACTGCCTTACACCATATTGGAACCAGCGCCTGTATGCCTGCACGGTAAATTCTGGACCAACCTGTTGGAGCCACTGTTTGGCTGCGTGCACAAGGGAGTCATCATCTTCAAACCTTGTTCCACGAAGAGAGTCTTTCAGTTTCCCAAAGCGATGAGAGTCACATGGAGCCACGTCAGGACTGTAAGGGGGGTGTTTCAGTGTTGTCCATCCGAGTTTTGTGATCGCTTCCATGGTTTTTTGAGACATATGGCCGTGCATTGTCATGCAACAGCAAAACAAAAATGGTTCAAATGGCTCTGAGCACTATGGGACTCAACATCTTAGGTCATAAGTCCCCTAGAACTTAGAACTACTTAAACCTAACTAACCTAAGAACAACACACACACCCATGCCCGAGGCAGGATTCGAACCTGCGACCGTAGCAGCCTCGCGGTTCCGGACTGCAGCGCCAGAACCGCACGGCCACCGCGGCCGGCAGCAGCAAAACATCCTGCTTTTGCCGATGTGGTCGAACACGAGTCAGTCGAGCTTGAAGTTTCTTCAGTGTCGTCACATATGCATTAGTCAGCAGTCACCAATTGGTTAACTCCCTGCACATTGTCTGGAGTGTGTACATACGAGGCCTGCCGCTGCGAGGACAATCCTCAATATTGCCGTGCCCGCCTTCATCACATAACCTGCTTGCCCACCAACTAACTGTACTGCGATCGACAGCAGCATCTCCATACACCTTTTTCAACCTCTTGTGGATGTTTCCCACTGTCTCGTTTTCACAGCACAGGAATTCTATGACAGCAAGTTGCTTCTGACGAACGTCAAGTGTAGCAGCCATCTTGAAGACATGCTCTGACGGCGCCTCTCACGGGGACAGGTTGAACTGAGTTTGAAAACAAGCGGGAAGGATGTATCTACACACTGTAAAACTTTCACACATGCAGAACGAAAACTGTATTTTTACAAAAATAGTGTGCATTTCTTTTGGAGTGATCCTCATATAACTGCAGTCTGGTTTCTGTACTAGCTAAAGGTAACCTTTCGATCCGTGTATTTTATCCCTGATACCTTCAGAATATCGAAGTGTGTGTTCCAGTCAACACTGTACAGACTCTTAAAAAAGTAAATAATGATTCTGTAAGTTACAATGTTTTGTGATGTGAGAATTTTGTTTTAATTATTTGATTGTGGTGTCTGTTCTTTTGGACATGTCCGAAAGAACAGACACCACACATTTATATAATTGATTCGTCTCGATGTGCAATGAATCCACAATCTTCAGTGGGGATGTATAAGGTGGCGCACGATAAACCGGCCCCGAGTACAGACTGTTCGCCAGTTACGCACGATTTGTTGACAGCTACGAGCAGAATAGATAAACAGGTAATAATTAGGCAAGAAGGAAAAAACAAATAAGTTAATGCAAACAACAACTTCGAAGCGATTTGTGGGCGACTGAGACCAGTCTAGTACTCGGGGCCGATTTGTCGTGCGTCACCCTGTATATTCCGTTCGATCTCTGGCGGGAATCTAAAATTAGCGAGCAGGGAGGACACGGAGAGGACTGCAGACAAGTTATGGTGCTAGGTGGGAATGTCAGTCGACCGGACAGCGTGCCAAGATAGTCAGCGCATTTGCGATATTCTTGTGTCCGGCTGGAGCAATGTTAACGCAACCGCCTAACAAGCAGGAGATCCCAGGTTCATGTCCCGGTCCGCCACACATTTTCACTCGTCGCTTCTGATTCCGCAAAAAGTCCCGATGTAGCTGATATCAATAGTTCCTTACCTTTCCTTTCTTTTCTCACCCCTCCACCTTCAATTTACATAATTTTCTTTTAATTGTGTAATGTATCACTTACGTAATATACTGCGGGCTTAATGGCATATACAGCAAACGTCAATTAAAAAAAAAAAAAAAAAATGTTTCAAATGGCTGTGAGCACTATGGGACTTAGCTTCTGAGGTCATCAATCCCCTAGAACTTAGAACTACTTAAACCTAACTAACCTAAGGACATGGCACACATCCATGCCCGAGGCAGGATTCGAACCTACGACCGTAGCGGTCGTGCGGCCCCAGACAGTAGCGCCTAGAACCGCTCGGCCACTCCGGCCGGCGTCAATGAAAAGAACAGTATCGTAAAATTTGAGTTTCATATTGCTTAGTCTCTCACATTTCGGGACATGATGATTAGGATAACTCTCACACGAACAGAATATAGGATTTAAATAATCTGCTGGCATTGAATCGCAAGGAGTTGCTAAGTCCTTAATGCCAATCCTATAGTGGTGACTTGGATGTCTGCATGATGGAAACGCATTCTTATGACGTATATCAGGTGTCATCCAAAGCCGGCCGGAGTGGCCGAGCGGTTCTAGGCGCTATAGTCTGGACCAGCGCGACCGCTGCGGTCGCAGGTTCGAATCCTGCCTCGGGCATGGATGTGTGTGATGTCCTTAGGTTAGTTAGGTTTAAGTAGTTCTAAGTTCTAGGGGACTGATGACCTCAGCAGTTAAGTCCCATAGTGCTCAGAGCCATTTGAACCATTTGTCATACAAAGCATGTGCTGTGTGCGGCTGGTCCCGGCGGAGGTTCGAGTCCTCCCTCGGGCATGGGTGTGTGTGTTTGTCCTTAGGATAACTTAGGTTAAGTAGTGTGTAAGCTTAACGAGTGATGACCTTAGCAGTTAAGTCCCATAAGATTTCACACACATCTGATCATTAAAGCATGTGCTGTCCGTAAGCCAGCTGTAGCAGGAGCAAGTCGCAGATTTATAGCACGAGTGGAATCTGTGCCGTCATGTTTCATCCCGTTCTTTTTTCCAAGTGCTTCATTTCCTCGCTTTCATGTTCTAGAATGTGATCGGATGCATTGAAATTGCTGTTATGTAAGAGTCCTTTACGTGTTATGTCCCTTGTAATGAAGTCCACGTATTCATTACGTTGTGTGCCTTGGTGCGCTGTTATTGGAGAAAGTGCATCGAAGTTCCTTTCAACTGTAGTGAGCATTCCTGTTGAAAGGTCTCTGTTGGATTCCTTTCATGTTAATTTCTTAAATCTGTTGTCATTTACGGCATACATTCCACTTCTAAATTTACTGTGGTGTTTCTGACTCTATCTGGGAGGAGACTTAGCAGTGGAACGCGTTACTTTTAACAAGAACGATTTGTCACACTACTACACTTTTAAACACAGCTTATACGTAATTCATGTCACAGAGTCTCATACGGAACCTACATCCGCTTTCTTTTATATATTGTATATGATAAGATATTGTCATCCCGCTTCCCTTCTGTGTGAAAGGATGAATGAGCAAATGTATTTCTAGTTGCATGCTGGATGGTAGCAGACAAGCCTGTGTGCTAGAGAACAGTAGGACCAACGTCGGAACAGGTAGATACGCTTTCTAAAAGCAAAGGGGTTTCTATTCTTGGTATGGACCTGTCCGTCCCTTGTCATGTTGGTATAGGAAGCTGCCTCTCTGGTCACTTCCGTTCGTATCTGTGAGGCACCCTCAGGAGGGGCACATAGCAGTCTGTCCACGGCGAGTGTCTGAAGTGGGAAGATCTCCGGCTAAGCGCGTCTCTGCTAAGTCCATAGGACAATGGATTTCTTAAGTTCAGCCTAACTGAAAATTTAATCACCTTTATTTCAAGTTTAGATCTACAACATCTTATGTTATCTTAAATTACAACGCAGTGTATTTCGAGTGTGAAGTTCAGAATATCTTCCAGTAGTTGCTGTGTCACTACTTTGTGAATAAAGTGAAACCACGTGTTGAGGATCCGTAACTCTAACTAAGATCATCAATCTTAAATGCGAATGTGCGTGAGATTATAACGTCTCGTCTTGACAATATTTTTCAATATAGCAAATGTTCCTTATGTTCAACCCACGTGGGGTGTACTTTGTGAGACCAGTACCACGTGCTTATACAATTGTTTGACCCATCAGGTTAATAGTAAGACGATAGTAACCAGTTCGAGGTTTTTCTTTTGTAAATTGCGATTCGATGTAATTATCAAAATTATTGTGGAGTTACACTCTTTGTGTAAACCAAGTTGACCACGTGAAGCATGTGGTGTAATCATCAAAGTAGCCCTCAGCTATTCTTTTCGGGAAGATTTCAGAGAGAGTTAGTACGAATTTAGTATTCCAGTGTGTGGTAATTTCATGACGGACAGGATTGCGCTGTCGGCCGCCGTGGCCTTGCGGTTCTAGGTGCTGCAGTCCGGAACCGCGGGACTGCTACGGTCGCAGATTCGAATCCTGCCTCGGGCACGGACGTGTGTGTTGTCCTTAGGTTAGTTAGGTTTAATTAGTTCTAAGTTCTAGGGGACTGATGACCTAAGATGTTAAGTCCCATAGTGCTCAGAGTCAGTTGAACCATTTTTTAGGATTGCGCTACGAACGTAACTTCTTTGGGTGAAAATTGAGTCGGTTGGTTGTGATTAATTTCCTCTTGCAAATGTTTCAACGTTCTTCGTGTGTTATTTTACGAATGCGGTGTTGTATGCAGTCTCCCAATCTTGGCTCCATATTTGATGTGTTCCGTAAGACTACAAACTCACATTTTCACAATCCTAAATAAGGCACCAGTTTAGCTATGAATCAAGTTTAATATGCTGAAAATTTAACGGAACAATGATCAATGTTAAAATAAATGTCCAAATATAAACTGATCTATTTCTTTTTATTTAAATTCTCTTATATATATATATATATATATATATATATATATATATATATATATATATATATATATATATCACAGGTTGTCGTAATATGACTATTAAAAGATTATAATTAATGTTAGTCTGGTTGGGAATTTGGTAAGCTAGACTGGATACCTGGTGAAACAGTTGCTCAGCAATGCAAGGTTAAATTCCCCAGATAGCTCACAGCTTTTAACCCGCTTTTATTGTCTTGAATATCAGCACCGCTTTCAGAACTACTTAATGCATCAACATTACACTGTTATTTAACGGTTACTACTCGGCAGACACGGGCGATAAGGGTAAAGGCACGTCAGTTGAATGGTAGGGAAGCACGGCTCGCGCAGGCTGCGTCTGTCAGTGACCCCCGACCAGCTAACCGCCACGACGTTCAGGCACCGCGCCCAGTGTCAAAGTGTGCCTCTGGCACGCATGCCTGCCGTGTGGCCGCACTGGATCGCAACCGTGTCGCTTTCGCAGGCCTCCGCGCTGCCTGCCAGGGCACTGAGTCACCAGCGGCGCCAAAGGCGTTCACACCAAGTGGCGGTCAAAGAGGGGAGGTACTGAAGGAAGAGGTCGTGGGGTTCGCGACACACCGTTCTGCCAACAACATTTTTATAAAAGCATCATGTTTATACACTTATTGGTTTCCAAGTTTTTGGAAAATAAATTAAATACAGCAAAAGTGAAAAATTCCGCCTTTTTTTAGTAATTTCATTGCTGTGGAAGACACCACCAAGAAAATAAACTGTTTAAGTAATCAGAAATACGCAGACGTGCATGTTTCAATATACATACACTACTGGCCATTAAAATTGCTACACCACGAAGATGACGTGCTACAGACGCGAAATTTAACCGACAGGAAGAAGATGGTTCAAATGGTTCAAATGGCTCTGAGCACTATGGGACTTAACATCTATGGTCATCAGTCCCCTAGAACTTAGAACTACTTAAACCTAACTAACCTAAGGACATCACACAACACCCAGACATAACGAGGCAGAGAAAATCCCTGACCCCGCCGGGAATCGAACGGAAGAAGATGCTGTGATGTGCAAATAATTAGTTTTTCACAGCATTCACACAAGGTTGGCACCGGTAGTGACACCTACAACGTGCTGACATGAGGAAAGTTGCCAACCGATTTCTCATACACAAACAACAGTTGACCGGCGTTGCCTGTGAAACGTTGTTGTGATGCCTCGTGTAAGTAGGAGAAATGCGTACCATCACGTTTCCGACTTTGATAAAGGTCGGATTGTAGCCTATCGCGATTGCGGTTTATCGTATCGCGACATTGCTGCTTGCGTTGGTCGAGATCCAATGACTGTTAGCAGAATATGGAAACGTTTGGTTCAGGAGGGTAATACGGAACGCCGTGCTGGATCCCAACGGCCTCGTATCACTAGCAGTCGAGGTGACAGGCATCTTATCCGCATGGCTGTAACGGATCGTGCAGCCACGTCTCGATCCCTGAGTCAACAGATGGGGGACGTTTGCAAGACAACAACCATCTGCATGAACAGTTCGACGAAGTTTGCAGCAGCATGGACTATCAGCTCGGAGGCCATGGCTGCGGTTATCCTTGACGCTGCATCACAGACAGGAGCGCCTGCGATGGTGTACTCAACGACGAACCTGGGTGCACCAATGGCAAAACGTCATTTTTTCGGGTGAATCCAGGTTCTGTTTACAGCATCATGATGGTCGCATCCGTGTTTGGCGACATCGCGGTGAACGCACATTGGAAGCGTGTATTCGTCATCGCCATACTGGCGTATCACCCGACGTGATGGTATGGGATGCCATTGGTTACACGTCTCGGTCACCTCTTGTTCACATTGACGGCACTTCGAACAGTGGACGTTACATTTCAGATGTGTTACGACCCGTGGCTCTTCCCTTCATTCGATCCCTGCGAAACCCTACATTTCAGCAGGACAATGCACGACCGCGGATTGCAGGCCTTTCTGGATACAGAAAATGTTCGACTGCTGCCCTGGCCAGCACATTCTCCAGATCTCTCACCAACTGAAAACGTCTGGTCAATGGTGGCCGAGCAACTGGCTCGTCACAATACGCCAGTCGCTACTCTTAATGAACTGTGGTATCGTGTTGAAGCTGCATGGGCAGCTGTACCTGTACACACCATCGAAGCTCTGTTTGACTCAATGCCCAGGCGTATCAAGGCCGGTATTACGGCCAGTGATGATTATTCATGGTATTGATTTCTCAGGATGTATGCACCCAAACTGCGTGAAGATGTAATCACACACCAGTTCTAGTATAATATATTTGTCCAATGAATACCCGTTTATCATCTGCATTTCTTCTTAGTGTAGCAATTTTAATGGTCAGTAGTGTAAATTAGAAATAAGCAGACGTGCAGGTTTCATAAATATGACAATTACATATCTGTTAATTAGTATATATTTGATGAACTGCGTTTTTAATGATGTAGGTGTTCATATTGAACGGAAGAAACAGAAAAAATAGTGACCGAAACGAGAAACGAACCAGCGATTACCAGTCTCGAGTGATACTGTTTTTTTCTACCTGCATGTACATTACACTTCATGGATATGCTAGTACAACATGAACCTCTGTTTAAAAATTTGCATCGGCCAGGAATCAAACCTACGACCATATGTGACAGGCGAGTTTTCTACTAAAGAGCTACGCGGTCCGTCAACAGCAAACAGCCTTACTTTAGCATATTAAAGACGATCTGAAAACTTTAATTCGATCTTGTCGAGAATGTTTGAGAGTTACATTGACTTGCTTTGGTTGTCTGATGTTTGAGTTCTGAACTTCACTACCATAAATATAACAATATACAAAAATCCAATTGCCGTGTGCTCTTCTTGTAAATGAAATACTAATAATCGTCGGAGGAAGCTTAGTTTTATATTGCGGAAATCGTGGCTTTGTCGAAGTAGAGACACTACAACGCCATTATAGTTCTTACACCAAGTGCATGACACATGCACGAGTTCTCAACTCTTTAGAGGAATACGATTCGAATCCTATACTGCCCTGAACTGCATTTTCTTGCAAGTTATGTTAAAGCGATGTAGTAATCAATGATGTACGTAACTAATTATTAATACTACACACATCAAAAAACGTTTTGCATCACGCCGTTTCCAGAACTCCTGAAGATCGATGCTTACTGTGGATATTGTATCACAGACACATTGCCTTTGACTGATCAGAGATGTCGCTAAACCCGCCCAAAGATATAAACAACCATGCATGAGCAGCGCCTATTAGACGGAGGGGATCCGACAGCCGATCAGTTCCAGTCATTTCACCAGGAAGGATGTATATGGCTCGTGTTGTCTGTAGTTCAACCATGCCTAGACGGCCAATGCCGCGGTTCGATCGCATCCGCATTGTTACTTTGTGGCAGGAAGGGCTCTCAACAAGGGACGTGTCCAGTCGTTTCGGAGTGAACCAGAGCGATGTTGTTCGGATATGGAGGAGATACAGAGAGACGGGTACTGTCGATGACATGCCTCTTTCAGACCGCCTAAGGGCTACTGCTGCAGTGAATAACCATTACCTACGGATTATGGCTCGGAGGAACCCTGACAGCAACGCCATCATGTTGAATAATGCTTTTCGTGCAGCCACAGGACGTCGTGTTACGACTCAAACTGTGCGCAGTAGGCTGCATGATGCCGAACTTCACTCCTGACGTCCATGGCGAGGTCCATCTTTGCAACCACCATCAGCGCGCTGCAGATGGGCCCAGCAACAGGCCAAATGGACCGCTAAGGATTGTCATCACGTTCTCTTCACTGATGAGTGTCGCATATGCCTTCAACCAGACAATCGTTGCAGACGTTTTTGGAGGCACCTCAGCAATCGGAGGTTCCCTGCTGCTTTGGGGTGTCATTTTGTGTGGCCGACGTACGCCATTGGTGGCCATGGAAGGTGCCGTAACGGCTGTACGATACGTGAATGCCATCCTCCGACCGATAGTGCAACCGTGTCGGTAGCATATTGACGAGACATTCTTCTTCATGGACGACAATTCGCGCCCCCATCGTGCACATCTTGTGAATGACTTCCTTCAGGATAACTACATCGCTCGACTAGTATGGTCAGCATGTTCTCTAGACATGAACTCTATCGAATATGCCTGGGATAGATTGGAAAGGGCTGTTTATAGACGACGTGACCCAGCATCCACAGTGAGGGATCTACGCTGAATCGCCGTTGAGGAGTTGTACAAGATGGACCAACAGTACCTTGATGAACTTGTGGATAGTATGCCACGACGAATACAGGCATGCGTCAATGCAAGAGGACGTGCTACTGGGTATTAGAGGCACCTGTGTGTACAGTAGTCTGGACCACCGCTTCTGAATGTCTCGCTGTGTGGTAGTAAAACATGCAATTTGTGGTTTTCATGAGCAATAAAAAGTGCGGAAATGATGTTTGTGTTGATCTCTATTCCACTTTCTGTACAGGTTCCGGAACTCTCGGGACCGAGGTGATGCAAAACTTTTTTTGATGTGTGTATATTAAAACATTTTATATATCTCGTTGTACTTAACTTATTTTCTTCGTGGCGCGTACCACAGCAATGAATTTAGTAAAAAAGCGGCATTTGTCACTTTATTTTATTGTTTCACAATTAGTTTGTTGCCTTTTGGGCCAGTTTCAAGTGATTTTCTGGAGTTGAAAATGTGCCACATTTACTGAGGTGGCATCGTCTTCAAATTTGTGTGTTCTACTTGTTTTGGTTCACATATGCTGTCATTTTGGCTTGACATTTCGACAGTTTATCATTTATCTGTAAATGTCAGGCTGTCAAACGAAGAAGACAGAATATGTGACTCAAGACGAATAGAACACACACGTTGAAAGAAGCTGCCATTTCCGTACATGTGGTACAATTTTATACTGCAGAAAATCACTTTAGAATGGCCTAAAAGACAAAAAACCGGCTGTGAACTAATAAAATAAATACAGCAAAGGTGGAAAATGCCATCTTCTTTTAAACAGTTAGAAAATCATAGGCATATCTGGTTCATTAAAATAAGGGATGTCGACAAGTTATGCGTCTGTGGGGGCATGGAGCATTGTTACAAAACAAATTGTGACCCCTGCCCATCAGGTCCGAACCTTACGCTTATATTTCTGATTACAGGGGGTACGGAGAATATTTCGCTACCATGCACAGAGATGTCGTTTATATCTACAAAATTTTGTCTCTGATATATCAGGAGTCAAGAAATAGCACAGAAAATCAACCTCAGAATATCACTTGAAGAAAGAGAGATAATGTAACTGATCCACCTCTTGCATCACTTGCAATAAAGAACATGAAATCAAAATTGTTGATAAATTTAAGTATTTATCCGAAGTCATAACATACAATCTAAACGAGAAACTAACATGCAAAAACAGAACTAAAAACAGAGAAAAGCAAATCACTTTATCAAAAACATACAACAAATAAATCGTATCCACAGCTACAAAATTAAACATTACAAAACAATTTCACAACCAGAAATAACATACGTTTCAGTAACCATCTTCAAAAGGACTAATACGGCAAAAATTGACAAAATACTCAAGACGGAAAAAAAAAAATTTGGGAAATCCATAATTAAAAAATGCCAAGTACATGCACATTGGAGAACAGCTTCAAATGGAGCATCATACAAGGAAACATAACTAGCAATGAGCATGATGAGGAAGAAACGCATCTCCTTGAAAAGAGAATTAGTAAAGGAGGAGTAGAAAAATTTCGAAATAGTAAGACCAACATTAAAGAATCATAGAAATAAGGAAAGATATATGAGAACTCCAAATTACGTAGGTGACGTAAAACACAAATCAGAGAAACCAAAATACTGCAAGATACACAAACCTCACTGTGAACGAAGATCAATGAAAGGACTAAAGGAAGAGTGATCTCAGGTGAAGAAAGAAAGACAATATCTGAAAGAATGAAGAAATATTGGGCTGACAGAAAACTAATACACCCTTTATATAATAATAAATTGGAAAACCCTTGTATAACCACAGTATTTTTAATTGTATTATCGAATTATTATTGAACTGAATTTTACTATTGAATAACAACAGCTCCTTGTATAAACGTTTGCATATTTGACTGGACTGCTCCAATGAAGGCCATAAGATAAATAATAATAATCAACACTCAAATGAATCTGTAGTATAGTTTTACTTACACGACATTTTAAAGTGGTTCTGCGTTGCAGATTTAGTAGTGACAAATTTCAGTGCTTTGGCTTCTTTTTGCAACTTACCACAAACTGCAATTTTTTTAAATGTTGGTGAAGGTTGATAAAGAGTATCCTCCATTTTCAACACTTAATAAATTAGTAGCGGAATTAAAACGTAGTCATATTTCTGTCGAAGAAGATCCATGAGAAACAGGGCAGAAAACTACAAATGTGAATATTGTAAAAAGTGCAGAATAGCATTTGGTATTAGACGGTCGGAGATTAAACATGTATGGCACAGACACAGACTGTACTGTTATCTTACTGTCCTTCTGTCACTCAGGTTTCTTTCTTTCGCCAGTATGGCTCATGAAATGTTCTAGTTGTTAACGTTGAAACATTATTAACAGAAAAAGTAGTTATTTATTGTTCAATGACCTATTACTGTAAACTCACCACAACAGACTGCTAAGTGCCACGATTACGGTCCGGGATGTGTAGTCTTGGCATAAACTAGACTGGATAAAACGGCTGGTTGCTGTAATTCTTCAAGTAACTTAAATTTAGCTGTTCATTTATTAACAGTTAAAGACTAAGGACCAGACATCTTTAAGCAACCCAACAAAATTTGGATTAATTTCCGTTTTTAAACAGTTCATAACAGGAACTTTATGGCGACACGAGATTCAAATTCTTAATAACGGTAACAAACGCAAACAATACGATTATCTCAAATATACGTATAAAACAAAACTGTTCCGCACACCATGCTGCACTACGTGTACCAGCATAACCACCATAACAAAATGTAATTTTCCTGGTCATATGTGTGCATATGCTCTGCTGGAGGCTATCAGATTGGTAATACAGTAGCAGATGTAGTGTGACACACACAAACGTTGAGCAGAGTCTGAAACTGTCAGCATTTCATGTGGCCAGTGAACTATGAAGCCTAACTGCGACAGGCGTTTCGCCGCGTGCTTCTAGGGCATTCCGGGTGCACCTAGCGGAAACTACTGAGGCAATTAATGCGCCATCCTAGCGCAAATGAATTCGAGAACCTCACTGCGGTATCCCCGTCCTCTCACCTAGTAGTTGCCTGACGATATAACACACTTTCCGTTTGCAGTTCCGCGAACATAGATGTCAATGAACCACGTAGTGTTCTGATCTAGGACACACAATTTCTTTCCAGAGCTCCCAGATCAGATTATCTGGGGTATATGTTTGCGATTTGCAAGATACCACTAGATGGGCTTTCCTGACAAGTACAGAGAGACGAAGCGCCAGGATAAACCGCAGAACCGCTTTTCGAGAAAATAAATTTTTTATCCACCACTATCAACTTCGATGTCACTGATTTATATTCCAACCCATAAACCGCCGTTTCTTTAAAGAATCAAACTCCCATGTATAAAAAGTATCAAGCTTGTGATTAATTTACACATGAGTTAATGTGTTAAATATTTGACGTTATGCACTTAGGCGAAAAAATTTAGAAAAGGTTTGAAACTACGTTTGAAGTTTGTTGGAAACCACTATGAGCTCTAATAATAAAACACTGGATGAGATTAGTGTGGGTGATTTGCTCTCCACACAGCTAATTTTTCAAGCATCTCAGGTTTGTCACGGCAAATCTCCTGAATTATGCGTCGTACAGTGATATAATTTTGAGGGTACGTTCAATGGTATATGACTTGGGGATATTATTTACAAAACATGTATCGAGTACAATTAGCAGTAAAGAAATAATAAATTAAAACGCTATGCCTGATGCTGAAATCTGATTACACGAACAGCGGAAATGTAGCAAGCGATAAACTTTTTTTCTATTGTCATTTTTTTGGGGGTATCAGCAAGAAACAGTTTCGTAAAGGCGTTAAGTTGCTGAAAGTCGTTAAGTGCTCTCGTTCTAAAAATACTGAATGAATGAAGTCCGGGTGTTTGCGTGCCGTGAATTACACTTCACATGTACACAGTTTCTAACAGTAATACTAGTTTTACTATGTTAAACCTGTAAAATAAGATTATGAGAGTATCTTAAATTCGGACAATTATTGTATGAAAGTAGCGAATCCGGCAATACTTCACATTTGCTAAGTATGTGTAGGAACTGAATATCCTTCTCTCTCTCCTCCTCCCGTCTCTTTCCCTCTCCTCGTCGCTCCTCTCTTTTTCGTCTCCTCCTCCTGCTTCACCCTATGTATCCATCACCTTCCTCCCGCTCCCTGTACATATATTATCCCACACTGTCTCTATCTATCTCCTCGGCCCTCATCTCTCTGTCCATATCCTCCTTCCCCTTCTTTATATCCATTTCGTCCCCCCTTCTCTGTCCATCTCCTACTTCCCCATCTCTCACCTTTCTTATTGGTATTGCAAACAGAGCCCTGATTGGAAAAAGAAGCCAAAATGAATAGGGACATCGGTTGGAATCATCAGTACACGGGACACTTATCCATCTGATGGATCCGTGAGGGCAATCGCTATAATGACAATGTTTCATATTTCATATGGTTTTAATCTGCAAGCAGGTAGGATTATAAAATTAGCCATAAACACAACTTTCCTGTTATCTGTTAGAAATGACAACGAAAAGGAAAAGAAAACCGCACATTTTCACAGCACAGTTTAGCATGTTCTTTCTTGCAGCCGGTTTAACAGAAAGTGGTTATTGTAAAACCTTTCTACAGGTCCAGTGATTTTGGTTGTGTGTTTTCTGTCAGTCAGTTAAACAGTTAGCCGAGAAGGAACTCACCCAGTCTAATCCTTTTTGCCTTTCTGTGAACTGACACAAAACAATTCCAGTAAGATCATGAATTTATTGAAATGAAATAAATTGGAATTCATTGTTTCGACAGTAATTTGTTGGTGTTTTTAACGATTTCACAGCCACGCTTGGCGATGAAAGAAAACGAATAGCGCCGACGGTTTACCGAAACCTGTTCTACTAATTGCGCCGAAGGAACATAAAGTTTGGGGAATATGGTGGCCAGGGAAATCTTGTTTAGAGACGGCTGATGATTTGTAATAAACGTAAAGTAAATGGCGAACGTGAAGTCTTTCAAAAAATTTTACGAGACTGTGAACTCAGAGCAAATACAATACTGCTTAGAGTTTGCAACTCAAAACTGTAGAATGCTGTCGATGGATGGGAGGATGCTACTGATTTACTTTAAGAAACTCGCCAATAATTATCCACTGACTTCTAGTAAATAAATATACGTTTGCATATTCGTTATTAACTATCAACTTTACCAAACATCACAAAGCAGTTACAGATTCCCTTATCTCGAAAAATATCGCTTAGCTGCTTACCATGAAAGGCTACGAGTTAATTTCAAAGTAAACTTACCCTCTGATCTACAGTAAATAAACGTCCAGTGGTCCTTACCTGTAACAAAAATAAAAATAAAAATTTTATTTCAGTTGAGAGACAGCTTTGACAGTACTCGCTAACATGTGTTACTCTCTGGTTAACAATTCGACTACATGAAACACCACTAGCATAAAATATTACGCAATACTTGAACAACGTATGCAACACTAGGAAAACAGATCTTTACCAAACGTGTTCGGTCAATAAGAACGTTATACACAAAATAAATCTGCAGCTATTTTGTTAATGACTAGGTCTGTATAACGTTCTGTCCGCAGTGGTTTATGGCTTTTCAAATACGTGTAATGCACATTAATTGCTAAGTTGATAAGGACACTTTACCTCGTCGAGATCTTCCGGGATAACTCTCTTCCTTTTTTAAAATCAGGTAATTTGATGTATTCAGTACTCCACAGGGAATGCTAGGAAACGTCTTGAAGAATGACCAGATTAAACTGATGAAGAGTCGTTAAACGCAGTCAAATGTGGCAACATTCATTGAAAGGTCACTTCACTTACTACGTGGCTATCCTTCGTGTAAATACGAGGAAATAATTAACACCATACAGAAAAGGTAAACTAAAGTGATTTCAGACATAACCCGAATAATAAATTTCCAAAGAATATCTTTGAGGGGGAAAAACTGAGAAGAAAATTGAGATACAAGTCTACAATATCGATTTGCTCAGTGTAATCACTGAAATGGTGCGAATGGCAGGAGACAGGGAGGAATAGCTACATCAAGACGTTGCCTTTACTGGAGGATGGTATTGTACTAAAATCTGCAGTTAAATTGACAGATATATTCCTGCATACGCATACACACAAAGAGTTGAAAGACTATGGAAGCCTTCCTTAACACAATTTCTCAGCAGTAAGGGGCGCTTCTAATTTACCAGCTGATAAGTTACTGTTCACAGTACTTGGTACAGAAGAGGAACTCCTCGTGTTACAGTAAGAATGAAACATTAGGAGAACTTACAGACTCTCTAAGAATCAACCAGAATCTAAGTCGAAACTGATAAACAATGTCTAGTAACAATCGTTTTTTAAGCTACTGCTTGGCGGCTGTCAGTGCGTCCAGTCCTCCCACAAATATATACGCTTGTTTTAATGAGAACGACACAGCAAAAAAGTGAGAAACGATTTGCTTATCAGGAGCTATGAAATGATAAATGGTTTTTGAAAAAAACTCATAAATGAAGAAACTGTACAAACTTAAACGTACCAAGTAAATCACAAAAAGCACGTCAAGAGAAATGGGATTTTTTTAATGAAGTTAAAAATTATCAGAATTTGTACATTTCTCACCGACAGAGCCTTGCATCTCTGCACGCCATTATTCAAAGAGATGTGCTGTCCTACAGAAACGAAGAATAACAGTTTAACGTCTGGGGAAATCTGCCGTTCATAGATAAGACGATTTAACATCGAAGGATCCTCGTAACATTGTTATGGTGGACGTTTTGTCACCGTAAGTCGTTGTCGCTCTGTCAGTTTTGCTGGCATTCCTTACTCTTGTTCTCCAAGCCCCAAGATACGGGCTGGACCTGTAGGATTCCGACAGTCGGACGTGGAGAAATTTTCCTTTAATGAAAGTGGTAGACTGCAGTACAGTTCAAGTGTAGGGAACGTTGGCAACCTTGTCTCAGAGTGCTACGAATTATCGACGTACCACGTGGCTTTGTTTATGCTAGACCTCATTACACCAGTTCCACAGACAACTGAAGTGCCATCCATCGAATCTTGAGAAAATCGCGTTGTAATACTGAAAAAACTTTTCTACATGTAGGACTTTCACTTTACAGTTATTTATGAAAAGTTACACAAATAATGTAACGCAACTGTTAAAGGAAGAATTTGCTGACAGCTTCTTGTCAAAATTAGAAAACTTCGATTATATCCGAAATTTCTAGAGAAGAGAAGGATAATGACGACCTTCTGGACAAAAAAGTTTCCTTTGGTTTCTCCGAATCGTGCACTAGCATGTTAACATCATAGCACCGTGAAATCTTGCCGTGTGAAATACAGAACACAGCATATTGCTTAGAATGATATCACTACGTACATAAATCATAACATAGCGTCAAGTGTTTAGTTAAATTGTTTGACTCAACTTCAGATTCATGCTTAATTTTACTGATTTCCCTTCTCGTCACTCACCAACTGCTCCGACCTGCCACATATTTAACTGCTTTACTCGAACTGTGCAAGAACACTTCACGCAGACTGACATATTTGCGAACCAACTTTGTTTCGCACTTGATGCGCCTTTCCATTGTTCGAAGCAAAGACCTTACAAACTATTTCTTTGACAGCATGGAGGTAAAAAAAAAGAAGGAGATTGCGCTACAGCCTTATGCTGTAATTTGTTTTGAGGGTAATGCTCGTTTCACTCTATTTCCCGCATACTTGATGTCATTTTGATATCACACGCAGTATCGACGACAGCGCGATCAGTTGTCGACTCTCATTAGCCCTCGACACGGGTCTCGCAAGGCTTCATGCACGCATATCGGAGATTTATGAAAACGTGTCATTCCTGGAACTGTTTATCATAAATATTGCTGTAATATAACATCACATAATGATTTATTGATGGCTAATGCGTCCATATAAGAGCGCTCTCTTAGGAGTGAGTTGATATCGTCAATAATTTACAAATTAAGCATGAAACGCACTTGTATTACAATTTTCAGTACGCCGTTTCAAGGTAACGGACCACTGAAAATTTATCACTAACACATCACTATTATTATTTAATGTCAGTTAATAACACATCAATGATATAAGCCTTCAAGGTATTGTGATAGCCAAGACTAGAGACAAAGGTTTCAACAGTTTAAGTGCTAGCGCAGTAAATAAAATCGTTGTTTCTGGAGTAGAAAGATGGAGGTTCGCATCTCGCCATACGCATTTTTTTTTTTTTATTTCGGCGTTGTTAACACGTTTTGGGGCTTCGTTATGGATGCAATGCAGGTGTCTTCTGCAATATTCGATATTATTTGGACATCTGTCTGATTAGAGAAGGAAGGATGAATTCTTCCATGTTACAAGTATTTTGCTGTTATTTACGAATATGTGGCGATTTCCGAGTGTATGGTTAAGGAGGAACCTAAGAATACAGCTTTAAATGCTGCGACTAAAACGAACTGCAATTAAACTCGTATTCTTTCTTCTCACAAATTTTTGTCTCTTTTGTTTCCGAATATGTGGCGATTTCCGAGTGCAGGCAGGAATCTAAGAGAAGAGCTTAAATTGCTGTGATTGAAACGAAGAAAAATAGCATTCATATTCTTCCTGGTCACGAAGACGGTAACCGATCGTGCTGTCGTTGATATTGTACATGACGTCACGCATGCGGTAAGTGTTGTGAAACGAACGTTACGCAGTTTTGAACCGGTGCCGCCATGTCACATGCCCCAAGGCGTTGGTGGACAGTTGTTTACGAGGAAATTATTTACGATTCCTTTTTGTTCGTAATTTCTGTCGCGTGCACGCGACAGTCGTTTTAAATAGTAAGTATTACAGTACTAAAACGCTAATAACACTGTGTCAGGAAGGCATTTTCAAACGTTTTTGTGGTCTTATATGCGTATTTGATCCAGTAATACCACACATTTGCCCTCACAAATATAACTTTCTCTTTTGTTGACACATTCCAAATAACCAAGAAGAGAAGTATCTGATATGAAAAGGATTCGTTCGTAATACATTTAAATCCTCGTCACTGTATTTGCGTCGATATCTGACCTGCAAAAACAGTGCTTGTTTGCCTTCTGATTCTTACTCGTTACATTTTCAACTTTCAAATCATATGCACAACATGTTTATGTTCACGTTAGCAGTAAACTCCGTTTTCCCCGTTAGGCCTTGATGTATGCAATGAGGAAAGAAGTAAGCAAAGTATGCTTTCACAACCCGTGGAGCTCAACAAAGTGAAAGATTGTTGAAATGTCGAACGGACAGAGCTGCACGGAGGTAACTGAGTTCTTGTTTTATTCGACTGCCAATGCCTCAGTTTCGTGGTAGTTTATACATCTTCTCACTGTGAAATTCTACCCATGAAGTGCCATTCAGTGTGTGGTCAGTAACAGAAAGCAAGTTCCAGCAATTTGCAATTCAAAAAATGTCGCCAATACGTAGCTCTGATGGTGTTAATGAGAATTAAAATTAATGCATCATATAGTAGTTGGTGCAAAAGACCGCATTGTGAATAAAGGAACTGTGTCAATAGCGTAAACCGTGTAAAATGAATATTTTGGTTCAACAAGCATGTAAGTAATTTTTTTAGTAATGATAGCCAAACCACTGTAGCATGTACATGCTTCTTAAAAAGATGTTTCATATAAATTTTAATACAGGTTTAATTAATAGCACGTCGTTTCACACTTGTTACTCACGTTAAGTTATTGTATCTTTTTAACCACAGCCCATTAGCTTCATTTCCCAGAGTATTACTTGCCAGAACTTGTCTGTTGCACTTTTTCGAGACTAACCTGCTTGATATTATTTCTGAATTTCATTTTGAGGTTTTGAAAGTATACCCATACCAACCGATGTCTCATACACAAACAGCAGTTTGACTGGCGTTGCCTGGTGAAACGTTGTTGTGATGCCTCGTGTAAGGAGGAGAAATGCGTACCATCACGTTTCCGACTTTGATAAAGGTCGGATTGTAGTCTATAGCGATTGCGGTTTTTCGTATCGCGACATTGCTGCCCGCGTTGGTCGAGATCCAATTACTGTTAGCAGAATATGGAATCGGTGGGTTCAGGAGGGTAATACGGAACGCCGTGCTGGATCCCAACGGCCTCGTATCAGTTCGACGACGTTTGCAGCAGCAGGGACTATCAGCTCGGAGACCATGGCTGCTGTACCCTTGACGCTGAATCACAGACAGGAGCGCCTGCCATGGTGTACTCAACGACGAACCTGGGTGCACCAATGGCAAAACGTCATTTTTTCGGATGAATCCAGGTTCTGTTTACAGCATCATGATGGTCGCATCCGTGTTTGGCGACATCGCGGTGAACGCACATTGGAAGCGTGTATTCGTCATCGCCATACTGGCGTATCACCCGGCGTGATGGTATGGGGTGCCATTGGTTACACGTCTCGGTCTCCTCTTGTTCGCAATGACGGCACTTTGAACAGTGGACGTTACATTTCAGATGTGTTACGACCCGTGGCTCTACCCTTCATTCGATCCCTGCGAAACGCTACATTTCAGCGGGATAATGTACGACCGCATGTTGCAGGTCCTGTACGGGCCTTTCTGGACACAGAAAATGTTCGACTGCTGCCCTGGCCAGCACATTCTCCAGACCTCTTACCTATTGAAAACTTCTGGCCAATGGTGGCCGAGCAACTGGCTCGTCACAATATGCCAGTCACTACTCTTGATCAACTGTGGTATCGTGTTGAAGCTGCATGGGCAGCTGTACCTGTACACGCCATCGAAGCTCTGTTTGACTCAATGCCCAGGAGAATCAAGGCCGTTATTACGGCCAGAGGCGGTTGTTCTGGGTACTGATTTCTCAGGATCTATGCCCCCAAATTACGTGAAAATGTAATCACATGTCAGTTCTAGTATAATATATTTGTCCAATGGATACCCGTTTATCATCTGCATTTCTTCTTGGTGTAGCAATTTTAATGGCCAGTAGTGTAGATTAATGAAAGAATTCAATGAAATGGCTTCCTATAGAACACAAAACCCACCTGACTGAACTTATCAGTGTAGAACCAGTGAAGGGACGAAGACCAAAGAAAAATCCAGATGAAGCTTCATGTCATAATTTTACTTATGTCTCTAAGGTGCGTATTAATAAAGATGGACAAAAACAGGATGTTCAGTTCGGTCAACCTACAGTCTTGGTTGTGTATGGCATCATCAACAGACGTCTTATTGCTCTCACAAAGGCATTGACTTCTACAGGGAAAGCACACCTAGAGACCGGAGGAAACATAACACTAGACCAAACAAACTTAAAGCAGATAACGTATCTAAAGTGCATCAACACATACGGTCACTGAGAGACTGCAAATCACTTATAGCATTCATGATAGCAAACGGTTATATTTACCACAAGAACTTAATATTTGAATGTTACACGTGTTATAGTCAGAGAAAAATCCTCCAAACCCTGTGTCATACTAACAATATCGCTTGATTTTTGTGACTAACTATAACAAAAGTTTCAGTACTCCGGAACTGACGACGTTCAGGGTGTGACAAATTCAGAGCCCACTGTTCTAAATATAAAGAACGACATTTATCTACCAGATTGTGTATAATTTTTTTTCACGTTACCGGTTTCGGGCATTGCCCATTTTCAAGTGTGTCTAAAAGCATAGCAACACACCGTAGCAAAAAACAGCTACCAACAAATCTTGTGGTTACACTGGACGTACACGTAAGGGTGCATGACATGAAAGAACGTACGAGAACAAAAGCATTACCACGTTATTTACATGTCACATGCAGCCAGAAGAACTAAGAAAGTGTTTTTTCTTAGTGCTTATGGCTGGACGCGACATTTAAATAACGCGGTAATACTTTTGTTCATAAGTTCTTTCACCTCATGCATATTTATATTTTAGATGAGGACGTTTGACGAGCATGGCACGCGATTTTTAAATTAATGACGACGATGTAGCCACATACGTTACTAGAGGTAAATATTATAATTGTGTAATGGTATATCCAATGACGACGATGTAGCTGCATGTGTTACTAGAGGTAAATATTATAATTGTTTAACGGTATGTCCAATGTAATTACATGATTTGTGTTTAGCTGTTCAATGAACTACCTTCAAGCTGCCTCTCTACCGTTCCACACTCGAACGGCGCGCGGGAAAAACGAGCACTTAAATTTTTCCGTGCGAGCCCTGATTTCTCTTATTTTATCGTGATCATTTCTCCTCATGTAGGTGAGTGCCACCAGAACGTTTTCGCAACCTGAGGAGAAAACTGGTGACTGAAATTTCATGTGAAGATCCCGTAGCAACGAAAAACGCCTTTGTTTTAATGATTTCCACTCCACGTATCATATCTGTGGCACTATCTCCCCTATTTCGCGATAGTACAAAACGAGCTGCCCTTCTTTGGACTTTTTCGATGTCATCCGTCAGACCCACCTGATGAGGATCCCACACCGCACAGCAATTACTCCAGAATAGGGCGGACAAGCGTGGTGTAGGCAGTCTCTTTGGTAGACCTGTTGCATCTTATAAGTGTTCTGCCAATGAATCGCAGTCTTTGCTTTGCCCTACCCACAACATTATCTATGTCATCGTACCAGTTTAGGTTATTTGTAATTGTAATCCCTAAGTATTTAGTTGAATTTACAGCCTTCAGATTTGTGTGACTTACCGCGTAATCGAAATTTAGTGGATTTCTTTTAGTACTCATGTGTATAACTTCACACTTTTCTTTATTCAGGGTCAATTGCCACTTTCCGCACCATACAGATATCTTATCTGGCAGGAAATCACGAATTCAGTCGCACAGCTGAGGCGATATTCCGTAGGCACCAGTTTGGTTAGAAGATGCTTGTGAAGAACGGTGTCGAAAGCCTTCTGGAAATCTAAAAATATGGAATCAATGTGACATGCCCTGTCGATAGCGCTCATTACTTAATGGGTATAAAGAGCTAGTTGTGTTTCACAAGAACGATGTTTTCTGAATCCGTGCTGACTATGTGTTAATAAATCGTTTTCTTCGAGGTAATTCATAATGTTGGAACACAGTATATGTTCAAAAACCCTACTGCAAATCGATGTTAGTGATATGGGCCTGGAATTCAACGGATTACTCTTATTTCCCTTTTTGGTATTGGTGTGACTTGAGCAATTTTCCAGTTTTAGGTACGGAACTAGCTGCGAGCGAGCGGTTGTATATAAATGCTAAATATGGAGCTATTGTATCAGCATACTCTGAAAGGAACCTAACTGGTATACAATTTGGACAGGAAGCATTGCTTTTATTAAGTGATTTAAGCTGCTTTGCTACACTGAGGATATCTACTTATGTGTTTCTCATCTTGGCAGTTGTTCTTGATTGGAATTCAGGAATATTTAATTCATCTTCTTTGGTGAAGGAGTTTCGGAGAACCGTGTTCAGAACTCCGCTATAGTGGCACTGTCATCAGTGGACTGTACAAAAAAACGTGAAGGTAATGTTTTGTGGCAACTAAGATGGCGAACGTCGGCTTCAAGATATTGACATCATGAAAACTCCCCTCATTTTTACGTCCATGGTTGATACTCCTACAACAGCACAGTCTTTCATGCAACCCAACAGCAGTAGACTAGTTACATCGAGAAAATTTCATAACGTTTTGTATCTCCGGCAGCATTTTATAAACAATATAATCTGAATTTGTGTTTGCCACTGATATTTGGAATGATATAACACCAGACCCCGACGAACTTACTGTAATGTAGTAGAAGTATGTAGTTTTAATCGAGATACGGAAATCTCTGACATGTTCGCGTTATGCTTCCATATTTAGGCTTAAGCGAAATCATCTCATTAAAATTCACAACGGTGTAGTATAAAAGAACGATATTTCTCTGAATAAAACATAAACAATGCACCGTGAAGGAAACAAATAGAAAAAAATCAAGCATAAAATTGTTTGAAACACTTAACACGACATCTGTGTAGTAGAAAAACTAAACAAAACTCCTTGCAGACAGCTTTATATCGTGTAGTATGTTTGGATTGTAGGATTACTTAAATTAGCACTAAACACATTAACGTAAGGTACAATATCTATTTAGGTTTCTAAAACTTAAACTAACCATTTTTGGTGAAACTATTATCAGCATGTCGTGCGACGATGTTATCAGCGACAAGCAGATGTAAGAGCATCGTTCGCTTGCACAGGTAAAAATGCACAGCAATTTAATTTCTTTAACTGCTTTGCTTTCAGGAAATGCACTCTGGAACAATGTGCAATGTTCATTTGATGCCAAAGATTGGTTACGGCTATGGGAGTTAACTAGCTACTATCTATACTAAATTCTGTCATAGTGAATAACAACAGACAACTTACGTTCTGATGTGTCCACTTTTCTAGTATTTTGCAGCCATTAGGTAAAGAAATTAAGTACATATTTTTACAATTTATCAGAGCTTGTCATAAGACTCGAAAACGGTGATGTTATCTATGAACTGCAGGAACAAAATAAATCGTTTTGATTAAGTTGTAACTTCGTCCATTATTTTGTGAACATGAAGCACTAAAGTTGAACTGATTTATTTTCTATCGGCAACACAAAAGCACACATTAATGGCACGACTCATGGTGACCTCGTGCGGCTCCAGCCTATTAGAAGCCTTTTCTGATTGACGTCATTTGGGCGTCTAGTATGCCAGGTGTCTTCACCGTAGCTTTCTCGTGTAGGTAATTTCTTATGAGAGTCCGTGTAGTTGAAGCTTTTGTGTTAAAGTGTCTGCACAGTGTGATATCTTTGTGTTGCTCATGTTGATAAGGAAGGCAGGGGTTTTAGCGAATTTTGCAATAAAAAGACATTTTTACTTGTGCATAGTTGCACTTCCTTGTCTGGTTTCATGTGCAACATGAGACGAAACTGCAAGGACTATAGCTGCGTGTCTTCCAAGAAACACTACGCAAACGTACTGAGACAGACATACTGAAAAATGTTTCCTCTACGAGTTTTCAGGTGAAGACAAGTAGACGCGGTTCACTGTGGTGGTCAACATAATCCTTGCGAAGTGTTTGCAAATTACAAAAGAAAGGAGTAAGTAGGTAAAAGATAAGATGCTTGTTGATGAAATGTTTTTCCAAAAATACTATCTTTGTTGCAGTGTAATGTCAACTAAAGACATGCATGGAAAACAGAATCTTCATATGCTCAAAGAAGAAGGTATATAGAAGTTGTTCCTGTTAATAACGGGGCTAGAAAAGTAGTGATGTCATATGGTGCTATGTCAATAACAAGAACTAGTTCCTGTACAAAAGTACAAACAGAAAAAAAATTAGAGCGCTATAAAAGGTTTCACTGGCAGCAAAAGGTTCAGGAAGTTATTCCGATGGCAGAGTCTGCGATACATTTTCATTCAACAGCGGCAATTACTGCGTATTACTCTTCGTTATTTATCCTGCAGAGTATTGACAATGCATCACTACATATCACTAAATCGTACTCTACATCGGAGATAGCGTAGCAGACACGCAAATACAAGGTACATACACTGTGAGGAATAGGCAAGGGTAGTTCCCCCCCTCCTCCCCTCCCGGCACCTAACGCCCCCACCATTCTTACAAAAAAAAATCTGTGCTAACCGTACTCGAACCCTGTTCTGTCAGACAGACATATCAATTCAGCATCAGCTAGAAAATTTTGATATATTTCAGCATTTACTGCGAAGCTAACCCTCGATGCTGTGGGCGTGTATACACGTCCTGCTATGCCGTGTCCCAGGTGCTGTGGACGTGTACACGGGCGCAGCTTGGGTCTACCTACAGTGCTATGGACGTCTGCATGCTCCTGAGCCGCCGACCTCTCACTGTTGCGGACGAGTTACTCCCATATCTCAGCGAATAAAAAAGTTCCTAGTTTTTATCGTGCAACGTAAGTGCTCCACTGCGTGCTATCATTTGCAGCAAACCTCGTTTCGGTATCTCGAACCGTTTATGAGATATGACGTTTGTTATGATCGCATGGTTCGCGAACAGCAAGGACGTGAATGAGCGCGTCGCACGCTACCGTCCTTCGGATATAAATAATTCGAGAATGAAATGAGATATCCTTCTCCTCTCAAATTTCGGTAGCATACCTACATTTCATTCACTGCAGTGTATGGAATGAAATCAACCATAAGCAAAGTTTGCGCAGTGCGTTTTTACTTCTGCAAACTCTTTAAAATTTCGTGCAATGTTGTACTTAATTTGATATTACAAAAATGGTTCAAATGGCTCTGAGCACTATGGGACTTAACATCTGAGGTCATCAGTCCCCTAGAACTTAGAATTACTTAAACCTAACTAACCTAAGGACATCACACAAATATCCATGCCCGAGGCAGGATTTCAACCTGCGACCGTAGCGGTCGCGCGGTTCCGGACTGAAGCGCTTAGAACCTCTCGGCCATACCGGCCGTCTTGATATTGCACAGTAAGTATGACAGATAACGAAAAGGAATTCAGTTCCTAGACAGTAAGAAGTGCAAAAATCAAATTTTTTTTCATCTAACAAATTTCGAAAAATAGGATGATAAGTATTTCATATCGGCCGGAGAGCAGTCGTAACAAAAGCCGCCTCAGCACGGAATGCAGAAAGCTCGTCTTCAGCAGCAAAATGGTTGGTTCAAATGGCTCTGAGCATTATGGGACTTAACTTCTGAGGTCATCAGTCCCCTAGAACTTAGAACTAATTAAACCTAACTAACCTAAGGACATCACACTCCTCCATGCCCGAGGCAGGATTCGAACCTGCGACCGTAGCGGTCACGTGGTTCCGGACTGTAGCGCCTAGTACCGCTCGGCCACGCCGGCCAGCAGGAAAAGGATGAAGTGCCGCCCACTCCCCAAGCCCAACCAAACCTCCTGCACAATAACGATACGAGAAATTTGTATTACCAATGTGTACAGAGACAGTAACATTGAACGCAATCCGTGACTGTGAGACTCCGTATGGACGCGCTTTCTATCGGAACGCTGCACGCACGTGGCACGTTTACTTCTACGGGCGCTGCGAAATTACTTTGCAGCCTGTGGGCGAGTAACGAGGTGGTTAGGGACAGGCGGTGCCGGCAGAGTGGCAGGGCGGACGCACCTGAGATTGCCACTACACCGTTAGCAGCCCTGGCACGCACTCGCCACTCCACCGCTGCCCCCGTGACGTATTAATTATTTTCGAAGGTGCCCATCCCGCGGCAGCGGCCAATTACCGCGCCTAATGAACTGTTCGGGGACTCCCCGTACACGGGGCCTGGCAGGAGGCCACCATTCCAGGGGTCTGTGGATCCGATGGAAGAACGGGAAAGACAGCGGCTTAACGCTCCACCGACGATGTAGTCATTAGTGACGAAATACCAGCTTGGACTGTATGAACTCTACAGTGTACTTTTGCAATGAAACTATCCCGTCAAAAGCCTCAATCACTTGTCACGTCTCACCTCATCTTGGGCGCAGAAATGGTGTGTCTGCATACAACTGTTTTAATTTAATGAAACGGATCTTCAGACTTTAATTTTTAGAGTACTTTATTTATGTGGGGTTAGTTTACGCTCAGAGGGCTCATTGAATTCATTGAGTTGGGCGCCAAACTGATTACTAAGAACCAATAAAACACGCCATCGTGTTCGTACAATCCTGAAAGAGAAGATGTTAGGAATGTGATATGAAGGGCGGCCGCTATGGCCGAGCGGTTCTGGGCGCTTCAGTCCGGAACCACGCCGCTGCTACGGTCGCAGGTTCGAATCCTGCCTCGGGCATGGATGTGTGTGATGTCCTTACGTTAGTTAGGTTTAAGTAGTTTTAAGTCTAGGGGACTGATGACCTCAGATGTTAAGTCCCATAGTGCTTAGAGCCATTATTTGTGATATGAAAATGTGATGCATCAGGGAACGAAGCATTGAGGCCATTCTGAGTTCATGCAGGAGGCTAGCGGAGGTGGTGAAGACTGCTGCCATCGGACGTGCCGGGTGCAAGCAGTGCTTGGAAATTGTAGCATAGTTCCCAGAGTTGATCTGGGTCCTTTGGTTTGGAGCCGAGTGGAGGGTCTCAAACAAAGGCTTCGTCGACTCTGTGACGGTCTTGGCTGCAGATTTCTAGGCCTGCATTATTGTGTGGGGATTTTTAGGACTCCTCTTGATAGGTCCGTAGCGCACTACACAAAGGAAGCAGCTACTCGGGTAGCAGAGTGCTTGTGGAGTGCACATGAGGGTTTCTTAGGCTAGCGGTAGTTTGACGTGCTCTGATGAACACTCGTCAGTAGATTCACGGCAACAGGAAGTCAGACGGCGTTCAGAATAAAGACATTTCGACCGTCAACATTTTATCGGTAAAGTGTCGAAGTATTCTTAGTAAAATTCCCTAATTTACTGCCCTCCATGAAAGTTCTCGCGCTCAAATTATTCTTCGCACCGAGAGCTGGCTGAACCCGAGGTGGAAAGTTCTGAGATACTTAGCGAGTCATGGAACGTATATCGGAAAGACAGATTAGACGCCATAGGAAGGGAGTGTTCATTGCAGTTGATAAACATATTGTCTCTATTGAGGTCGAAGCTCAGTGTGATAGTGAAGTTATCTGACCGCGTATAACAGGCATGGGTGAAACCAAGTTAATTTTTGGGTGAGTTTACCGGCCACCGAGTCAGTCGAAGAAAGTCTACGGTCAGTAGCTCGTAAATACCCAGAGCATGAAATACAACTTGGAGGCGACTTTAACCTATCGAGTATAGACTGGGATGTCTACGGATTCGTTACAGGGGATACAGACAGTCATACGAAAAACTTTTCAACACGTTTTCTGAAATCTGTCTTGAGCAGCTAGCTCGGCAGCCCACACACAATGGAAATATCTTAGAACTTGTAGCTACAAATAAGCCGGACCTTATCGGCAAATGTCAGTATAGAAACGGGAATTAGCGGTCATGAAGTCATTATAGTAACTATGATTACGAAAGTTAATAAATCGGTCAAGAAGGCTAGCAGAGTGTTTCTGCTAGATAGAGCAGATAATCAGTTGTTAGCATTTCACTTGCACAGTGAACTGACATTCCTCAAAATGGTTCAAATGGCTCAGAGCACTATGGGACTTAACAGCGAAGGTCATCAGTCCCCTAGAACTTAGAACTACTTAAACCTAACTAACCTAAGGACATCACACACATCCATGCCCGAGGCAGGATTCGAAACTGCCACCGTAGCGGTCGCGCGGTTCCAGACTGAAGCACCTAGAACCGCTCAGCCACTCCGGCCGGCGACATTACTCAGTTCCAGTAAGATAGAACCGCTCGGCCACTTCGGCCGGCGACATTACTCAGTTCCAGTAAGATGGATATAGAGAAATTATGGAGAAAGTTCAAGCAGATTGTAAATCGTGGTCTTGAGAGCGCCTAGTAAGTGGATAAAGGATGGAAAATGTCCACCATAGTTTAACAAAAAAATTCGGAAGACGCTGAGGAAGCAGAGGCTGTTGCACTCTAGGTTCAAAAGAGAATGCACAAACGACGACAAGCGAACGTTAGTAGAGACTGAGCATCGATGACAAATGCGCCAACCGTACAACAACTACTACCGTCACACCTTTACAAAAGATTGGCAGGAACCCGGGAAAGCTTCTGATCCTGCGTAAAATCACTAAGTGGGTCTGAACCTTCCATTCAGTCTCTTGTTGACCACTCTGGTGTGACAGTTGAAGGTAGCAGAAAGAAAGCCGAAGTTTTAAATTTCACGTCCAAGAAATCGTTCACACAAGAGAATCTTGCAGACGTACCGTCATTTGACCACCGCAGAGAATCCCTTATGGACGACGTAGTAATAAGCATCCCTGGCGCAGAGAAACACCTGAAAGATTTGAAAACAAATAATTCACCAGGTCCAATGGAAACCCAGTTTGATTTTACATAGTACTCTACGGCTTTGGCCCCTTACCTAGCCTGCATTTATCGTGAATCTCTCGTCCAGGACAAAGTCCCAAGTGACTGGGAAAAAGCACAGGTGACTCCAGTATATAAGAAGGGTAAAAGAACGCACCTGAAAAATTACAGACCAATATCCCTAACTTCGGTTTTCTGCAGAATCCTTGAACATATTCTCAGTTCGAATATATTAAACTTTCTTGAGACTGAGAAGCTTACGTCCATGAATCACCATGGTTTTAGAAAGCATCGCTCTTGCGAAACTCAGCTTGCCCTTTTCCCACATGATATACTGCGAACTGTGGATGGAGATCAACAGGCAGATTCCATGTTTCTAGATTTCCGGAAAGCAATTGACACGATGGCCCATAGCAGGCTGTTAATGGAGGTACGAACACATGGAATAAGTTCGCAGATACGTGAATGACTCATTGGTTCGTCCGTTGTTATGTTCTCCCTGCAGTGGCATGTCTCGTTTCGAACTCGTCGCTTGTGCGACTCCTCTTGGTGCCACCATGTTCTTGTTCCAATCAAATATCCCGAGAAGCAGGCTGAGATCGGAATTTCCATATTTGGGTGTCATATGCTTCTGGCTACGGGAAAGTTAATTTCTACTACAGCCCGATTCCAGACGACTCGTTGTTTTCCAGAAGCGTAATCGCCCCGCAGTTCCGCCATGCCGCAGTTTTTCTCCACCAGCAGACGTGTCTCGTGACCAAGTGAACAGACGAGGACTCAGGAGAGGTATGCAAGTTAAACCATCTGGAAGTTTCCAGGAAGATCTCTTCCTAACGTAGCAGTCAGCCTTCCTTTCCCAAGAACTGTAGTTACGATCTGAATCTTAGGTAGTACCTACTCCCATGACTGGAATCAGATCACACGAAAATAGAATCACCAACACAAGAAGTAATTTCACACGTATGTTTACAATCAGTTACACACATTTCTGTCCTAGGAATACAGAGTTGCTACACGATTTACGATAACCGCGAAAAATCTAGATGACCTGATGAAGTTTGAAACCAGCTCCTCCCGGATCCAAGTTTAGTATCTTAACCCTCTTCTGTTCAAAATTTAAATTTAACTCAGTTATGTCGCCTTGCACTGAGATTTACATATTCCGATACCAATATCAGTTTCATACCAGTTTTTCAGAGACCAACCAGACACATACAAACCCGAGCTTAAGTATTAACCTGAGAACTTTAAAGTATTATTGGAAAAAGAGATTTTAAAACTTTGTGGTAGAAACTATACCAAAGTCAGGGAAATCCGTATTGTATACCCACCTCCCCCCCCCCCCCCCCCCCACCTCCCGCTCAGACCCCACCAACTCCAACTCTGACAGCCGTTTCTAACGCCGCTATTTACAAACCGACACGCTCGTTGTAACGTTGTATCGTTAGAATTGTCTACGTTAAGGGCTCGTTTGTAGTAATAACACGTATCTAGGGAGAAAAATATGGCTGAGAAAGAGTTAAGATCCTCAGAACGAAAATGTAATGAATCCTTACGTTTCAACAAACACTGCGAAGTAAATTTATATTCTATTGAAAAGAAAAGCGTTCCTCAGTGTTTATTTTGTGACATAATATTATACGTGCGAACAAATGCAATTTGAAACGAAATTTCTAACTTCTTCATGAGCAGTTAGTATCAGTTTGAAAGCTGGAGAAAGGAAAGCCAATCTTATGGAGATAAATCAAAACAGAGAGAAAGGAGTAAGTATGCGTATGTCATTTTTCATAAAATATTACTGTTATTGTAAACGCGTTATGTGGTTTTGCCATCGATTTCATCTCCTTCTCGCAACATTCTTGCAGGAAGAAAAAGATGCGATGCATGATGGTTCTTCAAAGAAACTGAGCTAACAAATCGCTCTCAAAATAATGAAAGTAGCGCATCCGTTCAGCGATGGAGGATTCATGAGTTATTGCTTTGTGGCAGGCTTAACTATTTTATGAACAGTGGAAATTCGTTTTGCAGACGTATTAGATGAATGGCGAACGACGTGGTGGCCACGTTGAAAGACAGCAATAAAGATGCTTTTTTTATCTTAGAGATTGGAGGAAATCATTCGGTAACTGATGTTGCTCAGCTTTCTTTCTTTCTGAGAGTTATTGACACTGAGTGCAACGTGGTGAAGGGCTCATTGATTTGGTCCCAGTGCAACTGACGACATATTTTCTTTCCCAAAAGAAAAAAATTTCACTCTGCGTCGAAGTGTGAGCTGATTTGAAACTTTCTGGAAGATTAAAACTCAGTGTCGGAGAGAGACTTCAACCTGGGATCTTTGCCTTTCACGGGCAAGTGCTCACCTTTTCTTCCCGTTTGCTTCTCCGTCGTCTTCCTTTGCGGGACATCGGTCCTGTGGTGATGTCATGTGGCGCTTTCTCAAACTCTAACGATTAACTCTTTCCTCAGTTTTTTTAAATAACAGATTTTGGCAAACCCCTGGCCGATACCACGCCGATGGCGACTGCACTATCCAAGCGCCACTCATAACCAGTCCTCACAGCATTACTTTCGCCAATGTGTCAGCTCCTACTTTCCAAACTTAACAGTTCTCCGGCATACCTAGCGGGACTATCACTCCTGGAACAAAGTGTGGACCTCTTCTGTGAAATTTGAAAAGTACCATCAGGAGATGAGGTACTGGTAGAAGTAAAGCTGTGAGGGCGGGTCGTGAGTCATGGCTGGATATCTCAAGTGGTGCAATACGTGCCCGCGGAAGGTAAAAGTCTCAGTTTCGAGACCCGGTCCGGCACACAGTTTTAATCTGCCAGAGAGTTTGAACCACGATCTTTGTTGGGAAAAGCATTCTCTGATCTTAACTGATGGAACTTCTGGAATGATTGGTCACCAGTCTGGAATCGTTGCTTTGATGAAGAAAGAAAAAAAGCCGAAAGAGGTTGGTACCAAGCAGGAAATACTAGCAATACGCTGCTTTCCACATGTTTAACTGCTAGCAAAATCTACAGTCATAAATCGCAAACACTCACATCGATTGGCTTGGGGCATCGATAGTTTACATCTTTCCTAGAAGAATTCGTCTGTCAATATGGCGATGTGCCATATTTTGGTGACGTACGCTGCTTGAGCCGAGCTATTGTTTTCGAACGTTTAACATGCGTAAAGAAATGACGCTATTCATCAATATGAAAGTAAAGCTAGTAAAAGAGTTTGACGACGTTCAATGGGTATTAAAACGGTGCCAAGTACTTCATGTTGCCTTAAAAGCTTCAGTTCAAGACAAAGTAACTTTCAGAAAATTCGTGTTTGCACTTTCCAACCGTTAGACTAATTGTACATGGAAAAAATCTGGTGAAGGAGACAGTGAACGAACAATTCGATGAACTTATTACTGTGGTACATGCTGTGAGAGAAAACTGACAATCTTTGTTGATCCATTATGGACTGTGGGACAACGGCTGGCATTTATTTCTTGATGCATTAATTTACCAACACCCATATGTATTGTAGAAATTTATTTTGTGAACTTCTTATGTGCTACCAATTCCGGCATTACATTGATGGCATCTTCAGGCCCCACACGTCGTAGTCGCAAAATCACTGTACATGGAAGGAGCCATATAACTGGATCCGTAAATCAAATCGCTATGCAACAGCTGTTGATGGCCAAGCGACACAGACTGGGCGGTTTGAAGTCTGTGTCGCCTGGCCACCAAGAGCTGTTGCATAGCGATTTGATTCACGGATCCAGTTATATGGCTCCCTCCACGTATAGCGATTTTACGAATATGCCGAAACTGGTAGCACAGAAGAAGTTCATAAAATAAATTTCTACAATACATATGGCTTTACAATGAAATGAACACCCTTAGCTGCTCACAGGCGTTGACATACGTCAACGGGGACAGATGAAAATGTGTGCCCCGACCGGGACTCGAACTCGGGATCTCCTGCTTACATGGCAGATGCTCTATCCATCTTTTTTTTTTTAATCTCATTTTGTTCGTTTTCGTTCGTTTCATCTGCTCGGGGCGGACGTCGCAGGACACCCGTTTCAGTTCATCGTTGATCCATTAACTCAGTTTTTTTTTATTACAGAGGGCAGCTAACCCTCAACCATCTGAGCCACCGAGGACACAGAGGATAGCGCGACTGGCAGGGATTTATCTCTGGCACGCCTCCCGCGAAACCCACATTCTCAACGTATTGTCCCGCACTACATTCGTAGTGCCCCCGCCCACTATACTCATTACTCGCGGCGCGTTGCTGATTCCCGTAAGAGTTCGGGCACTGTTTGTGCATTCGCACAGAAGAAGAAGATGGTCGAGTGGCCGGTGATCTTTAACTATATATGGCTGTTGGTAAATTACTGTATCAAGAAAAACTGACAATGGATTTAATAGCCTAGATTTTAATGTTTTTAAAACTAGTTTTGCAGTGGGTATGAAAAGACGTTTCCTGAAATACGGTCGGAGCTCAGTGGGAAATCTTCTACGAGAATATCACTCATGAACAGTTACCGCAGCTGTTTAAAATAGCTGCTCGAGTATGTAGTATGTTCGGAACAAAATAAACCGACGGGAAAAATCGTAACAGCAAAAAATAATTACTGTAGAGTAATGAAATTTCGGGAATACGTTTGTCTGGATAATATATTTAAGTGATTAACATTGCAAGATAACAGGTTAATGTAGGCGCGAGATAAGCCATTGCAAATGTGAAATGTTGGTACATTCATAACTGGTGTAACCATCAGAATGGTGAATGCAAGCATCTAAACGAGCATGCATTGTGTCGTATCGGTGCGTTTGTGGGACGGAGTTCCATGCCAATTGCACTTGGCCAGTCGATACAGGGACAGTTACTGCTGTGAGCCGGCCGCTGTCGAGCGGTTCTAGGCGCTTCATTCCGGAACCGCGCTGCTGCTACGGTCGCAAGTTCAAATCCAGCCTTGGGCCTGGATGTGTGTGATGTCCTTCGGTTAGTTAGGTTTAAGTAGTTCTAAGTCCAGGGGACTCATGACCTCAGATGTTAAGTACCATAGTGCTCAGAGGCATTTGGACCATTTGAAGTGCTGATTGTGGATAACGCAGGAGTTGTCGTTCGATGATGTCCCATACGGTCCACTGGAGACAGACCTAGTGATCAAGCAGGACAAGTCAACATGTCGACACACTGTATAGCATGTTGGCATACAACAGCGGCATGTGGGCTAGCGTTATCCTTTCGGAAAATACCCCCTGGATTGCTGTTCATGAATGGCAGCACAGTAGGTCGACTTACCAGACTGACGTACAAATTTGCAGTCAGGGTGCGTGGGTTAACCACGAGAGTGCTCCTGCTATAGGAAATCGCACCCCAGATCATAGCTCTAGGCGCAGGTCCAGTGTGTCCAGCACGCAGACGTGTTGGTTGCAGGTCCTCAACTGGTCTTCTCCTGACCAACATACAGAAATTACTGGCTCTGAGGCAGAATCAGCTTTCATCAGAAAACACAACAGACCTCCGGCCCGCCCTCCAATGTGCTCTTTCTTGACACTACTGAAATCCCAAATGGCCGGGGTTGGGGTCAGCGGAATGCAAGCTACAGGGCGTCTGGCTCGGAGCTGTCTTTGAAGTAACCGAATTGCAACAGTTCATTGTGTTATTGTGGTGTCAACTGCTGCTCGAATTGCTGCTGCTGATGCAGTACGGTGCGCCAGAGCCGTACTCTGAACACGATGCTCTCCCCTCTCGGTAGTTCCACGTGGCCCTCCGGAGCACGGTCTTTTTGCGACTGTACATTCCTGTGACCACCACTGCCAGCAATTATCTACAGTGGCTACATTCCTATCAAGTTTTTCTGCAATATCGTAGCAGGAACATCCAGCTCTTCGCAGGCGTATTACATGACCTCTCTCAAACTCACAAGGGAACCTCCCCATCACACCCCCCTCAGATTTAGTTATAAGTTGGCACAGTGGATAGGCCTTGAAAAACTGAACACAGATCAATCGAGAAAACAGGAAGAAGTTATGTGGAACCGTGAAAAAAATTAGTAAAATATACAAACTGAGTAGTTCATATGGAAGATAGGCAACATCAAGGAGAGCCCGAGCTCAGCAGCGCCGTGGTCCCATGGTTAGCGTGAGTAGCTGCAGAACTAGAGGTCCTTGGTTCAAGTCTTCCCTCGAATGAAAATTTTACTTGCTTTATTTTCGCAAAGTTATGATCTGTCCGTTCGTTCATTGACGTTTCTGTTCACTGCAATAAGTTTAGTGTCTGTGTTTTGCGACCGCACCGCAAAACCGTGCGATTAGTAGACGAAAGGACGTGCCTCTCCAATGGGAACCGAAAACATTTGATCGCAAGGTCATAGGTCAACCGATTCCTCCACGGGAAAACACGTCTGATACATACTACACGACACTGGTGACGGCATGTCACATAACAGGAATATGTTGTCGACCCACCTAACTTGTACACTTAGCGAATGGGTAAAAAGATTCTTCTACCTTGCTCGATTTTGTTTTACTTGTAGATGTGATAATCACTCCCAAAATAGTGATGAAAACGTAAGAGTTTGTCACATAAACTGAAAATAAAAAATTTAAATTTTCGCTCGAAGGAAGACTTGAACCTATGACCTCTCGTTCCGTAGCTGCTCTCGCTAACCACGGGACCACGGAGCAGCTTGCAAGCCAGTGTCCCTGATGTTGCCTATCTTTGCATGGACTACTCAGTTTGTATATTTTACTAATTTTTTTCATAGTTCCACACAACTTCTAACTATTTCCTCGATTGATCTGTGTTCAGTTTTTCAAGGTCTATCCACTGTGCCAACTTATAACTAAATCTGAGGGGGGTGCGATGGGGAGGTTCCCTTGTCAGTGAGGTGCTGATATCAGCGTTTAAGTCATACAATGAAAGCTTTCGCGACCGGATGTTTCAGCTGCTGAGAATTTTTCCGCGTTGTATGGCCTTGGTCCATGGAAGTCTTCAATCCCTGACGTTTCGTCAAAGGCTACGTTGGACATCTTCGGAGGTGCTCCGAGTTGGGCTGAGTCTTGCCGACTCAACACAACCAGGAGCACCTCCGAAGACGTCCAACGTAGCCTTTGACGAAACGTCAGGGATTGAAGCTATCCATGGACCACGGCCATACAACCCGGAAAAATTCTCAGCGGCGTTTAAGTCGTTTTAAAGGCATTCTTGATTAACAGGGACTCACCACGTCCAATCTCATGACCGTTACAGCGTGTATTTAAAACAAACCTAATTTGCATCCTCATAGATGCGCTACTATATCCACTCTTATGAGACTGGCTCAAAATTCGAATCGGCACTATCTTTAAGATGTAAAAAACACGCGTACCAACTTTCGTTTATGTCACACAACTCCTTCTTCGTGTTGCGATTTTTAGTGTATACATGAGAAAATCCCCTTGGGTGGCAATCACATGGAGCCGTTGAGTTGCAACATGATATTGAGTATGACCATCCTGAACCTATCGCATGGAAGTCGTGCGATGCCTGATCAATGCTAACAGCAATATCGCGGAAAGATAAACAGCTATCTCGATAAGCCACAAGTCTGTCGCTGCTGAATTCTGACACGAGCTGGTTGTCCTTGTTACACAAGGCGTAAGACATTCTTCAGACATACAACGAATATTCAAATACTATTTCTAAATGAGAAATTCACTACGTAATATTTCCTTATATGCACAGTACAGGTGGTTTTACTGCTACCTACTTTATGTGATTGCTCTGAAATGCCAAGCACTTGCATTTCAAATCAGCTACTAAGCTTCATTGAGAATATTTTAGGTTAGTCGTTACCGTGACTGTTACTGATGTCGAATGAAACTACAAACACTCACTATTTATATCCACAACGAGTTTCGAAGGATTGTACGCCCGTCGTCAGGTGGATTTACATGTGTTAGTGCGACATGTATATACTGTGTCACTACTTTGAGGTAACCTGTGACACTGTCTAGTGGAGAAACAAGAAGACTATTTCAGAATATGGTTTTGGGAAGGTTTCGACTAAAAATACAAGTGTATCTAAATGTGAAAATAAAGAAATAAAGCAGAATTTCTCCAGTGGTCAAAGACTCCTTTCTCTGTTGTACTAAATCACAAATAAACTGTTATACCTTGTAAACAGAAATGGTGTCTGGAAACTACTATGTGTAAATAACATACAGCAAAACAGAAACGTTATCTCGAAGTGCAAAGAATATATAGCAAAACAATACTATTATTTGAGAATACGTTTTAAAGGATTTTGGAGATCTTTGCTTGAGCTGATGAGTACATGTGTTAAAATAAATATTTCAAGTGTTATACAAATCATTTTCTGTCAAGTTTATATAGCTTAAATTTCATACTCGTTTATATAACCAAGTGTCATGTTGCAAACCTTAATACAATAATTGTGTTCCCAACAGTGGTGAAACTGAACACAAATAAAAGTTTTGTCTGGGATTCGGGAGGATTGCGAGATGGAGAGTTTAGTTTTGGATATGCTAGAGCTGTGGGCTTGTTAAACTTACATCTGTTACTCGTTATAACTAAGTAAATGCTGAAGTAACATACTGATAGTGAGTTATAGATGTGCAATAGATATACTCTTAATGATATGAGCCGACATATGTAATATCAGGCTGACAACGCGTACAAATTGTTGGTTTTATTTCGTTTGGTCAACTGAGTTTTGTAAGTTCGGTACGTTATTTTTCATTTGGAAAATATCAAACAAAAGACGCAAATAACTAAATTAATACAAGGGAAATATGAAGGGGAGGATGGAGCCAGAGAGAGAGAGAGATTCAGATACAGAGGGTGAAAAGAGTGCTGGAGGACAACAAAGTTATTCAGAGCAGTGGGTTCTTAAAACTATATCTGTTACATGTTATAAGTAAGTAAAGGTTGGAGTAATACATTAGTTACGCTTTAAAAATAAAAATTTGTGCTGTTAGTTGATATACACATAGTCTCAAGCTGACAGATGCGTACAAGCAGTTGATGTGATGCTCTATCTGTAAATGAGGCCATTCCATTGTTCATTTGGAGAATGTCATGGTTTCTAATTATTTATGGTATGGTATGGTGACTAAGTATTTGTAATAAATAAGAAGAGGAGGGTGGAGGTTGTGTGTGTGTGTGTGTGTGTGTGTGTGTGTGTGTTTGCGCATTACAAATTTAATAATGTGGGCTGTTGTTGAAAACAGAGTTGATACTGTTGTAAATGTTGTCATTTTCGGTATTTAAGATGGATGTTCTCAATACACAGTGCCGTAACAATCCCCGGAGACGAGGTACTGGCAGAATTGAAGCTGTGAGGACGAGTTGTGAGTCGTTCTTGGGTAGCTCAGTTGGTAGAGCACTTGCCCGTGAAAGGCAAAGGTCCCGAGTTCGAGTCTCGGTCCAGCACACAGTTTTAATCTGTCAGGAAGTTACAATCCCCAAAATCGTAACACAGTACAAATGGTTCAAATGACTCTGAGCACTATGGGGCTTTACATCTGAGGTCATCAGTCCCCTAGAACTTGGGACTACTTAAACCTAACCAACCTAAGGACAGGTTTAAGTAGTTCTAAGTTCTAGGGGACTGATGACCTAAGATGTTAAGTTCCATAGTGCTCAGAGCAATTTGAACCATTTGAGAGCGAAGACGTGCGTGGAGACTCGCGGTCAGCGGTGGGATATCAAGGTGACTGTTGCCCGCCATACAGCCCGACAACCTGGAACGATGGTCCGGTGTGTCGCTTCATTTCATGGCAGGATCCCTTTGGTGGTCATCGACGGCATCCTTACAGCACAGCTGTACATCGGCGACATTCTGCGCCTCGTTTCCTCGCTCTTCTTGGCAAGCCGCCCTCGGCTTACGTTTCAGCGCACTGCGAGACTATCTACTACTTGTCTTCGTGGTGGCCAAACCCCACCTTGGACAGCAAGGTCGCCGTATCTCTCCCCAGTGGGGAACGTTTGGAGCATTATGGGCAGGGCGCTCTAACTAGCTCTGGATTTCTGACGAGCTAACGCGCTAGCTGGACAGAATTTAGCACGTTATCCCTCAAGAGGACATCCAGCAACACCATCAATCAATGCCAAGCCGAATAACTGCTTGCATAAATGCGAGAGGTGGACCAACGCTTTATTTAGTTTCTCAATTTGTGAAGCTCTTTCTATCGAAAAACCCAACCAATTTTTCTGAAATTGTAATCATTTGTTTGCCTGTACATATACATCACATCTACAGATTTTCGTCACATTTCGGCAGTTCCTTCGTTGTAGGTCGTTTTTTCATCCTATAGTGTACATCCTTCCTATTAGCGGAATGCAGCGTAATTATTGCCGAGGTCCATTGTCGTCGCCTTCAAGAATCGCTCAAAGCTATTTCTAATGTAGTCATACGGTGTCCAGTGGAAGCTATGAACAGATTGTCATCGGGGCTCGTTCGGCAGTCGACGCGAGTAGGAGGAACAGAACAACTTCCTGTTGATAAGCAGGTCGTTAGAGGCAGTATGGACGACGCCGCGATTTATCTGGGAATCTCCGGGAACCGAGGCGGACGCTTCCGAGAATTCAAATCAGAGCGTGTCACGCACAGGAAAGAGCGCACAAACTCGCTTGCTAGGTGCTGTGGTAACAGAGCTTTGTAGGAGCGCAGACGGAACACGCCGTAGCAACAGGTTACAGTGACGATGGTCTTACTGGGGCACTGTGTGAACGCAGTCACAATAGTCTACAGAAGTAATATTCGTTGGAAACTACAGTTGAAGTTTTCTAATGTGCAGACACAGCCTTCCAACTAGGTGATAGCCTTTTTTAGGCACTGGACGTTGGCACAGTGGCAGGGCCTTGCATGGTCTAATGAATCCCGATACCATCTTCATGACGTCGATGGGCGGGCGCGAATCCGTCGTCTTCTAGGAGAACAGCTTCTTGACACCTTTACTGCTGGACGGAGACAAGTTGGCGGCGGCTCCATCGTGCTCTGGAGAACATTCACATGGGCATCCATAGGGCCAGTGGAGCTCGTGGAAGACACCATAATGGCCATGGAGTGTCGGACACTGGCTGCAGACGACGTACACCCCTTCATGATGATCATGTTTCTCAGCGGCAGTGGCCCTTTTCAGCAAGATAATGGGCCATGTCACAAGACCAGGAGTGCGATGGAGTGGTTCGAAGAACACAGTGGCGAGTTCCAATTGATGTGCTGGCCCCCTAACACGCCACATCTGAACCCGATCAAACACAACTGGGCTGTGATTGAACGTTGCGTCATCGTTCATCGCCACCTTCCCGGGAATTTATGCGAATTAGATGTCTTGTGTGTGCAGATGTGGTGCCAACTCTCTGCAGCGACCCACCAAGGCATCATTGCTCCCATGCCACGACGCATCACCGCTGTTATCCGTGACAAAGATGAACATGCCGGCTGTTAGGTAGGTGGTCATAATATTCTGGCTGGTCAGTGTACGAATACTCTGAACAAACTCAACCTGTTTCCGACGTGTTTTGTCTAACAAGAATTCAAAAGAAATCTTGTGTAAATGCGACAATACGCACCCACAACGCCTCAGAATCCGGGAACACACTGCCAGATTCGGCTGGACATCATTGCCTCATCCACGCTGTATCCCACACCTGGTGCCTTTAACTTTCATTTGTTTTGGGCCACTTAAGGATTATCTACGTGGGACAAACTTCGAACATGATGAGAAAATACTCAAGCATTGAAAACATTGCTACGAGCACAGGACTAGAGCTATTACGAACATGGTATACATTCTCTTATACAGCGCTAATGTGAGGCCATAGAACGTGACGTAAGGTATGTAGAAATACAGTACATGTGATATACTTTATTAAATTTATGTATAAAATAACTGTAAAGTCAAGCTGAGGTTTTAGTTAAACATTAGACCGTCAATCTGAGATTAATAAAAACATTGGCACTCCTTGACACATAAGATGACTGAAAGTAAGAAGTATTCTCTTAAACCAACAATCACTAAATTAACTCCTTCTTCTGATATGAAATTAATTCCATAATACACGAATATAACATCTCATTTAATTTTAGTTGTTTATTATACTTTATTTGTAATTTTCATTTAATCAGGTAAATGTCTTCTCGAAACACCATTGAGAAGATGTGGAAGAAGACCATAACATTGTCTAACACCAGTCTTATCTATAATTGTTCTCATTCATAAATTTTTGTTTCGACACAGCGTTTGTGAAGTTCCCTGGTATCAACCACTTAATCTCTTCCAGAATATTGAATAAACATATATGGTCCATTGAGTATATGTTGTTTTTGTAATCAACAAATGTGACCACATAGTTTTGCCCTCTGATAGATTCAATTTTACTGATTTTGGTTTTGAAGTACTTCGGAAGGGAGCTTGTGTGCAATAGGCTATGCTTTTCGAATCTTATCTTCTTTCTTGTGTAGGTGAGTGGGCTCTGCCATTTGGATGGTATCTTAGCACTCCCCTAAGGGCTCAATTGTAATGACTGTAGCCAGTTTTGTTCATCTTTGTAAGAGCTATCATTATTTAGTTCCCTCCAGATGCTTTATTATGTCTGAGCATGATGACCTATGTAATTTCTTAGATGGTTGGTTCGAATTTGACAATATTCAAGGTGGATGATTTAATGGTCTTTTTGATTTTATTTCATCACAGTAGGTAATTTGTTAAAACATCAAGTCAAAACATCCTCACTGTCATTAAGACATTAATATTTGAATGAATCAGGCCCAAAAATAAATATATGCACATCTAGTACCCCAGGGCAGCCAATGTCATCAATACTTTTCAGGTTATAATTGAAACAATTGGTGATGTCATTCGAATTAGGTATTTGGCTTGCATAACTTACACTGCATTCAAATTTAGAGCGAACTTGACCCATATGAGAAAGTCACATACTTTCGATTATGCATAGCCTAATGACGATCTGAGGGCTAATGACGATCTGAGGAACCTAGTTAAAAGGCTACATCCTATTCTACAGACTTAACGAAGACTACGTTGAATCTTCTGTTTCCGTTTCAAAAAAAATCTCCGGCCAATCAAGATATTATTTTAGGTTCTGAGAACAATGGCGCATGTGGTACAGAACTCACCTGCCCAACGTTAGCGCAGAAGAGGACAAAAGCGTTTATAATCCTTAGGTACATCAACCAAACGTGGGACAGATAAGTAGGAACCTTTGACATAATTGGTCTTTTGTGATATTGCTCATTTCGATACAAGTGATTTACCAGAATAAGTAGTATCGCGAGCTACTGGAATGGCATTTTTTACCTCAGTCTACAAATTGGAATGACACTTTTTACCTCAGTCTACAAATTACCAGGTTTCGTTCTACCAGTTGCTGGTCATTGTAGTGATTACAGCAAATTCAACGCACCACTTTTACTTGTACTCAAGAGAACAACAGCACTGAGCACCAATGACTTCCGTAGGCCCAGTACACAAGCGTTATATCATTTATCGGTGCAATTTTTAATTTTATATTGAAAAAGTTTGCCACAACTCTTTATCCAGCGGTAAGTTCTGCATATTTATCTGACGGTACACAGCGCAGTGGATCTTCTGATTTGTCGCTTGCAACGTTTTTATCTTAAGCTCATGGATGAAACCTATACATCCAAACGTCGGAAGAGAAAGTATTGCTGTCCTGGATGCACACCGTAAAGCTCACATAATATTCTATCCGACGGGAACATTTCAAGTACATCTACGCGGGGTATGCCTAGGTACAAACAAAAGATGAAAATAATTGCAATAAACATAAGTCTGGAAACTGATATTTTCTCTGATATGACGCAGTACGACTGAACCAGCCCGGACAGTCGTGTGTGTTATCACGTGCTTCAGGGAATTGGGTGGCCATGCCGGCCACAGATCGAATCAGTCTGGTGGATTAATAACGAGGGCTGATGTGCTGACAAGCCTGGATGTGGTTTTCAAGCAGTCTCTCACTAGGTGAATACCAGTTGTTATGTGACCATTTTTCCAGAAATAGTCCCCGTATATAAAATCATAATGAAAGATCCATTTGGTCGGAAAACTTAATCGATGCCGAGGAATATGACAAATAACAGTACTAGTGACTGTCATTATCTGACTAATATAACTTTACTCTTCATTTATTCGGATTTGCATACCTTATAGAAATCGTTTATAATCATTAGGTGTGTCAATCAATTGAAAGCGGATTAGGGGAGTGCAGAAGCACCCGGACCCCCCGGGGGAGTAAAGAAGACCGACACCACTGGAGCCATTTCGCAGCAGAACGCATTGGGAGAGTGCAGCTGAAAAGCCTGGATGGGTCTCTGGACAGCCTTTTGTAATGTCGCACTGGGGCACTCTGAGCATCGCGCAAAAACAGATATGATCACCTGAGGTGCATGGCCCCAATCTCTGTTCTGACCTTTTACAACCCAGGAGTGGAAGAGACACTGTTGTTGTTGTGGTCTTCAGTCCTGAGACTGGTTTGATGCAGCTCTCCATCCTACTCTATCCTGTGCAAGCTTCTTCATCACCCAGTACCTACTGCAACCCACATCCTTCTGAATCTGTTTAGTGTATTCATCTCTTAGTCTCCCACTACGATTTTTACCCTTCACGCTTCCCTCCAGTACTAAATTGGTGATCCCTTGATGCCTCAGAACATGTCCTACCAACCGATCCCTTCTTCTAGTCAAGTTGTGCCACAAACTTCTCTTCTCCCCAATCCTATTCAATACCTCCTCATTAGTTATGTGATTTACCCATCTAATCTTTAGCATTCTTCTGTAGCACCACATTTCGAAAGTCTCTATTCTCTTCTTGTCCAAACTAGTTATCGTCCATGTTTCACTTCCATACATGGCTACACTCCATACAAATACTTTCAGAAACGACTTCCTGACACTTAAATCTGTACTCGATGTTAACAAATTTCTCTTCTTCAGAAGCGTTTTCCTTGCCATTGCCAGTCTACATTTTATATCCTCTCTACTTTGACCATCATCAGTTATTTTGATCCCCAAATACCAAAACTCCTTTACTAAGTTGAGTGTCTCATTTCCTAATCTAATTCCCTCAGCATCACCCGACTTAATTCGACTACATTTCATTATCCTCGTTTTGCTTTTGTTGATGTTCATCTTATATCCTCCTTTCAAGAAACTATCCATTCCGTTCAACTGCTCTTTCAAGTCCTTTGCTGTCTCTGACAGAATTACGATGTCACAGAATTACAATGTCAACCTCAAAGTTTTTATTTCTTCTCCATGGATTTTAATACCAACTCCGAATTTTTCTTTTGTCTCCTTCACTGCTTGCTCAATGTACAGATTGAATAACATCGGGGAGAGGCTACAACCCTGTCTCACTCGCTTCCCAACCACTGCTTCCCTTTCATGTCCCTTAACTCTTATAACTGCCATTTGGTTTCTGTACAAATTGTAAATAGCCTTTCGCTCCCTGTATTTTACCCCTGCCACATTCAGAATTTGAAAGAGAGTATTCCAGTCAACAATGTCAAAAGCTTTCTCTAAGTCTACAAATGCTAGAAACGTAGGTTTGCCTGTCCTTAATCTAGCTTCTAAGATAAGTCGTAGGGTCAGTATTGCCTCACGTGTTCCAATATTTCTTCGGAATCCAAACTGATCTTCCCCGAGGTCGGCTTCTACCAGTTTTTCCATTCGTCTGTAAGGAATTCGCGTTAGTATTTTGCATCCGTGACTTATTAAACTGATTGTTCGGTAATTTTCACATCTGTCAACACCTGCTTTCTTTGGGATTGGAATTATTATATTCTCCTTGAAGTCTGAGGGTATTTCGGCTGTCTCATACATCTTGCTCACCAGATGGTAGAGTTTTGTCAGGACTGGCTCTCCCAAGGCCGTCAGTAGTTCTAATTGAATGTTGTCTACTCCCGGGGCCTTGTTTCGACTCAGGTCTTTCAGTGCTCTGTCAAACTCTTCACGCAGTATCGTATCTCCCATTTCATCTTCATCTACATCCTCTTCCATATCCATAATATTGTCCTCAAGTACGTCGCCCTTGTATAGACCCTCTATATACTCCTTCCACCTTGCTGCTTTCCCTTCTTTGCTTAGAACTGGGTTTCCATCTGAGCTCTTGATATTCATACAAGTGGTTCTCTTTTCTCCAAAGATCTCTTTAATTTTCCTGTAGGCAGTATCTATCTTACCCCTCTTGACATAAGCCTCTACATATTTACATTTTTCCTCTAGCCATCCCTGCTTAGCCATTTTGCACTTCCTGTCGATCTCATTTTTGAGACGTTTGTACTCCTTTTTGCCTGCTTCATTTACTGCATTTTTATATTTTCTCCTTTCATCGATTAAATTCAATATTTCTTCTGTTACCCAAGGATTTCTACTAGCCCTCGTCTTTTTACCCACTTGATCCTCTGCTGCCTTCACTACTTCATCTCTCAAAGCTACCCATTCTTCTTCTACTGTATTTCTTTCCCCCATTCCTGTCAATTGTTCCCTTATGCTCTCCCTGAAACTCTGTACAACCTCTGGTTTAGTCAGTTTATCCAGGTCCCATCTCCTTAAAGTCCCACCTTTTTGCAGTTTCTTCTGTTTTAATCTACAGTTCATAACCAATAGATTGTTGTCAGAGTCCACATCTGCCCCTGGAAATGTCTTACAATTTAAAACCTGGTTCCTAAATCTCTGTCTTACCATTATATAATATATCTGATACCTTTTAGTATCTCCAGGATTCTTCCATGTATGCAACCTTCGTTTATGATTCTTGAACCAAGTGGTAGCTATGATTAAGTTGTGCTCTGTCCAAAATTCTACCAGGCGGCTTCCTCTTTCATTTCTTAACCCCAATCCATATTCACCTACTACGTTTCCTTCTCTCTCTTTTCCCGCTACCGAACCGAATTCCAGTCACCCATGACTATTAAATTTTCGTGACCCTTCTCTATCTGAATAATTTCTTTTATCTCATGATACATTTCATCAATTTCTTCGTCATTTGCGGAGCTAGTCGGAATATAAACTTGTACTACTGTAGTAGGCGTGGGCTTCGTGTCTATCTTGGCCACAATAATGCGTTCACTATGCTGTTTGTAGTAGCTTTCCAGCACTTCTATTTTGTTATTCATTATTAAACCGACTCCTTCATTACCCCTATTTGATTTTGTATTTATAACCCTGTATTCGCCTGACCAAAAGTCTTGTTCCTCCTGCTAGTGAACTTCACTAATTCCCACTATACCTAATTTTAACCTATCGATTTCCCTTTTTAAATTTTCTAACCTTCCTGCTCGATTAAGGGATCTGACATTCCACGCTCCGTTGCACTATTGTCACAAAAGCAGACAGCTCAGTTTTCTCCAGAAGGCACCGGACACCTCAGATATACATCTCAAGAATGGAACAGGGACCTGCAGCTTTTGGGCATTTGAAAGCTTGAGACATCACTAGACGTTTGACTTCACAATAACCAAATGTTTACACGATTCAAAAACTGCAGGGATTGGCTAACATGAATGAAGTGGAGGTTAGACGTTTGACGTTGCTGACGAGGAGCTACTTCATTGGTCACAGATGGAGATGAAAAGAGAGTAAAATGGCAGATTGCATATTAGTAGTTTACCGAGTAGAAGATAGCCTAGGGAAGGGGAGGAGTGTGTTTTAAGGAGCATTTTAACGTGTCCGCATTTGGAAGATAGAAGCCCAGCCAATCAGAATGCAGTATGAGAAGTAAAACGCGCCAACGCGACATCTACAATTGTAAAACATTCGATCAGACATCACTTAATACTTGACCGTCAATCCTCTTCAAGAAACTTGATTTTTGGGAGCCTCCATCGCCTGCCACCGCCAGAGGGACTTATTTCGAACAGATTTACACTTTGCCGTTGGTGAGGGTCGTTGGTGCCACCAACGACTGATGTGCAACCTCTTCAGCCTCCACATACAATTTACTGTGGTGATATCGAGCCGTAACAGCAAGACGACGTGAAGGGACATTAAAGTCATTTTATAGTGCTCTGATTATTTCAAGCTTTTCTTTGAAAACTTAAATTTAGATTCCATGAATTGCCTGATTTCCACTCCGACCGCAGGTATAACGTATTCCCTTTTGAAGTACTATCTGTCTTTCAGTTACCATAAAGACAATCATAGTGCATCTTTGTGACTGCAATTATTTCACTTGCTCGATTATTAGTCCCCCCCCCCCCCCGAGCCCCTTTGTAAAATGTGTCAAGGTTTTATAATGTAAATACTACCATTTTCGTGAATTGTTTTATGAATACCTTTATAGAAATAAACCGATGTAAGTGTGATTCTTACGCCATTTAATAATCATTGGATTCCCAGTTCATTGTTTTGGAGGGTTAACTAGCATTTTGTCAACGCCTGCCTAGGATTCCTAATTCATTAGTCTGGAAGATGATTAATTAACACGTGAGATACAGGGCCCATTCACCATAAAAACAACGAACGTCGTGTAGCACGGTCTGGTTCCCAAGTCCCATCTCAGTTAAACGAAAGTCCATCCCAGCGGGTAAAGAGGTAGTGACGGGAAGGACATCCGGCCACCCCCTAACATAGCCACATTAGACTCACTTGCCGAAACACCATTTACCACGACTAATATGTATCGATACTGATGGTAAAATCAATGGAAGGCAGTTTACGTCGTTGTGATTTACGACTCACTTGCGGTGTTTCTAAATAAAAGGAATGTTAGACATTAAGAGTGTTGTAATTTTGGCATGACTGCACCTGTGCGTACGTCGTATCGGGGAAACCACTGGTTTCCGGACCTATGTTTATTGACATTATATGCTTGTTTCATTGTCCTCTACGTGCCTCTTTCGTTTGTTCATGTAATAGTCAAATTATATGTTTATCTGACACATTTTACCACCTGTCTGCAAGAAGTTGGTGATCGATTAAGGAAGGTTATATCGTATCAGTTGACCATTATTTGCCGGCCGAAGTGGCCGTGCGGTTAAAGGCGCTGCAGTCTGGAACCGCAAGACCGCTACGGTCGCAGGTTCGAATCCTGCCTCGGGCATGGATGTTTGTGATGTCCTTAGGTTAGTTAGGTTTAACTAGTTCTAAGTTCTAGGGGACTAATGACCTCAGCAGTTGAGTCCCATAGTGCTCAGAGCCATTTGAACCATTTTTTTTGGACCATTATTTCAGTCACTACTGGTACTATGCTTCACGACTAAGCTGCCTTTGACAATAAGTTGTTCCATTTACACCCTAAGTAAAAAAGGAGAAGACACACCACGAAAGTATTATCCGAATGGGACGGAATTCGGTAGATGTGATGTACGTGTACTGGGAAACAAATGATTTATAAAGAAGAAAGAGATTCACAAACTCAGAAAGTCAATAACGCATTGGTCAGTTGCTGGGCCTTATGCAAGCATGTATTCGGCTTTGCTTTGATTGACAGAGTTTTTTGATGTCATCCTGAGAGATATCATGCCATGCTCTGTCCAGCTGGTGCATTAGATTGTCGAAATCCCGAGCTGGTTGGAGGGCCCTGCTCATAATGCTCCAGAGGTTATCAACTGGGAGGCGGTGCGGCGACCTTGCTGGCCAAAATAGGGTTTGGGAAGCAAGATGGGCAACCACGAACGGTAACAAAACGGGGTGTAGAATATCGTCGACGTACAGTTGCGCTTAAAGGATGCCGCAGACGACAACCAACGAACCTCGCTATGAAAAGAAACGGCACACCAGAGGATCACTCCTGGTTGTCGGCCGTATGGCGGGTGACAGGTTGGTATCCCATCGCTGTCTGGTGCGTCTCCAGACACATCTTCATCTGGTCATCAGGTATCAGTTCGAAACGGGACTCATCACTTAAGACAATTGTACTCCAATCAATGAGGTTCCAGGCCGAAGAGGTGTCTAGAGGCGCCCTGGGTGGCGGTAGGATTCCAAACTGACTGTCGCCCGCCATTTCACCCGACAACCAGGTACGATGAAATGAGAATTAAATCAAGACCCTACGCTGCCGACAGGCGTTGGTATACGTCAACGGGGACCGTGGAAAATGTGTGCCTCGACCGGGACTTGAGCCCGGGATCTCCTGCTTACATGGCAGGCGCTCTATCAATCTGAGCCACCGAAGGCACAGAGAATAGTGCGACTGCAGGGACTTATCCCTTGCACCAGCCATTGACTTTCTTCTTGTGTGCGGATGCACACGTATTACCCAAACTCTTACGGGACTCTGTAAGATTGTCTGCAGCGAGTAATGATTGTAATGGGCAGGGGCACTACGAATGTGTTGGTTCAAATGGCTCTGAGCACTATGCGACTTAACTTCTGAGGTCATCAGTCGCCTAGAACTTAGAACTAATTAAACCTAACTAACCTAAGGACATCACACACAACCATGCCCGAGGCAGGATTCGATCCTGCGACCGTAGCGGTCGCTCGGCTCCAGTCTGTAGCGCCTAGAACCGCACGGCCACTCCGGCCGGCCACTACGAATGTGTGTGGACATTAAAATGGGAATGTGGGTCTCACGGGGAACGTGCAAGCGATGAGTCCCTGCAGTCGCACTATCCTCTGTGCCTTCGGTGGCTCAGATTGATAGAGCGCCTGCCATGTAAGCAGGAGATCCCGGGTTCGAGTCCCGATCGGGGCACCCATTTTCCACTGTCCCCACTGATATATATCAACGCCTGTCGGCAGCGTAGGATATTGATTGAATTATCATTCCATTATAGAGTGCTGGATGGTCACCGCTGGTATCTGTTCTTTCGAACATGTCCGAAAGAACAGATACCATCTTCAAATGCCAGGTGTGATGGTCTGAGGCGCCAATCCTTTTCGCAGCAGGGTCCCTTTAATGGTCATTCGCGGCACCCTTACAACACAGCAATATGTCGACGATATTCTAAGACCCGTTTTGTTGCCCTTCATGGCAAGCCATCCAGAGCTTATATTTCCGTAGGATAATGGCCGTTCACACATGGCGAGAGTTTCTCCTGCTTGTCTTTATGCTTGTGAAACCTTTCTTTGGCCAGAAATGCCACCGGATATCTCTCATACTAAGAACTGGAGCGTTATGAGCAGGGCCCTCCAAATATCTCGGGATTTTGACGATCTAACTCCCCGATTGGACAGAATATAGCACGGCATCAAAAAATGGTTCAAATGGCTCTGAGCACTATGGGACTCAACTTCTGAGGTCATCAGTCCCCTAGAATTTAGAAGTACTTAAATCTAACTAACCTAAAGACATCACACACATCCATGCCCGAGGCAGGATTCGAACCTGCGACCGTTGCGGTCTCGTGGTTCCAGATTGTAGCGCCTAGAACCGCTCGGTCACAACGGCCGGCAGCACGGCATCCCTCAGGAGGACATCCAACTACTCTGTCAATCAATGCCAGGCCGAATAAGTGTTCGCATAAGGGCCAGAGGTGCACTATCACTTTATTGACTTGTTCAATGTGTCAAGCTCTTTTTCTTGAATAAATCATCAGATTTTCTGAAATTGTTATCGTTTGTTTGTCTGTACACGCACATCACGTATAGCGATTGTCTGCAACGAGTAATGATTGTAATGGGCAGGGGCACTACGAATGTAGTGTGTGGACATTAAGGTGGGAATGTGGGTCTCACGGGGAGCGTGCAAGGGATGAGTCCTTGCAGTCGCACTATCCTCTGTGCCTTCGGTGTGCAGGCCAGGCGTGCGTGTGTGTGTGTATCTGTCTGTGTGTGTATGTGTGTGTGTGTGTGTGTGTGTGTGTGTGTGTGTCTTTGGTCTTAGAGTGTATTTAACTAACACACAAATACCATTCCTTATCATAGACAAAAATTCAAAACTTAGCTGAGTGGGCACAGTCAGGAACACGAGACTCGCAGCAGTAGTATCAAGTTTCTGCGTCTCAGATATCCAGTTCCGAAAGTCGGAGTGAGTGGCGTCGGGCTGATCGGCGTGTGGGGGGAGACAGTAAGGACTCCCGGAGTGGGCCACTTGGCCAGAGGGGTCGGAGTGCAGTGCGACGTGGGGCCGCCCCTGCTGGACTGTATTTGGGGCGCGGTCGATACCGCCGCGGCCGCGGGACGCCGTAACGATTCCCACGTACCTGCGTTCAAGGAGACGCCGGAAACGGTCCGACACAGGTGCCTTGTGGCCACAACGACTGGGAGCTGCTTACAGTTCCTGTCCAGAGTTCCTGGAATGCTGCGTTACCTTCTAATGCCGTCTGTCATCTAGAGAGATTAGCGCTTTGTACAGACAGCAGCATGGTGAAGGAATACAATAGTTTCCATATATTAGAGAAAACGTAAAAGAATTGACAAGAGCCGGCCGTGGTGGCCGAGCGGTTCTAGACGCTTCAGTCTGGAACCGCGAGACCGCTACGGACGCAGGTTCGAATCCTGCCTCGGGCATAGATGTGTGTGATGTCCTTAGGTTAGTTAGGTTTAAGTAGTTGTGATTTCTAGGGAACTGATGACCTCAGCTGTTAAGTCCCATAGCACTAAGAGCCATATGAACCATTTTTGAAGAATCGACAAAAACATTGAATATATTAATGCTACAAAGCGCAACCGCATATGCTCACCAGGCGAAACACTGGCGGAAAAAAATCGCAACACTAAAAACTAATTAAAGTAGAGTAATGAAATTTCAGGAATACATTTGTCTAGGTAAAAATTTAAGCGATTAACAAGAACAAAGGTTAATGCAAGTGTGAGATAAGCCATTGAAAGTGTGGAATGCTGATACATTAATAATCTGTGTAACAGCCAGAATGTTGAACGCAAGTATGCAAACGCGCATGTATTTGTTGTGGAGGTGCCGGATGTCAGTTTGTGGGGGTGGAGTTCATTGTCTGTTGCACTTGGTCGGTCAATACAGGGACCGTTAACGCAGGTTGTGGATGACGCTGGAATTATCCCATAATGTCCCATATGTGCCCCAATAGAGACAGATCTGGTGTTGGAGCAGGCCAAGGCAGCATGTCGGGTTACAACAGCAGTATGTCGGCGAGTGTTTTCCTATTGGAAAACACTACGTGGATTGCTCTTCACGAATGGCAACAAAATGGGTCAAAACACCAGACTGACGTACAAATTCTCAGTCAGGGTATGTGGAATAATCACGAGGGCTCTTCTGATGCCATATGATACCGCATTCTGGGCCATACTGTAAGCTCTAGGTGTGCGAAGAGTTTATCTAGCACCAGACGGGTTGTTTGCAGGCCCTCAACTGCCCTCCTTCTCAACGACACACGGCCATCATTGGCACCAAGGAAGAACAAGTTTTCATTAGAAAACACAACAGATCTCCTTCCTGTTCTCCAATGAGCTCTCGCTTGTCACCACTGAAGTCTCAAATGGTGGTGGTTTGGGCTCAGTGGAATGCACGCTACGGGTCGTCTGACTCGGGGCTGTCGTTGAACTAACCGATTTGTAACAGTTTGTTGTGTCAGTGTGGTGCCAACTGCTGCTCAGATTGCTGCTGCAGATGCAGTACAATGCGCGAAAGCCATACGCCGAACACGATGGTATTCCCTTCGGCAGTGCCACGTGGCCGTCCGGAGCCAATTAAATTATGTTGCTACCAATTAAAAAGGAATTATACAATTTTATTAGTTTACTGAGAATCAATAATTATTAACCACGTTCATTTGCAAACAGACCAAAACTTGGTACCTTAACCATTTTTACAAAATATCTATACATTCTCTTTAGGGAAGCATGGGTTCACGAAAGCTACCTCATGTGGTACAAGGTTGCTGACTTTCACAAGTGAAGAGGCTTATATCTCACTCTACCATACAACCATGGAAGATCACGATAAATGGGGGTCTACCCGTTAGAGAGCTGTACTACAGACGGAAACAATAGAAAACAGCAGAATAGAGACTCGCACCACTAACCTATTCGCGATATGTAAATAAGATGGATATTAAAATTTTGAAAATTACACACAGAAAACGGAAAACGAAAATAGCATGTACAAATCACCGTGGATATCTTAAAACTTTAACTAATTTTGTCTGGTAAAGTGTTTGATTACGAAAAGCACATAAACGATAGTTTGTGTGTTTAAAACAGTTCAGTAAACAAATACAAAGTAACGATCTGTTGGCTTGAATAGACGGATTCAACAAAGGTTGATGGAGGTGGATGGAGTTGGTCGTCAGTTGGATGGCTGGATGTTGGAGGCTGACTGGAATTGTCGGAGACTGGTGTAGGACGAATCTTTTGGGAACCAGGAACCAGGATGTAGGAAAGTGGAATAATTTCGAACCTCGTGGCACCAGACAGGACCAATAGGACATGAAACAATTTCGAACATTGGAACTTTCGGAGACCTTCACCCTAGGCACCGCAAATAACGGGTTAGTAGCACATTTCTCCACTGAATCCTTCATGAATTCAGTAGATTCGGAAGAGGTATGATCCACTGCAGTGTCCACTTCATAGCAATCGAGTTTATCTATTTTTAAATAAGTCTTTCCAAAGGAAATCACTTCTCTTGATCATTTCATTACATTAGGGTGTTCTTGGACTACATGAGGTCGGCAGATCATCCAGTGCTCTTTCTAAATTATACTACATGTATATGAATAAGCCGATATTCAAGAAGGGTCTCCTTTCATTTTAGAACTCCTCTCTCTACATTGATATCACAGTCCATCCTTAATAGAAAGGCAGGGCAGTTTTTTGTATATCCAAAGTAAATATTCCACCTGGGAAATGCTTCCAACGAAGATTATAAATCACCTTGTCTTCGCACCACTTCTGTGCTTTCATCATACATTTCTCTCTTAAATGCCTATGTCTTCTTATTTATGTTCAGACCACGTCCGTATCTGAATTCACTTTAGAGTAAATAGACAAATTAATTGCTCTTACATTCATGATCATTTGAAATGAAATTAACCACACAAACATTGTCGAAGATTCCTGCAAGTTCCTAAAATGTTACCATAGTTATAAATCAGAATAACTCCTTCGGGTAAGTTCAGTCAATTCAAGTGCATTTCCTCTCGCACAAAAGACTAACGTATGATCCATAAACCTAAGTAGTTAAAACACATAGGCACGTCCTATATCAAAACTTCAATAGCAAAAATTGAAGATCATACAGCCTTACAAATACATATACACTCTTCCTAAAAATAAACAATTGACTTGGTCACCAATAAAAAGAATTAATTAGTTAATTGCTTGATAAACACGACATTATTTCTCTAAAGCACTCACTGTGTGATGCATAGTGTCTCATTAGTAACTCTGATCTCACTATGAGTGCATCATAGTCCAACACCAAACACAAATACTATAAATTTAATCGTAGTCCATCACTCCTCACTATGTAATTCCTAATCACTATGAATTTAATCATCATAGCCCTTTTCACATAGTTAATCACATCATAACATTTCTCAGCATCCTGATGGAGATACAGTCTTCTGATGTAGAAACTTGCTGGACGCACCAATAAATACACACCAGGCTTTGGAGTCTTCACAATTACAAACGGTCCATTGTATGATAATTGCCACTTCCAGATTTATTTATTTATTTATTTATTTATTTTTGAGACGTGCTCGTTGGGTTGGCTCCTGGATGATAGCGTGAAGCTAGTATCTGTTTTATCTCCTCTTGTGTTAAAGTGCTTGTCCACTTGTAACAAGTAAAATTTGCAGCACTACCTGACAAAAGCGCCTCAGGCTTTCCAACCTTTGGAACAAAATCGTTAACTAATCTGTTTATGATTGGGTGACTCATGGCTGTCTTCAACGGATAAAGTTTTACATTCTTTGTAAAAGCGTTTAAAAATCCCACAAAATATTTAAACCGTGCTTTTGACCAGAATAACGTAGCACATTTATTTATTTAGCGTATGGCTAATACAGACATATCATGAAATTAAATTACCTATACATATGTACATATTGACACACAAGAAACTTAAGTTTGTCCTTACAACTGAATATCCAGTCCTTCAATCCAATCCACTGCATCTGGAGTTGCTAGCAGGAAGTCCTCTTTGTCGCCGTGATAGGCTCGAAGCCGGCATTCACTGACAATGTGGTGAACAGTCTGGTATGGAGCCCCACAGTCACAAGCTGGATCAGGCAGCTTCTTCCACTTAAAGAGAGCATCCCTGCATCGCTCATGGCTGGTACGGATTCTGTTGAGAGTAGTCCAGGTCTTGCGTGGTAAGTCGAATCCACTTGGAAGTTTAGCACCTGAGAAGATGTTATGCAGGTGCACATCTGTCAGTGCTTCCCACCGACCTTTCCATTCTTCAAGAGGTTTGAAACTCTTAGCAACCATGTCAGCAGCATCGCACAGAGTTGGATGGCGTGATTTCAGTCTCTTGCGATTTAAAAGTTGCAGTTCGCTATGCACGGGTAGGTTAGAATTCCTGGAGATCTTGTGGAATTCTCTCATAAGGGCAGTACATCTGCGTTGATCAGGAGGCATTATACCGGTTAACAGTGGAAGCCAATAAACTGGAGTAGAGCTGATTGCGCCAGATATTATGCGCATTGTCGTATTCAGCTGGGTATCAACAAGCCTTGTATGATGACTGTTCATCCAAACAGGTGCACAATACTCAGCACTTGAGTACACCAAGCCCAGAGCTGAAGATCGCAGGGTGGTTGCTGAAGATCCCCAGGTAGTTCCGCATAGCTTATGGAGGATGATGTTTCGAGTCCTCAGCTTTTGAGATAAGTTAAGAAGGTGTTATTTGAAACATAGCGTACGATCCAGGATGACACCAAGATATTTTGGGCTCCAATTATGACGAAGAATTCTGCCTCTGAAACTTACTTCCAGTTTTACGTTCGCCAACCGGTTATTTAGATGGAAGCAACACACTTCTGTTTTACTCACACTGGGTTGGAGTCTCCAGATTTTGAAGTAATTATCTAATGCAGACAGGTCATTGGTTAGAATCTCTTCTGTTGTCTTCATTTCCTGGTGTTTTACGGCTAGAGCCAGGCCATCGGCATAGCGGTATTTTCTGGACGAAATGTCAGGTAGATCAGACAGATATAGGTTGAACAGTAAGGGCGAGAGAACTGATCCTTGAGGCAATCCGTTGTTCAGCTTCCTCTCCTTACTTATGTTGCTTCCACTGATTACCTGGAACTTCCGATCACTTAGCATGCTGTTAATCAGTCTAGCCATTATTCTGCAGGGTATGATGCAGAGAAATGTGAAGATAAGACCTTCCCTCCACACATTGTCGAAGGCGACAGTTAGATCAACAAACGCCACAGATGTTTTCTGCTTCATTTGGTATCCTGACTTTATGAAGGATGTGAGAGACAATACTTGGTCGCAGCAGCTACCCCCTGATCTGAAGCCTGCCTGATCAACTGAAACATTCTCTAAGATAGCGCTACTTATTCTGTTATATATTAGCCTTTCAAAAAGCTTGTAGCAGCAGCTGAGTAGGGAAATGGGGCGATAGTTTTCTACCTTGTTGCTGGGTTTGCCAGGTTTCAGAACAGATATTATCTTCGCCTTTTTAAACTCTGATGGAAGTTGACCGGTCAGCAGGATGTCAGTGAAGAATTCTGCCAGCCATTTCTTAGCTTTTCCTCCCATATGGATCAGGAATTCTGGGTGGATACCATCGAATCCAGGTGCCTTAAGAGGTTTGAGGTCCTTCAGTCCAGAGTCAATGTCTGAAACTGTGAAGGGATGGGTATACTCAGATGAGGGAGATACCTTCTTTTTCAGGTCACGAAGCTGTCCGCTGATATGTCTTGTATGTTTCTTGTCAGGAGGTACTCTTGAGGTAGTAATGATGTGGGAAGCAATTTGGTCTGGTGTTACTTCGGAATTTTTTCTGCATGCTGGTGCACTTCCTCCCAGTTTTCACAGAAGACTCCATGCTTTCCTGCTCGAGTGGGTAAAGTCCATATTTTCGACTGTTTCTGTCCATTTCTGCCTCCTAGACATGTCCAAGCTGGACAATAGTTCCGTAGCTATCTCTGGGTCACCACTTTGCTGGAAGTGTTGGTACAGTGTTTCACTTTCGTCATTCCGTCCTGGAACATATTCTTTTCGGTATCCTCTTGGCATACACTTTATAGCTGTAGCTGTTACTGCACCAATGAAGCGTTGATAGTTATTATGTGATGGAGGTATCCATCGATTGGTCTTATCCAGTTCCGTTGAAAACTTCATCCAGTCAGCTTTCTGGAAATTCCATCGAGCACAAACATTGACTGATACAAACGCAAGAGGCTTTTCCGGAAGAATGGAATGGAGCCTGCGCCTTCGTCCTCGATTGACGAGCTTTGGTCTTTGACGTACACGACAATGCTTCAACTGAAGTTGCACTTTTCTGTGGAGGTTGGGAAAATAACAGTAGGTACTTAGCATTGCTGCACATTTGAGTACAACAAGGTGTTCCCATGCATAAGGGGTATATCAGATTAACTTTGTTTTGTACTCCTCTGGTATACATACACACTAGTTTTCACATATTCACTTCATCTAGGGAATAAGACATTATTCACCAGTTTGTAAAGCTGACTAATCTTCTGTTGATCTGGTTGTCCTAATTTTTGTCGAATCTGACTCCAACATGTGTCTTCTTGTTGAAGACTAGCAATATCTTTATACCACTTTACGTAATACCCTCGATGTAGTTGGTCTTCCATAAGCAACACTGGGAACTCAGATGACTGTTCATCATCCCATACTTCCTGTGTCAAAACCTTCTGGCACACGTGATAAGGCGTCAGCAACAATATTACAGTGGCCACTTCTGTGAACTACCTAAAAGTTATACTCTTGCAAGAACATCTTCTTAATAGATGGGGACAGGTAGAACAGAACTCTGCATTTGCCCAACACCTTAAAGCCAGTGGCCATAGTCCTCCGCAAGTACAAAATCTTAAGATTTTGAATTTTGCGCAAAAGGATAAGAAGTTAAACATTTTGGAAGAAATTGAAATATTTAGGCATATGGAAGACAAAGATTTGTCTCTCCTTAACGGCCAAATATTTGGCGCCAATCAGGCCTTTTTAGAAGTTATGAAATCGGTGTTATTAATGTAATCATGGAGCTCTCGTAATTCTGCCTAAATATGAGCCCTGTTCCTCTCTGGTCTTATGTCGTCTTCTTAGCCAAGCCATTAGGGTTTTTTGACTCAGATAGGATAATTGCGAGTTTGTCGCCTTAAATGACGCATTTTACACATTTCAATGTAGCTCTAAAAAAAAGGGCGGGGGGGGGGGGGGGGGGAAGGGGGGGAGTTTACCCGCATAACGTCCACCTTCCACGTTGGTGTGTATTTTTTAAGCCTAATAATTTTACTTGTATTTTATAAAGAAAGTTTTCTTGCTAGAAGTTCTAGCTCCGAATGACGCAGTATTGAGTGTTATATGGGCGGCCTCTTTACCTGAAATTACAGTCCTGTGTTTTTAATGTTCTCGTTCTAGTGGTACAGGATACGAAAAATCTGTTTATGTACTGCATCTGTCTGCTGTATTATCCACCTCGTTTTCTCATTTTAAATTTACCGCCTTCGTTTATATTTTACTTCGTCAAAATTTTAGGATAAATTATGCACAGTAATTCCATTTAATCAATGTTTTTATGTGCATTACATTTATAAAGTTTTAGTGGGTATGTATATCCAGTTTACGATCTCCCATTTTTATCACTGCTGCGTCGCAGCGCCACCTCTTGAGGTGATTCTGTATTAGGCTTCAGTACTGGCACACGACGCTGTGGCGCATTATGCTTACTACCTGAGCCCCCATCTTACTCTGTTACTCGCTCCTGTGAACGGGAGCGCGTTATGCAGATCTTGGTGCCTCTTGCGTCCATCTAGAAAAGGTAATGATTTTACTATTTTATATTTCTAGTTTTTACTGAGTTTAACGAAGACGATGTTGGCCTGATACATTTGACGATGCCCTTTGGCTGCACTGACTAAAGGATTCGTCTAAGAAATACCAAATTAAGGTATTTGCTCTTTTAATAGGTGATCTGTTTATACATGCTTATAGGTTATCCAAGTCTGCACATCGCGATCGCGATTCTTAAATAGATGTATTTGTTCTCTGTTTTCTATGTAGATAACCTGAAGATGCCTAAATAAGGCGAAACGCGTCGTTGAAAAATAAAAAACTAAAATTGCAACCAAGACTGTTTTTAACCAATAATCTTGCAAAAGAAAGTTTCCATCGGACTAACCTTGCATGTAGAAGTTTATAAGTTTGCAGGAAACTCAAAGACTGATGGCTGCAATAAACGGTGGTTCTTAATAGATATAAATAATATTGAAGTTTTCAAATGCTCAGAACACTGCCAGCACCACATTCCCTGTTGCTGTATAGGCTCTTTCACAATTGGACAATATCTGACTTGCAAACGCACTCAGACATAAGGTTTACTCGCCGTCTATGACCCTAGTTTGAAACAAAGATGTGCCTAATCAAACAGGTGATGAATCTGTAACCTCCCCCTCACTTATCGACCTTAATGACAGTGAAAAATGAAACCGCGTGTACCTAATGGTAATTTTGGAAAAGCAATCGTCACCGAAGTTAACCTGTCGGTAAAGAGGGAGGAAAGGGTTACATCTAAATGAAAGGAAAAATGCAAGTGAAACTGGTGGAAATTAATTTTGAAATAGGGATAAAGTTAATAAAGAAAGTAAATGTGCGGCCGTTACGTTAACAATCAACTAGCGGTAATTAGATATTTGAGATTTGGGGGAAATTACGGTCGCCAGTCCTATGGACAATTACTATAATAACTGAAAAAGAAAGGTTATTACACATATAATTAGCACTAGAAGCGTGGCAACTGAAGGTTGACACGTGTAGTGTGAAAACTGAAAGTTTGTCAGAAGTAATACATTTCGCTACACTTAATTTAGCAAAAGAATTAATGAAACCGGAAAATCGAAAGTTAATTTAGTGACTGAAGTTAATAGTGAGCTTTCTTTCTGAAGCACATCGAAATACAGTTAGTCTTGGACTACCTCAACAATCATTTCTAAAGCTACTTGAATCTACGCAATTTAGAAAGAAGAGATTTAACTTTGAACTTGAATTAAACGATTCTGAACAATTAACAATAGTAAAATTTAGTACATACTAAGTTGAGCTGCAGTCACAGGTAAGCTAAAATATGGTAACAAAACTCGCACTCTTAATTTGTGCTTGCGTAATCTAAATACTTAAACTGAACTTTGAAATTAAAGCAGTGAAATGCAATAATTGTACTTTAATGCTGGCGTCTGAATTTCAACGACACTCGGGTTCATTTCGGAAAAGGAAGGGAGCCTGCCTTGTAATGCAATTGGGACAATCAGCAACAAAGGTTCGTGCTAAGTTGCTGTAATTTTGCGAGGCAAATGGAACAATTTGAAAAGCTGAGGTCTGCCTTACAGTTCTGAAACTTTACGTGCTTTTAGTCTTCCTTGTTGGTTGATTGAAGGTTTGAAGCCGTCGATCGAGGAGGTGGCGACAGTCACTCATTGTCGGCCGTCGCTGTTGCAGAAGCTGGATGTTGGCGCGCCTTCTTCTCGACACGGTCACCAGGCGAAACGGGCTCTTGATGTGCGCCAGCTAATGCTTCCCGTCCGCGACACCATGTCAGAAACTATCATCGCGAGTCGAGCGCAATTACATGCTGCCAAACCCCGAAAGCGCGGCAACTCGCGGGAGCGTCACACAACACCTGCTCCACTCGCTACTCCCGCCAGACTCTTTCTTGCTCTCCCGCGCTCCACGCGGCAGAGTTAACACTACCCAAGATCCTACACTCTTTGAGTCTTCACACGACCTATCGATGTAATCGTTCGATAGCAGTTTTCCCTAGGCAAGACCCAGCGTAAAAATACAAATAATATTTACGAAACAAACCAATTATACATCGACATGAGTGCATAAATATATGTATACAAACAGTAAAACAATTACAATATATAAAGAGACAGAAATGTCATATCTTGAGGTAACAAAACAAGGAAAAAAATAATAGTACAATAGATGGAAATAGGAGGATATGCATTTCCGGCGTTACAAATCTATTAATAATCAAAATTCCAGTGACACATCAGGATGGGACAATTAGACGAGTTCACAAGCGCATTTTTAATGTTATTGAACGCTCGATGACATTAATCGGTCCACACCCTCAGCACCTTCTTTCAGGGCAGATTTAACAACGGTTCGGCATTCATGAAATGATCAGGCATAAACCTGCAGAAGAATGAAACTAAGCCCAACAATCCTTTCAGTTGCTTTTTATTCTGAGGCACCGCGAAGTACTTTATCGCACTGATTTTCACTTCATCTGGAAGAATTCCTTTTGCAATTACACTGAAGCTCCAAAGAAACTAGCATAGGCATGAGTATTCAAATACAGACATATGTAAACAGGCAGAATACGGCGCTGCTGTCGGCAACGCCTATATAAATCAAGTGTCTGACGCAGTTGTTAGATCCGTTACTGCTGCTACAATGGCAGATTATCAAAATTTAAGTGAGATTGAACATGGTGTTATTGTCGGCGCACGAGCGATGGGACACAGCATCTCCCAGGTAGCGATGAAGTGGGGATTTTCCCGTACGACCTTTTCACGAGTGTACCGTGAATATCAGGAATCCGGTAAAACATCAAATCTTCGACATGGTAGCGGCCGGAAAAAGATCGTCCAAGACCGAGACCAACGACGACTGGAGAGAATCGTTCAACGTGACAGAAGTGCAACCATTCCGCAAATTGCTGCAGATTTCAGTGCTGGGCCCTCAACAAGTTTCAGCGTGCGGACCATTCAACGAAACATCATCGATGTGGGCTTTCGGAGCCGAAGGCCCACTCGTGTACCCCTGATGACCGAACGGCACAAAGCTTTACGCATCGCCTGAATTGGACTGTTGATGAGTGGAAACATGTTGCCTGGTCGGACGAGTCTCGTTTCACATTGTAACGAGCGGATGGACGTGTACGGGCATGGAGGCTTTCATTAAAGCACTGTTGATCCAAAATTTCACTTTCCTCGCTGAGAATTCGATGTTTCTGTCCCTCTCTCGTATGCTACTAATTCTCAGGGTATAATCCATAATCAATTTTTCAACTGTCTGCCAAATGGATGGAAGTGGCAAGCACTCTGTTGCTGTTCTATGTAAAGGATAGTTTTCATTTTTGCTATCATTCTGTAGACAAACTTCTGTAACGGTAGTTTGTGAAGTATTACAAGATTTTAATTGCGTGTGTGCAAGAAGACTGAAAAATATCTGGTTACTTGAACGGAAACTTTTGCGAAAGAGTTGTTGCTTCCCCGATATTTTTTACATAAATATCTCTCACTCTCCCAGGTATTTATTTAATTTCTGTTTGAATTCTGAAGTCTGTAAACCAAAAAGATTAATGGCATGTAAAGGTCACTTAGAGTTTGTAATCATAATCTGTCTGCCTCTCGATGCCGAAGTCAGCATCTGGAATAAAATTTCTGTGGCTCTTCAGAATTCCGGCGATCGTCGTCTCTGAAAATTCTTAAAATAGTCGAGGCGTAATCGTACGCCGTGAGGAAGCCGTCTTGGGTGCTATTTCGTACTCACTCTGCAGCATGGGAATCGGTGTCCATGTTGTGTATTAATTTCGATAAAAGTCCGGAAATTAATCTCTCAAAATAGAGCATAAACGATCATGGTTCAGGCTTTTCTGATTTCCCAGGGTACAATGTTCCCTACGAGTTACGACACACCAAATAAGGTATGAGCCACGGGCAAGGGCGGAGTTAAAATAACCAAAGAAATGAACGTACCTTTTCCAGTCATGAAATTGTATTTTTGTATAAATGATTTTCATAGCTAGATTTTAGGATACATCATCAAATTGTGTGAGATGAAATCTTATCATAATCAATCAAATTACGTTCCACATTCAAAATGGCAGCTTCGAACAATGCTGCTAATTACAGTTCAGCTGCGGTCACACCATCTGATTCCTCTTCACAATTGCTAAATCACAAGTTCAGAGTACACATAACGTTCCACATTATATCCACAGAGTTTTTATATCACGAGTCAGAAATAACCCCCTTCTCTCTCTCTCTCTCTCTCTCTCTCTCTCGCAGTCGTAATGAGTCTCTCTCTCTCTCTCTCTCTCTCTCTCTCTCTCTCGTAGTCGTAATTAGTCTTTGATGCATATAGACCACTTGCTCAGTTACGCAATAGACCGATGATGCTGTAATGTAACTTATCACCCCGGACTACAAGTCCATTTAAAAAAAAAACATATAAACATCTGCGATAACTAGAGATAAAATGACAGCTAAAGTGTGAGACTATACATTCTCGTGACCACTGCTGCCAGCAATTATGCACAGTGGCTACATACGTGCTAAGTCCTTCTGCAGTTACGCAGAAGAAACATCCAGCTTGCCGCAGCCCTACTACACGACCCAATCCAAACTCAGTGAGTGTTGATAGCGGCGCCCCTGTCTCCTTAAAGAAACTTTTGATTAACATTGACTCACCACGTCCCATTTCAAAGGTAAGAAACGCTGACGGCCTTTACACGTGTATTTAAATCAAACCTGAGTGGCATCGTCATATTGGCGCTCCTAGCGCCATCTTTGGCGACTGGCGCGAAATTTGAATGGAGACCATCTTTCAGATGTAGAAACACACCTACGAACTTTCGTTTTTGTCGCGTAACTCCTTCTTGGCGTTGCGATTTTTTTCCGTCAATGTATCAGACATTACTTAAAATGGCCCACAGGGTTCTTTGGAAAGTTCTGGGTAGTGTGGAAGTGGTACTAGGTAGTCATGTGGCCCTCCAGCCCTTTCGCATGTTACGGCGGTGAACAACGACTGTGGTGGTAAGAAACACCACGTTGCATTGTGGTGAGGGTGGAGATGAATAAAGGGTGCGATGGAAGCATAACTCAGAAACATCTGGAACCAAACAATTTTTGTACATACATGACTCATTATTTGTACTTCTTATTTAATTAGCCGAGCGGTCTGAGGCGCTGCAGTCATGGACTGTGCGGCTGGTCCCGGCGGAGGTTCGAGTCCTCGCTGGAGCATGGGTGTGTGTTTTTGTCCTTAGGATAATTTAGGTTATGTGGTGTGTAAGCTTAGGGACTGGTGACCTTAGCAGTTAAGTCCCATAAGATTTCACACACATTTGAACATTTTGAAAGGGAATGAAGGAGGAGGGGTGTGAGTACAGAGAGAAAATGTGGTGATACATCAGCGTATCTCTGTAATGCCTGAAGCATTTTCTACAAAACTTGGCACACAAATCCCTTGCTGGCTGGAAAAAATTACTGTGGGAATATGACACCTCTATCGGCGAGGGTGGGTGTGAGAAAGATTGATATAAAAGTGTAATGATGATGTAACTTCCCAGGGATATACTGGGCACCTTAATCTGAATCATTTGCTCCTGAGTTCCTGTCTGTTGAGACATGTGATACACTGAATGATACGCTGCACTCAGAATTTAACGCTTTCATTTTAATTATGTTTCAAAGATTTTTGCCACTATTTACGTTATTTACATTATTGTCATATAATGTCTATTAAACAAATACTTCATTGTGATGTGCGTATACATTAATTGTCAAAAAATACGAAAATGTTTTTGACAATTAATACTTGAGATTTTTATACAAATATGACTTATGTATGTACAGTAATAGTTGTAATATGGCTGCTTTCATCTTTATATATCGTGATTCATGGAGGTTTCTTCGTTGAGGTTACAAGTACTTTGGCTGCTCATGCTGTGTCCAGATTACTTATGTCCAGTGTCCTGTGGCGTGTGCATGACGAAGATTGTTGATGTGTGAAGATTACTATTGTTCTCTGGGCGCTATGGGACTTAACAGCTGAGGTCATCAGTCCCCTAGAACTTAGAACTACTTAAACCTAACTAAGCTAAGGACATCACACACATCCATGCCCGAGGCAGGATTCGAACCTGCGGCCGTAGCGCTCGCGCTGTTCCAGACTGAAGCACCTAGAACCGCTCGGCCACACCGGCCGGCTCTCTCTTATCATTCATGAGTTTGATAGCTAATGCGTGGTACTACGTGCTCGTCACATGGCTTGAATTTACCAATTTTTCGTAAGTTACGTTTTGTATTTTCGTATCTTTATGACGTTTTGCACATTGAGATTTTGTTGTCATCTCTGTTTTCTACCGTTGACTCAGATTCCAATTGATGGTCGTTGACCGAAACCGGCAGCAAATCAATAAATTGTTCTATCGCAACCAATACAATGAGAGTAAGATACTCCTAGTACCGCTATGGGTAGGGGTGACGATGAGAAGGGGTGACATATACACTCCTGGAAATTGAAATAAGAACACCGTGAATTCATTGCCCCAGGAAGGGGAAACTTTATTGACACATTCCTGGGGTCAGATAGATCACTTGATCACACTTACAGAACCACAGGCACATAGACACAGGCAACAGAGCATGCACAATGTCGGCACTAGTACAGTGTATATCCACCTTTCGCAGCAATTCAGGCTGCTATTCTCCCATGGAGACGATCGTAGAGATGCTGGATGTAGTCCTGTGGAACGGCTTGCCATGCCATTTCCACCTGGCGCCTCAGTTGGACCAGCGTTCGTGCTGGACGTGCAGACCGCGTGAGACGACGCTTCATCCAGTCCCAAACATGCTCAATGGGGGACAGATCCGGAGATCTTGCTGGCCAGGGTAGTTGACTTACACCTTCTAGAGCACGTTGGGTGGCACGGGATACATGCGGACGTGCATTGTCCTGTTGGAACAGCAAGTTCCCTTGCCGGTCTAGGAATGGTAGAACGATGGGTTCGATGACGGTTTGGATGTACCGTGCACTATTCAGTGTCCCCTCGACGATCACCAGTGGTGTACGGCCAGTGTAGGAGATCGCTCCCCACACCATGATGCCGGGTGTTGGCCCTGTGTGCCTCGGTAGTATGCAGTCCTGATTGTGGCGCTCACCTGCACGGCGCCATACACGCATACAACCATCATTGGCACCAAGGCAGAAGCGACTCTCATCGCTGAAGACGACACGTCTCCATTCGTCCCTCCATTCACGCCTCTCGCGACACTACTGGAGGCGAGCTGCACGATGTTGGGGCGTGAGCGGAAGACGGCCTAACGGTGTGCGGGACCGTAGCCCAGCTTCATGGAGACGGTTGCGAATGGTCCTCGCCGATACCCCAGGAGCAACAGTGTCCCTAATTTGCTGGGAAGTGGCGGTGCGGTCCCCTACGGCACTGCGTAGGATCCTACGGTCTTGGCGTGCATCCGTGCGTCGCTTCGGTCCGGTCCCAGGTCGACGGGCACGTGCACCTTCCGCCGACCACTGGCGACAACATCGATGTACTGTGGAGATTTCACGCCCCATGTGTTGAGCAATTCGGCGGTACGTCCACCCGGCGTCGCTCAAAGTCCGTCAACTGCACATACGGTTCACGTCCACGCTGTCGCGGCATGCTACCAGTGTTAAAGACTGCGATGGAGCTCCGTATGCCACGGCAAACTGGCTGACACTGACGGCGGCGGTGCACAAATGCTGCGCAGCTAGCGCCATTCGACGGCCAACACCGCGGTTCCTGGTGTGTCCGCTGTGCCGTGCGTGTGATCATTGCTTGTACAGCCCTCTCGCAATGTCCGGAGCAAGTATGGTGGGTCTGACACACCGGTGTCAATGTGTTCTTTTTTCCATTTCCAGGAGTGTAGAAACGTCGATAAGCTATCTGTTAGTATTTATTTCTTGCAATTGATTGACGTGGAATATTTTAAATATGTGAACCGCAATCTGCCTCTGCGTTGTTCAATGTGTCAACTAGGTCGCATGAAAGCACTATAGAAAGCCATGAATTTTGTCAGCGGGTTTCGGGCCAAAGATCATACTCAGATACATGTAACGTCCTGTCTGGAGTAACATAGTGCTAAATACCGGACAATCAGTTGCCAACGTGAAATGTAATGGTCGTCTCATTAAAACGCCGACAAACTTTACAGATTCCTTAAAAAAAGAAATCCAGTAAACAAGGGCGGCAAAGCGCATACCTAAAGAGATATTGGCATTTGTTCACCTTCAAATGGCTCTGAGCACTTTGGGACTTAACATCTGATGTCATCAGTCTCCTAGAGCTTAGAACTAGTTAAATCTAACTAACCTAAGGATATCACACACATTCATGCGCGGCTCCGGACTGAAGCGCCTAGAACCGCTCGGTCACGGAGGCCGGCTTGTTCACCTATGAAACACATCTCTTCTGCCTGCTTTTAATATTTTGGGGGGAGGTAGTATGGACAAAAACAAGGAAAAAACGAGTAGTAAACATGGGCTCTAAAAAGCTTATCTTACGAGTTATGAACACATTTTCATTAGAAGAGATGTTTTTCACACTAGCGAAGATGAACAAGTACTCATAGCTCTTAAAGTATGCGTTTTAGACCCCATGTTTACTAGATTTTTTTGCTTATTTCTGTATAAGGAACCTGTCCCTAAAGTATGCCGGTGTTTTTTTTCTTTTTTTCTTTTTGGAACACCTCGTGTGTGACATACATGTAGGCTGGCGTAGCGTCTGGCAAGAAGCTAGTAACAAAATAAGGACTGATTGAGTTGCAGGTCGTTCACAACGCAAGAGGCGTTAATAGAAACTGGAATCTAGGATTACCAAAACAGTTAGCTGAAGACGCTCAGAGGGCATTATTGACAGCAAGTATTTTTCAGCGAGGAATGCAGCATTCGATTTACGCGTTGCCACGGAAAGGCAGCTTGTTGCTTGAGTGACGACCAGGCGAGGAGGCGGTCACGCTTCCGGAAGACTGTCTTCTGTCACAGAACAGTCGTGTCGTTTCCATAGCAGCAACAGGCGGCGTGGACAAGGTGCACAGCGCCTACGTCACGGCTCAGGAATGCCGTGCTGCCGAATGACGTCACCGCGGAACCTAGTTATCGAGCGTTCGCTTAACTGCCGCCTTCCCTCAAACAAAGGCTTATCATATCGCTCTGATAATACTGACAACCTGACACGCTAGTACAATATTGATGCATTGCTTAACTTTCTCAGGGTCGGTCGCTCAGCCCCGTCCCCTGCCGCCTACCCTTTCTCATACATTTGATTCACAGGCTGCTGACCAAACGTACACATACTCATGAAAAAATAAGCTACAAAATACAGAAAATGCTGTAGGTACTCTGCGATTAACTCTTGTGCAGAATACAAGATGTGTATCAGAAGGAAGTTTTTACCTTACGTTTGAAAATTTGGCATTCAGAACTCATATTCTTATTGCAAGCTACAGAGTATTATACACATCTCTGTAAAGTAGTTTAGGAAATGTTCTCCAAGTGAACTTCCTTTTGACAGTTTGCTGTTAGTTTGACGAGCATCAAGACACGTCTTCCCTGGTCTCCAAAATTGTTAGGTTTCAACAGTTTCGAGCACCTGTTGTAATATACCTAATATACAAAGACTTAATGAAAACTTCGATTCCCTGACATCGTGTAGTACAATACCTCACTTTAAAATGATTGGTATTGTGGTGATTCGTGAATTTCATAAAAAGGACACTAAATTGGAGACTAAATAACAGACACTATTAAAAAATAAAACAAACGACGATTTATTTTAACAAACTGTGGCATTCATTGTAGTAATGGGAAAGACTTGAATTAGTGAGAATGGTAGGAATAAAATATATGGTATTAATAACTAACTGTAATTACTCAAATAATTGGACTTTTACGAATGTAGTTTACTTATCCAAGAAGTTATTCTGTCGTTTGCAAATGAAGGCACATATTGTAAAACGTAAATTCAGGATGAAAGCTGTAAAGAACATTCCGTCTTAATGACTTTATTAATTAAACTCGTATTGTTGTAACCAGATATACGCCTAATTATAAAATTCTAGGCATCTGTTACAAATTCTGTCAATCAAAACATGTTTCGTTTTACCCTCTCAGCTTCAATTATTGTTAGGAATGTGAGTCGTTGTGTAATTAGCGTGTATTAATTATTTTTGTGAAGTCCATTGTTGTACTCATATTTCGATGGAATTTTTACATTTAAAAAAATTTTTACATTATAAATTTCACATATTATTCAATTATGTAATTTTAGACGTATTATTCTGTGTAATCAGAACATCTTAGCTTTGGAACTTTTAATTGTAAATACGATTAAAAATATATTCTCATTATTAAGTAATAATGGTCCAAGTGACCATCCATTATTTGTGGTGTTGTGTTCTTCAGTCCTGAGACTGGTTTGATGCAGCTCTCCATGCTACTCTATCCTGTGAAAGCTTCTTCATCTCCCAGTACCTACTGCAGCCTACATCTTTCTGAATCTGCTTAGTGTATTCATCTCTTGGTCTACCTCTACGATTTTTACCCTCCACGCTGCCCTCCAATATTAAATTGGTGATCCCTCGATGTCTCAGAACATATCCTACCAACCGATCCCTTCTTCTAGTCAAGTTGTGCCCCAAGCTCCTCTTCTCCCCAATTCTATTCAATACCTCCTCATTAGTTATGTGATCTACCCATCTAATCTTCAGCATTCTTCTGTAGCACCACATTTCGAAAGCTTCTATTCTCTTCTTGTCGAAACTATTTATCGTCCACGTTTCACTTCCATACATGGCTACACTCCATACAAATACTTTCAGAAACGACTTCCTGGCACTTAAATCTATACTCGATGTAAACAAATTTTTCTTCTTCAGAAACGCTTTCCTTGCCATTGCCAGTCTACATTTTATATCCTCTCTACTTCGACCATCATCAGTTATTTTGCTCTCCAAACAGCAAAACTCCTTTACTACTTACATTATTTAGAATATATAAATAGGGAAGCAGCGAGGCTGCTGGGACGGGCAGTTTCAGCTGATATCTCGATGTGTAACCTGTGTTAGTTACTTGAATATTATTTCACTAAGATTTAAAGTTGTGAAAAAAGTATGTTTCTTGATTTGTGAACCAGTCAGTTGTTTTACGAAGACATACTGTACAACTCGATCTCTTTGCAATGTGTCATGATGAATTTGATCAGCTGTTACGAACGGAAGAATAAATATTTAAAAACTGGAACCGATCACTTTCACTGTAAACCGCAGACTTCATGAAGATCCAGGCAATCTACGAATTTTTCAGTAATGTGGAGAAAAATTTCGTTTTAACCTTCTACTTATGATTCTAGATAACATCAGATGACATGCCCTTTTGATAAGTTAGTTCATCTGTCTTCGAAGTTTCGAGGATTACTTTACCGACGAGTAGATAATAATCAAGTAGAAGTGTTAAACTGTGGACTGTCATGAAAAACACTGAACAGCCTTTCATTCTGCTCCACCGCGCAAGGTGGCACAGTGTTCAGCACACGTGAATCGCCCTCTGCAAAATGATGGTTCAAGCCCCAGTGCGGACATCCACATTTAGGTTTTCCGTGATTTCCTTAAATCGCTCCATGTAAAAGTTGGGACGCTTCCCTTGAAACGAGCAAGGCCGATTTCCTTCCCCATCCTTTCGTTATCCGAGCTTGTGCTCTGTCTCTGATGTCCGCACTGTCGACCGGACGTAAAATTCTAATCTTTCCTCCACGATTGTTACAGTTCCTCATTCAACAACATTCTGGATTAAGAGTAATCGATCCCCAGCTAGATCAATCACTATTTGTATGCCAAAGGTTGTAATGCACCTCTCAGGTCAGCGTTTACATCCTTTTGTCAAGCCCTTACATGCGCAGAGAACGCCGCTGAGGCAGTCTGGCTGCAGCTGCGTGTAGTAAACAGAAATTTTCTGCCACGTCGTCTCTGAGGGAGATTGTGCAGTGACTCTTTCGTGCACAAATCACAGAGCCATCACACAAATCTCTGGAACGGCCAGCCAGCACACTGGCGTACATGCAGAAGGTGACGCTGTGTGACTGCTGGCTGGAGCCACAGCTAGCACCTGGCCGTGTGAGATTCCAGCCAGACCGCGGTTACTACCTCGTCAATCCCGTGTTTTCTCCTTCTCTACAGTCGACACATAAAAGTCGTTTTAAACTAAGGATCTGCCTCTAGACGGAATGCAGTTGTCTTCCAATAGTCCGATCCTTTTCTTCTTTGGATGCCTTGCCTTCAACATACAACTCGTCTCTTTTATCCAGATCAATCATCTTCCTCGGCTGAATTCAGACAGTGTTTTAAGGCGTGGTGTCTATCGTCTATTTTAAACCGTAAATATGCACACGACAATGTTTTGCTACAGGCTGTATTGTACTCCTTGTGTTCGAGGTTGGCATTGTCTCGTGTAATCTTTAGTGTGACTGGCAGAAAAAGTCCTTTCTTTGCTTTGTTGGATATGCTCTCTTTCAGCGTCTTTCTGATAATATGAGTATGAATGTTGGATATGCTCTCTTTCAGCGTCTTTCTGATAATATGAGTATGAATAAATTGAACAGATTATCAATAAATGTAGTCCGCACCACGATAACTTAACACTCGCCATTTTATTGAAGTAAATTTGTTACAAAAACAGTCAGTTCGCAATACCATTCACCGACGGAAGAATAATTACGTCCCCCTCCGAAGAATAATTACGTCCCCCTCTATCCTTTCTTCAGTTATTTCAAGAACGCTGAAAATGACATCGTGGTGCAGATAAAACTGCTCAAGTGAACACCTTATCGATAATAATGGATACTAGACGATAAAAATAAAGACGGTAACGTTATAAAACCACGAAACTAAACTGAAAGAGTTACAAGCAGCCAGGGAAGGAGCGATGAACACACATCAAAAAAGTTGTGCATCACCCCGGTTCCTACAGCTTCTCAAGATAGACGTTGACTGTGGATATTGTATCGCAGACACAGTCCCTTTGAATGTTCAGAGATGTCACTAAACCCGCCCAAAGATGTGAACAACCATGCATGAGCAGCGCCTATTAGACGGAGGGGGTCCGACAGCCGATCTGTACCAGTCATTCCACCAGGAGGGAGGTACACAGCTCGTGTCGTCAGTAGTTCAACCGTGCCTGGACGGTCAATACCGTAGTTCGATCGCGTCCGCGTTGTTACTTTGTGTTAGGAAGGGCTCTCAATAAGGTTCAAATGGCTCTGAGCACTATGGGACTCAACTGCTGAGGTCATTAGTCCCCTAGAACTTAGAACTAATTAAACCTAACTAACCTAAGGACATCACAAACATCCATGCCCGAGACAGGATTCGAACCTGCGACCGTAGCGGTCTTGCGGTTCCAGACTGCAGCGCCTTTAACCGCACGGCCACTTCGGCCGGCCTCTCAATAAGGGAGGTGTCCAGGTGTCTCGGAGTGAACCAAAGCGATGTTGTTCGGACATGGAGGAAATACAGAGAGACAGGAACTGTCGATGACATGCCTCGCTCAGACCGCCCAAGGGCTACTACTGCAGTAGATGACCGCTACCTACGGATTATGGCACGGAGGAACCCTGACAGCAACGCCGCCTTGTTGAATAATGCTTTTCGTGCAGCCACAGGACGTCGTGCTGCGACTCAACCTGTGCGCAATAGGCTGTATGATGCTCAACTTCACTCCCGACGTCCGTGGCGAGGTCAAACTTTTCAACCACGACAGCATGCAGCGCGGTACAGATGGGCCCAACAACATGCCGAATGGACCGCTCAGGATTGGCATCACGTTCTCTTCGCCGATGAGGGTCGCATATACCTTCAACCAGACAATCGTCGGAGACGTGTTTGGAGGCAACCCGGTCAGGCTGAATACCTTAGACGCGACAATTCACGTCCCCATCGTGCACATCTTGTGAATGACTTCCTTCAGGATAACGACATCGCTCGACTAGAGTGGCCAGCATGTTCTCCAGACATGAACCCTACCGAAAATGCCTGGGATAGATTGAAAGTGGCTGTTTATGGACGACGTGATCCATCAACCACTCTGAGGGATCTACGCCGATTCGCCGTTGAGGAGTGGTACAATGTGGACCAACAGTGCCTTGATGAACTTGTGGATAGTATGCCACGACGAATACAGGCATGCATCAATGCAAGAGGACGTGCTACTGGGTATTAGAGGTAGCTGTGTGTGCGGCAGTCTGGATCTCCATCTCTGAAGGTCTCCCTGTGTGGTGGTCAACATACAATGTGTGGTTTTCATGAGCAATAACAATGGCGTAAATGATTTTTATGTAGAGGTTCCGGAACTCTCGGAACCGAGGTGAGGCAAAACATTTTTGATGTGTCTATTACAACTGACATACGCGAATGCACGAGTTATGTACTGGGTGTAAGTGAAGATATTTCTATTGGTGACCGAGGACGGTGTACTGAACAACATTACATTATTAATTACATCGTTTGCAGACTAACAAGTATAGCTATTACAAGTCACATGTTTTTACGTTTGGGTACTACCTCCACACATTCGCGGCACACGCAAGCAATTAAAGATTACTTTCCTCTCTGGAACAGGTCAGCTATTGAAGCATCGATGCATAGAGGTAAAATGGTAGTCTATAACGACAGTATAATCCACTTCACGGTGCAGTTACGTCCGTGATGAAAACATCAGGCCGTAAAGGTCCTCAGCTCGTGGTCTATTGGCTAGTGTTGCTACCTCTGGATCACAGAGTCTCGTCCCGGACAGGGTGTGGATTTTCTCTGCCCGGGGACTGGATGTTCGTGTTGTCCTTATAATTTCATCCTCATCATCATCATTCTTGACAGTAGCTAGATTGGACCGTGTAAAAAATTGGACTGTGTAAAAATTAAGGCTTTTTAGGGGCGCCGGTGACCGCGCAGTTGAGCGCATCACAAATCAAACACCTTCACCATCATCAGGTCGTAAAGTCTGTGACGTGATCGTGGGAATACTGTTCGACGCAGAGGAAAAGCAACCAACACACTGATTTATTAATTTACCACATAAGAAATATCTGTACTTATACCCGTCACACCCTGTACATAGTTTGACAAAAAAGGGAAACACACAGAAGGGAGGAGAAAATGAAATGACATTTCACAGATTGAGAGGACAAATGACATAGTTACTACAGCAGAATGCTGAAGACTAGACGGGTAACTCCCGTAACTAATGAGGAGGTACTGAATAGAATTGGGGAGACAACCTGACCAAAAGAAGGCACTGGTTGACACAACACATTTTGAGACATTAATGGACCATCAGTTTAGTACTGAAAGGAATTGTGGGGAGTAAAAATCGTAGAGGGGGACCAGTAGATGAATACAACAAGTAGATTCTGAAGGATGTAACTTGCAGCAGCTAGTCAGAGATAAGAGGCTCACATTGGATAGAGCAGCAAGGTGAACTGCCTCAAACCAGTCTTTGGACTGAACACCACAACAACAGCATGATGTTGTTTAAGTGGTTACAACGTCGAGTCAAAATTGCGACGATCCTGGTAGTATGAACCCATTTATCAGTATGACGTTGCACCCTCTCTGGTCAGGATGCAAGCACTGAGTCTGTTGAGAAGTGTGCCATAAACACATTGCATCCTCTCTTGAGGACAGATGGCTCACAACTGCTGTAACTGGTCTTTTACATCGTGGATACTGGCTCTAGGATGGAGTCGAGATCTGAGCTGGTCCCAAACATGCGCTGTCAAGGACAGATCTGGGGCTCTTGCTTGCCACGGGAATTATTCAACATCATGCAATCAGTTCATTGACAGATGTAACATGTGTGGGTGATCCTTGCCGTTTTCAAAAATGGCACGACCCTACTGTGACATGAGGGGTAACACACGAGGACACATGATGTCCGACACGTACTTTTATGCCATCTGATGTGAGGCAATCACTACTAGCTGTGTCCTGACGTCATATTCGATGATTCCCTGCGCCATGACGTTGGAAGTAACATAGCGGTGCCTTTCCAAAACACTGGAAGAATATGGCATTTCCCAAGGTTGCTAATCATCGTTGAACACAGTACGACGCCATTCATCAGCAGTCCTAGAGTCCTAGTCAAAGCACCACTCCAAATGCAGCCGTTTGTACTGCGTTGTTAATGGCAATCTACAACTAGGAGAGCAATCTTTTGTCCACCTGCTGCTAGTCTCTGACCAGTCATAAGGAATGACACAGGAAATGGCAGCGAGTCCATTACTTGTTGTCGGATGGCAGGCACAGACTGAACGGGTTACGATGTACTTCATACACGATACGACGATCCTCTCTTGTGGTGGTCGAAGGAATCTTGACGACGAGTATGCTTGCCCTCACATTTCCAAAAAGTCCAACATTGTCCACTGTTACATTCAAATGCCCAAAAGGTCTGTATATTGCACGATTCGACCATCTGGCGAAATGGAGACCCACAGCGAAGGTTCTTTCAAACTTCGGTAGGTGCTGATAATGCTGTCTCAAGTGAGTACACGGCATTTACTCTGATCACTCAAAATATGACGCATTTCAAGCTTCTTATACTCTGTTGTGCCACAGCTATTTTACTTGGCATGGCTGAATAGAATATAGACGCCGCCATATTTGACGTAAGAGCTCCACGGAAACGGGTCAGACTGGTGCCGGCCAGGCAACGTTACATCAGATGCGACCTTTTGTTACAAAAAATACTGTCACCACAGCTTCGGGCAGTTAGCATGTTGCCAGTTCCAAGAAGGAGTCAAAGTATTATTGATGCAATGAGGAGGCGACCAGCTCTGGTGTTTGTTCCCTGATTGCTGCACAACTGAACCGTAACTCTGTTGTCGCTTACGTGATGGGAATCAATATCTTGGCAAAACAGGGACGAACCAAGCAGATATAAATCTTGATGGTGTTGAGACAGCAACCAGCCACACATTTATTTTCAGTTTCTTTATTCAAAGCCGGCCATGGTGGCCGAGCGGTTCTAGGCGCTTCAGTCTGGAACCGCGCGACCGCTACGGTCGCAGGTTCGAATCCTGCCTCGGGCATGGATGTGTGTGATGTCCCTAGGTTAGTTAGGTTTAAGTCGTTCTAAGTTCTAGGGGACTGGTGACCTCAGAAGTTAAGTCCCATAGTGCTCAGAGCCTTTATTCAAAAGTTACCTGTTTCGATTGATCGTCAAACGGTTTTCATGCTTTCATTAGAACATGTGGAGCGTTTTTTTTTTTTTACAGATTAACTGTCCTAAAATATAAATAATACATTATTATAAGCACGGCACACAGATGGTTGCGTTACAGATTTGCAATGGAGTGACTTACGTGAAATGTCTATTTGGAGTGTTAGTTTTCATAGTTTTCGTCCAACAGATGTGAATACATTCCCACTGCATTCTTATCGTTGCACACGTAAATTTTTCTCACTGAACACTTTAGATTTGTCACAGAACAGATTTCTAACATGCACCACATGTTTGATACATACAAAGTGGTTACAACCATATGAGTGTCAAAGATGCTATGATATGTGGTAACATTATAAAGATGTCCCATGTTTGGAAAAAGATCATATATTCACGCCTTTTACGCTAGTACAGAGAAACATTGATTTTGTGAGTTTTAGAGCGAATACTGTTCCATTATTTATAAAGATGCTAATGTCAAAGAGAGATTTTTTTAGTGCTGTATAGGTAAGACAATATATTGTTTATTGACGTTTAGCGTCATTGTAACTGTAGTAACATATAAATTTGCTACTTGATCTGCATATAGGTGAAGGAATATCATTTGCTTTGGAGGGTGGAAAAAATTTTTGGAAATTTTTCAGGAAAGGGGAGTTAGGTAACTCGGTTTGTTCATTAAGGATATAGTCTGGGGTGCTGTTTTTGTGTGTGTGTATTTCTGTTCTTCTAATATGTTCATAGTGGCTCCTTTTTGTGCTAGATATATAATTTTTAAGTTGTTGTCAATGTTTATCACTGAATGGTTTTCTTCTGCAGCATGGGCTGCAAATGCAGATTTGTTCAAGTTGCCAAGCCTTAAATCCTCAATGTCTTCTTTGTTTCCAACTTCATAACTTCTGCCTGTCTGTCCAGTGTAGAATTTTGGGCACGTATCGCATTAGATTTTGTATATTCCTGATTTACTGTAGGGTCTCTTGGAGGTATTTACGAGGGCAGTTCAATAAGTAATGCAACACATTTTTTTTCTGGAACAGGGGTTGTTTTATTCAGCATTGAAATACACCAGGTTATTCCCCAATCTTTTAGCTACACAACACTATTTTTCACCGTAATCTCCATTCAATGCTACGGCCTTACGCCACCTTGAAATGAGGGCCTGTATGCCTGCACGGTACCATTCCACTGGTCGATGTCGGAGCCAACGTCGTACTGCATCAATAACTTCTTCATCATCCGCGTAGTGCCTCCCACGGATTGCGTCCTTCATTGGGCCAAACATACGGAAATCCGACGGTGCGAGATCGGGGCTGTAGGGTGCATGAGGAAGAACAGTCCACTGAAGTTTTGTGAGCTCCTCTCGGGTGCGAAGACTTGTGTGAGGTCTTGCGTTCTCATGAAGAAGGAGAAGTTCGTTCAGATTTTTGTGCCTACGAACACGCTGAAGTCGTTTCTTCAATTTCTGAAGAGTAGCACAATACACTTCAGAGTTGATCGTTTGACCATGGGGAAGGACATCGAACAGAATAACCCCTTCAGCGTCCCAGAAGACTGTAACCATGACTTTACCGGCTGAGGGTATGGCTTTAAACTTTTTCTTGGTAGGGGAGTGGGTGTGGCGCCACTCCATTGATTGCCGTTTTGTTTCAGGTTCGAAGTGATGAACCCATGTTTCATCGCCTGTAACAATCTTTGACAAGAAATTGTCACCCTCAGCCACATGACGAGCAAGCAATTCCGCACAGATGGTTCTCCTTTGCTCTTTATGGTGTTCGGTTAGACAACGAGGGACCCAGCGGGAACAAACCTTTGAATATCCCAACTGGTGAACAATTGTGACAGCACTACCAACAGAGATGTCAAGTTGAGCACTGAGTTGTTTGATGGTGATCCGTCGATCATCTCGAACGAGTGTGTTCGCACGCTCCGCCATTGCAGAAGTCACAGCTGTGCACGGCCGGCCCGCACGCGGGAGATCAGACAGTCTTGCTTGACCTTGCGGCGATGATGACACTCGCTTTGCCCAACGACTCACCGTGCTTTTGTCCACTGCCAGATCACCGTAGACATTCTGCAAGCGCCTATGAATATCTGAGATGCCCTGGTTTTCTGCCAAAAGAAACTCGCTGTTTGCAACGCACATCCGTTACAGACGCCATTTTAACAGCTCCGTACAGCGCTGCCACATGTGGGAAGTCAATGAAACTATACGAGACGAAGCGGGAATGTTGGAAAATATTCCACAAGAAATTTCCGGTTTTTTCAACCAAAATTGGCCGAGAAAAAAAAGTGTTGCATTACTTATTGAACTGCCCTCGTACATCATGGATTACTTTTTGTTGTAATTCATTATTTGTGGGAAAGCTGATTCTGATATTTTTATTTTTAAATAAGTTTGCGATTTGGTATGATAGTGGGCCAAGACGAATGCAGTCTGATAGCCGCCAGCTTCAAGAGAGGAGTACGCTGACCATCGAGGTGAAACGAGTCTGCAAGTTGCCGTCACTGGATGCGGTGTTGCTGGCCTTAGGCCTGACATCAGCAATGAGTCTGATGCTGCTGACTTAGCACCTTTCACCTAGTGAGCCACCAGCGGGCCTATATCCAGCTGCTGCCAGCATCCAGTTCTGGAGGTCAACGGTTCGGGCCAGGGTTCGTGCAGCTGCTCAACCGCCTCCACATGTGTGGGAAAACTCTGGTGCTATCTGCCTCCGCTTGCGTGGGCGGGCACTGTTTCTGAGAGCAGTTCTCTCCGCGCTCGGTCCACGTAGTCCACGCGCCCCAGCCGCCTCTACTCCGTGTGGCTGTCATTACGTGCCGCCCCTCGCTCCTGGAATCAGCGCCCTAGCCGTGCCGCTGACGTCATTTCTGCTGAGCGACGCTGCGAGCTGCCGCCAACTACAGGCAGCTTACTGAAAGCAGCACCTCCTTGCCGACAGTGCACAGCTTTCGCCTTGGGGGGCGTTGCCACCTCCGAGTGCAGTTTCGACTGTTGTAATTTGCTGTGCGAAAGGTGAATGCTTACTATTAGTATTTTCATGACATACGTCGGACAACAACCAGCAGGCCGACCGGAGTGGCCGTACCGTTCTAGGCGCTACAGTCTGGAATCGAGCGACCGCTACGGTCACAGGTTCGAATGCTGCCTCGGGCATGGATGTGTGTGATGTCCTTAGGTTAGTTAGGTTTAATTAGTTTTAAGTTCTAGGCGACTGATGACCTCAGAAGTTAAGTCGCATAGTGCTCAGAGCCATTTGAACCATTTTGAACAACCAGCAATTTATCCTCGCTTTACTGCTATCCTGCCCAGGGTTGAGAACTATTGGCTTTCTGACCTCAGACAACCCAGTTGCATCGCCCTCAGTAGAGGCCACTCACTCCCGACCTCTACAGTACCCTCCATACCTTTTAAGAACACTAAACACGAACAACACTAATGCACTCTGGTGGCCGTTCTGCCTATCACAGAGAATTGCAGCTCCAATCACTTGCATATCCGCCAATCAGTGTGCCTGTATATCCGATGGTATCTTCTGAGCCATCCCTTATTTGTAAAATATATATTAAAAATATAGAGAGTTTCAACTAAGCTGTTTACCCCAGATATTTCTTGAACAGCTAAGTATCGTAATTTTGTTTTCACCCAGATGAACTGGAAGAAGTTCATCACTAAATGACGTTAATCCACTTTTCACAGCTGTATTTATCATAGAGATACATTTACCACCTTCGGTTTTTCAAATGAAACTTTAGTAATTTCTGCTGCTGGTACTGTAGTTCTAAAACAGGCGAATTCAACGGCGTTTCACTCTTTAAAATCCGATAAGTAGTTTCGGAGAAGTTCTAATACTGAAAACTTTAGGGCTAATTTGTGTTGAACATGTATTGCATGGAAGTTCGTTTCGTTATCTGTCAAATCATGCTTATGGTGCGCTCCCGCTAGACATAGCTGAGAGTCTGCTTACAAAATCGGAATAATGGAGAAATGTTTAATTTAAAAGTGATACTAATAGCCACTTGACTACATGTGGTTGTACAAGTACACCAACTGGAAGGTAAAGGAAGTGTCATCTCAGGATGATTCGCCACTTAACTACGGTAACGGTTCTGCTCTTGGGCGCTGACAACCTCGCCGCTGAGCGCCCGTGCATTCCAAAAACAACAACAACTGTTCTCTTGTTTCTGCTACAGCGTTCAAAGAAAGGTGCATGTAAAAAGCGAATAGATTTGTAACATAGGGAAGTGCAAAATTAACAACAACGACAGCAGAAAATAGAAAATCACAAGATACTGTGGCCATTAACATTTCCTTAAATTCATTTACTTAATAAGGTATTGGAAATGCCCATCATTTACTGCAATACACTTTTGTAGCCGTTGGTGCAAGGACTTCTGCACAGACTCAAGAGACGCGTTCGATATCATTGCACATGCTGCGACAATGCGATGTTTTAAATCCTCGTGCATAAATTTCATGTTTGAGTTTGCCGCAGAGAAAGAAGTCGAGTGCCATCAAATAAGGCGAACGTGAATGCCAACTGATAACGCCTTCAAATCCTGCCCAGAGACCAGGAAGAGCTGGGTGAGCGCTTTCATAGCCACAAGAGGGTAATGAGCCGGGCAGCCGTCGTGCTGGTACCACGTACTTTTACATACTTTAAGTTGTACTTCCTCTAGGAGAGCCAGTAGCACTTCGGCAAGAAATTGCCCGTAGCTTCTGCCCATTAAAGTTTCTTCGGTGAAGACCAGTCTCTTACAAGAGGAGGCCACGACGTTTGGAACGCGGATTTACTGCAAACTTGGTACACTCGTAGTACTCCATGACGACAACAAAATGTGTAATCAGTAGCGCGTACTTCTGAAGTGTTATTGAGAAAATCGCAAGATAATTTCGGTCGTCAAATATATACCTGCGCGTGGCCATTTTTACAATGAAGCTGCGGCAGCCGAGCAATAAAAAGTGGTTAGCGTTCAAGCACCGTAATTGCTGGATAGATGGATCGAGTCCTGATCGTCAGTTTTTTTTATTTTCAACACGTCATTTTCTTTACTATTTATATCACAATTGATATAATGGGAAAAATACGTGTGATCGGATGAACTTTTATTGAATTTACAATGTTGTTTGGCTGTCTACAAATTTTTATTATGACAAATAATATAATATTCATAACTTTATGTTTTCCATGTTTTGGCCGGCCGCGGTGGTCTAGTGGTTCTAGGCGCGCAGTCCGGAACCGCGGGGCTGCTACGGTCGCAGGTTCGAATCCTGCCTCGGGCATGGATGTGTGTGATGTCCTTAGGTTAGTTAGGTTTAAGTAGTTCTAAGTTCTAGGGGACTGATGACCACAGAAGTTAAGTCCCATAGTGCTCAGAGCCATTTGAACCATTTTTTTCCCATGTTTTGACGAAAAATACCATCCTGCAACTTGTACTCGTAATGTCGAAAGCGACGATTTATTGTACATCTTTCGAAAGGCCTGTGTGCCGGCCAAAACTTGTAGGTAACAAGTAGTTTCGGGCTCCTTCCAGGTATAAGGGATTTCTCAAATCACGGACAAGCAAACATTTTCAGTATCACTTTATGCGTTTGGTCGTTTACTAGTCGATAATTATGAATATTATGTTATTTGTGATAGTAAAAATTTGTAGACAGCCAAATAAAATTGTAAATTTAATAAAAGTTCATCCGATTACACGTATTTTCCCATTATATCATTTGTAATATAAATAGTAAAGAAAGTGACTGTGTTGAAAGTGAAAAAAGAAACTGACGAACGGCACTCGATCCATCGATCCAGCGATTACGGGGCTTGAAAGCTAACCACTCGGCTTCCGCTGCTTCATGGTAAAAATAGCCATGCGCAGGTTATATTTGACGAGCGAAATTATCTCGCGATTTTCTCAATAACACAAGTTTGCAGTAAATCCGCGTTCCAAACGTCGTGGGCCCCCCTTGTTAGTCTCCAGTAGTCGCACACTAAACGCTCTCACAACACTGCCTCTCATTTCCAACCTGCCTCAGCCGGTGATAATTCTCAATAGTGCATATTTCTTGCATTCAGCTTTCCATGATGTGTAAAGGTAGCGTCATCGGTAAAGAGAATTCTTGAAGAAAGAAGCTGTTGTCCTGATGTCGCATCACAACTGAGCGAGAGAATTCCATGCTATGTCTGCGATTCCGCTGCTTAATCTGCTGGTGAAGTGACGTATGATGAGGATGGAAGCTGTTTGAGCGCAAAATGCTAACAATGCCGGGCTGGCGTGTTACACAGGCACTCGCAGATACTGGTGGAGCGACACACAGCTGCCAGAACATCTCTTTCGTTCGCTCCGCCCGTTGCAGGTTTGCTCCGTAACCACTGCATAATATTACAGTCTTGTGACTAGGGCCTGCCTGCATCTCGTGGTCGTGCGGTGGCGTTCTCGCTTCCCACGCCCGGGTTCGATTCGCAGCGGGGTCAGGGATTTTCTCTGTCTCGTGATGGCTGGGTGTTGTGTGCTGTCCTTAGGTTAGTTAGGTTTAAGTAGTTCTAAGTTCTAGGGGACTTATGACCACAGCAGTTGAGTCCCATAGTGCTCAGAGCCATTTGAACCATTTTTGACTAGGGCCTGCCGTCGGGTAGACGTTCGCAGTGTGCAAGTCTTTCGATTTGATGCCACTTCGGCGATTTGCGCGTCGATGGGGATGAAATGATGATGATGATTAGGACAACACAACACCCAGTCCCTGAGCGGAGAAAATCTCCGACCCAGCCGGGAATCGAATCCGGGCCCTTAGGATTGACATTTTGTCGCGCTGACCACTCAGCTACCGGGGGCGGACAATATTACAGTGACCACATAGTAACAATTTTTTGCAGATTCACTGAATTGTCTTTCTTGTCGGGCACCGTGTGTCGGGATACAGTTGCGTATAGAACTTAAATCTCCTCTTCACATTTCTTCTTCATTCTCCGTAAAGGAGTAGCATATCTAGTTTCTCTTGGCTTGTGAAAGACATTTATATTTTCAAACTAACGAGCAATTGACAATCAGAATGAAGGCTACATTTTCCCTGTGCCCATTTTATAGCGGTATTGCGGTGGTGCAATACTTTTTCGCCCTTACTCGACGTGACGTATTTCGTTACATTGGTGTGAAATCACCAACTTTCGCGTAAGACAGAAATGGGATTCCTGTTCATAACAGATGAATCATTTGTCCGAAAATAGTAATCTGGTCTTAAAGAGCGAAACGGCGTTGAATTTCTCTTGGGGAGCACTTTCCCGCTAAACGCAAAGGTCAAAAGTTCGAGTCTCAGTGCGGCACACAGTTTTAATCTGCTGCGAAGTTTCACATCAGTGCACACATCGCTGCAGAGTGAAACATTCATTTTGGATCTATCACAAACGTCTTAACGATACATTCCCCGTAGTGCTTTTTTTGTTAGTAATTTGTTCTCAGATCGCAAATTAAGCTTAGCAGTTCACTTAGTGGTAGAGGTCTTCCTATCAGAGAAAACATTCCTGATGCCTCTGCACTCCTGCTATATGGAGATCGACTCCGAGAGCGGCAGCGATATTGTTTCTGTGGCACGTAATTCCGCTTTCGGCTTCCGCGACCGCAGGGGAAGGCCGTTGGCGTTCTGCACGCTGCAGTACGTAAATCCCGACTTGGCAAGTGGATCGGGAGTTAAGTGTCTCATTACTGGTGCTTAAATACACCCGTTCAAGTATAAAATTGTTGCCTCGCTTTCTGTACGTAAAATTCGAATGAAGTTAAGTTTTTAAAGCAAGTTTTCAGTTTTATCATAAGAGTACATTTTTTATTAATTCGAATCACTTTTAACCGTTTCCTCGCATTCAGTTCACGTAAGAATGATTTTTACGTGATACTTTACCTCGACTTTAAACTATTCTATCTCGACACGGATGAAGATCAATGGATAATAGAAATTTCATTTTGACTGTATACATTTATGTACCTTCGTGCAAAGCTTCAACCGATCCGTACAAGTTTAAGGTATAGAAATGGCATGTTTCAAGAACCTCCCAGAATAACGCGTTTGTTGCACGTAAAACCCAAACAAAGCAAGATTTTTTCAAACGGTTAAAATTTACCTTACACGAAGGTCGAATACACCAGTGGCAAATCTGAACCATCAGTTTCGCTGCAGTCCGGAGTTATTTAAGGGTGACCGGTTTTTCATGTAAAACCCGAACGGTCGTTAGTCATTAGTTGAGCATTGCTTTCAGCACAGTTCTCATGTTTTGCAAAAAGAGTTAATCGATTCGCACTATTTGCCTGGTCGCCAGCTACGGTTCGTTGTTGAAACCGTGCTTCATATATTGTAACATAGCTACAGCAAGACGGCTGTTCAAATGGCTGAACAGAAGGCAGCTGGTCCGGGCTAAACGAAAAGCTTTTCACCCTAAGTTCCTAGCTCAATTATGAAACGAGCAACAGGACCTCCCCTTACCACAATTCTGCGCGCCGCCTTCCCAAACGTATTTGTTGCGATTACATGTTCGAAGTCCATCGAGACTTACAACCCGAGTGCAGACATTGGGAGAACAGGCTCAACTCTGTGTGTGTGTGTGAACAGAGAGCAGGGGTGCGTGTCGAGGCGTGACGTCACGTGACGTCACGGGCTGGCGCCCACCCGGCTGTTCACCTCGCTCTCCCCGGCATCGCGAAGCCACGTCCACTTTTCTGTGACGCTCATTATTCGCGGCCACAGGAGCACCGATGTGGTGGTGGCTCGAGACACGTAGTTGCTGCATTCCAACATCTGTGCAGCGCTCGAGTTCCATCAGCTCCGAATAGGATACGCTCTGAGCTATCCGAGCACGAATGACGACCCGCCCTCCCATCCAGCCCCCCCCCCCCCCCCTCCCAAAGCCTCACTTCCGCAAGTGACTCTTGTAGTGTCTGCCAAGCTTCAACGCAAAGTTTAAGATTCGAGTCCCGGTTCCAGCACACAGTTTAAGTCTGCCAGCAAGTTTCAAGTCAGCGCGCACTCCGCTGCAGAGTAAAAATTCAATCTGGAATATACACTCCGTTCCCGACGAGGCCTTTTTATAGCAAGATCTGCACGTATATTCTGTAAAATCGCTGGAAATTACTTGGTAGAAGCGGCAATAGATAATTTACAAAATAAATGAAAATAGTTTAACACAATCAGTTTTATGTAAGACCAGCTATTACCCTCATGCAGATTGGTGCACAAGTGCTCATGTTGGGAAACATTTATAAGGAAGTGGAATACGGAGAAGGCTGTGATAGAAAAATTTTCATTATAAGTTAATTTTCCTATTAGTCACGTCCGTCATAAATATGGTTAAGTAACCGAAGATACTTATTTGTATTTACATCTACATATACAGGGTGTTTCCGTAAGAGCGTTCAAAAACTTAACAGGACGTAGAGAATGCTCCACTGAACAATTTGAGGTAGAGAAGCCAGCTTAAGGAGGTATGGAAGTAAACTTGTCTAACACTTTGCCTTGCGTTACTGTTTTCTAGCTTATTTACAGCTAACACGTACTGTCTTGTTTATTTACATGTACATTCTTTACTTCCTGCGAGGAGACAAGGAGGACGAGCCTGATTACTAGGAAGTCATGATGCAGGTTTTGTTTACTTTACTTGTCCATAAAGTGTGTCTGTTGCATCGTACTTATATTGTCCCATGACAGAACGTGCTGTGAGTCAACGACAGACCCATTCATTACTCAGCGCTATTCAAAGACGTACAGTACAATACGATGGAGCAGTACCGATACAGTTTCGCAGAACTCACTGACATGCAACTTGCATAAGGGGAGGTATGTTGCAATGCTCTCACTGCTGGAAGGCCATACAGGGAACGATTTATCAACAGGCATCAGCCGTCACGATGAGTGTTTATTTCTCTCAAGGGACGAATGCGGGAAACTGGTTCATTGGAAAGAAAAAACAAGGGACCTGGCAACATGATGACCACTCACACGCCCAATTGTGAAGAGGAGGTGCTGCGCCCGATTGTGAAGAGGAGGTGCCTGAAAGTGTTGCAGCGGACCCCACTAGAAATAATCGTCGTATTGTACGTGAAATGAGCGCTGCACGTACTAGCGTGTGGCGAAGTATGCACGAACAACGATTACACCCATCTCACCCATAACGAGTCCGTGCAATGCTTGTGACTGACTCTGCACCAAGACCGGCCCGAGTGGCCGAACGGTTCTAGGCACTACAGTCTGGAACTGCGCGACCGCTACAGTCGCAGGTTCGAATCCTGCCTCGGGCATGGATGTGTGTGATGTCCTTAAGTTAGTTAGGTTTAAGTAGTTCTAAGTTCTATGGGACTGATGACCTCAGCAGTTAAGTCCCATAGTGCTCAGAGCCATTTCTGCACCAAGGGTTGCATAGTGGTTGCTCCAACAATGGATTCATTGACCAGATTTCCTCCAAATTGTGCTGTTTACTGACTAGGCCTCATTTCATCGTGACGGTATTTCGAACAGCAGGAACAGTTATGTGTGGGATGTGGAAAACCCTCACGCTATAGTAGAGGCACACCTTCAGTTACGTTTTGCTGTGAATATCGGGGCCGGCATTGTAGGCGACAATGTCATTAGGCCATATCTTCTACTTGGCCGTCTGAATGACCATCTGTACTTCAGGTTCGTGCAAAAAGCTCTACCTGAGCTGTTGGAGAACGTACCTTTGGCTGCTCGTGAGAGGATGTGGATACAACATGACTGTACACTGCCTCAGTTCAGTGTGGATGTCCGCAACCATCTCAGTGCTGTATTTCCTGTTGGCTGTATCGGAAGGGGAGGTCCTATTCCATGGCTGCGAGGTCATGTGACCTGAATCCCCTTTATTATTTCCTACGGGGATATCTAAAGTCACTTGTGTATGAGATCCCGGTGGATACAGAGATGGAATTAGTAGCCAGAATTGTAGCTGCCTGTGGCGTGATTCGAAACACACCAGGGATATTTGTCAGAGTGCGTTAAAATCCTGTTCGCCGATGTCATGCTTGCATCGAGGCTGATGGCCGTCAGTTTCAGCGGATTTTATAAGATACAGTACAAATAGTACGTTCATTGTGCAAACGGTGGTATTTGCAGTTAACTGCAACTAATTGTAAATAAAAAAGTACACAGTAATGTGATTTTATTCCTATTATCTGCTTAAGCTGGCTTCTGCTACCCCAAGTTCCCTACCTCAAATTGTTCGGTGGAGCATCTTCTATGCCCTTTTAAATTTTTTCACGCTCTTACGCAGAGGCCCTGTATAGGGTCAAATTGAAACAGGTGACAGTGGGTCCACAGCCGACTATATTGAGACAGGGAATGAATGGTCGGAAATGCATATTTATTGTGTTATGGAAATACACAGCGTACACCGCATAATAACAACGTAGCTCATAGTAACTGTTCAAAGCGAGTATCGCCAGTCCCAAAGAATTCATGGCAACGGCGCACGCAGTTCTGTTGCATAATCGCAAAGATCCCTGGTGTCTGTTGTACACTGGAAGATACAGCGGATGACAGCGTACACCTGTCGCCACCAAACAGACACGCTGTACACAACTTAGCTCATAGCACGTGTGCCATGTGACGAATGCCTACATCTCGTTGGCACATTAACCTGTGCCACACGCACACAACTACCACTGTTGCCAGATGTCCATTGCATCAGACAGCTTGTCATGTGTCGATGGTGAGCTGAGTTACTGAGAACGGTGTATCACGTGTTGTCAAAGACGGAGCGTTAGTCGCGACGAGAGTTGGCAGACATACGTTTAATGCACGGTGCAGTATGATGAAGTGCCCCTAAAGCAGAACGAATGTACAGAGAACGCTTTCCCAGCAGGAACAAGTTTATCTTCTTGGATATCAACTTACGAGAGGCTGGGTTGTTCACACCGCAGAGTGCCGCCAAGGTTCCTCCCAAGACATGTCCGAACACCAGACTTGGAGGATATAGTACTGGGTCGTATGTCCGGCCACCCAGCAATAAGCAGCCGTCAACATGCCCGTGAAACGCACACTTCGAAGGAATCAGTGTGGAGCATACTGGTGAAACAGGCATCACAGCACTATCATAAAGAATATATATAAGCATTGAGACCAACGGATCCTAAGACCCGAATTCACTACTTTCAATGGGGTATCCACCGCAATGCTGCAGTGCCATCCGTGATGGTGTTTACAACAGCTGCGAAAGCCATATCTGGAAGGAAGACAATCCCCACGCCACCCACATTGGTGACCGCCAGCAACAAGTCTCTGTTAACGCACGGTCCTAATAGGACCTTATTTGCTGCCTCCCCTTTTGAATGGTCAGCGTTATATGGTGTTTCTGCGAGATGTGCTGCCATAGTTCTTGGAGACTGTACCTCTTGTCCACGAAAGGGTTTCAAGAAGACGGTGCACCAGCCTACTCCGATGTTAACGTCCACGAGCACCTGCACATCATGTACCCTCATCCTTGGACTGAAAGGGGAGATCCTGTCCCATGACCAGCGTGATCACCGGATCTCACACCTTTGAACTTCTTTCTCTATGGCTACGTCAAGACGTGGTGTATGAAACCCCGGTAGAAATGGATGAAGGCCTGCTTGTTAGGGCACAAGCTGCCTGTCTCTTGGTACAAGAGACACCAAGGATCTTTGAGAGAGTGCGACAGAATTTCTCGCGCCGTTGCATGCATGCACTGAGACTGGCGGTCGACGTTTCGAACAACTGCTATGAGCTACGTTGTTGTTATGTTATGTACGCTGTGAGCGTCCATGACACAATAAATATGTATTTCCGACCATTTGTTCCCTGTCTCAATGTAGTCGGTTATGGATCCACTATCACCTGTTTCAATTTGACCCTAAAGGTTTGAGACACCCTATATATTCTGTAAGACAGTGCACTTTGCACAATCGCAGTCGTGTTCCCTCGACATACGCAGTGATGGAATAATTATTGTTGGTACACCTCCTTACACTCTCTTAATCTCTCCTGCGTTACTCGAGATTTACAATGGAGGCAACAGAATTGTTCACTTCTGTTCTCTACAAGATGACCAAGTGAGAGGGCAACGTATCGTTTTTACAAGAGGCGATATAGACTTTTGATCTGCAAAACAATACTCGCAAAAATTAGTGCTCTGAATAAAAGTTAGTCTGTCCTAGGAGACATCACCCTGATATCGTGTAACACAGCCTTGATGATTGCCTCAATCCAGAGCGAGAGATAATCGACAAGTTTCTTCATGTGTTCCGTATCCAGCTGAACAGCCTCATTAGTTAATAAAATCCGCAAAACTGCCAAATTGCGGGAAAATTGACTGCAGTGATGTGGTACTTCACTCGTTATTCCAAATATTTACGCACGTTTTCTATGAGATTAGAATCCCGTTATTTAGCTCTGGTGTGTTAGGGTGCCTGAATGTCGTCAAACCAGGAACGTATCAGTGCAGCCATGTGTACACGGCTGTTCACATCGTGGAAGACGCAGCTGTTTATAACAAACTCATTATGAAGATGCAGAAGAAAGGGCAACGCTTGATCACCAATAATGTTGAAATAAATTTCATGGTTCATGTGTTGGGCACGAATGGGTATAAGTCATAGTCGGAAACCACACGCAAAGCATCAAGGCAGTCGGTTATATCGAAAAAGCGCAGTAAGATGGGTCAACTTGGATATACGACACATTAGCAGAAACAAGCTATTGTGTGTGGACGTGCCCATGACTACACAGTGAATGAAGTTGCCCGAATAGCTGGTGTATTAACGCGGACTGTACAGCGTATATGCAAAAGGGGGGGGGGGATGTACACCACTCACAATAGTACAACACGCGTAAGCACAATGGACGTAAAAATATCCTAAACGACGGGAACCGGAGTCGAATGTCGCGCCTCATCAATGAAAACTGGTTTCAAATCACAGAAATTGCTGCATGTCCATCTCAACCAATTTCCGACTCGTATTTGAAAAGGGACCTGCATACAAAGGACGTTGGGGTCGGGTATCTTGCGAAAGGCGATTCTTCACAGAGGCACGTAAAGTTACAAGTGTTCAGTGGGCCAAAAAACACAGGAGATGGACATTAGCTGACTGGAAGCAGGTATTGTGATCTTTTCAAATGATGCAAGGCGTCGGATGCAACAATGAGGCGTTTACTCGCATTCTGTGGAGGATGTAGTTCAGGCCGGAGGTGGTTCTGTGATATTTCGGGTGTGTTTTTCGTACCATGATTGGGACCAAATATTCCGTTTAGCGTGACCATAAAATAAGATTTGATCTCTTTGGTGTTCTTGGCATAATTGATTAAAAGTTGGCTTCCGGATCTTCACTCTAGTAGCTGATTCAATTTTTAGGTACAATATTTCGAAGATCGACCCAACCAGTATGAGTGGAGTCCAGGCAGTGACTTAGCTCGCAGTACTTTACGAATATGATGCGGTCGTTCGTCATAATATTTTGCATAAAATGGAATCAGCTACTCGTCTTCTGTCATACGCAGTGAAGGTCTTTGAGCGCATCACATGTAAAAGGATTCGACAAGTTAAGTGTCGCCATCAATCAATTTGGATTCGTGAAGGACTAAGGGACGGCAAACGCTGTTAGCCTGCTTATTGAAACACACCTCAAGTCAAGGCATCTACACCTTGCATTCCTTGACTTCGAAAAGGTCTTTGAACGAGTGCCACATAATTTGGCCTTCCATGCGAGAATATGGAATACCTGAAGAACTTATAAGATGGGAGAGACTGCTTACTGTGACCCGAAGAGTCGGATAGAGTCTGTAGAGCTAAATAAGGGACCTGGTTTTTCGCCTCCCCTCTTCATCACAGTCATGGATGTGGTCAGAAGAGATCCGTAGAAAATGGGTTTTTGCATATTACTGTGTGCTGGTGATGTGCTATTGTGCTCTGAAGATAACACTGACCTGCAACGTCAAGTTCAAGCCTGGAACGGCAGCCTCAGAGAAACAGGTCTAGGACTCAACGTACAAAAAACGCAGTATCTCACCAGAGATTTAAATGGGTTGGATTCCATCGCAATCAATGCTGTTGACTTCCCAACAACTACTTAGGCTCGACGATTCCTGCTGATATCAATCTCAGCGCAGAAATCTCTAAGCGGGAGAGCAGCCCATTTCTCAAATGGCATTCTGTGGCAGGTATAATCTGTGACCAGAAAATTCTAAACAAGCTTAAATCGAAAATACATCGATGTGTAATCCGTTCAGATCCACTCTATGATACTGAATGAAGGTCTTCAACTAAAGAAATGAGCGACTTTGCTACCATGGAAACAAAAATGCTCAGGTGGACTTCTGGATTAACACTGCTTGATCTTGTCACAAATGATTAAGTTTGTAAGTTATATGGAGCAGCACCAATAGTAAAGGAGAGAAAGTTGTCTACGATGATGGAATCACGTTCTTAGAGCAGACGCAACATTAGTGGCTGACACTGGTTTCAGTTTGAGAGTGAATGGTAAACGGCTAGTAGGGCGACCTAGGCAGTTATGGCTTCACACTCTGCCCGAAGATCTAAAGCTCTATCTCCTATTCCCTGATCAGGCGCAAGATAGGAGAAAATGGCGACGGAGAGCCAAAACAGCGGAGTCCGACAGCCCTTGGGAAAAAATGCCAAGGAAGTATAATAATAATAAGAAGAAGAGGAACAGGAAGGAGAAATTATTCTACTGAACACCCAAAAGCACCTTATCAATTAACCAGAATGCTTGTTCCAACACTCTCGGGGACCAAGTGCTGCACTTTCTTTTACATAGGAGACAGTCTGAGCAGCCTACTTACCAGATGATGCTGTCATTTACTGTCTCATAAAACCATTAGATGATCAGACTAAATTGCAAAACGATTTAGACGAGATACCTGTTATGTTGCGAAAACTGGAAACTATCTCTAAATAATGAAAAGTGTGAAATCATCCAAGTGAATACTAAAAGGAATCCCCTAAATTTCGAATCCTGCCTCGGGCATGGATGTGTGTGATGACCTTAGTTAGGTTTAATTAGTTCTAAGTTCTAGGTGACTGATGACATCAGAAGTTAAGTCGCATAGTGCTCAGAGCCATTTGAACCATTTGAACCCCCAAATTTCCGTTGCACGATAAAAAGCATAAATCTAAATGATGTAAATTCAACTAAATACTTAGGGATTACAATTACGAGTAACTTAAACTGGAACGATCACATAGATAATGTTGTGTGGATAGCAAATCAAAGACTGCGATTTATTGACAGAACGCTTTGAAAATGCAATAGGTCTACTGAAGAGACCGCCTACACTACGTTTGTACGTCCTCGTCTGGATTATTGCTGTGCGGTGTGAGGTCCGCATCAGATATGATTGAAGGAGAACAGAAAAAGTTCAAAGAAGGGCAGCTCATTTTGTATTGGCGCGAAACAAGGGAGAGAGTGCCACGGATGGATTGGCTATCATTAAAGCAAAGGTGATTTTCGTTGCGGCAGGATATTCTCACGAAATTTCAATCAAAGCTGTTGGCGTCCAACTACTTAGGAAGAAATTGTCATTATTATAAAATAAGAGAAATCAGAGTTTGCACAGAAATATTTAAGCGTTTGTTTTTCCCGTGCGCTGTTTGAAAATAAATGTTCAAATGTGCGTGAAATCTTATGGGACTTAACTGCTAAGGTCATCAGCCCCTAAGCTTACACACTACTTAACCTAAAGTAACCTAAGGACAAACACACACACCCATACCCGAGGGAGGACTCGAACCCTCGCCGGGACCAGCCGCACAGTCCATGACTGCAGCTCCTTAGACCGCCCGGCTAATCCCGCGCGGCGCGCTGTTTGAGAGTCGAACGATAGATAAATAGGTTGCAGGTGGTTCGATGAACCCTTTGGCAGGCACTTAATTGGTAATTGCGGACTAATCATGTGGAGGTAGATGCAGATATTTTATGATTATTGTGCTGTAGACACTTCCACCTTCCAAGATGACAACGCCATTATTCACAAGGCTGCACACTTACATTCCTGGTCTGACGAACACTCAGGCTCTCTATCGCACTTCGACTGGTCCGCTAAGTCATCCAACCTTAATCCCACATAAAATGTCTTAGGCTATTTGCAAAGCAGAGTGAAGCGTACCACTCAGCATCACCACTATTTAGTAGCTGTACGAGATCTAATAATCAATGAGGGGCTTCTGCTGGACATTGTGTACCCGACTAAACTTGTGGACTCTCATCCCCGACGAACGGAGACTGTCATCAAGGTTACACTAGGTGTTGTTTGGAAGGAGAATGGCAATTTTTTTGTCTGGTAAGATTGTCAAGAATGCATACCAACGCTGTCCTGTTAGTGGAGTGGATAGATAGTTGATTCAGAGTGTCTGAGGTGGGGTTTTCTGTGCTGAGGTACCTGTTACTCTTCTGCATATTGGGGCAGAGATGTGCAGTGAGCTGTTGGCACCCTAGGCTGGCAGCGCACTCACCTGCTGCGCGGCTTGACCCGCGGCCAGCGGTACCGCGCGAGTTTGTGCAGCAGCAGCTTCTGGTAGGGCGGCAGCACGAAGCAGCCGGCAGCGGCCGGCGGCGACGGCGAGCACGCGCGCTGTCACAGGCCGCCGCCTCCTCCACCCCCGCCGCCGCCTCCGCCGCCCCCGGCGCCCGGCGCGCCGCCCCCGCGCAGGTACAGGCTGCCGGCCGCCGCCCGCAGCATCGCGCCTCTGTACCAACACGCGCGGTCCACGGCAGGTCCCGGCACACGCAGCCGCACCCTATCGCTCTAGCTCGCGTCTCACGCGTTGACGCCCCGCCCGGAAACACTGCCTGGCGCGTCAGCGACGGCCGAGAATAAGTGGGCAACTGGGCTGTGGACTTTTGTTCCGCATATCCGCCCTTGCACGTTCACTAACGATAGTATTAGGTTGGTGCCTAAGTTCGTAGCGTTTTCTCAATAAACACCATCAATACACATACGAGGGTAATCCCGAAAGCAAGGTCTCCTATTTTTTGATAAGTACAGAACTCTGTTTGTGTGGCAGTTGGTCATACTGTAATGACGAGTGTTTCACGCGCTGTGTGTGAACATGCGCACGCCGAGCTGAGGCGCTCAGTCTTGGCTTGTCAGCCGTTGAGAATGGAGCTCCCGTTGGATGATACCGCCAAGTGCGAATTGCGCGCAATTATTCGGTTTTTGTACACAAAGGGCACTGCGCCGGTTGAAAACCATCGCCAATTGACGGAAGTGTATGGTGAATGGCTCAAATGGCTCTGAGCACTATGCGACTTAACTTCTGAGGTTATCAGCCGCCTAGAACTTAGAACTAATTAAACCTAACTAACCTACGGACATCACACACATCCATGCCCGAGGCAGGATTCGACCGTAGCGCTAGCTCGGCTTCAGACTGTAGCGCCTGGAACTGCACGGCCACTCCGGCCGGCAGTGTTTGGCGAGTCGTGCATGGATGTCAAAAATGTTCGTAAGTGGTGTAGAGAGTTTGCAGCTGGTCGGACCGAAATTCATGACGAACAAAAAAGCGGGAGACCGTTACGTTCTGTGGAGACAGTGTTGAAGGTTGAGCAAAGCATGCGTGAAGATCGGCGGTCACCCTGGATGATCTGTGCACTTTGGTTTCTGAGGTTTCCTGAAGCACCGCTCACAGAATTTTAACGGAAACATTGAACTACCTGAAGGTGTGCGCAAGATGTGTGCCACGGATGCTGACTGAGGACCACATGCGGCAACGAGTTGATGCTTCCCGTGCGTTTCTTCACCGCCTTGCAGCCGAACAGGACAACTTTCTGGACTCAATTGTCGCGGGTGACGAAACCTGGGCATAACACTTTACACCTGAGACTAAGCAACAATCACGCCAGTGGCGGCATCCTTCTTCGCCAAATACGCGGAAATTTCTAACAAACACAGTCTGTCGATAAAGTCATGAGAACTGTTTTTCGGGATCGGAAAGGAGTATTGTTGGTCGACTTTATGCCCACTGCGACCACAATTAACGCTGACAGGTACTGTGAGACTCTGAAAAAACTCAAACGGGCAATTCAGAACCGGAGAAGAGAATGTTGAGCAATGGCGTACACATTTTCCATGACAACGCTCGCCCACACATCGCTCGGCAAACCGTTGCTCTCCTGCAACAGTTTTAGTGGAACATAATCACCCACCCACCCTATAGTCCTGACTTGGCGCCCAGTGGCTATCACCTGTTCTCTAAGTTAAAAGAACATTTGGCCGGAAAGCGATTCAGCTCCGACGACGAGATTAACAGCATGGCGGCGAGCTGGTATGACATGGGCATAAAAAAACTGCCACAGCGTCTACAAAAATGCATCGACAGAAATGGTGATTATGTCGAAAAATAGCTAAATCTTCAAGCTGTAAACTGATGTAAACCATTGTAGAAATAAACAGGTCTGTGTACTTATAAAAAATAGGAGACCTTACTTTTGGGATTACCCTCGTAACAGAGGCTGCTCTCATTCTCCTTGATTATTTACAACAGTCTGTCAACGCTGGGCAAGTTTTCGATTCCACGACTTTAGAAATCAGATGGTTTTATTTGAGGCGAAGAACTCACCGAGTCATGTTAGGAGCGCATTTTCATCCGGAAAGGAATTTCCTTCGACGTTCTTGGTCAAAGAGCGGAAAATGTGAAATTCTGAGGACACAAGATCAGATGAATAAGGTGGGTGCAGAATGACTTCCCAAACCAACTTCTGTATAGTGTTTTTTGTCATTCTAGCAAAATGCAGGCGTGCGTTATCGTGGAGTAACAGTAGGCCTACTGCACGCAGGCTTGGTTGGTTAGTTGATTTGGGAGAGGGGACCAAACAGCGAGATCATCGGTCCCATCGGATTAGGGAAGGATGAGGAAGGAAGTCGGCCATGCCCTTTCAAAGGAACCATCCCGGCATTTGCCTGAAGCGATTTAGGGAAATCACGGAAAACGTAAATCAGGACGGCCGGACGCCGGTTTGGACAGTCGTCCTCACGCAGCATTTCTGGTCGTTGTTCTTGAACTGCGTCTCAGTTGTTGACAATAAATGTCAGAAGTGATGGTTACACCTCGGGAAGCAATTCGAAGTACACCACACTGTCGCTGTTTCACCAGATCCATAACGTTATCTTCTGAGGATGCGTATCGGTCTTTGGACGGGGAGTGGCTGCTTTGTTTGGGCTCAACCATGCCTTTCTTTTCCTTACGTTAGCATAAATACAGCATTTCTCGTCACCAGTAACAATACAGCATGGGAATGGTCTGTGTTGTTTACGAACCAATTAATGACGATGAAGCAGAGATGCACATATGGCAAGCCACTGATTTTTGGATTTTGGCTTAGAGCATGCGTTACCGGTAATCCCGTTTTTTGAATCTTTCACAATGGGTACAAATGTCGCAAGATGGTGGAATGATCACGGTTCATCACACTTGCCAGTTCACGGGTACACTGATGGATCGTTGTGAATTAATGCTTTTAAACGACCTTCGTCAAAATCCGAATGTCTTCCTGAACGTGGAGTGCCACTAATGTTAAAACGATTCTACTTACCGTTCTCTGCCCAATTGCATTATTCCAGTACACGGCGTAAATGTCTCTGACAGCTTCCGCTGCTGTCACTCCTCTACTGAACACAAAACAGAAAAATGTGTCGGAAACGTTTCAATTTCTCCACTTGGCACTGCATTTTCTAGCCTGTACATGTCCGCTCACTATCTCAAACGATAAATCGACAATATGTAAAGTCAAACAGTAATAGTGAATTACAAATAAAAAATGACGATCGATAATGAAACACGTAGCAACCGGAATACCAACATGCAAAACAAAAACGTAATGAACTTATGCACTAACCTAATAATAACTGCAGTACGAGGGGCAATATCTGTGATGGTAGTTGACTTTTTATTACGCAGATTAGATAAAACTAAAGACTGTGGCGCAACCCGTGAGCGGACTATTGGCCAGACTACGGGTAGAGTGCAGTCCTTCTTTTTGCCGCGGCATTAGGAGAGGGAGGGATGGTAGATACTTCACCCCGGCCGCCTTTTACTCCCGCGAAAGATCATCGGTACTCATTTTGACAGAAGGCTGAGTGGACTTATGGCCATCCTGGAGGTACTGGAGCGAGGAAAAATCCTTGCACTACCCGGGATTGAAACCCCGATTTTCAAAGCCGTAGTCTAGTGCTCTACCTGCTAGAACACCACAGCCAGCTGTAGATTGTACTTGTAAATTAAATGAAATGTGTCGTCAAACTGGAGCACACGATCTATTGGAAATACACCCTTCCATTCCCCATAAAAGGATGTTGAAGATTAGATGGACTGATGAGCTAAGGAATGAGGAATTTCTCTGCAGGATCAGCGAAGAAAGGAACGTGTGGAAAACACTGGCAAGAAGAGCGGCAGGTTGGTAGGCTATGTATTAAGACATCAGGGAACAGTTCGATGGAAGTAGATGTAGCTGTAGAGTCTAAAAATTGCAGTGCACGAGAGAGATTAGAATACGTACAATAAATAATGGACGACACAGCATGCGAGTGCTACTCTGAGATGAAGAGGTTGGCACAAGAAAGGAATTCGTGGCAGACGGCATCAGAGCAGTCAGAGGACTGACGACTCTAAAGACATATGTCTTGGTCATTTTTGGAAGATACGAGAGCGTGCTGGAAAGTAAACCTCCGATGCAAATACATAAAACTGCAACCAGTCACTTTTTTTGAAGTAGTTATTTGTTCATTCCATGAACCGGTTTTCGGACCTTTTCAGGGCCATCTTCAGATGGTTTTCCAGAAGTTACGTAGCTATTTCTACGATAACGCTGGGTGCTGACTCTGTGACAAGGAGATGAAACATGGTTTAATGCAGCGCCATGAGTGTTGTTTATCTGTCGATTTTGATCCAGAATTTAGTTTTGTACTTACAGTGACTGTATATACCCAAACATGCCATGTATTATGCTAACAAATGGCAGCGATAGTTTTCACAGGTCATAAATTGTTCTAGGGAGAGTCAGAAGCAAACACAGTGACTTAATGTTGCCTTTTCCGTGACCAGGGTAGGCACTGGCTGGAGAGTGTGCCATGGGACATAGAGAGCATAATGTCGCCACCGCCAATTTTGGGAACTGAGGCCAATTACAGTCTAACACATGCAGTCACCTTACACCCATTGGTTTTAATTATACACTCCGACAGCAGCGCTCCAAGTGGGCAGTAAGCAACATTTTTGAGTACTGAAATGAATGAAATGTGTGTCATGCATTCGTGGCCAGGATCAGCGAACAGTATCGTTTATATCGATCTGTGATGTAGTTTTTACGAAAGGGGGCGTATGTACTACAATAAAAATCAACACTAGCTAAAAAATTACACCACATCTGTCTTTCTTTACATTACTAAGGACCCTGGGAGGTATCAAACGGTACATTACGTTAACAGAGGGCAAACTGTTGTGGGCCAGTGGCTGAGGACGGGCATCTCCGAAACGGCGAAGCGGGCGGTTCTTTACGTGCTTCTGTCTTGAGCATCTGTGGACAGTGGTTCAGCGACAGTGAAAGAACGAATAGGCGCCAAGTTGTTCGACGCTTTGGCCGCGTCACAGAAAGTGGAGGTCAGAGACTTGTGAACGCTGTAAAGCAGCATAGGCTACAGTCTCTGGCAGGTCTGACGACGGAGAACAACGGTGATGCAGGCACAAGTGTTTCGGAGCACACTGTTCACAGCACATTTTTGAACGCGCAGATCCTCAGCAAACCCCCTCATGCGTTCCCATCCTGACCAAACGACATCGTCAATTAAAGACTGCGGCGGACACGGGTCATCAAGATGATGATGTTTGGTTTGTGGGGCGCTCAACTGCGCCGTTATCAGCGCCTGTAGAAATTCCCAATCTTTGCTCAGTCCAATCTCGCCACTTTCATGAATGATGATGAAATTATGAGGACAACACAAACACCCAATAATTTAGAGGCAGGTGAAAATCCCTGACCCCGCCGGGAATCGAACCCGGGACTCCGTGCTCGGGAAGCGAGAAGCGACCGCGAGACCACGAGCTGCGAACGGGGTCATCACGATTGGACCGTGTATCAATGGAGAAGTTTCGCTTGGTCGGATGAATCACTTCTCTTGTTACGCCAGAACGGTCAGGTCAGGTCGCCGTGATCCAAGCGAACATTTGCACCACATATACACCACGCTACGAACGGACGCTGATGGGGACATTATTATACCATGGGCGGGGGGGCATTCCACTAGGTTTCAATACAACCTGTGGTAGTAATCGTAGGCACCATGAACGCTACGTGAACATTTTGTGGACCTCCTGTATCCTTTCATGCTTGACGTCTTCCTCGACGGTGATGACTTATTCCATCGGGACAGCTGCCTGTGTAGCAAGGTCTGTTACAGTGGGTTAAGGAGCAAGAAAGTGAACTTCATATCTTATTCGCCAAATTCGTCTGATCTGAACCCGAGACAACTCATCTGCGCCAGTTCCGCACCCACAAACCTCCGACCCCCAACATACGGGAACTGTGTGACCTGAGCGTTGACATTTAGTGTCACATACTTCTGGAAACCTATCAAGTACTCTCCGTGGCCGGCCGTAGTGGCCGTGATGTTCTAGGCGCTACAGTCTGGAACCGAGCGACCGCTACGGTCGCAGGTTCGAATCCTGCCTCGGGCATGGATGTGTGTGATGTCCTTAGGTTAGTTAGGTTTAATTAGTTCTAAGTTCTAGGCGACTGATGACCTCAGAAGTTAAGTCGCATAGTGCTCAGAGCCATTTGAACCATTTTACTCTCCGTGTTATGCAGAAAAGTTACTGTATTATGTTCTAAATGTGGACCAATAGGTTATTAAGCACGAGGACGTAATGCTTTGACTCATCAGTGCATTTATACAAAGTACAACTATCGAGAAGCTCCACACTGATAACAACAAGAACAATTTTCTTGGATAAGCCAAACCTTTGCGCTGGAGAAAATAGTAGGGTAGTTAATAATAACCAGTACCCTATATACAGGGGTGGACAGAAACATGGAAACACCAGCAACACAACACATTATCATGCCTAATAATGTGTAGGAAACCCTTTGATATTCAAACAGGTTCCACTCGTCTCGGAATTATTGAACAAAGATTCTGTATGGTGTTCAAGAGAATTTTATACCCCCAAAACAGTGGCAAGTTCATGTAACCATGACGGAGTTGGATGGCGATCACGCCCCTACCGTCCAACGTAGAACACAAAGGCTCAATAACATTGAGATATGGTGACGCTGGGAAGATTCGACAGTTCATCCGCGTGCTCACACAACCAGTCCTGGACGATGCGAGAGCTGTGTGAACAGGGGCCCTGTCGTATTGGAAGTGAGCATCGCCATTGGAAAATAAACATTGTAGCATATGATGGACCTGATCAACCGAAACGGCTACACATTCCTTGGCACTATTGCGACCTTGCAGAGTACCCATGGGACCCATGGAATACCATGATATGGCTGCCCAATTCCGCACCATGTTCAGTCCTGGGACATAAAATCGGCCGGAACTTGCAAACAGTGTGAAACAAGATTCATCGGACCAAATGACGTTCTTTCATTGCTCGTAGTCCTTGTTTTATGGCTTCGGAACCTAATTACCCTGTTACGTGCATTTGCATCACTCATGTATGGTTTTCGAATTCCAGCTCGCCCTGCAATTCCCTGCTTACAGAGCTCCGTTCGTGTTGTTTAGGTGCTGACAGGTTTAGCAACTGCAACATTCAATTTTGCAGTGACTTTTGCAGCTGTAGTCCTCTTTATTTTTCGCCACAACCCTCTTCAGTGACCGTCCGTCTCGATCGCTCAACACACACTTTCGTCCGTTGTGACTTAAAAGATGATGCATCTTCGATATGATGCTCTTGCAACATCAAATACTTCGAGTACCTTGTTTAAGGAAGCACACGTCACACTAGCACCAACAATCTGTCCACTCTCGATTTCACGTATCTCACAACTATACTCATGCTCATAAATTAAGGCCGGCCACGGTGGCCGAGCGGTTCTAGGCGCTCCAGTTCGGAACCGTGTGACTGCTACGGTCGAAGGTTCGAATCCTGCCTCGGGCATGGATATGTGTTGTCCTTAGGTTAGTTAGCTTTAAGTAGTTCTAAGTTCTTGATGACCTCAGATGTTAAGTCCCATAGTGCTCAGAGCCTTTTGAACAATTTTTTCATAAGTTAAGGATAATGCTGATACATGGTGAAACAACGCTCTGGTGGGCGGTTTGCGGGTTTAAATCACCTCGGGGTATGACCTAGCGGTGCATTTGAACTCTGGTCGTCGCACGGTGGCGCTGGCAGCAGTCCACATACGCAGAGGTGTGTTGGTGCATGTAAGAGTACGGTGCAGCGAGTAAGTGTGCAGACGTTTTTAGACGTGCTAATGGTGACTGTGTGTTGAAAATGACTCAAAGAACACATATTGATGACGTTATGAGGGGAGAATACTAGGGCGACTGGAGGCTGGTCAAACACAGCAGGTCGTAGCACGGGCCATCTGTGTGTCACAAAGTGTGATCTCAAGATTAGGACAACGATTCCAGCAGACAGGAAATGTGTCCAGTCGCTACAGTACGGGACGTCTACAATGGACAGCACCACAAGGAGACCGACATCTCATCATCAGTGCTCGCAGACTGCCACGGAGTACTGCAGGTAGCCTTGCTCAGAACCTAACCGCAGCCACTGGAACAGTTGTCTCCAGACACACAGTCCACAGACGACTGAACAGACATGGTTTATTCACTCCGAGACCTGCAAGGTGCATTCCACTGACCCCGTAAAGCCTGGTGTCACGGAAACGGTACATGGTCATTGGAACAGTGGTCCCAGGTTATGTTCACGGACGCGTACAGGTATAGTCTGAACAGTGATTCTCGCCGGGTTTTGATCTGGCGTGAACCACGAACCAGATACCAACCCTTTAATGTCCTTGAAAGGGATTTGTATGGAGTTCGTGGTTTGATGGTGTGGGGTGGGATTATGATTGATGCACGTACACCTCTGCATGTCTTTGACAGAGAAACTGTAACAGGTCAGGTGTATCGGGACGCGACGTCATTTTGCGCCTTTTCAAGCGTGCAGTGGGTCCCACCTTCCCACTGATGGATGATAACGCACGGCCCCACCGACCTGCCATCATGGAGGAGTACCTTGAAACAGAAGATATCAGGCGAATGGAGTGGTCTGCCTGTTCTCCAGACCTAAACCGCATCGATCACGTCTGGGATGCTGTCGGTCAACGTATCGCTGCACGCCTTCACACTCCTAGGACACTTCACTTCAGGAGCTCCGACAGTCACTGGTGCAAGGATGGGACGCTATACCCCAGTAGCTGCTTGACAACCTGATCCAGAGTATGCCAACTCGTTGTGCGGCCTGTGTACATGTGCATGGTGATCATATCCCATTTGATGTCGGGGTACAGGCGCAGGAAACAGTGGCGTTTTGTAGCACATGTGTTTCGGGATGGTTTTGTTAACTTATCACCAATACCGTGGACTTACAGCTGTGTGTCGTGTGTGCTCCCTATGTGCCCATGCTATTAGCGCCAGTTTTGTGTAGTGCCACGTTGTGTGTCACTACATTCGGCAATTATCCTTAATGTATGAGCATGAGTGTACACAGAACACTGTTACGACAACGACTGACGCTTCGAACGTTTTGATGGCATTGCACAGGTGCCATTCGTGGTCAAATACAACGGCGGAACCTGCTGGCTTGAATGGCATCTGCATTTATGTTGAAGCACACATTTCTCGTGGTGTTTCGATAACTTTATCCAACCCCTGTACGAACCTGATTGCAACAAACAGCACTGTACATATTATAGGCAGTTAAAGTGTCAGCAACCATAATGGCACGTAATCAGTGTGTCTCCACATTTTTTTTAAATTTAATTTTTCTTTTGGCGAACGTTTAGGCCAAGTCCCCACAAACTAATAAATGCACTGGCATCAAAGTTATTTTATTTATCCTACAAGACAGTCACAAGCGATATTTCATGGACCAGTCCAGTGACCACGTAGAAGGACATTCACGCCAAACAGCTTAACGCTTGAGTAAAAACACGGGAAGATATTCAGGCTGCATCTGTAGAAAACCATCGACGGAATCATGGGATGGTTTGCCACCTTCCGGGACTTCACCAGAGAGAGCATATTTGTTTTCCAGTTATGCTTTTCCCCGGTTAACAAGGCTGAAAATGCGGCACAGCAGTGCCAGCCGGAACAGCCAATTAACGAGGGCGCAGAGCGAGGCGTCTGCCGGACGCATCTAATTGGGCGTCCAGCTGCGCTCGCCGAGCGATTAAGCCCTCTGCACTCTTCTCTCAGAGCTAAAAGGGACTTTCGTGCCCATTAAGTAACCTACAAAGTAATAACTTAAACTGTTTAAAACTGCCGGTTCCCATCAAGGTCTTCGATTCAGGCGATTGCTCGAACTGCAGGTTCTTTCCCAAAATACTTCATAGTGAGAAATTCTGTTCCACCATACTGGGACACTGAAATTTACGAATTTCTGCAGCAGCCTGCCCAGCTCTCGTAAATAGGAAATGGAAGGATATAAAATTTCGGTTTTTGTCTGAAACGGTCCACAGCAGAAATGAACTGAAAATAGTTCCAACCGCATGTTTCCGACGAAGGCTGTCCGGTCTCGACCAACGTTTTAGGGAGGTTTCCCATCGTTGTAATGGAAATTCTGTACCTCCCGCTTAATCCCAACTCGAACCACTCTGTCCCATTATCAGCTCACCTGGTAAATGGCTGAAAATAACCGAGATTCTATAATGGGCTAGATCTAAAACTCTCCTCACTACTCCTCGGAGCAGAGAATGAGAAGTACCCAAAAAGTTGTTCACGGTGTTGTCATTACAGGGTGCGTTTAATTCGTCTTGATTCTCAGCAACGCCATACGTGGGTGGGTTCCTGAAATGTTATCCTGATACATGCTCTGAAGTGATGTGTCAATCAGTTCGACATGCCATGTAGCTTTGGTTATAGAAGCCTTGTTGTGTCGTGCATGTTACGATCAAAAAGATAAACTGGAATGCTGCGTCGTGACGAAATCCGTTTTCTACGGTTATTCAGCAAAAAAATTTATCCAAGATCTTGAACGTTTATGAAGAGTCTTCGCCTTCACTTAAACGGTTTAGAATTGGACGACGGAGTTCCAACGAGACCATTCTCGTTCTGAAGACGATCCACGCTAAGTATATTCCACAACTGCAACCGCAGATGAGAACTATGTGAAAGCGCACAGTATGGTATCGGACGAGCACCTTTTAAAGGATTACAAAACAGCTGATGCTTCACATGTATCAGAAGAAACAGTGCATGTTCCAAGACGAATTAATTATGTGAAAGCGCTGCACAAGGTGGGTGTTGCATTTGGTCAACAGTGGTCAAATGCAAAGGAGACAACAAATTTGTCAGTAATATATGGCATAGTTATAAACAACAATGTACATGTCCACAAGGGTACTGTGGAAATGTAAAAATTGAGGCAACTGAAGTACAAATTGTTTGAACATTCATCCAACTGCTTAGATTTGACAGCCTCTGATCTACTCATATTTTCAATCAAACTGAGAAAAGTTTTCGGACCACTAAATAGGATGTGGCAGCCTAAAATGGCTATATTACAGCCCTTTCATAGTCTTGCGTCAGGGTTGGAAAGTACTCACTGGAAAGACGTCGGCCAAAGTGCATTTACCTGAATGGACAGTAGGTCAAAAAAGTAAAAACAAAAAAACAGTTTAGACCTAAAATTTAAAAAAAAATTTCTCAGTACTAGACCGAAAAACTCTCGCCTTGTTCTCGTCCAATTTTAGCCGACATTGAGGACCTGTATTTAAGTGGCTCTGGTACATATCCAATGCTTGACAGAAAAAGCGAAGTAGCCAGAAGACATGGTCGGATGTCGGCGTAAATTCGTACATCTACTCACCATCGGCGAGTATGTGAGCTATTAGATTTGCAGCACTCTGTAGCAGGTAGAATGGCCTCCAGAACACATTAGCGCTGTTCACGTTTAGTGTTGTTACCAGATCTCATTGGGTATATAACAGCCCTTTTTTTGTGTCATCAGTCTTCTGACTGGTTTGACGCAGCTCGGGACGAATTCCTCTCCTGTGCCAACCCTTTAATCTCAGAATAGCAACTGCCACGTTACGTCCTCAATTATTTGCTGGATGTATTCGAATCTCTAACTGACTCTACAGTTTTTATCCTCTACAGTTTGCCCTAACACCATGGAAGTTGAACTCTAATGTACTCCCTCCACGTCACCGGGCCTCGAACTGTCTCAAAACCACCCGCACGCTTGGGCAGCTCAGCTCACTGTCATCTTCATGGCCGTACAATTCTAGGTATCAGTCATCTCCACATCTCCTCATGTTCAAACAGAGGAAGCCTTCAGCCTGTGCCACTGGAACGAGACGCAGTCTGCAATACTCTCAGTGACAACAGCTGATGCCAGGCATTGGCTGGTAACGCGAGACATTAATTTCCACAGTAGCTGCAGTGTCATTGCACAACCACTGAAATGGCCAGACGTGAGACACACTGGCCAGGAGTCAACCTAGCTGCATTGAAGACTGCACAAATGTAAGTAAACTGGGTTTAGTGTATCCACGACCGGCCTTCTTCTGCTGCACCATCTCTGGTAGAGCCTCACGACCCTCACCAGACCAGGCTAGACACACTGGTACAATTCTAAGTCCTCCTGCACCATTGGAGACAAGCAGCAGCTGGACTATGTAATTATTGTGCCTTGTGTAGCCTTGCATTAACACCACAGCACAAACTGCTGCATTTAGAGTGATGCTATGACTGGGAAGCATGAACTGCTAGTGAGTGCCACTGCGCTGGTTCAGCAATGGCCATCGTCGGCGAGTATGATGGCTACCTGGTGAGTGGTCCCATTCTTTTAATATTTTGGATGGGCGCAGCACTGTGACTCCTGGCGTCATGATATGTGGAGCCATCGGGTATGTCTTCAGTTCACTGCTGGTCGTGATTGAGGGAGCTATGGTGGCACAACGGTTCATCACGGACGTCCGGTGTCCTCATGTGTTACCTCTCATCCCACCCTACTGTGGTGCCAGTTCTCAACAGGACGCTTATTCTCACACGGCACGTGATCTATGAACTGTCAGCATGATGGGTAAGTACTCCCGTGGCCAGCAATATTGACAGGTCTGTCCTCGATGGAACTTGTGTGGGATCAACTCCGACTTCAACGATGTCCCAGTGCCACTGTCCAGGGTATTAGGGACCAGTTACAACAGTTATGGGTCATCTTGTCTCAGAAGAGGATAGAAAGGTTTATGATACCATTCCCAACTGAATCAGTGCTAGACGGGGTGCAACGTTATACTGATAATCAGGCTCATACTGCCAAGTTCTTTGTAAATTTGATTCGATTTATAATCAATGCAATAACATCATATACTCTCTCAACCTGTGAAGTTTAATTTCGCTTCCTTCTCTCCTTCTGGGTGCTTAATTTTTTTTTTTTTTTTTTGTCAGGGGTCACGTGGTTGTATGGTGCCTCAGCTCATTTATGCGTTATGGTACGGAATACAGTGACAGGGTCCTTCACAGTCGACAGATCTGACGTGGCTGTACATTTGTGTTATCCGCCCAGTTCTCGGATCTCAAGCCATTAAGAGTTCCAACGATGGTGGCACGTGAACGGTATTGTGTGCAAGATGTGTCGACACCGTATCAACACAGCCCTGCTGATTATGGCTCTGTTTGAATGTGACGTGTGTAGATGCCTCGTGGTCCATGGGGAACACTTCGAACACCTATTCTGGTCCACAAAACAGCGTGACATCCACTGGAATGTACTGTAAATGGTTCTGCACTCTAAGATACTCTTCTCGGGTATTCAGCCGTAGAATGTAGTCATCTTGACACAATATTTCAACGGAACAACTGGACACATACTGATCTCAAGATGCCGAGCTGTTGTTCCCTTGAAATATTCCATCAAGATGACTACATTATGCGGCTGCATACCCGAGAAGAGTATCATCAGTTATTACGTCGGGATAGTCTACGTAATTATGGTTCGGCACACTGTTTACAAAATGGCCTGTCGCACATAAGTCATACGTTTCTGGAAGTACGCTCATTATGTATTTGTCCTTTTCTTTTAAGAGGTCGTGCCCATTGTTCAAAATCTCCCCTTATTAAGACCAATAGAGGCGACATTTTCTCAAGGCCTAAAATCTCCGGAAAGTTAAGAATTTCCTACTGTATCTGTAATGTTTCCGAACTGATGACCAATATTCAAGGATTGGTCGAACACAGGTTTTGTAAGCTACGTTTTCCGCATGTGAATTACGTTTCCTTACCATTTCTTCAATGAATCTCAACTTGAAATCTTGTTTTCAACCGATCCAACTTCATTTCATTGTCCCTAACCGGTGAACTAAGGAATTATAAAATCAGCGACCGCTAAATGCTTCAAAATACATGTTAAAATGGGGATTTCCTCTTAAAAGCAATGAAACGCTTTTGACGAGGCTACAACGTCACTAGTAAGAGTAACAGAGAAGACAAAAACTTTTACGGGCCATTTGTTGGTTCATCTCCAAATGAACTTATCTCATTACCATGTCAACTAGCGGTAGCAGTTCACGTCCTCGGAAACGCATGCCAACAGCTGGCAAATGGTAAACCACGTGGAAGTGTTTACATAACACGTCTGGCCGCAAATGATAACCCATTTGATAGCCATATCATGCAGCGATACAAATTTCAGCCGGGTTTCACAGCTGGACCGGACTGAGATAAATAATGAAAATTTGTTTTAACGAATAAGAAAAAGGTGAAGCAAATGAGCAAAGCTAGTCTTATCTGAAAAACAAACGACATTAAACAAAAATAGTATTTTTTCCAAATTTCGCTATGAAAACAAACAACTAAATCCAATCCTTAGGGTGCGCTCTGCATTACGTTCCACCGTCGTTAATGGACAGCAGTGTGAAGCTACTGTTAAACGTGATGATCGTTAAAACAATTGTATCTCTTTAGCCGTGTACTTGGATGGTTCTCTAAAAATTTTACAGCAGATTCTCTCCTCCGAGAAGTTCCATGCTTTTACGACTTCGCTGAATACCAACCACTGTTTTTTTCATTTTTTTTAAAAAAAACCGTATTGCTACTGTATTTTTCGGGGCAGCAGCAAATGTCATTGTATAATGACATTAACTCACCAATGGTATGTCTCGTACAAAAGCTATAGTAAAGTATTTACACAACATTAGAATGATATTTGATTTGTGTAGAGTGTTATCCCTTTTATCTTTCCGCTCTGAATATTTCCCATTACTTTCGGATGTCCAACATACACGGCGTGAAGTGCACTCGTTCTCTCATTGCCTGCTCTGTGTTATGATGACGGGCTTTTAGCCCGCTACGTTAACAACTTAATATCACAGGATGTGTTTATCAGCAATAACAAGATGACTCTGTATGCTAAATATTTCACGAACTTGGCACTGTACAGTGAACTCCGTAGTAATTTAAAATAAAACCCATTTCGTGATTAAACTACTATCTCTTTCTCTCTCTCTCTCTCTCTCTCTCTCTCTCTCTCTCTCTCTCTCTCTCTCCCTCTCTCCCTCTCTGTCTCTTTGTGTGTTTCCAGGAGAGTGTTTTCAACTGACAGAGAGAAAAGAAGGCGACATGGGAAAAAAGTAGGGAACAATTCAGCGTTGTGTGTTAAGCCTGAAAAAAAAAGTTCGCATGTTTAACTGGATATTCAATAACGTAAATTACGAGGAATCTGGTTGCGGTACCACTGTGAAAAGATTAAACCAGATCTTTCCCATTTTAATGGAAACTTTATACATTCAATTACCTTTGACAACCAAATTATCAGAAGCAAAAAGTTATTTCTGTCTTTTGCAGTGGTAAGTCTGACAAAACGCTTCAACATTTCGAGTATTTACATAAAACGTCAGCACTGTAGCATCACATGGAGTGTGGCGCATGCTTTGTTACAGAGAAATTACGGAAGCTTCGCCTACAAGTAGCTTACAGCTACAATCCACGGACGCGCAGCGTGTCATGCAAAGCTGCAACCAAAGCAGCATCAGCAAGCGATCAGCCATTCTCAGTTATGCTAAGAACGCAGGTACCCCGTCGCTGGAAATGTTCATCCACGTTTGCAGGTGGGACTCACTGACGACTTTTTTATGACGAGTTAATCAGCGCTGGGCCGTACACACACACACACACACACACACACACACACACACACACACACACACACACACACAGAACCATCTGAACTGATAAGCACTCGTGCCGGAGGGGGGAAGGGGTGCAGGAAATTTTACTATCTGGAACGGTGAGAGCAATGATATCTATTAAATTTTGATACATGTGAGGCAATAACGTACGTCAAGCATTAACTTAATCTTCAGAATTATTTGGTTTAGTTTTTTTAATGTATATGCTGAATATCGTTCAAATGGATGAACCTGAACGCTGCAGCCGTCATAATTGTTTGTTTTTTTAACGTTATAGCTACAGAGTAAGGTGAGCTAAATTTCTAGAAGGTATACATGGAGTCTGTTTCTTCATTTTCGACAGTTAAGGAATACGTGGCTAAGTCAAACTTGATGGTGATTATCCGGCAGATGAACCTCGTGAAGGAAGAGCCAAACCAACAACCACAGAGGACATGGAGTAAACGCACATTATGCTATTTGACAATCAGTTATGAAGCTTATATGAAATACCTGACACCCCGTACACCTGTCAGGAAAACGAGTGCTGTTCATTTTACATTAGTAACGCGCTTTGGGAAATCTATATGCTGCATTTGAAGCTGCCTTTAGTATTCGTGAAAGGAAGATCTCGGTAAGTCTGATTCACGTTGAAGAGCATTCGACTGACTTTGTACAACGATTTGTTGTTTTAGGTTTGTCGTGGTTCTTCCACTACACGTCGGAAACATCAAGGTGCTGGTATACTGGACCAAAAAAAAGTCCCTTTTCCACATTTTCCATAGAAGACAACAGCTAAAATTATAACTGGCAACTACGAGGCAAGCCTTCTGGACCAACTGCAGCTGTCGACTATGAAGCATTGGCAATGGGAAAACTTGGAAAGTACAAGTTGTTGCGGTAGCGCTATTCACAATTCCCCCCGCCCCTTCCACCCTCTGATTACGGATGGGGAAAATCGACCAGTTAAAACTGATACCGGTATTTTAGTTTTGGACCGGTATTTGGTTGGGCTTGGTTATAAGAGGTATTTTGCTTTTTTTACTGATAACCAGACACAATTTGATGAGACGTTCTGTGGCTTCTGAAAGATTGGTATCGTCTGTAAATGGTATTGTTTCTGATCAAAGGGGTCAAATTATAGATTGATACATTGCAGAACAAGTATTTACGAACAGACTGGACAATACATATTCGCCACTAGATTAATTTATTACTGAAATTTTACATAATGCCATGTAACTGTTCCTGGTGAGTTATATTTTGCCCACTATTTAAAATGAACATGTGAATTTTCTGAAAGAGAATTTTTGTTTTTGTCAACTCAGAACCAATTTATTCGAAGAAGGAAGGAAAGAAGGAAGTTTGGATTTAACGTCCCGCCGATATCGAGGTCTTTGGAAACGGAGCGCAAGCTCGGATTGTATCAAGGATAGGGATAGAAATCGGCCGTGCCCTTTCAAAGGTACCATCCCGGTATTCGCCGGGAGCGATTTAAGAAAATCACGGAAAACATCCATCTGGATGTCTGGACGCGGGCTTGAACCTTGGTCCACCCGAATACGAGTCCAGTGTCCTAACCACTGCGTCACCTCGCACGGTAAAAATATTCGAATTCCGATTAATAAATAGATATTTATATTTGACTAAGAAACAGGTTTTCTCTTCGAAACAGTTAAAGAAAAAGAACACTACAAATTTTACACAAAAGCTTATTATTTGTCTGCCATTTATATGATACAATGAAACAGAAAGGAAGTTACGGCAACAGTAATAAATTAAGAACTTATCAATTCAATTCATAGATTATAATAAGAGCAGAAAATAGCTGATGTGCTGCATGTGTCTACATAGTGTGCCTGTATCTGCTTGCAGTTAACTCCTGAAGACGAACAACTTACACGAAAATAGAATTATACAACTTCAGTTTTCACCGTTTAGCACTGACTGTTCGTAATGCCCAATAGTGGTATGATTCTCGGTTACAACGTTATTTTTAAGACATTTAAAAAACTGCAATCAGTAGGAGAATACTGCTGAATTTTTTGTAGGTTTCACCCCTCAGTACTTTTCGAAAAGCAGCGACCGGTGGATCGTCTAAGTTTTGTTTTAATTAGCTATTTTATTTGATATTTGGATTCCATGTATCTTGAAACTTATAGTGCAAACTTCTGAGAGAGTATTAGAATGTTTGAGTTATTATTCGACGTCTACGCAGATCTATAAGTATTTTGCAGATATTACAGAATCGCTCTTGTGGAATGGAAACTAGTCACTAAATAGACATCGTACGAGTTACATTGGCCGAACAGAGAAGCATGTCGAGTCTAATGCAGCACAAAATCTTATAAATCTCATTTTAATTATTATCATCTGTTCTCTCATGTGGGAAGGTTCGCAATGTGGACGCGTGATCATTTTGTACAGTTTGTGCTATTTAATTGTTGCCGTATTACGGCCTTTATGCTGCTGTGCAGTGTGACTGTCTAGCGCTGTATTAGTCGATCGTTTGGTTCTGGGTTACTACACTCCTTTTATCCAGACCTTGCTACCTGTATCGGCCGTTAGAAACTATCAACGAGGTGTCCATTTTATGGAATAATCGAGAGTGAAAGAAAAACAAAGACGCATCAATGGGTGTAGCAAGCGCCTGGAATAGAACTCGACAATAGTTACGGACGTAGCATCAACAATATCCCGCAATAACTAAAAAATAAATGAAGTGTCTAATCTGAATCTGGCACGAGACTATAAGTAATACTAATAGTCGCAATGCGTGAAATAGACGACTAGTTGAGACAGAAATATATTGGATAAAAATTGAAGGAGCTCCAGTGGAAATCCAAGAATAGACCATCAATCAATCAGATATAACGAATGTGGCATATAAACCCATTTACTCCATGTTGCATGTAATGCAATGGATTCCAACCTTCTATTTCCCCTTATGGATATCAGATACCAGCCAATATCGTCCGATAAAGTTATACTTCTAACCAGACATCAGGTGGAGAGGATATTAACAATGGTGTATTCAAAGTGAGGAAACATTAAAAAAATTAGGTAATGTGCAGATAAATAAAATTCCCGTGTTTTTGTGACTTTTCTATTAAAATGCAGAATAACGAGAAAGTTTATTTCAGTCTACGCACCCTTGATTTGTTAGCCATTAAACACGTTATGTGAGCACTGACTGAAATAAACTTTATAGTTAAAGGCAATGTGCTCACTGATGCTTTCTGCCAACAACATGGAAAATGCAAACAACAAATAATGGGTCACTGAGGGCCAAACACTTGTTGTTTTATACAGGCGTTGCAGACCGCAGCGCCGTATTCTGCCTCTTAACATGTTTGTATACGCATGCCTATACTAGTTTCTTTGGCGCTTCAGAGTAGTTTCACCTGATGTTGCGAAGGTCTGCTTCTCTGGCGATTCATGACGAAATTCTTCCAAATTGCTTCTAGACGATATATGCTCAATGAAAACTTAGAGCATTTTCGCCATGGACCACCAGTGAAGCAGACAAGCAGACCCTTATGTGCTAGATCATGAGAAAAGCCTCGAGTGAATCTTGGGAACCATGATGAAGGAGCTTTCGGTACGGAATACGCACCGGAAATAAAAAGCTAGAAAAAAAGGAAGTAATACAGACAGTGACGGACTTTTATTCCATAAGGCTTTTCGCGGATGGTGCTATTGTATACAGAAAAACTGCAACGCTAGAAAACTGTAGCGACATGCACGAGTACCTGGAGATTGGCAACTGACGCTCAACATTAACAGATATATTCAGCGTAAACAGGCAGAAAGACCCATCAATGGAAGCAGTCGTCTTTCGAAAATGTCCAGCAGCACGCGCACGGAGCGATATATACTGGAACACACGCATAAAACTAACAGCAATTAAGGCAGATGCCAGACTGAGATTCATGCGAAGAATCCTCAGGAAAGGTTGTCCACCCACAAAGGAAATAGCTTACAGATTCACTTACAACCAACACTTTAATATTGATCTTCAGTCTGGGATGCGTACCGGGTAGGATTGATCGAGGAAATAAAGAACAGCCAAAGAAGGGCAGCACATTTCGTTACAGATTCAGTAACAAGCGCCCGAAAGCTTTACAGAAATTCTCAGCGAACTCTAGTGGCAGACGTTGCAAGAGAGGCGTTCTGCATCATGGTGTGGTTGCTGTTACAGCTCAGAGAGCTTCGTCCCTTGAAAAGTCAGCCAATATGTAGGTTTCTCACACGTAAATCTCGAGGAAACCGCATGAAGGTAAAATTAGAGAGATTCGAGCTCACACGGAAGCTTGCTAAAAAAAAGTGAGAGTCGTATACAAAGTAGCACCCACCACATACCATAAAATAGAATAGATGAAGGTGTAGAAATATGTCACTGACTCCATTACCAGGTGAAACCATTGTGAATTCGTCAACTACAATACGCAAAATTTTGTAGAAACGGATAATACTACACTACTGGCCATTAAAATTGCTACACCACGAAGGTGACGTGCTACATACGCGAAATTTAACCGACAGGAAGAAGATGCTGTGATATGCAAACGATTAGCTTTTCAGAGCATTCACACAAAGTTGGCGCCTGTGGCGACACCTACAATGTGCTGACACGAGGAAAGTTTCCAACCGATTTCTCATACAGAAACAGCAGTTGACCGGCGTTGCCTGGTGAAACGTTGTTGAGATACCTCGTGTAAGGAGAAGAAATTCGTACCATCACGTTTCCGACTTTGATAAATGTCGAATTGTAGCCTATCGCGATTGCTGTTTATCGTATCGCGACATTTCTGCACGCGTTGGTCGAGATCCAATGACTGTTAGCAGAATATGCAAACGGTTGGTTCAGGAGGGTAATACGGAACCCCGTGCTGGATCCCAACGGCCTCGTATCACTAACAGTCGAGATGATAGGCATCTTATCCGCGTGGCTGTAACGGATCGTGCAGCCACGTCTCGATCCCTGAGTCAACAGATGGGGACGTTTGCAAGACAACCATCTGCACGAACAGTGCGACGACGTTTACTGCAGCAGTAACTATCAGCTCGGAGACCATGGCTGCGGTTACCCTTGACGCTGCATCACAGACAGGAGCGACTGCGATGGTGTACTCAACGACGAACCTAGGTGCACGAATGGCAAAACGTCATTTTTTCGGATGAATCCAGGTTCTGTTTACAGCATCATGATGGTCGCATCCGTGTTTGGCGACATCGCGGTGAACGCACATTGGAAGCGTGTATTCGTCATCGTCATACTGGCGTAACACCCGGCGTGATGGAATGGGGTACCATTGGTTACACATCTCGGTCACCTCTTGTTCGCATTGACGGCACTTTGAACAGTGGACGTTACATTTCAGATGTGTTACGACCCGTGGCTCTACCCTTCATTCGATCCCTGCGAAACCCTACATTTCAGCAGGATAATGCACGACCACAAGTTGCAGGTCCTGTACGGGCCTTTCTTGATACAAAAAATGTTCGACTGCTGCCCTGGCCAGCACATTCTCCAGATCTCTCACGAACTGAAAACGTCTGGTCAATGGTGGCCGAGCAACTGGCTCGTCACAATACGCCAGTCACTACTCTTGATGAACTGTGGTATCGTGTTGAAGCTGCATGGGCAGCTGTACCTGTACTCGCCATCCAAGCTCTGTTTGACTCAATGCCCGGGAGTATCAAGGCCGTTATTACGGCGAGAGGTGGTTGTTCTGGGTACTGATTTCTCCGGATCTATGCACCCAAATTGCGTGAAAATGTAATCACATGTCAGTTCTAGTATAACATATTTGTCCAATGAATACCCGTTTATCATCTGCATTTCTCCTTGGTGTAGCAATTTTAATGGCCAGTGGTGTAGATGTTCGAAAATCTTTTAAGAAACACGGCTATAATGTTTGTTGAGTACGTGACACGATACATTGCAAATTTCAGGAAAATGGAAACCTTTGAACTAAAAATGTGGTTCAACATTGACAGGACTGCGAAGCACATCTCAGAAGCGCGATTTGTTGGCGTTCCGATACACTTTGGTTGTTGATTACAGGACGACATATTTGCGTGAGCTCGGTGGAAGCGAGACCGGCGTCCTATGCCTACGCTCGTGTCATTATCTCCCGCGATTGCGGAGCAGCTGTGGCACCCACTCCTCAGCAAAGGAAGTCGTTAATTTCCAGAGCCGCGAGTCTTAGGAATGCGTACAACAGACTCTTCGTCAGGCACATCCGGGGAGAAGATAAGATGTTCCACTAATTGCAGCCAGCTACGGTCCCTCCCGCTCATTACGAGCAACTCAAAAGCGCGGCGTGATGCGTTAAATGGGATTCGTCAGACTCCGCCATACTCTGCTCTAATTAATGACGCAGTAACGATAATACCGTCGCACAGCAGACAGTCAGCAATCCTAAATTTCGTTCCTGTTTGTACATCAACCTATTTTCTCTTTCATCTGCGTCTTTATAACGAGAGCGCTGCGGCATATGTTGAGCGCTGAATTCGTGTAACGACGGTCGTGAATGACAGGTGGACCTACTGCATCAATACCTCCGAAATTGGGGAGTAATTAGCGCCTGAAGGATAAACTAAATTTCCTAAAACATAAAAACAGGAAGATTTTGTTTGTGGTTCAGTCATGACTCCAAATTAATTAAGGAAGTAAAAGAAAGCTTTTGGAATGATGTTTTCTTATTGCCTCCATTTTGTCTCTGTACACTGGATTACTAGTTTCGACAGGATTAAGCTACCATCTTCAGATCCACAGCGTACAGGTTATGAAATCAAGCTGTGCAATAAACCGCACGATTGTTTTCTTACCATCGTATAAAAAAGAGTAGAAAACTAAAAAATATAGCTGTGTCTTCATGGTAAGAGAAGAGCGTAGAACATCAAAAAATGTACCTGTGTGTTCATGACTAGAGAGCTACAGCTACATTTTTTAATATTCTCTCTTTTTATTATGAGTTTTTTACGATGGTATGAAAATAAACGTGGGGTTCATCGCACGGCATTATTTCATAACCTGTACGCTGTGGATCTGAAGATGGCATCTTAGTCCTGTCGAAACTAGGAATGCAGTGTTCACACGCGCGATCATTTCAGAAGCTTTCTTTACCTGGAATTCATTGATCGCTTTCCAGCCGACTATGTCAGGTCTTTATAATTTAAAAGTAATCACTATTATGAGAGTTTCGTTAAGTCGTCGGCACACGGATCGTGGATCCGAACGTTGAGCGTTAAGCGTGCCGAGTTTCTGACGTCATAGCGTGGAATAGCACGTTCGGGAGTCTTTCGGAATATGCAGAGTAATATCTAGCATGTCAGATATTCTGAGCGTGCGTCTGAGCGTTGACCAATCAGATGGCACAACGCCAACTGCGTCACATGCACCCCATATCCCTTCAGCATTGAGCTATGAGGCGCCATATTGGCATTCAGTTCAAGCGTACACGTATATATGTCGTTTCTGGTTGGTTGGTTGGTTGGTTTTGGGGAAGGAGACCAGACAGCGTGGTCATCGGTCTCATCGGATTAGGGAAGGAAGTCGGCCGTGCCCTTTCAGAGGAACCATCCCGGCATTTGCCTGGAGTGATTTAGGGAAATCACGGAAAACCTAAATCAGGATGGCCGGACGCGGGATTGAACCGTCGTCCTCCCGAATGCGAGTCCAGTGTCTTACCACTGCGCCACCTCGCTCGGTGTTATGTCGTTTCTGAGCACCAGCAAATTGAGAATCACTCGAAAATCCGTTGTTAACTGCGTGATTCGTTGCAATCAAATAATGAGAAACGTCATATTCGTGGCAAAAGTATTATTGTAACTTGCGTATTATGAGAGTATGTCATTTGAAGGTAGCGACACACTGAGGATCCACCAACAACTCATTGGTCTTGGTACAGTTTGTTATAATTAAATTTCAGTTAGTAACATAGCTATGATTAAAGCATTTAGAAAGTGACAAATCTTAGAATTGGCCAAAAATGAATTCTTTAGTGAGCAGCGTTGATGATTCATGACCAGATACATGAGCTGATGATGTTTCGAGTTTTAGCCGGCACGGTAGCTCAGCGTGTTCGGTCAGAGAGCCGGTTGGCCTCTGTCATAAAAAAAACTGAGTGGAAGGATCACAGGATCGACAAAACTAACTTGAACGGATGTCATGTGACGTCCACAACGACCAAACACAACGACTAAAAAAAAAAAAAAAAAAAAAACTCTCGCCCGATCTAAATACACTCCTGGAAATTGAAATAAGAACACCGTGAATTCATTGCCCCAGGAAGGGGAAACTTTATTGACACATTCCTGGTGTCAGATACATCACATGATCACACTGACAGAACCACAGGCACATAGACACAGGCAACAGAGAATGCACAATGTCGGCACTAGTACAGTGTATATCCACCTTTCGCAGTAATCCAGGCTGCTATTCTCCCATGGAGACGATCGTAGAGATGCTGGATGTAGTCCTGTGGAACGGCTTGCCATGCCATTTCCACCTGGCGCCTCAGTTTTACCAGCGTTCGTGCTGGACGTGCAGACCGCGTGAGACGACGCTTCATCCAGTCCCAAACATGCTCAATGGGGGACAGATCCGGAGATCTTGCTGGCCAGGGTAGTTGACTTATACCTTCTAGAGCACGTTGGGTGGCACGGGATACATGCGGACGTGCATTGTCCTGTTAGAACAGCAAGTTCCCTTGCCGGTCTAGGAATGGTAGAACGATGGGTTCGATGACGGTTTGGATGTACCCCTCGACGATCACCAGTGGTGTACGGCCAGTGTAGGAGATCGCTCCCCACACCATGATGCCGGGTGTTGGCCCTGTGTGCCTCGGTCGTATGCAGTCCTGATTGTGGCGCTCACCTGCACGGCGCCAAACACGCATACGGTCATCATTGGCACCAAGGCAGAAGCGACTCTCATCGCTGAAGACGACACGTCTCCATTCGTCCCTCCATTCACGCCTGTCGCGACACCACTGGAGGCGGGCTGCACAATGTTGGGGCGTGAGCGGAAGACGGCCTAACGGTGTGCGGGACCGTAGCCCAGCTTCATGGAGACGGTTGCGAATGGTCCTCGCCGATACCCCAGGAGCAACAGTGTCCCTAATTTGCTGGGAAGTGGCGGTGCGGTCCCCTACGGCACTGCGTAGGATCCTACGGTCTTGGCGTGCATCCGTGCGTCGCTGCGGTCCGGTCCCAGGTCGACGGGCACGTGCACCTTCCGCCGACCACTGGCGACAACATCGATGTACTGTGGAGACCTCACGCCCCACGTGTTGAGCAATTCGGCGGTACGTCCACCCGGCCTCCCGCATGCCCACTATACGCCCTCGCTCAAAGTCCGTCAACTGCACATACGGTTCACGTCCACGCTGTCGCGGCATGCTACCAGTGTTAAAGACTGCGATGGAGCTCCGTATGCCACGGCAAACTGGCTGACACTGACGGCGGCGGTGCACAAATGCTGCGCAGCTAGCGCCATTCGACGGCCAACACCGCGGTTCTTGGTGTGTCCGCTGTGCCGTGCGTGTGATCATTGCTTGTACAGCCCTCTCGCAGTGTCCGGAGCAAGTATGGTGGGTCTGACACACCGGTGTCAATGTGTTCTTTTTTCCATTTCCAGGAGTGTATTTTTTCCTAACATTTGCGTATATAATAGGTACTTTTTTTTGAGGAGTGAGTTTGTTCCATTGGCTTAATCTGCAGGACAGCTTGCGCTACTTGTATAAAGATATTTTGTACCTTTTTCTTTTGAGTTTCGTAATTTACATGTAAAGATTCTGCTACTGGGTAGGAACAGTGATCAAGTAAGAATGACCTTAGGGTTTAACTAAAATGTGGGAAAGGTAAAATAGTGTTTACCTTATGTGGAGAACTATTGCAGATGTCTGTCTCTATGTTTGTAATGGAACTTTTATAAGCCTGTGTCCTTATTGATTGGACGTGGTACTTTCCTTTTTGTTTTAAAACATGTTCATTGATATTGAAGTTTTTATTTGTGTATATTACGTATAGAACAACGTGACTAGGATATGGACAATGGAGGAAATGTGCGTTTTAATAGAGCTAATGTGGGAATTTTACGCGTGCCTGTTGAGTAAACAGTGTGATTTACGATCCAGAAACATCCCACAACTGCCGCTGGAGTGCGTTGTGATTGCGTATACCACGTTGGGGCCCACGCACCGTAAGCGCAAGTCGCATCGTTCCTGAGCGTTCAGCAGCACGTTTAACGTGGCACGCTCAACGTTAACGTTCTACAGCACGGTCCGTGTGCCGACGGCTTTAGTTTTAAACTTCCGTGGGGAACTGTAACATGCAGCATGACTGGTAACGCTGCCAATTTCAGATGGTGATGGAAGAAAGCAGAGGACTTTGTGTACAGAAATAGGGCACACCAAGGAGAATTTGTCGTATTAGAACCATTATGTTAGCTACACGCCACGAGGTGCCTCTTTGACTACCCCCACCAACTTCAGTCCGCCAAGCATTCCAGTGCGACCGCTTGTGGCCTCACTCTGGTTGCGCTGATGACTATTCGCGGACGTGATTCCGCAGGCATTGTGCATTGCTTCTGGATAAGCTATCAGGATGTGTCGCTTATGAGTAATCATAATGCTAAATGGTTCTCTTTCAGCTGTGCAATGTTAAGGAAGATTTATTGTGGTTCCGTATCTTTCTCTTTTTGTTATAGGTTGAGATGACAGAAGTTATAGGATACTTCCTAATATCGTGTTGGATATTGAGCCACGCTACTTCTATAGCTGTCCATAACTGCGACAGTGTTGCCAGTGCAGGATTTTGTGTACGAACTAACCTCTCGATTACGTCCCATAAATATTGAATGGGATTCATGTCGGGCGATATGCGTGGCCAAATAATTGGCTCTAAATGTCCAGAATATTCTTCGAACTAATCGCGAACGGTTGTGGCCCGATGACATGGCGCACTGTCATCCATAAAAATTACATCGTTGTTTGGGAACATGAAGTCCATAATGGCTGTACTGTGCGGCCGGGCCGGCCGGTGTGGCCGTGCGGTTCTAGGCGCTACAGTCTGGAAACGCGCGACCGCTACGGTCGCAGGTTCGAATCCTGCCTCGGGCATGGGTGTGTGTGATGTCTTTAGGTTAGTTAGGTTTAAGTAGTTTTAAGTTCTAAGGGACTGATGACCTCAGATGTTAAGTCCCATAGTGCTCAGAGCCATTTCAACCATTTGCGCGGCTGGTCCCGGTGGAGGTTCGAGTCCTCCCACGGGCATGGGTGTGTGTGTTTGTCCTTAGGATAATTTAGGTTAAGTAGAGTGTAAGCTTAAGTCCCATAAGATTTCACACACATAAGATTTCACACACACACACACACACACACACACACACACACAATCACACACACACACACACACACACACACACACACACACACACACACACACACACACACAATGGCTGTAAATGATCTCCAAGTAGACGAATCTAACGATTTCCAGTCAATGATCGGTTCAGTTGGACCAGAAGATCCATCACATTCCGTGTAAACACAGCCCACGCCATTATGGGCCAGCAGCAGCTTGCACAGTGCCTTGTTGAAAACTTGGATCCATTGCTTCATGGGGTCTGCGCCACACTCGAATCCTACCATCAGCTCTTACCAACTGAAATCGGGACTCATCTGACCAGGCCACGGTATTTGAGTCGTCTAGGGTCCAACTGATATGGTCACAGGCCCAAAAGGAGTTGCAGGTGATGTCATGCTGTTAGCAAAGGCACTCGTGTCGGTCGTCTGGGCCAGCAGCAGCTTGCATAGTGCCTTGTTGAAAAATTGGATCCATTGCTTCGTGGGGTCTGCGCCACACTCGAATCCTACCATCAGCTCTTACCAACTGAAATCGGGACTCATCTTACCAGGCCACGGTATTTGAGTCGTCTAGGGTCCAACTGATATGGTCACGTGCCCAAAAGGAGTTGCAGGTGATGTCATGCTGTTAGCAAAGGCACTCGTGTCGGTCGTCTGGGCCAGCAGCAGCTTGCACAGTGCCTTGTTGAAAACTTGGATCCATTGCTTCGTGGGGTCTGCGCCACACTCGAATCCTACCATCAGCTCTTACCAACTGAAATCGGGACTCATCTGACCAGGCCACGGTATTTGAGTCGTCTAGGGTCCAACTGATATGGTCACGTGCCCAAAAGGAGTTGCAGGTGATGTCATGCTGTTAGCAAAGGCACTCGTGTCGGTCGTCTGGGCCAGCAGCAGCTTGCACAGTGCCTTGTTGAAAACTTGGATCCATTGCTTCGTGGGGTCTGCGCCACACTCGAATCCTACCATCAGCTCTTACCAACTGAAATCGGGACTCATCTGACCAGGCCACGGTATTTGAGTCGTCTAGGGTCCAATTGATATGGTCACGTGCCCAAAAGGAGTTGCAGGTGATGTCATGCTGTTAGCAAAGGCACTCGTGTCGGTCGTCTGGGCCAAAAGCAGCTTGCACAGTGCCTTGTTGAAAACTTGGATCCATTGCTTCGTGGGGTCTGCGCCACACTCGAATCCTACCATCAGCTCTTACCAACTGAAATCGGGACTCATGTGACCAGGCCACGGTATTTGAGTCGTCTAGGGTCCAACTGATATGGTCACGGGCCCAAAAGGAGCTGCAGGTGATGTCATGCTGTTAGCAAAGGCACTCGTGTAGGTCGTCTGGGTCAGCAGCAGCTTGCACAGTGCCTTGTTGAAAACTTGGATCCATTGCTTCGTGGGGTCTGCGCCACACTCGAATCCTACCATCAGCTCTTACCAACTGAAATCGGGACTCATCTGACCAGGCCACGGTATTTGAGTAGTCTAGGGTCCAATTGATATGGTCACGTGCCCAAAAGGAGTTGCAGGTGATGTCATGCTGTTAGCAAAGGCACTTGTGTCGGTCGTCTGGGCCAGCAGCAGCTTGCAGAGTGCCTTGTTGAAAACTTGGATCCATTGCTTCGTGGGGTCTGCGCCACACTCGAATCCTACCATCAGCTCTTACCAACTGAAATCGGGACTCATCTGACCAGGCCACGGTATTTGAGTCGTCTAGGGTCCAATTGATATGGTCACGTGCCCAAAAGGAGTTGCAGGTGATGTCATGCTGTTAGCAAAGGCACTCGTGTCGGTCGTCTGGGCCAGTAGCAGCTTGCACAGTGCCTTGTTGAAAACTTGGATCCATTGCTTCGTGGGGTCTGCGCCACACTCGAATCCTACCATCAGCTCTTACCAACTGAAATCGGGACTCATCTGACCAGGCCACGGAATTTGAGTAGTCTAGGGTCCAATTGATATGGTCACGTGCCCAAAAGGAGTTGCAGGTGATGTCATGCTGTTAGCAAAGGCACTCGTGTCGGTCGTCTGGGCCAGCAGCAGCTTGCACAGTGCCTTGTTGAAAACTTGGATCCATTGCTTCGTGGGGTCTGCGCCACACTCGAATCCTACCATCAGCTCTTACCAACTGAAATCGGGACTCATCTGACCAGGCCACGGTATTTGAGTCGTCTAGGGTCCAACTGATATGGTCACGTGCCCAAAAGGAGTTGCAGGTGATGTCATGCTGTTAGCAAAGGCACTCGTGTCGGTCGTCTGGGCCAGCAGCAGCTTGCACAGTGCCTTGTTGAAAACTTGGATCCATTGCTTCGTGGGGTCTGCGCCACACTCGAATCCTACCATCAGCTCTTACCAACTGAAATCGGGACTCATGTGACCAGGCCACGGTATTTCAGTCGTCTAGGGTCCAACTGATATGGTCACGTGCCCAAAAGGAGTTGCAGGTGATGTCATGCTGTTAGCAAAGGCACTCGTGTCGGTCGTCTGGGCCAGCAGCAGCTTGCACAGTGCCTTGTTGAAAACTTGGATCCATTGCTTCGTGGGGTCTGCGCCACACTCGAATCCTACCATCAGCTCTTACCAACTGAAATCGGGACTCATGTGACCAGGATACGGTATTTGAGTCGTCTAGGGTCCAACTGATATGGTCACGGGCCCAAAAGGAGTTGCAGGTGATGTCATGCTGTTAGCAAAGGCACTTGTGTCGGTCGTCTGGGCCAGCAGCAGCTTGCAGAGTGCCTTGTTGAAAACTTGGATCCATTGCTTCGTGGGGTCTGCGCCACACTCGAATCCTACCATCAGCTCTTACCAACTGAAATCGGGACTCATCTGACCAGGCCACGGTATTTGAGTCGTCTAGGGTCCAATTGATATGGTCACGTGGCCAAAAGGAGTTGCAGGTGATGTCATGCTGTTAGCAAAGGCACTCGTGTCGGTCGTCTGGGCCAGTAGCAGCTTGCACAGTGCCTTGTTGAAAACTTGGATCCATTGCTTCGTGGGGTCTGCGCCACACTCGAATCCTACCATCAGCTCTTACCAACTGAAATCGGGACTCATCTTACCAGGCCACGGTATTTGAGTCGTCTAGGGTCCAACTGATATGGTCACGTGCCCAAAAGGAGTTGCAGGTGATGTCATGCTGTTAGCAAAGGCACTCGTGTCGGTCGTCTGGGCCAGCAGCAGCTTGCACAGTGCCTTGTTGAAAACTTGGATCCATTGCTTCGTGGGGTCTGTGCCACACTCGAATCCTACCATCAGCTCTTACCAACTGAAATCGGGACTCATCTGACCAGGCCACGGTATTTGAGTCGTCTAGGGTCCAATTGATATGGTCACGTGCCCAAAAGGAGTTGCAGGTGATGTCATGCTGTTAGCAAAGGCACTCGTGTCGGTCGTCTGGGCCAAAAGCAGCTTGCACAGTGCCTTGTTGAAAACTTGGATCCATTGCTTCGTGGGGTCTGCGCCACACTCGAATCCTACCATCAGCTCTTACCAACTGAAATCGGGACTCATGTGACCAGGCCACGGTATTTGAGTCGTCTAGGGTCCAACTGATATGGTCACGGGCCCAAAAGGAGCTGCAGGTGATGTCATGCTGTTAGCAAAGGCACTCGTGTAGGTCGTCTGGGTCAGCAGCAGCTTGCACAGTGCCTTGTTGAAAACTTGGATCCATTGCTTCGTGGGGTCTGCGCCACACTCGAATCCTACCATCAGCTCTTACCAACTGAAATCGGGACTCATGTGACCAGGCCACGGTATTTGAGTCGTCTAGGGTCCAACTGATATGGTCACGGGCCCAAAAGGAGCTGCAGGTGATGTCATGCTGTTAGCAAAGGCACTCGTGTAGGTCGTCTGGGTCAGCAGCAGCTTGCACAGTGCCTTGTTGAAAACTTGGATCCATTGCTTCGTGGGGTCTGCGCCACACTCGAATCCTACCATCAGCTCTTACCAACTGAAATCGGGACTCATCTGACCAGGCCACGGTATTTGAGTAGTCTAGGGTCCAATTGATATGGTCACGTGCCCAAAAGGAGTTGCAGGTGATGTCATGCTGTTAGCAAAGGCACTTGTGTCGGTCGTCTGGGCCAGCAGCAGCTTGCAGAGTGCCTTGTTGAAAACTTGGATCCATTGCTTCGTGGGGTCTGCGCCACACTCGAATCCTACCATCAGCTCTTACCAACTGAAATCGGGACTCATCTGACCAGGCCACGGTATTTGAGTCGTCTAGGGTCCAATTGATATGGTCACGTGCCCAAAAGGAGTTGCAGGTGATGTCATGCTGTTAGCAAAGGCACTCGTGTCGGTCGTCTGGGCCAGTAGCAGCTTGCACAGTGCCTTGTTGAAAACTTGGATCCATTGCTTCGTGGGGTCTGCGCCACACTCGAATCCTACCATCAGCTCTTACCAACTGAAATCGGGACTCATCTGACCAGGCCACGGAATTTGAGTAGTCTAGGGTCCAATTGATATGGTCACGTGCCCAAAAGGAGTTGCAGGTGATGTCATGCTGTTAGCAAAGGCACTCGTGTCGGTCGTCTGGGCCAGCAGCAGCTTGCACAGTGCCTTGTTGAAAACTTGGATCCATTGCTTCGTGGGGTCTGCGCCACACTCGAATCCTACCATCAGCTCTTACCAACTGAAATCGGGACTCATCTGACCAGGCCACGGTATTTGAGTCGTCTAGGGTCCAACTGATATGGTCACGTGCCCAAAAGGAGTTGCAGGTGATGTCATGCTGTTAGCAAAGGCACTCGTGTCGGTCGTCTGGGCCAGCAGCAGCTTGCACAGTGCCTTGTTGAAAACTTGGATCCATTGCTTCGTGGGGTCTGCGCCACACTCGAATCCTACCATCAGCTCTTACCAACTGAAATCGGGACTCATCTGACCAGGCCACGGTATTTGAGTCGTCTAGGGTCCAACTGATATGGTCACGTGCCCAAAAGGAGTTGCAGGTGATGTCATGCTGTTAGCAAAGGCACTCGTGTCGGTCGTCTGGGCCAGCAGCAGCTTGCACAGTGCCTTGTTGAAAACTTGGATCCATTGCTTCGTGGGGTCTGCGCCACACTCGAATCCTACCATCAGCTCTTACCAACTGAAATCGGGACTCATGTGACCAGGATACGGTATTTGAGTCGTCTAGGGTCCAACTGATATGGTCACGGGCCCAAAAGGAGTTGCAGGTGATGTCATGCTGTTAGCAAAGGCACTTGTGTCGGTCGTCTGGGCCAGCAGCAGCTTGCAGAGTGCCTTGTTGAAAACTTGGATCCATTGCTTCGTGGGGTCTGCGCCACACTCGAATCCTACCATCAGCTCTTACCAACTGAAATCGGGACTCATCTGACCAGGCCACGGTATTTGAGTCGTCTAGGGTCCAATTGATATGGTCACGTGCCCAAAAGGAGTTGCAGGTGATGTCATGCTGTTAGCAAAGGCACTCGTGTCGGTCGTCTGGGCCAGTAGCAGCTTGCACAGTGCCTTGTTGAAAACTTGGATCCATTGCTTCGTGGGGTCTGCGCCACACTCGAATCCTACCATCAGCTCTTACCAACTGAAATCGGGACTCATCTGACCAGGCCACGGAATTTGAGTAGTCTAGGGTCCAATTGATATGGTCACGTGCCCAAAAGGAGTTGCAGGTGATGTCATGCTGTTAGCAAAGGCACTCGTGTCGGTCGTCTGGGCCAGCAGCAGCTTGCACAGTGCCTTGTTGAAAACTTGGATCCATTGCTTCGTGGGGTCTGCGCCACACTCGAATCCTACCATCAGCTCTTACCAACTGAAATCGGGACTCATCTGACCAGGCCACGGTATTTGAGTCGTCTAGGGTCCAACTGATATGGTCACGTGCCCAAAAGGAGTTGCAGGTGATGTCATGCTGTTAGCAAAGGCACTCGTGTCGGTCGTCTGGGCCAGCAGCAGCTTGCACAGTGCCTTGTTGAAAACTTGGATCCATTGCTTCGTGGGGTCTGCGCCACACTCGAATCCTACCATCAGCTCTTACCAACTGAAATCGGGACTCATCTGACCAGGCCACGGTATTTGAGTCGTCTAGGGTCCAACTAATATGGTCACGTGCCCAAAAGGAGTTGCAGGTGATGTCATGCTGTTAGCAAAGGCACTCGTGTCGGTCGTCTGGGCCAGCAGCAGCTTGCACAGTGCCTTGTTGAAAACTTGGATCCATTGCTTCGTGGGGTCTGCGCCACACTCGAATCCTACCATCAGCTCTTACCAACTGAAATCGGGACTCATGTGACCAGGCCACGGTATTTGAGTCGTCTAGGGTCCAACTGATATGGTCACGGCCCAAAAGGAGTTGCAGGTGATGTCATGCTGTTAGCAAAGGCACTCGTGTCGGTCGTCAGCTGCCATAGCCCATTAACGCCACATTTCGCCGCACTGCCCTAACGGACACGTTCGTAGTACGTCCTACATTGATTTCTGCAGTTATGTCACATCTTGTTGCCTGTCTGTTAGTAGTGGCAATTCTACGCAAACGCCACTGCTCTCGGTCGTTAAGTGAAGGTCGTTGGCCACTGCGTTATCCGTGGTGTGAGATCCGTCCTGAAGTTTGGCATTCTCGAAATGCTGTTGACACTGTAGATTTCGGAATATTGAACTCCCTCAGGAATGTCCTATGCGTCTGGCTCCGACTACCATTCCGTGCTCAAAATCTGTCACTTTCCGTCGTGCGGACATAATCACGTCGGAAACTTTTTCACGTGAATCGCCTGGGTACAAATGGCAGCTCAGCCAATGCACTGTCCTTTTATACCTTGTGTGCGCGATACTACCGTCATCTGTGTATGTGTATAACGCTATCTCATGACTGAGATCTCAGCGAGGTCACCCTATTCTGACCCGAAATGCTGCTGCAATGGCTAATGGGTTAGTTTGAGTATACTTATGTAAACTGATCACCCGAATAAATTCCTTGTGACTTTAATCGGTTCGTGTAACTTTAGTTTACCTCTTACTAATATGGTTTGAGTCGTTTCATGTGAGGAACTTGATCTTTTATCAATGGCTCCCCACGTGGTGTTGAATGGGATGTAAGCCATCCCTTTGTCCGGCAAAATTCCACATCCTTGCGTTTCAGAACTTATTTGGCAACAAGTTCACTTTCAGTTTTTAACGAGTCTCGTAAATCTTCGAGAAAACCAGCATTTTTCTACCTGCTAATCACCGTGGGTGGTTGCGATCCCATCAGACCCGCTTTCGAATTAATAAATCTATTCCATCCAAGGACAATTATGCATAGAAGATAGGGCCCAAAGTGAATCAAGACAAAACAGAGGTCATGCATTTAGGAAGAAGACAAGATCAGGTAGAATTTCTTGAGATAGATGGCAAGAGGTTCAAGACAGTACACCAGTTCAAATACTTGGGATCTTGGTTTACCACAGACAACAACATAAAAATGAACATAAAGGAAAGAAGAGCAGAGAGACGCTCGGCTCTAAATCGATCTCAGTGAACACTAAGAGGAAATTCTACAACACAATGATATGTCCAGCAGTAATGTACGGTTCAGAAACTTGGAGCATGACTACGCGAGAATGGAAAAACTATTAATATTTAAAAGAAGAGTAATGAGGAAGATATGGGGATCAGTTTTAGATAACGGAGAATGGAGGAGGAGGAAAAACGAGGAAATCTACCTTCTGATGCTACAACCAACTATCGTACAGAAGATAAAGAGAAAAAGAATGCAATGGGTGGGCAATGTAGCCAGTATGCAAGATGGAAGACAGGCAAATATGGCACTAGAGGGGAAATCAAACACCAAACGCCCCATTGGATGACGCTGGATGGACGACCATACAAAGGACCTAGCAGACCAGGGATTGAAGACACCTGGAGGAAGTGGGCACAAAATAGGATGGAATGGAGGCAGTTTGTGGAAGCAGCGTGTGGTCTGCAGGGCCTGTGATCGTTGGCTATCTATCTATCTATCGTGCAATAAATCACGGCAAAGTGTCTGAACTTTTACTGTGAGTGCTGGAACTGCAGCCGAGGTCTTTCTAGAGTGGTAACGTCTGTTCCCATCAGATCACCGATGTTAAGCGCTGTCGGGCGTAGCTAGCACTTGATTGGGAAACTGTCCAGGTCTGCCAAGCGCTGTTGGCAAGCGAGTCACATTCAGCCCTTCTGATGCCAAGTCAGGACCACTTGATTGAGAGGTACCGGTTACAGTCACGAAAGCTAACAATGGCCAGTAAAACGGTGTGGTGACCACGTTACCCTCCATATCTGTATCCAGTGACGTCTATCGGCTCAGGATGACACGACGGGCGGTAGATACTGTTGAGCCTTCGGAGGCGGGTTCGGACTGAGTCTAGAATACCTGATACCGCAATTACCTCCTTCATACGTGAAACTTATCTCAAGGGAGAAGCACTCGATTGACAGCATATAGTCTTCCATGTCGATCGAGTACCAGCATGACTCTCTCCCATTTGCCCAAAATCCCAATTAGAACACTTAAACGTAATTTCTTGTGAGCTCGTGGCTGCCCCCGTGATGGGGCGGGCTCGCTGTAGATGTATTGTTACTAGCCGTGGTGCACAATAGTATTTTATCCTTATTGCGCACTAGGTGAGTAGCCAGCATTGCCCGCGTATGTATTCAGTTCTAGTAGTCCATCTCCCCCTTCTCTCTGTCCACCTCCTCTGTCATCTTTCTGTCGATCTCCTTCTACCCCTTCACTCAGTCCACCTCTTCCATTTTCCCTCCCTCCCCTGTCAATCTCTTCCCGCCACTCTGTCTATCTGTTACTCCCTCCTCTCCTTGTCCATCTGCTTCTGCCCCGCCCTCTGTTCATCTCCTCTTTTCTTTCTATGTCCATCTCCTCTTCCTCCCTCTCGTTGTACATCTCTTCCCCTTCTCTCCGTGTCGTATAATGATATAATTTTGTAGGTACATTGAGCGGTATATGTGGATACTGTCTGCTAAATGTGTTGCGAATAGATTAGCAAGGGAGTAATAAATTTTAACGTAATGACGTCATGCTTGATGCGACAGTTTTACTGCGTGAACGTAAGTATTTGACTGGTGTCCGTTCTGTCGGACATGTCCGACAGAACAGACACCACTCTTGATGACGCGGCTGGAGCATATACAGGGTGTTTCAAAAATGACCGGTATATTTGAAACGGCAATACAAACTAAACGAGCAGCGATAGAAATACACCGTTTGTTGCAATATGCTTGGGACAACAGTACATTTTCAGGCAGACAATCTTTCGAAATTACAGTAGTTACAATTGTCAACAACAGATCGCGCTGCGGTCTGGGAAACTCTATAGTACGATATTTTCCACATATCCACCATGCGTAGCAATAATATGGCGTAGTCTCTGAATGAAATTACCCGAAACCTTTGACAACGTGTCTGGCGGAATGGCTTCACATGCAGATGAGATGTACTGCTTCAGCTGTTCAATTGTTTCTGGATTCTGGCGGTACACCTGGTCTTTCAAGTGTCCCCACAGAAAGAAGTCACAGGGGTTCATGTCTGGCGAATAGGGAGGCCAATCCACGCCGCCTCCTGTATGTTTCGGATAGCCCAAAGCAATCACACGATCATCGAAATATTCATTCAGGAAATTAAAGACGTCGGCCGTGCGATGTGGCCGGGCATAAACCACGAGGTGTTCGCAGTGTCGCCTAAGGCAGTTTGTACCGCCACAAATTCACGAAGAATGTCCAGGTAGCGAGATGCAGTAGTCGTTTCGGATCTGAAAAATGGGCCAATGATTCCTTTGGAAGAAATGGCGGCCCAGACCAGTACTTTTTGAGGATGCAGGGACGATGGGACTGCAACATGGGGCTTTTCGGTTCCCCATATGCGCCAGTTCTGTTTATTGACGAAGCCGTCCAGGTAAAAATAAGCTTCGTCAGTAAACCAAATGCTGCCCACATGCATATCGCAGTCATCAATCCTGTGCACTATATCGTTAGCGAATGTCTCTCGTGCAGCAATGGTAGCGGCGCTGAGGGGTTGCCGCGTTTGAATTTTGTATGGATAGAGGTGTAAACTCTGGCGCATGAGACGATACGTGGACGTTGACGTCATTTGGACCGCAGCTGCAACACGGCGAACGGAAACCCGAGGCCGCTGTTGGATCACCTGCTGCACTAGCTGCGTGTTGCCCTCTGTGGTTGCCGTACGCGGTCGCCCTACCTTTCCACCACGTTCATCCGTCATGTTCCCAGTCCGTTGAAATTTTTCAAACAGATCCTTTATTGTATCGCTTTTCGGTCCTTTGGTTACATTAAACGTCCGTTGAAAACTTCGTCTTGTTGCAACAACACTGTGTTCTAGGCGGTGGAATTCCAACACCAGAAAAATCCTCTGTTCTAAGGAATAAATCATGTTGTCCACAGCACACTTGCACGTTGTGAACAGCACACGCTTACAGCAGAAAGACGACGTACAGAATGGCGCACCCACAGATTGCGTTGTCTTCTATATCTTTCACATCACTTGCAGCGCCATCTGTTGTTGAAAATTGTAACTACTGTAATTTCGAAAGTTTGTCTGCCTGAAAATGTACTGTTGTCCCAAGCATATTGCAACAAACGGTGTATTTCTATCGCTGCTCGTTTAGTTTTTATTGTCGTTTCAAATATACCGGTCATTTTTGAAACACCCTGTATTTATATGCGTTAGAGAATGGGAAAGAAACGGAAATTCTTGACTTCCAGAGGGAGAGGGGATTGCTGTAATGCAATGGCAAAAGTTGGAAATCTGTCGCGGACCGGCATTCGATTCTGGATTTAGCGCTTCCCATGAGCGGTTTCCTCAACCGTTTCGGCCATCCAGACACGTTCCCTGACCGACTCAAATCTCCAACTCATTGCACGCTTCAGCGTCCGACGGAGTAGATGTCACTCGAATACATACAATTCTTCAAGAGCGCTACGGCCCTTTGACTTTTGTTTCAATGTGGGTGCACTAGTGTCACCCGAATTCTTACGGAAATGAATAATTTCATCTACATCTACATCTACCTGATTACTCTGCTATTCACGATAAAGTGCCAGGCAGAGAGTTTAATGAACCACCTTCAAGCTGTCTCTCTACCGTTCCACTCTCGAACGGCGGCCGGAGAAAACGAGCACTAAAATTTTTCTGTGCGAGCTCTGTTTTCTCTTATTTTATCGTGATGATCATTTCTCCCTGTGTAGGTGGGTGCCAGCACAATGTTTTCGCAAATGGAGACAGGGGGGTTAATTCACGAGGGATCACACATTGCAGCGTGCGATAAACTGGGAATTTGAGTCGGTCATAGACCATGTCCGGATGGCCGAAACGATTAAGGCAACCGCTTATGAGTTGGAGTCCTGCTCCAGCACAAATTTTCAACTTTAACCATAGCATTACTACAATGCCCTGTGCGGCTGGAAGTCACGAATTCCTACCCATTCCTTCCCTTTCTTTCCCAGTTATTTCATATAAATTACTGCATGAACAGCGAAAATTTAGTAACTGATAAACTTTTTCCTTTCATTATTTTGTGGGAACAGTAAGCGAGAAAAGCTTCGTATAAGTTTGAAATCATGTGTAAAGTTTGTTGCAAGTCACCAAGCTCTCTCGTTCATAAATACTAGATAGCGAGCATAGTAGTTATACATTATTTAGCGTGTATATTGAGGCAGCAAATAGTGTGGAGGTATGGAATAAACACATTGACGACTGTATGAGGATTGTACTCATTACTCTGAATCATATCACATATCACATGTTAACAAAAAAAAGCATTTTCAAAAGTATGATAAATTTCAGAAGTCAAAGAGTAGATAGCTCTTTCAGAGAGTAAATATTTTTCCCAAATTCGCGTAATATTCTTCAAAATCAATAACCTTTACGTATTACAGACTTTCTAAAGTAACTTATGTTCTTCGTCAGGCTCGGAGCTATCTCATTTCATCGAAATCGGTTCAGCGAATTAGTAATAATAAATTTAAACGTCACGCATGATGCGGCAGTTTTCCACGCATCCCAGTATAGTTAGTGTAGTAAATAATAAATACTATAGACACACCAATGTTGTGTGTGTTTAATTCATTATGTATAAAACATTCTACCAGTTACTGACGGAACAGCCAATCACTGCAGTCTGAAGAATGACTTCCAAGGCTTGGTACTTCTCTTTGCTCTTTGTCTGCGTAACTTAATGTACAGCTGTCGAGTAGAGCTCAAAATTCTGTTTTTCATTGCAATGATTGAAGTATCTCGGATTTTGGCTACGAATTATGACAATCTTCGATCTTAGTCTCTCAGGATGGTGTGGATGAAATTTAGTGTGTGCTTATTTCGGAGCATGGCCGATAAATAGTTGCATTATAATTATATGCACAGTTACACATCAAACATACTTTTGATTCTTATTCTCAAAACTTCACTAAATGACACGTAATAACGATTTATCCACACAGCGAACATACCCCGCCAGTCCAAAAAATTTCGAGAGTGGATTAATGAGCAAACAGAAGAAAGTTAAGACTGTGGTTTAATTGCTTCACGTGTTCCACATAGCCCTCCTCTGCTTGAGTACAATACACAGTACGTTCATACAACCCTGTGTAAATGCCAGAAGAGTCCTTCTTTGGGATGTTGTTCGACTCGCGCGTCACATTCTCACCTTGTTCGGTCTTGGCGCACCACCAGGAAACCATTCCGCATTTTGTCAGTTTGTGATACGTTCGCATTGACAGCATTTTGGAAATGTTTTGAAAATTGGTTCAGAAATGTTGCTCCATTGCAGTTTACGAAAAGACAACGTTGACACACTACGGCCGCACGTTCACAAGTTAACACGTCTGTTCACGGTTGCCTGTTGGAATGCACATCTGTTGTTTACAGTTGTTATTACAAGCTGCCACCGCAGTTACTGCACTGACTTCGCTTGAACGCCAGTAGTATAATCAGTCTCGGAAGTTTTCGGACGGACGTTGTACACACAGACTAGACAGCACCTCGTTGCCACACTGCACTGCAGAACCACAGAGGGCTGGAGGGTATCGAGGCTACGGCTAGTGGCCCACACCACAAAGGTACCAGCACTGCAAAAATCCATGCGTGTCATAAGAATGGAAGTATGTATGTACGTGTGTTCCACATCTCTTCCTAAATTATTAGACCGATTTGAATCAGACTAGACACACGTATCACTTACTGTCTGGAAAGAAGCGCTGTGGGGGTTAGAACCACCTATCCATCACAGGGTGGGGGCGAAAAAGAAGTGTAGCCACGATGAGCAGACACCCATATCTTATTCATCCAGTGTATGACAATGAGAGAACTTAGTGATTTGCAACAAACTTTACACATATTTTCATACTTATATGCAACTTTTTCTCGCTGACCTCCCCTCCACCCCCTACTCACCAAAAAATGATGAGAGGGAAAAAAGGTTTATCGCTTACTACGTTTTCGCTGCTGTACTGAACTGCCGCTTCAGACATGACGTTTTAATTTATTACTTTTTCACTACTAACTGTATTCACAATACAGTTTGCTGACAGTATTTAACATACCACCGAATGTACCTGCAAAATTATACCATTGTAAAACACACATTTCACGATATAAGCCATCATAGACATTGAACTGCTTGGAACGAAACTATAGGTCTAAATTAGCTATATATAGATGAAATATATTTACAAATACATGTGAAATATTTTAGGTGTTTGTGAAATATATGTGACATGTGCACATATGGGTGAAGCCAGGGGTATAAAGCTCCTTCTAAACCCCTGGAACAAGATCAACCGAACTTGGTATACGTGTTACTTCGTATCTGGAAATAAGTATTGGGGGGGGGGGTAAGACCACCACCATTCTATTGGAGTGCGGGTGAGGGTGAGAAAAGGGTGGTGCAGGAGAAGATGGAGAGATAGAGAGGGTGAAGGAGATGATAGGTACAGATAAGAGGGAAGAGGAGGTGGACGTATGGAGGGGGAGGGGGAGAGGGAGATAGAGCGGCAAATGGAAGGTGGAGATGTATAGAGAGAGGGGAGAGGAAGAGGTGGACAGAGAGTGGAGTGAGGAGGACATGTGGAGAGATAGAGAGGGTGAAGGAGATGATAGGTACAGATAGGAGGGAAGAGGAGGTGGACGTATGGAGGGGGAGGGGGAGATAGAGAGGCAAATGGAAGGTGGAGATGTATAGAGAGAGGGGAGAGGAAGAGGTGGGCAGAGAGTGGAGTGAGGAGGACATGTGGAGAGATAGAGAGGGTGAAGGAGATGATAGGTACAGATAGGAGGAGGTGGTCGGATAGAGGGGGAGAGGGAGATAGAGAGGAAAGGGAAGGTGGAGATATAGAGAGAGGGGGGAGAGGAGGAGGTGGGTAGAGAGTGGGGCGAGCAGGACTTGTGCAAAAACAGGGGAGGAACAGATGGATAGGGGGAGGAGGAAATGGACAGAGAGGAATGGCAGGTGGAGATTGACAGAGAGTTGAGGGGAGATGAGAGGAACAGAGAGAGGGGCAGGAGGAGATGGAGTAATAGAAGAAACTACTTCATTTCAGTACTGTGCAGTGGGCCTTTTTTGTTCGTAAAATACGTAGACGTAATTATTTTGCGCGGGCTTATTCGGCTGAAGTTCACTTAGTAGTGCAGTTACGACCGTACAGAAAACGCCAAGAAATAAATTACGTCCGTTTTTGCAGGAAGATTGTTAGATAAAAAGCAACTAAAACACAAAAATGGGTAGTATTAAGGTACCAACGATCACAATATCTTCACTCATTTTCTTAACATCCTGTGTTATAGTAGTTTCATTAGTATCAAGTTCAAGCGCAAACCAATCAGTGAATAAAATTATTTGAATCTTTCATTCTGAGACTGAGTGTTTGGAAAAGTATTGTCTTTGAACTAGATATAAATAAAATTTGTTTCGTTGTTACAGTCCTTTTCGTATCTTGCATTTGCCTAAGAAGAATGTTCATAGCTGCAATATGATGTTTTTAAAATTGAAATACTGATATCAGCGTGGACATGAATATCAGTGGTTTGATTTTTTTAAATATATCGTTTTGTTCATTTAGATGGAAATGAACTGTGCTGCATTCTGTACTGCTTTCAGTTCTTTTCATTTTTTAATCTCATCATTTCATTAAATAGTGAATTGTGTTGTAAAATTTTATGCAGGTAAATAATAAATCTTAAATGCGGAGTTATAGGTTGTCAATTCGAAAACAAAAATTGCGTTGTTGTAAGTTAATTGTCACTATATATCTCCTCGTAGAGACAGCATCACATGTTCTGACTACAGGCGTGTTGTTGTTGTCGTGGTCGAAGTGGCCTTCAGTCCAAAGACTGGTCTGATGCAGCTTTCCATGCTACTTTATCCTGAGCAAGCCTCTTCATCTCTGAAAAATTAATGCAAGCTATATCGTTTTGAACCCGCTTACTGTATTCATCTCATGGTCTCCTCTACAAATTTTACCCTCCACACTCCCCGCCAATTACAAACTGGTGATCACCTGATGTCTCAGAATGTGTCCTATCAATCGTTTCCTTCTTTTAGTCAAGTTAAGCCACTATTTTTTTCTCCCCAATTCTGTTTAGTACCTCCTCATTGTTTATACGATCTGCCCATCTAGTCTTCAGTGTTCTTCTGTGGCACCAAATATCAAAAGCTTTTATTCTCTTTTCCTCTGGACTGCCTATTATCCACGTTTCACTTCATACAAGGCTACACTCAAGACAAATAATTTCAGTAAAGACTTCCTAAGACTTAAATCCAAATTCGATGTTAGCAAATTTCTCTTCTTTAGAAACGTTTTTCTTGCCATTGTCAGTCTAAATTTTGTATCCTCTCTACCTCGGCCATCATAAGTTATTTTTCTGCCCAAATAGCAAAACTCACCTACTACTTTACGTGTCTCGTTCCCTAATCTAATTCCCTCAGCATCTCTTGATTTAATTCGAACACGTTCCATTAACCTTGTTTTGCACTTGTTAATGTTCAACTTACAGGCTCCTTTCAGGACATTGTCCATTCTTTTCATGATTCAGCTGCTCTTCCAAGACCTTTGCTGTTTCTTAAAGAGCTACGATGCCACAGGCAAACGTCTTATTCCTGAAGTTTAATTCTTTTGTTTCCTTTACTGCTTGTTCCAAGTCAGATTGAATAACGTCAGGGATAGGCTACAACCCTACCTCACTCCCTTCTCAACCAGTGCTTTCCTTTCATGCTCCTCAGCTGGCCATGGATATACTGACCCTACATACAGCCCTGTGTTGAAAAATACAGTTTCAGAACTCTTACTGAACGAAAGGTAGGGGGTAGGGATATTTTACTTTATAAACAAGTGCTATAGGTAGCATGTACAGGGAGGGCAAGATAAAATTGGCCCAGAAAATGTTTCATTGGTCTGAAGATAGGCAAATCTATGTATACCATCCACGCCGGGGGTGCCTGATGAAAGTTGGGTGGCTTATCTTAAGGCACATGAGCTATTTTGTGGGGCAGTTTTATATTGCCCGTCCTGTACTAATGTTAACGATGAAACTTTCTATTTACAGTACAGAAGGGTCATAGCCTTAGTATGATCACTTGCTGCCTATGATGTGCGCCAGATACAAACCAGAGAACTTGAAGAAATTTAATCGTGAAGTATACTCCAAAAGGATAATTTTTTAAGTAGTTAAATGCATTTGCGTCTCTCATATCTCTATCATATACTATGAAATATCGTCTTTTGGATTGTTCTGAAGTTAATAAGAATAAAATTGCGCTTGTACAAATCAAAGAAAGCCTGCTTGAAGATCAAAACATCTCGACGTAACAAAAATTATATTTCAGATACACTCACACTTCAAAATGTTGGACTTATCAAATATCTAAGAAACGCACTGCATTGCTGCCTCGAAACGATGTGTGGAAAACCATCAGCAGCCATCGAGTCAGAGTTTCTCACGTTGTGTTTTCGAGAGAATAATAAACTGCTTCAGTGGTGAATCACAAGACGCCTCAGGTTTAGGTAATGTTTGCTTTGGATCAATGCTGCTATAACCTCTTGAGTCCTGAGTTTAGATTTTATAAATGAAATGTTTATATTGTAGACCTTCAGTATATATATATATATATATATATATATATATATATATATATATATATATATATATATATATATCGCTGTATTGTTGTGATAAAATAAAAAGTGACTTATTCGATACAGAATGGTAAATTAGCATCCTAAAGTATATTCTAAAGTCATTCTAGTCCAAAATTTATTAAAAAAAGCAGAAATTAACTTTATTTCTCGAAGTCATGCTGACACTGCGATGAACATCTTTCTTCAAGCAGAAGATGACACCTACCGAGAGCTTGCAGAAAGCACATAGTGTAAACTGTATGCTACAACCGGGCGTAAGAAGTTTAGTTTATTCCCTGAGCTAGAACAAAATGAAAGTTTGATGTAGCATGTATGCTACATACGGACTTAAGAGGTTAAGGATTCGTTAAAATTAAAGCTACTTACGTAGCCTGCTGATGTGAATAACACACATGACGTATGCACTAACAGTTCTCGACTTGAACTCTACAGTGGCGCAACTTGCCAGCTTTGTAAATCGTGAGTTAAGAGGGAGCTTCTGTAAGGTGGGAAGTTAGCATAACTGGTGGAAGAAAATTCGTTTTAGGCACCTATCACAATTCATAGAAGAATGAATGGGGAGGAAACGGTCTTTATATTTTGCGCAAGATTAATGACACCCGAATCGCAACACGAACTTGCTGATCTGATATTCTGTCCATCCTGCAACGTGCTTTGTTTTCCACACTATGTAGCACTCGTAACAACGAAGAGAGCGCAGAAAGGACGACTTCGGACTCATGGAGCATACTGAGTGAAGGGCATACGTAACAGGTGGAACTGCGGACACTCTGAAGAAGTGGGTTACAAAAACTAACGCTAACGGTAAGACTAAAAACGAGTTGCTAAGATTGTTATGCATATATGGTTTTAAATTTTAGTGGCGCTTCCAGTTTCACATAATCATAAAACTCCATCGTTCACAGGGAAGCTTCCAATGGATTTGATTGATCATCAACAAAATTATGTACATATTTCCTAAAATCTGTCATAAATTAATAGCCATACAGATACATGTCATACCAACTCAGCACCTCAAACAGGCCAAAATCGTGAAAATGCAAAAATTTGCAGCGGTAGCTACAAATTACCGCAATTTGCACAATAGTCTTTTCATGAATGTTATTCTAGAACGTTTATGTGTATGGAAGATATGAAACATCAGCCAACTCGACAACTTAAAGAAACGTTCTACGCAGAGAATTACGTCTGGAACAGAAAGAATCTGATTCCATTGACGAGCTTCCAGTTTGTAAATACCTTCCTGTAAAAGCAAATGAATGTGTAATTCCTTCTGTAAATACAAACAATTGGGCAGGCGTGAGTAGGGCTCGAGCATTGAGGGTTCCGTACAAACTTAAATATGTATACAGACAGTTTATCCATTCCGAGAATCGAGCACATTGACGATCTTTTGGCTGTTATCGACACTGATACCAGCAAGATATCGGTTCCAGGGATTTCGAAACTTTCGAGAATGTTTTAATTTCAAGTTTGAAGTCAGATAGCAAATGACAAAAGAAATAGTTTTTCGTGTGCCGTAAGTACAAATTAACAATTTCGGATTTTTTCCCTTCACCTGTACTGTGAAACCTTGCTTTTTGCCAAATTTCATGGTTCTACGCCAACGGGAAGTACCCTACAGGTTTCGATGAATGAGTTTTCGAGTATCAAAATAGGTCTTAACAGACGGACAGATAAACAGACAGACGAATAAAAAGTGACAAAAGGTATTTTTTCTTGCGATAAAATTACAAATGAAGCATTTTCGGAATTTTTGCTTTACTTGTACTATGAAACCATGCTTCTCGCCAAGTGTCATGATACAGGCCAAGCGGATGTACCCTACAGTCTTTGATGAATGAGTTTTCGAGTATCAAAATATGTGACATAAATGCCCGTGTCTTTTGACTGACCTGACTTAGAACCATAGACCTTAATATGTGACATAAATTTGAAATTGATATATGTACTCGTTACTGAGAAAAAGGTTTCTTAACAGTCGGACAGACAGACGGACGGACAATAAAGAGATCCCTTAAGGGCTCCGTTTCTACAGACTGTGGCGCGGAACCTTAAAAACTGATAGAAAATCAGAATCAAACAATGTAGCAGGGCTGCATCGTTCGTTCACTTTCCGGTGGCTACCTGTCTGGTTGACTTCCCGTCTCTCCAGCACTGCGCCAGGGTAAGTCGAGACGAACAGAAATAACTCACGGAAACAAACGCCCTGAATTCCTGACTAAATAAAAGTAAATATTTGACCTGCAGTGAAAGAGAAAAAAATAACAGGCAACCACACAGTTTGAAGGAGCCCTTAACGACACGATGAAACGTCATAAAGTATGCCAGATCACGACATTCAGCTACTGCGATCTAAGCACCTGAATTCACACTTAATTAAGCCGCTACGGAATATAAACCTGACGTTACCATTGCCAAGCGCACTTGCAACTGCGTAACGAGAAGCAAAGGGCTTTCATTTGCTATTCGCGAAAGGGAAAGGTCAATTCAGTATTAGAGAGGCACTGCCAATTAAATTATTAATTGATTCTGTAACCTGGCGGGATTAACGCTAATTAAACGCCGCTCGGAGCGATGGCCGCCAATGGCTGGGCGAATGAGGTTCCAGCAGAGGAGAGAGTAGCTTGGATGCAGATAACAAGCAAATGTTGACTCCATGGCGTTTCCCCGGAAGGTACCAACAACACGGGGGAGCGTGTGTCTGCATCGGCGCGGCGAAACTGCAGGTGAAAGAGGAGCTTACTCCATTCATTAACACACAGAATACAAATAAAATACGAAACTTGCTAGCACTTCCTCGAAAGGATGCAACTAATGAATGTTAGTTGTAGGAGATTTACGAGTGTCTATAAAATTTTCTGTTTTGCAGCGCAAGCGCCAAAACGAGATTTTTCTTATAGTTACGTACGAGCTCTTGTGATGAGTAACTCTCATAATTGCGTCCGACTAAGAACGAATATTGCCAGCGAGTGCTGAGTAGCCAAATCTTACAACCGATTATATACTGTGAATTATTTAACTATTATATATTGAGCAAGCAGTGAAGGAAACAAAAGAAAAATTCGGAGTAGGTATTAAAATCCATGGATAAATAAAAACTTTGAGGTTCGCCGATGACATTGTAATTCTGTCAGAGACAGCAAAGGACTTGGAAGAGCAGTTGAACGGAATGGATAGTGTCTTGAAGGGAGGATATAAGATGAACATCAACAAAAGCAAAACGAGGATAATGTAATGTAGTCGAATTAAGTCGGGTGATGTTGAGGGTATTAGACTAGGAAATGAGACACTTAAAGTAGTAAAGGAGTTTTGCTATTTGGGGAGCAAAATAACTGATGATGGTCGAAGTAGATAGGATATAAAATCTAGACTGGCAATGGGAAGGAAAGCGTTTCTGAAGAAGAGAAATTTGTTAACATCGATTATAGATTTAAGTGTCAGGAAGTCGTTTCTAAAAGTATTTGTATGGAGTGTAGCCATGTATGGAAGTGAAACATGGACGATAAATAGTTTAGACAAGAAGAGAATAGAAGCTTTCGAAATGTGGTGATACAGAAGAATGCTGAAGATTGGATGGCTAGATCACATAACTAATGAGGAGGTGTTAAATAGGATTGGGGAGAAGAGAAGTTTGTGGCACAACTTGACTAGAAGAAGGGATCGGTTGGTAGGACATGTTCTGAGGCATCAAGGGATCACCAATTTAGTACTGGAGGGCAGCGTGGAGGGTAAAAATCGTAGAGGGAGACCAAGAGATGAATACACCAAGCAGATTCAGAAGGATGTAGGTTGCAGTAGGTACTGGGAGATGAAGCAGCTTGCACAGGTTCAAATGGTTCAAATGGCTCTGAGCACTATGGGACTTAACATCTATGGTCATCAGTCCCCTAGAACTTAGAACTACTTAAACCTAACTAACCTAAGGACGTCACACAACACCCAGTCATCACGAGGCAGAGAAAATCCCTGACCCCGCCGGGAATCGAACCCGGGAACCCGGGCGCGGGAAGCGAAAACGCTATCGCACGACCACGAGCTGCGGACAAGAGCTTGCACAGGATAGAGTAGCATGGAGAGCTGCATCAAACCAGTCCCAGGACTGAAGACCACAACAACAATATGAACGATTTATGAGCTGCAAACTTTGTAGCAATTGTAGTCGTTTGTAGACTTCAGTTCTACCAATCAAAGGGTTAATCTGTTTAGACTGTCAGCACCTCTCGTGACGTATTCAAGTGCATGTAGGCTTTATACGGAAGTTGGTTCCAGTTTACAAATTTGTTTAGAATTCTACTACTATCCCGCTCGTTCTTTCATCTGATGATGACTTGTTAAGAAGCTGAAACCGAAGATGATGCCATTTGTAAAATCCAACACAGGAAAAATGCAACGAAAGATCTTTTTGTAGAACACGTCCGCTGCCACTGAACATTGGATGACTGCGAGTTAGTATGAAACTACGTCTTACTTGCGCCATCCAACGTCACGTACTAATCTTTTGGAGACCAGGTTCGTCGGATATCTCAGTAAATTTTGAGAAAACACACTGTATTCAATTCTATACAAAAAATAATTATTGATGTAGCACATGAACAGGAGTCTGCAAACAGGATAGAATACTCTAAATTTTTTGTGTGTACATATTCATGAAAACTTGGACGGGAAGAAGCATAGTACTGAGGTTTTCAAACGATAATTAAGTTCAGCTTCTTTTGTTCTTCGATAATTGCTATTCTTGGGGAAAAGGAAGCAACCTCTTGACACATTGCATATTTCCATTCAATCATGTATTGTATTTTAATTTTCTCCGGTAGCTCACTAGTTACAAAAGTAATGTATTTGTTGCCCAAAACCGCGCAGTGTGAACAATATGCGGTGTTCACCCGCAGTCGTCGTGTAGTTAGTTCGGTACTTACTTACATGTTCCATAGATCATTTGAACGATTCTTATTCCAAAATGTGTGGAACTGAACAATTCACAGGATGCGTATACATAATTAGTGTTAACATTAATGAACACATTATTATTTTTAATCTTATTCATGCAACCAAATTTTTTTGCTGGCTACTAGTTTTATGCAGAAATTCGTCATTGAAATAGGAGTTGCCCAGGTAAAATGATTGTAAATTAAATTTAAAACTTGCTTCGATAGCTGTCAGAGATTCTTCGTATCTTATTGGACAAATCATCAAATATTTTGCTGCTGCGTACTGAACTCCTTTCTGAGCCACTGACAGCTTTAACAACGAGTAATAAAAGTCATTTTCCCTCTAGCCTTGTAGGCATTACATCACTGTTCTTCTCAAATTGTGATGGATTATTTATGACGAATTTCATTAGCGAATGTGTGTATTGCGACTGGGTGGATGAAATGCCTAGTCCCTTGAAGAAATACCGACGTGACGTCCATCGGTCCATGCCATAATCAAGGTCCCTACGCAGAAGGCTGGGCCAATGCGTTCGGCAGCGATCGCGTGCTTCCGCGTGACGTCACTGTCGAGAAGTGTCAGCAGCGTGAAACGGTGTTCTCACTTCCGCATATGGCGCTATTCCGTTCATGCTAACAATAATTTAACGAAAACTGAAGGGCAACGTAACCAGTCATGGTTTCGACAGAAGTTCAGCCAAATAGGGACTGGATGTTACTACTTATTATGACTATGAAGCTCTTATATTGTCTTTCTAGTAATGGCAAAACTATTGATTGTGACCCCCTTAAAATGTATATTCTGTTATTCAATATTTTCTATTAGATAATTCATAACCAGGGCATCCTTGTTTTCAAATATTATACAATTTTCAATAATATGTAAACACGACAATCACAAGAACTTTCAATCTAGTAAACATATTTGGAAATATTGTATAACACTTTTCTCATGCAGGTATTAAATAGTAAGGAAACGCTATAAGTTCAGTTACTTGACATATAATTGCGCATGATGATACAGAAGCTTGCGATTAATCTTCTCATTTCCAATAACTTGAATAAGCAAAAGGTTGTACATGGATGCACGTTCAGAGACGTTGAATAGTTACGATTGAAAGAAAACAGCCCTCGGTCACTATTTTTAACGAATTAACCGGGTTGCAACACTTCTAGGAGTGTCTTCCTCAGAATTTAAATCAAAGAATGGTCTATAACATGGTCACAGATAATAAATATGCCAAAAGGGCATTAGTCACAAAGATATTTAATATAAAAAATTGTGATGGCGAGCCACTAAGGGCTGCTCGTTACTTACGCGGTTACAGGTTGCAAACGGCAAAGGTCCGTTTGCAATTCAAATCAAATTAGTCCTTCACGAGAAACCAGTAAACGTTCTGTTTATGTCGTCACATCCCTCTCATTACTCCTTACCGGTTGATAACACAGCAGTGACTTCAACAAGCGTCAGTCGACAAACCTGCGTTGTTTATGGACTGACGAGATAGTCTCAACTCGGCACTTGTTTGGCTGATTAGGGGCAGGTTATGTATACCAGTGGTCCGCGCTGTAACAAATATGTATAAAAAGGCGCGCGTAGAATCGCCCTTTGATGGGGGGGAGGGGGGGTCTTGGTGCTCGGTTCATATTTGAGCTTTACTGTAGCTATGTTACAGTAAATTAAGCAAGATTGGTGCCCCGCCGAATTGTGCGAATCGATTAGTTTCTTCGGAAAAAGATTTTAATTGTACTGCAGTTTATACTGAGCTAATGCCACCATTTGTATCTGCATCGTTCGGATTTTACGTGGAACAACAATCACTCTTAAATAACAGCAGGATAGAGTGAGACTGATGGTCCAAATTTGGTCCACCAATGTATCGGAACTTGATCCAAGATAAGTTTTAACAGTTTGAAATAATCTTGCTTCGTTTGGATTTGTGTGTGTGGTTTGAGGTTTTCTGGCGCTAAACAGCATGGTTTGGATTTTACGTGCAAGAAACACGTTTTTCTGGGAGTTGTCTGAAGCGCGCCACTTCTATATTTAAAACTTTTACGAATCGGTTCCAACTTTGGACGAAGGTAGATAAATGGATAAAGCCAAAACTAAATTTTTTCATGCAATAATCTTTATCCGTTGTCGAGGACGATGATTTAAAGTCGGGCTAAAGGCAGCACATAAAAATTCGTTCTCACGTGAATTGAATGTGCGGAAACAGTTTAAAGTGAATAAGAAATGCATTCTTACGATAAAACTGAAAATTCGCTTTCAAAAATCTAGCTTCATTCGAATGTTATGTGCCAAAAACCCGTTTTTTTTTTACGCGCGTCACTTCTGTGTTTCAGACTTGTGCAAATCGGTTCTGATTTTGTAAGAAGGTATACAAATAATTAATTAATGGTTGTCCTGTTGTTTTGTGAAGCCTTTGCCCGTCGCCACGATATAAAAAACACGATTCGAAAGACAATAAAAAATCGTATACCGTATCAGTCGTCGCCCAAGTCAACAAAAATCTACATCGATTGTCAGGCTATAGTGGTCTAATGTCAGAATTATTGTAGAGTAAAAGCTGGGAGCCAGAATGAAATACGCTCGTATCACAACACAAAAAAGGCGAATATGTCTGGACAGAGTCATGGAAGTAAAAGAAGGGAACTGGTTTTTCGACTTATCTGGCAACTTGAAAGACGTTTAAATGAAAACATTTTGACATAGAGTTCTTCTTATGGGACAGTCGCAACTGTACAAGTCCATTTTGAAAAATGAAGAAACCGTACGACAGTTGGTGGGTACACGACTGGTTTCGTTACTCTTAAAGTTCCATCATATGGTGTAAAAAATTAAAATCACTTAATCATCTGAGGTCACTCTCATCGCAACCTTTTCTTCCATGACAACATCGGGGTGAGGATGATCTCAGATGATTAAGTGATTTTATTTTTTCAAACACATGATGGAACTTCAAGTGTTCCGAAACCGGTGGTTTATCCAGCAAAATATTTTGGATTAAGCAGCTGTCCTGTGGTTTCTTCATTTTTCAAACATCTTGACATATTTGTACTTTTTTAGGAGTTAACCCTACTTTCCCAGGACAGTGAACGCTCTTATCTGCAAAGTGTTGGCACATCTGCATCTTACAGTTTAGAGGCAAGTCCGTGATCCTGTGCCCAAAATCCAGAAGAGTAGTCAGCCATGATAAACAATATAATGTCATGCCCTATGGCTATGTACCGAATAAAAGACTGTGAATGAAGCAACTGCCCTATGGTTTCTTCATTTTTCAAAATGGACTTGTACAGTTGCGACTGTCCCGTAAGAAGAGCACTTAATAGCTAAAAAGGTTTTTTCTGGGGGGATAAACCTTCTGGAGGTGGATAAAAAGCGGGATGATTTAAACATCTTTGTAGCTGCCAGATCATTCGAAATCTAGTCCCCTTCTTTTACATCCCTAACTCCGCAGAGGACATGTTCGCCTTTTTTGTGCTGTGATATGAGCATTTTTCATTCTGATATGTAATATTTGTAGTATCTCTTGTCTTAGGATCCCCTGAGACAGGGTAATGGTAAAGGCGCTGGACTCGCATTCGATAGGTGCAGGGTTCAAATCCCTGTTCGATCGTCCAAATTTAGGATTTCATAGTATATCTAAGACACCTATGGCAGACGCCCCAATGATTCACTAAAACGGACCTCAGTGTTCCTGCAACAACCTTGTACATTCCGAGTTCGCCGGGGGTTGTGTTGTTTGGGGGAAGAGACCAAACTGCGAGGTCATCGGTTTCATCGGATTAGGGAAGGACGGGGAAGGAAGCCAGCTGTGCCCTTTCAGAGGAACCATCCCAGCATTTGCCTGGAGCGATTTAGGGAAATCACGGAAAACCTAAATCAGGATGGCGGGACGCGGGATTGAACCATCGCCCTCCCGAATGCGAGTCCAGTGTGCTAACCAGTGCGCCACCTCGCTCGGTCCGAGTTCGCACTCTGGCTCTAATGACGCGGTAGTTGATTAGACTCTAAACACTAAGCGTTCCCCACTTCTTGTCATACGTAACGTTGTGAGACCTGGGCGTAGCCTGTGACGTATCTTTAGTAGCAATGGGTAACGAAATTGTGCACTAAGTGCTCGAAATGGGAGGAAAGCTATGTAAAGCTTTCGAGTTCACCGGAATGAGCAACAGATTTTAAACACCACTCGGTGACCTAATTCCATACTAAGAAAGAAAAGAAGTCGAAAAAAGTCCGTCATAAGATAAATCTTTTCTTGTGCCTTCGTCCCGCATCGGCTTTGGGTCTATCTACGGATTTGTCATGGTTAATGTGAGGGGCGGACTGATGCCCGTCCTATCGCCACCCCGTTACCCCCCGGGTCGTAATGTGTGTACCCCAACTGTCTGCGTGTTGTGTTATTCATGTGAAAGCGAGCGAAAGTTTCCTAACTGCGAAGCGTGGATCTGAGGCGGGACTTGTACAGTTGCGACTGTTCCGTAAGAAGAACACTTAATAGCTAAAAAGGTTTTTTTCTGGGAGGGGATAAACCTTCTGGAGGCGGATAGAAAGTGGGAATCACCTAGTGGGGTGTAGGAAAAGGTCTAAAAACCACGTCCAGGCTGGCCGGCACATCGATCCTCGTCGTTAATGCGACGTGTGGGTTCGATCCGGGGTCGTCCCGGAAGCGGCACTTTAACACGCACGGCTATCCGGCCGGTATCTCAGAATGTACTTCGAACTGTGAAATACGGTTTTGGATAGCCTTTGCTATATATGGGTCCGCAGACGCTGTAAATTTCTTTAAATAATTTCGATTTCCTCCATGGTCCGTCTTTTTTTAATTTTGAAAATACACTTTATTTTTTAATTTGGGTATTAGCTGATTTCACCCCATTTGGCATAATAAAGCTACAACATACCTAAAACTGCGTTACAATTACAGCAATTTACTATTTGCACAACACTGTGGGAAAAGATAACATCTGATACTGCCTTAACAATAATTTAGCACAATGAAGAGTACAACTACATACCTGGGACATTAAATTTGAAACATCAGGAGGATAATAAATAACGAAATTTTACTTATTCTGCTTATTACAAGGTGCTTAAGCAGCCCCTATCAATGTCGTTTTATGCAACCTGCAATTCTGTAACTGGCCTTCAAAAACCAAGAGTAAGATTTTTATATTCTATCACTCTCTACGTGCAAACTGTTAGTCTTACAGAGAAAACGAGCAGGACCTTTTTGTAGGAAATGTAATGTGGTGAAATTTTGTACTGGGGTACGTTTTCGCTAGAGGCCGTTGTTTAGTACAAAACTGACCTTGAAACGCACTTCCACTCCCACACTCAGACCCCACCAGTCAGGATTTCTATGTTGTTCATGGCCTCTTACGACTGTACAATAATCTGCGACTGCACGAATTATTTCACACATTCGATCTTTTTTGGCCTTCATTGACTGGCCAGCTTATTGTAAATTGTAAAACTGACTTTTGTGTAAATTTTAAGTAATAATTTTGTGAATTTTAACAGCATAAAACAAACAAAGACATGGTTGTATTCGTAAGGCCTTCTGACTACGAAACTACTGTGCCCGCAAGGGTTAAGTCTGGATCGAATTGTGAAAGTAATTAGTTTTAGCGTAACATTTATCCTCAAGAGTACGTTTAAAATGGCCCTGAGCACTACAAGACTTAACTTCTGAGGTCATCAGTCCCCTAGAACTTAGAACGACTTAAACCTAGCTAACCTAAGGACATCACACACATTCATTCCCGAGCAGGATTCGAACCTGCGACCGTAGAGGTCACGCGGTTCCAGACTGTAGCGCCTAGAACCGCTCGGCCACTCCAGCCGACCGGTACGTTCAAAGTCATAATGTTAACGGCGTGGACGACTATGCTGGTGGCGTGATAGTACAATCTATAGAGATGGAAAAAAAGGTCGAATACCGGAAACTTTTGTAAAGTAGTAGGAGGGAGTGTCACGAACAACATACTAGAAATCCTGACTGGTGATGGATGAGTGTGAGGGTGGAGGTGCGGTTGATGCCCACTTTTGTCCGCTTTCCTTGAACAGCACGGCAACTTCACCTTGGTGCACTCGCTGGACAGTGTGTCTAAGACGGTCAGCCTGACAGGGTTGCCTCCAAAGACGTCTCCGACGATTGTCTGGTTGAAGGCTTATGCAACACGCATCGGTGAAGAGAACGTGATGCCAATCCTGAGCGGTCCATTCGGCATAGTGTCGTGGTTGCAAAGATGGACCGCGCCATGGATGTCGGGAGTGAAGTTTCGCATCATTTAGCCTATTGCGCACAGTTTGAGTCGTAAACACGACGTTCTGTGGCTGCACGAAAAGCATTATTCAACATGGTGGCGTTGCTGTCAGGGTTCCTCCGAGCCATAATCCGTAGGTAGCGGTTATCCACTGCAGTAGTAGCCCTTAGGCGGCCTGAGCGAGGCATGTCATCGACAGCTCCTGTCTCTCTGTTTCTCCTCCATGTCCGAACAACATCGCTTTGGTTCACTTCGAGACGCTGGGCACTTACCTTGTTGAGCGCCCTCCCTGGCACAAAGTAACAATGCGGACGCGATCGAACCGCGGTATTGACCGTCTAGGCGTGGTTGGACAAGACGAGAAGTTGGCGGTTGTTTGGGGGAAGAGACCAAACAGCGAGGTCATCGGTCTCATCGGATTAGGGAAGGATGGGGAAGGAAGTCGGCCGTGCCATTTCAAAGGAACCATCCCAGCATTTGCCTGGAGCGATTTAGGGAAGTCACGGAAACCTAAATGAGGATGGCCGGACGCGGGATTAAACCGTCGTCCTCCCGGATGCGAGTCCAGTGTGCTACCACTGCGCCACCTCGCTCGGCAAGACGAGAAGTGTACCTCCTTCATGGTGGAATGACTGGAACTGATCGGCTGTCGGACCCCCTCCGTTTAATAGGCGTTACTCATGCATGTTGTTTACATCTTTGGGCGGGTTCAGTGACATCTCTGAACAGTCAAAGGGACGGTGTCTGTAATACAATATCCACAGTAAACGTCTGTCTTCAGGAGGTGTGGGAACTGGGATGATGCAAAACTTTTTTAGATGTGTATAGTTCACATAACAAGAGAGAGAACATGAAAATCTCGCTCGTGGTTTTTGAAGGCCAGATATAACATTTCGGGTTGCTTAAACTGACTTCAGTAAGGGCAGCTGAAAGACCCTTTGCAGCATGGCTCTAACCCAGTTGGGCATCGAGTCGATCTGAGCGTGGATGGCAGATACGGTTACGTCACTCCACGCCGCTTCAGCTGTGTGCCAGAGTTCATTAACCATAGCGGCTGGCGAATGGCGGTGAGCCAAATTCTCCGCAACCCATAACAAGACGTTTTCTCTCCATGAGACGAGAATATGATGGCCAGAATGTAGCCTGGCAACGTGTGTTCTCTACACATGGATATGTCCATTATAATGCTGTGCACTGAACTGGAACTCCTCTGAAAAGAGGATGTGCGACCAGTGTTTCCAGATGTCCCGCTGCTTATCCGCCACTATTTTCTGCCGCGTCAGTAAAATCCACAACAGCAGTCGCTGTGCTCGAAGACCGTAGCGCTCCATTCGTTTTCGCACTTTTCGCTTTGATATTTGTGACAGCTGCAAACGAGGCTACCTGCTCACTCGAGGTTCGTAACGTGGCAGTACGATCACGCACGGTCGCCTCAACAGTATATCCGTCATCTCAGACGCTATTCATGTGGGGCAACATGGGATCCAACACTGCGACGAGCACGTCTCTCCTGTACCATCGATTCCGTGTTCACAGGACAGTCAGGGATCCCAACCAACGCCAGCAGTAACATCGCGGAACGATGAACTGCAGTCTCAGTAGCCACGATCGTGCCGACGTCGAATGCTTACACGGTCTGCTAGACGGTTCTCTTCTTGCACGGGGCATAAAACATCTTCTCATAAACATCCAACATTCAAACGCTATTCGTGACTAGAAACTCGCAGCGTAATCTTTCCTTTTGTACAGAACCTAGCAATCACGACAATGCTTCGCAATTGCTTAATAAGTGTGGAAATGTACATTCTAATCTCCTTCTCCCCCCACCCCTCTCTCTGTGCATCTCCTCCTCACATTCTCTTGGGCCATCTCCTTCCCCCTCTCTACGTATATTTCTCTCCCGTCCTCCGTCTCAGTCCATCTCCTATTCCCTCCTCTCTCTGACTTTGAGCCTCGTTTATGGTACTGAAAAATCGTATTCCCTAGAACTATACCAGTCATAAGCGGATAAGCCATACACACAACTTTTCTGTTTTCTTGTGTATTCAGTACTTTGAAAATATATATAATACGAAAGAAAATATATGGGAGAAACAATGCGACTGACTGTAAAAAAAGGAAACACTATCGCACATTTTCACAGAAGAGCACAGCATAGGAGTTTCTTTACCAGAGTCTGTTTTAACAAAAAAACTTGTACAGTTTAAAAAATATATAGCCCATGTGCATCAGAATGTCTGTTACAGTATCGTGTAAAAGTTTAAAGGAACCGTTCAAGAAGTTGCCAAGAATTCTGGTAACAAAGTTACCCCTCTACGTATTAGTATATATTCATACATTAGGAACATATAACCTGTGGGGTCACCGCCAGACACCACACTTGCTAGGTGGTAGCCTTTAAATCGGCCGCGGTCCGGTAGTATACGTCGGACCCGCGTGTCGCCACTGTCAGTGATGCAGACCGAGCGCCGCCACACGGCAGGTCTAGAGAGACTTCCTAGCACTCGCCCCAGTTGTACAGCCGACTTTGCCAGCGATGGTTCACTGACAAATTACGCTCTCGTTTGCCGAGACGATAGTTAGCATAGCCTTCAGCTACGTCATTTGCTACGACCTAGCAAGGCGCCATTATCATTTGCTATTTATCTTGTGATGCATGTACCGTCAGACCGATGTTCACCAATTATGAATTAAAGTTAAGTATTCCAGTAGTTTCTTACGTTCTTTGCTACTATAAATTCCCTTACCTGTTCCAGACCTCACGCCAGCCTGCGTGAGCTTAAAAGCGTGCCTTTCGGCTACCCGTCACTGTGGATTGGCTGTCTTGCCAGTCCACAACAGTTTGGCGACGAGAATTTTGCTTTCGTATTGATTTACTTGTGTCATGGCTTCGCCACAATCTCCAGATGTACTGTCCGAATTTTATCGCTTGCAGAATCAGCAGACGCAGGCCTTCTTGGATGCCCTTGGATGCCAGGGTCAACGCGCACTGCAAAACGATGCGGCAGCCGCCGCTCCACCGCTCCCGCAGCCACAACACGCAGTTGCACCACCTTTCCGTCCTTTTGATGCTTCATCGCTTACGCCGTAAAGGTGTTCCGTTCGTCTGGACGACGGAATGCGAACGCGCCTTTCACCAGTTGAAATCGGCGTTGCTTTCCAATACTTGCCTTACGCCATTCGATCCCCGGAAGCCCCTTTTGTTGATGGTGGATGCATCGGATTTCGAGATCGGTGCTGTGCTTGCGCACAAAGATGGTTCGCACGATCGCCCTATTGCCTTTGCGTCCAAATTGCTCCCGTATGCGCAAAGACATTATTCACAGATCGAGAAAGAAGCATTGGCTCTCGTATTTGGTCTTACTAAGTTTCATGATTTCTTGTATGGTCGTCACTTTACCACAAACCTTTGACGTCGCTTTTTCTTCCGAACAAGCCTGTACCTCCACGTACAGCGCAGAAATTCATTCGCTGGTCTATTTTCCTCTCGCAGTACCGCTACAATGTCTTGTATCGGTCCACTGCTAAGTACGGAAACGCCGATGCGTTGTCCCGTTTGCCTGTTGCTGAGGACAGAGCATTCGATTCTTCCGAACTTGCTTGCATGTTCATTGATTCGGAAACCGATGACGTGGTCGAATCGTTTCTGATTGATTTTCGTCGTGTAGCTACAGCCACAGCTGCTGACCCTGTCCTTGCTGCCGTGTTGCGTTTTGCTGCTACGCAATGGCCCTTGTCAAAGTCACGGATCGAGGATCCGTTGGTTCGCCGACTTTTTGCTCACAAGGAGAGATTTTTTGTTCGACGTGGTGTTTTGCTGTTGCGTTCTGATAATGATCAGTCCAGGGTCGTGGTCCCACGTTCGTTATAGTCCTCTGTCTTACGGCTACTCCACCAAGGACATTGGGGTATAGTGCGTACGAAACAACTTGCTCGTCAGCACTGTACTTGGTTCGGAATCGATGCTGCGATTACGAATATGTGCTCTTCTTGCATGGCGTGTGTCGAACAACAATCCGCACCACCGCGGAAATTCTTTGCATGGCCAAAAGCCACTTCCCCTTGGCAACGCTTACACATCGATTTTGCTGGTCCCTTCTGGAATGCTCGATGGTTGGTTGTGGTCGATTCATTCAGTAATTTTCCTTTTGTTCTCCGGATGTCTTCCACGATGTCATCTGCCACCATCCAAGCGTTATCCGCTATCTTTTGCACTGAAGGTCTTTCACAGACTATTGTTTCCGACAATGGCCCACAATTCATGTCCGCAGAATTTCAGTCATTCTGCAAGGCCAATGGTATTCAACATCTGACGTCCGCGCCGTTTTCGCCACAGTCAAACGGTGCCGCTGAACGATTGGTTTCAAGTCACAGATGTTGAAGTTGAAAGAGTCGCATTCTCGGGAGGACGCGTTATTACTCTTTTTGTCCTCGTATCGCTCTCAGCCCCGAGATGGTCGCTCGCCGGCTGAGTTGCTCCATGGTCGTCCTCATCGAACCTTGATGTCTTTGCTACATCCGCCGCATCAGGTTCCTGTGCAGCGGCAGACACCTGCTTTTGCCCCAGGCGACGTTGTATACTATCGCAACTATCGAGGTTCACGGCGTTGGCTCGCAGGGCGCATTCTTCGCTGCCTCGGCCGCACTATGTATCTGGTTTTGGGGGCCTGTGGTGAGGTGCGTCGGCATCTCAATCAGCTGCGCCTCTGTCGTGCACCCTGCCGCTCCCCGTCTGCTTTCAGCGACGGTGCCGTCCGGTCAGCGCCCTGGGGAACCATCTACTGGCTCGCCTCATCCCCAGGTGTTACCGACGCTGCCTTCCATTTTGCCCCATGGCGACGCGCCGCCGCCTGTTCTCCCGCCGTGGACGCGTCGCTGCAACCGCCGGGCGCCTCCCTGGGTCACTCGCCGCCGATCGCTTCCCGTGACCAGTTGTCCTCCGCCATGGACCTCTTGCCCACACCGGACCACATGGCGTCTTCGCCCGTCGGGTGCCCCGACCCGATGGAGGTCGACCGTTCGGCCCCTCCTGTCTCTTTACAGGCGCATACATCACATTTTGTCGTGCACCCTGGACTAGGTTTTCAGGCGTTTCCTAGCTACCCTCGGACCGAATGGCAGGGGGCGGGTGGCACAGCCTCGCCTGTTGTTAGGCTCCCCACCTCGTCGTAGACGCCAACATGGGGTCCTCTCCACGGCGGGCGGAAGCCTTATAGCACCACCGTCCGCCGATTTGCAGGGGAGGAATGTGGGGTCACCGCCAGACACCACACTTGCTATGTGGTAGCCTTTAAATCGGCCGCGGTCCGGTAGTATACGTCGGACCCGCGTGTCGCCACTGTCAGTGATTGCAGACCGAGCGCCGCCACACGACAGGTCTAGAGAGACTTCCTAGCACTCGCCCCAGTTGTACAGCCGACTTCGCTAGCGATGGTTCACTGACAAATTACGCTCTCATTTGCCGAGACGATAGTTCAAAAAATGGTTCAAATGGCTCTGAGCACTATGGGACTTAACATCTGTGGTCATCAGTCCCCTAGAACTTAGAACTACTTAAACCTAACTAACCTAAGGACATCACACACATCCATGCCCGAGGCAGGATTCGAACCTGCGACCGTAGCAGTCCCGCGGTTCCGGACTGAGCGCCTAGAACCGCTAGACCACCGCGGCCGGCAGACGATAGTTAGCATAGCCTTCAGCTACGTCATTTGCTACGACCTAGCAAGGCGCCATTATCATTTGCTATTTATCTTGTGATGCATCTACCGTCAGACCGTTGTTCACCAATTATGAATTAAAGTTAAGTATTCCAGTAGTTACTTACTTTCTTTGCTACTATAAATTCCCTTACCTGTTCCAGACCTCACGCCAGCCTGCGTGAGCTTAAAAGCGTGCCTTACGGCTACCCGTCATTGTGGATTGGCTGTCTTGCCAGTCCACAACATAACCTAAGTCCTTCCGAATGTCCATTACAGTATAGTGTAAAAATTTGAAGTAAATGGGTCAAAAACTTTTCGACATCTTTGGTAACAACGTTTCCCTTTTATATCTTACATATATATTTTTGTATTGCATACATTAGAGAAATATACCCTATGTCCAAATGGCTCTGAGCACTATGGGACTTAACTACTGAGGTCATCAGTCCCCTAGAACTTAGAACTACTTAAATCTAACTAACCTAAGGACATCACACACATCCATGCCCGATGCAGGATTCGAACCTGCGACCGTAGCGGTCACGAGGTTCCAAACTGAAGCGCTTAGAACCGCACGGCCACACCGGCCGGCGTACCCTATGTCCGTCCCACTGTTCATTGGGGTATCCTGTAAAAATCTGAAGTAAACTGTTAGGACTTTTCCATAATTTTGGGAAGAATTTTTATCTGTACACGTATCCTATGTCCGTCTATTGTTCATTAGAGCATCGGACAAAAATACGAAGTAAATAAATAAATATACAGCCTATTTCTATCCGAAAGCGTATTAGAGTAATACATAAAAATATGAAGTAAATCGGTCAAGAACTAGTCGAAACCTTTGGTAACAACCTTAAACTACGACTTGTCTTTGTGTAGTAGTGTAGATGCAGACAGTAGATGGCGTTACTCGTACCTAGTTTGTGCCCTTGCTCTGGATTGTTAATCTTATGTTTATCCAAGCATATAGTACGCTTCATGCCAGCTTGACTACTGTTGCATACCGTCTTCATGGTGGTTAGAATTTATTGGCGAGTAGCATGTGACACATGTCTAGAATGGGGGTTTTCGAAATTTCAAAGATGTTTGGTATTTAACTGCAAGCATCGTGATTGTGTCAACATTTCTTTTGTTGTAAAGGTTATGTTCGAAGAATTCGTGTCATTATCATCTTAGAAGATGAATCACCTGGTGGAGAGAACGCCCCGCCATTGAACGAACATGAGCACTTAAAATGATTTCACAAGCGCTGGCAGTAAACCATTCTTACCTTTCGACCAAATGACGCAATGAAAATGTCGATTTGACTCCCTGGACGTTTGGTGTTCCTCGCATCTCTGCATTCATTTGATTTGCAAGACGTTTAACAACAACGGCTTTACCGTGTTTTGCTTTTGTAGTTCCCGTCGCGTTGTTTTATGTCGACACTGTGTTCTCTAGATGTAGTCGATTTATGACGGTTTTTGTCCCGTAATAATTAATACTTTCCTGTTTATTCGATAAGTTTAGTTGTTCTTTCACTATTTAGTTTAGCAGATGAAATTTTCCCATAAATTTTATACATCGGAATGATAATAAATACAGCGGTTTCATATTTCCCTTTATGGTCCTGTTCAAAATGTGTATTAAATCTTATGGGATTTAACTGCTAAGGTCATCAGTCCCTAAGCTTACACATTATTTAACCTAAAGTATCCTAAGGACAAACACACACACCCATGCCCGAGGGAGGACTTGAACCTCCGCCTAAACCAGCCGCACAGTCCATGACTGCAGCGTATGGTTCTGTTTGCAGCTACTTTACTGAGTCTAACGATTCTCTCCGATGAAATCTTGTAAGGATATATGTGGCTGTAGCTTAATACAACATGGCAACCATCACAGCCATACTGGCGGCTCGGTATCACCTAGGAAAGTTAACTAAAGTGTTTCTAGGTGGCAGAAATTCCGTAAAAGACGGAAATAGGTATTTGATCGTGTAAGCTTAAGGGTGGATTGCTAAATATGTAACTTTTGTACTGAGTGGTTATAATTACACTTTCGCTGCTTCATTCAGTGTAGACGAAAAACAGGCAGAATACGGCGCTGTGGTGGCAAGCCTACATAAGACAAGTCTGGCGCAGTTGTTAGGTCGGTTACTGCTGCTATAATGGCAGATTATCATCATTTAAGTGAGTATGAATGTTGTGTTTTAGTCGACGCAAGAGCAATGGGACACAGCATCTACGAGGTAGCAGTGAAGTGGGGATTTTCCCGTACGACCATTTCACAAGTGTACCGTGAATATCAGGAATCGGGTAAAACATTAAATCTTCGACGTCGCTGCGGCCGGATAAAGATCCTGCATGAACAGGACCAACGACGACTGAAGAGAATCGTTCAACGTGACAGAAGTGCAACCCTTCCGCAAACTGCTGCACATTTCAATGCTGGGCCATCAGGAAGCGTTAGTGAGCGAACCACTCCTGTACCCTTGATGGCTGCACAACACAAAGCTTTACGCCTCTCTTGAGCCCTTCTACACCGACATTGGATTGTCGATGACTGGAAACATGTTGCTTTGTTGGAGGAGTCTGAATTCAAATTGTATCGAGCGGATGGACGTGTACGGGTATGGAGACAACCTCAAGAATCCATGGACCCTGCATGTCAGCAGGGGCTGTTGAACCTGGTGGAGGCTCTGTAATGGTGTGGGGCGTGTCCAGTTGGAGTGATATGGGACCGCTGATACATCTAGATACTACTCTAACAGGTGACACGTAAGCATCCTGTCTGATCACCTGGATCCATTCAAGTCCATTGTGTATTCCGACGGACTTGGGCAATTCCAGCAGGATAATGCGACACCCCACACGTCCAGAACTGCTACAGAGTGGCTCTGCTCTTGTGAGTTTAAACACTCCCGCTGTCAACCAAACTCACCAGACATGAAAATTATTGAACATATCTGGGCTGCCTTGCAACGTGCAATTCAGAAGAGATCTTCTTACCCTCGTATTATTACGCGTTTATGGACAGCCCTGCAGGATTCATTTTGGAAATTCCCTCCGGCACTACTTTAGACATTAGTCGAGTCCATGCCACGTCATGTTGCGGCACTAATACGTGCTCGAGGGGGGCCTATACGATATTAGGCGGGTGTACCAGTTTCTTTGGCTCTTCAGTGTATTTACGATATGGGACCGAATTTTACAGGAATGGTGTTCAATATGGCGCTGCAGGATTAGCTCTGTTAGTAGTGTTAGCGTCATGACTTGTCGTAAGGCGCCGGTGGTAGTACGGCGACGTAGTGTTGAAACACAAGCATCAGTATGCATTACAGTTGCAGGCACTCAACATGGGTCTCGTCAAGGTGAAATGGTTCAAATGGCTCTGAGCACTATGGGACTTAACATCTGAGGTCGTCGGTCCCCTAGAACTTAGAACTACATAAACCTAACTAACCTAAGGACATCACACACATCCATGCCAAAGGCAGGATTCGAACCTGCGACCGTAGCGTTCGTGCGTTTCCATTCTGAAGAACCTAGAACCGCTTGGCCACCCCAGCCGGCTCGACTAGGTGAGCAGCGCTTTACTCGTAATGCTGTTTTATCAAAACAACAGCAGTAGCGCTGCTGCTCTTCGGGAGTATCGACGCATTGAAGGAATACGGAGGGGTCATGTTTTCTCACCGACGTTGGTGTACATGATTTGGAAGTTCGAATTAACTGGCGATTTGGGAACTACTCCTGGGGGAGTGTTCCCGTGGCTGAGCATGTGTGCGATCTTCAAGCAGTGCACGTGCTGTGTCACTACAGCTGAACATACCACGATCCACCGTTGTTTCGGGCAGCAGCAGACCAATCTCTAGTGCGGTTCCACGCTGTTATGCATGCAGATAGTCCTCACACTGAGCAACTTCGGTAACCCGAAATGTAAAAATTGTACGCATTTAACAAATGTTAGCCTCTCATGTGGAAATTAAAGTGTGTTCTTTTCAATGGTTTATTCGTTATTTCTCTTCCGCCTGTCCTTGCAAATGTTTCTACTAAGTTTTATTGACCTACAATCACTTGTTTCTCATGGGGGACCTCTCGAGTAGTGAAAGCTGAATTATAAAAAATGGTTCAAATGGCTCTGAGCACTATGGGACTTAACATCTGAGGTCATTAGTCCCCTAGAACTCATAACTACTTAAACCGAACTAACCTAAGGACATCACACACAGCCATGCCCGAGGCAGGATTCGAACCTGCGACCGTAGCGTAGCGGTCGCGTAGTTCCAGACTGAAATGCCTAGAACCGCTCGGTCACAGCGGCCGATCTGAATTATAACAGCCGGCCGGAGTGGCCGTGCGGTTCTAGGCGCTCCAGTCTGGAACCGCGTGACCGCTACGGTCGCAGGTTCGAATCCTGCCTCGGGCATGGATGTGTGTGATGTCCTTAGGTTAGTTAGGTTTAAGTAGTTCTAAGTTGTAGGGGACTGATGACCACAGCAGTTAAGTCCCATAGTGCTCAGAGCCATTTGAACCATTTTTGAATTATAACAAAATGGTTCCAATGGCTCTGAGCACTATGGGACTCAACATCTGTGGTCATCAGTCCCCTAGAACTTAGAACTACTTAAACCTAACTAACCTAAGGACATCACACACATCCATGCCCGAGGCAGGATTCGAACCTGCGACCGTAGCAGTCGCGCGGTTCCGGACTGAGCGCCTAGAACCGCTAGACCACCGCGGCCGGCAATTATAACAACACTGTACGTTATGATATTGCATGGATTGATGCACGTCCAAAGGAACTTGGCATCGTTTCGCATTAACATAGACACTGCCGTATCGTATTTATCCTCCGACACCGGGCAAACGACTGTCAAGTAAAATGTCTCGCCTGTGCGGGAAAATAAATAATGGATGTACGAATAACGGTTGTTGATACGTGGCTAACGACATATGGAAGTTAGGGCCTGGCAGTGAGTCGTGCCCGAATAGCCAAATGTAAGGCGACCGCTCGGGGTAGATGGGGAATCCGGGTTTCAGTCCCGATCCGGTAAAAATTTTAATTGTCGTCATTCCATTCTACAGTTGATGGTTGTCCATATCCGCAACTGTGAATACATTTAATGTAACCCTGTACATTCGTCCACAAATTTTCGACGTCCCTGATTCCATAAAAATATTGTCTTCTATGGCCTCTGCGTAACTATGTTTTGTCGTTCAGACGTGCTCATCGTTTAACGTGCCATTTTTCACGTTGGACCACTAGATACAATGCGTTTTACCGTTGTTTTTTAACCTTTAAGTTCAGTTTTTTGCAATATAAGCTTTGAATTTCAAAACTGGACATACTTTCCAGTGAGCCGGAATCCTTGATCCTTATTTCTAGGAAATACAACTTTTTCATTACGTCGATCGACGATTAAACAGCGATCAACACATTAAACAAAGCGTATTTCCTAAAAGCTGTGAATTTTTTGCAGAGTTAAAATTTTCTTATAATATTCTGAGTGTCATAAAAGTGTCTACGTAGTTGGACGAAGCAAGGATGACATAAAAAGCAGACTAGCACAGGCAAAGACGGCATTCCAGGTCAAAAGAAATCTAGTGGTATGAAACATGGGCCTTAATTTGAGAAAGAAATTTCTGAGAATGCACGTTTTGAGCATAGCGTTGCATGGAAGTGAAACATAGACCATGGGAAAACCGGCAAAGAAGAGAATCGAAACGCTCGAGATGTGACGCTACAGATGGATGTTGAAAATTTGGTGGACTGAGAAGATAAGGTATCAGGAGGTTCTCCAAAGAATCGGCGAAGAAAGAAACTTATAGGAAACACTGAGCAAGTAGAAGGGACAGGATGGTAGGATATTTGTTAGGGCATCAGGGAATAACTCAACGGTACTTGAGGGAGCTGCAGAGGATAGAAACTGTAGGGGAAGACAGAGATTGGAATGTGTCGACCAAATAATTGAGGACGTAGAATGCAAATGCTACTGTGAGACGAAGATTGTGGCACAAGAGCGATTTTCGCGGCGAGCCTCATCAGTACAGTAGAAGGCGGATGACTTATTGCGTATCATCAACTGAATAGTTGTTTCGAGCATTTTGCTTCTGGCCGGCCGGTGTGACCGAGCTGTTCTAGGCGCTCCAGTCTGGAAACGCGCGACCGCTACGATCGCAGGTTCGATTCCTGCCTCGGGCATGGATGTGTGTGATGTCCTTAGGTTAGTTAGGTTTAAATAGTTCTAAGTTCTAGGGGACTGATAACCTCAGCTGTTAAGTCCCGTAGTGCTCAGAGCCATTTGAACCATATTGTTTTTGAGTTAGAGTATCTCAAGTGCCTGTTGTGGTTGTGTCTCTCCTATCGTAATTTTCACATCTATTTAGCTTTAAAGCCTTGTATTTGCGATCTGTCGCTTCCTCTGTCGGCATTTTCATATTGTCTTCGTGTCTCTGTCAATGTGCTTTCCTTGCGTGTATTGTGATGTAACAGTACGCACTACTTTGAACCAGACTGTGACAGTAATTATTCGAGTGATTCAGTTGCTGCTATGGTCACGATTACAGTTTGCATTGTTGAGCAATAAATTCTCATACACAGAGCTGACCGAAGTCATAGCATATGCACGTATACAGATGACGGTAGTATCGTGTACACAAGGTATAAAAGGGAAATGCACTGGTGGAGCTGTCATTTGTACTCAGATTATTCATGTGAAAATGTTTCCGACGTCATTATGGCCACACGACGGGAGTTAACACACAATGCGGAATGGTTGTTGGAGCTAGTTGCATCGGACACTCCCTTTCGAAAATCGTTAGGAAATTCACTGTTCCGATATCCAAGCGTCAGCAGTGTATCGAGGATCAAAATTTCGGGCATCACCTCTCACCACGGACATCGCAATCGCCGACGACCTTCACTTAATGATCGAGAGCTGCGTCGTCTGCGTAGAATTGTTATTGCTAACAGACGTACGACGAACGTATCAGTTTGGCCTGTGCCGCGACATGTGGCGTTAGTGATCTATGGCAACAGACGATCGACGCCAGTGCCTTTGCTGACAGCAGGACATCGCCTGTAGCGCCTCTCCTGGGCGCTAGACTAATGTAAAACCGTGGCCTGGACAGATGAGTCCCGATTTCAGCTGGTGAGATCTGATGTTTTGGTTCGAATGTGGCGCAGGGCCCACGAAGCGATGGACCCAAGTTGTGCAAGCTAGTGGTGGCTCTGTTATGCCGAAAAATCCTTTTGGAAGAACCTCCGTAACTGAGCATTATAGCAGAGATTGAAAATACCGCTTCAGTTGTAAATTACTTTATTTTTACACGACCGGTTTCGGACTGTTGCAAGCCCATTCTCAGGTGTCGTAGCAGTGCTGTGCTCCCCGAGCGCCGCGTGTACCAGGCGCGGTGCGCTGCCTATGAGCGCAGAACAGGGAGTTCGCGCACGGGGACCACAGCACAGCTACGACACCTGAGGATGGGCTTATAACAGTCCGAAACCGGTCGTGTGAAAATAAAGCAATTTACAATTGAAGCGGTTTTTTCAACCTCAGGGCTCTGTTATGATGTGGGCTGTGTTTACATGGAATGGACTAGGTCCTCTGGTCCAACTGAACAGATCGTTGGTTGAAATGGTTACGTTCGGCTACTTGGAGACCATTTGCAGCCATTCATGGACTTCTTGTACCCAAATAACTACGGAATTTTTATGGATTGTAATGCGACATGTTGCCGCGCCACAATTGCTCACGATTGGTTTGAAAAAGATTCTGGACAACTGGAGCGCATAATTTGGCCACCGATCGAACATTTATGGGACATAATCGAGAGGTCAGTTTCTGCACAAAATCCTGCACCGGCAACACTTTCGCAATGATGGACGGCTGTAGAGGCTGCATGGCTCAGTGTATCTGCGGGGGACTTCCAACGACTTGTAGAGTCCATGCCACGTCGAGTTGCTGCACTACGCCGAGCAAAAGGAAGTCAGACACGATACTAGGAGGTATCCCACGACTATTGTCACCTCATTGTATGATAAAGTAGCAGCCGGCCGCGGTGGCCGTGTGGTTCTAGGCGCTGCAGTCTGGAACCGCGGGACTGCTACGGTCGCAGGTTCGAATCCTGCCTCGGGCATGGATGTGTGTGCTGTCCTTAGGTTAGTTAGGTTTAAGTAGTTCTAAGTTCTAGAGGACTGATGACCAAAGATGTTAAGTCCCATAGTGCTCAGAGCCATTTGAACCATTTTTTTTGATAAAGTAGCAAGCAGAAAAACAACTTCAGTGTGTTACCGGCAAGTCAGAAAATGGGCTCCAGCAATGAGTTCATTATAGCGTGCCGATTATTTTCTCCTAACACAGTAACATTCATCTTATATAAGAAGCCTGGTGGTGGCGCAATGCGCTGTGGTTGGGACAGTGAATCATGTGACTCTCCAGCCAGTAGCGTCATTCTACCGCATCTGACTGCAGCGTGCGCTTCGAGATGCTCATGGAAAATGTGGCCTCGTATTACGCTATAAACGGTCTTTGACAAAGATATGTTGTAAAAGCCCTTTGGTCAAATTTTTGACTGTGTAGTAGATATAGTTATAAAAAAGTTTTTTTAATCAAAGATCATTGATAAATATTAGAGAGTGGTCCCAGCTTTTATAAAACTTCGCCATTGCATTTGTCACTTTGCTTGGTTCAGTGCCTTTAACCTATAAAATGAAGTCGAAATATATTTGGTGCATGGGTACCACCAAAATCATCATTCCAAAATATGAACAATACTAACACAAAATACGTTTACTACAAAACCGGAATAAGTGGTTAAAATCTTATTAAGAAAGAGCTGCAGCGATCATTCGAAGTAGTTGCACTGTGGGTGATGTAAGGAAGAAATTAAATGGACTATGGAGTCAGTGTTTGGCGGAAAAGTTAAAGTAAGTACATAGAAGTGCAATTAATTGTGAACACATTTATTTTACGAGGCGAAAATACGTTGTTTACATACATTAGTGTTCGTTATGCATCACAAGAAGCGTTAAGAGCGACACCAGCAGATAGGATAAAATAAACCTAGTACTTCCTGGTACCCATTAATGGGTACGCTCATGAGGGGCGTAATAATCCCGAACTTGTGCATTTTATTGCTTATGGGGAGTGAAAGAAGAAAATGACTGTTCATTACATGCGCCATGATGTTATTCAAGGACACCGCCAGGTGTTTCACATACGCCAAGATGGAAGTAAAAGAGAACTATTAACACTTTATTGTGATGCAGAAATCCAAATTTTGTTATAAAGTCTACATTAATGAATAAAATGTCTTTATTTGCTTCTCTAAATGTTTTGTGCTTATCTTCATAAATTTCTCCTTAAGTGATTTACGTATTGCTTCACTTGTTTCTGGACAACGTGGAATGGTTCACTGTGGGATGCTAGTACTATATTGCAAGCTCGTATATCTCTTGCTTGTTGCTAATAATCTTAACGTGATCATAATCGTTACTTAGAAGACATAGAATCTGACTGCAAATGTGAAGGGCTTCTTTCATAAGGACAAATTGAAATGTTTGTTCGTCCACTCTCGTATACTTTTGGTGGTTCTTTATGCCCTTGCACTGTGACTCACGATGCAAATTCTGGTCAATACTTCGAGGTTCTCTTTCACCTATCCACGATTTCACCCACAATGATCTCTATTGCTCTTTCTTTAAAAGCAATGCTATCGCCAGAAACCTTACATCAAATGACGCTGCACAAACGATTAACTGTTTGACACCCATTCCAGATCAGGTACGCCAAAGAATTTTACGGTGGTATAACAGCTCAAGTAAAATAATTTCATCCAAGAAGTGTGACGAAGTCTTTGACAAAGAACTTTGTCAAAGATCTTTTGCAATGTAATACTGGCATTACCTTTGATTTTCATGTGAGTTTAGGTCTGGTGCAAGTACTTAGCCAATGTAGTGTTGCGCCCCACGACCTAGTCTGTAGCAGTGATCTGTCCGATGCGGCAAAACTGTGGAATAGGGAGAAGGGTGCCGTCATTATGGAGTCGATCTGTTATGAAGTAGCCGGCCGGGGTGGCCGAGCGGTTCTAGGTGCAACAGTCTGGAACTGCGCGACCGCTACGGTCGCAGGTTCGAATCCTGCCTCGGGCATGGATGTGTGTGACGTCCTTAGGTTAGTTAGGTTTAAGTAGTTATAAGTTCTAGGGGACTGATGACCTCAGCAGTTAAGTCCCATAGTGCTCAGAGCCATTTTTTGTTATGAAGTAAGAAGAGATATTCAGAGTGCAAGAGTACTGATTCATCACGCTGACACTACAAAATACGCCTGCCACCGCTTTTGAAAAGTGAGGATGAGATACTTTTCAGCTACAGCAATGGCCAGAAGAGCTAGCCGGACGAGAAAAGCGGGCCGAGTGAAGTCACTATTGCTTCATGATGGCGAGCAAGCATACTAACCTGTTTTCGTTTCCGAGTAAAAGTGCTGGTAAGAGGAAAATACTAGCCAGCCTGGTTCACATAAATAGTACTTGAATGAGACGCTCTCTTTTTCTCTGTGTGTGCTCAGACGGTCTCAGACAGTATCCACGTGTGTATGTAATGCCCAGCTACGCTGCCAGCGCCAGCCTCTAAGTTTGAGATGAAGATTGTTCAGAGAACACGGTGATGTCGCCTACTCTAGACTTGACTCCAGAAGGTGTAGGCATCTGTCTGAGCCGCGCGGGATTAGCCGAGCGGTCTCAGGCGCTGCTGTCATGGACTGTGCGGCCGGTCACGGCGGAGGTTCGAGTCCTTCCTCGGGCATGGGTGTGTGTGTTTGTCCTTAGGATAATTTAGGTTAAGTAGTGTGTAAGCTTAGGTACTGATGACGTTAGCAGTTAAGTCCCATAAGATTTCACACACATTTGAACACACAACTGTGTGAGCAGAAGATTGTATGCGGACTATTTAGCGTCTTCACACTGCCGAGCCATGTACTGGGTGAGTATCTCTTGAGGGCATCTACCTTCCTGGTCATACATGTTTTCGAATCTGGACTGTTGACTGTCTGGCTACTTTGTTACTTCTCTCTGATCCTTATGGACAACCTTTTCGCTGATCATCACCAAGAGTGTGCACGCGGTTTCGACGTCAATTTTACTGGGGGCTACAGTTTGCGTATCGTCTTCCCCGCGCTGTATTTCGAGGCCCATGCCAGGTAAGTAGCTAGGACGGCTGTCATTCATCAGCCGCAGTGTGCGCATCAGCAGATGAAGCTTTCTAAGCTAGGACTGCTGATATTTTTAAAAATCTGGTGTCCAATATATCGATATATTAAAAAGTATCGTTATCGGCCCTAGATAGATCGAAGAAAGCGTCGGCATCGATATACGAAGGAAAAAGTATCCATGCAACGGCCTATAAAAATATCGGCTGCACAGTGTAAATACACTACTGGCCATTAAAATTGCTACACCAAGAAGAAATGCAGATCATATACGGGTATTCAGTGGACAAATATATTATACTAGAATTGACTTGTGATTACATTTTCATGCAATTTGGGTGCATAAATCCTGAGAAATCAGTACCCAGAACAACCACCTCTGGCCGTAATAACGGCCTTGATACGCTTGGGTATTGAATCAAACAGAGCCCACGCAGCTTCAACACGATACCACAGTTCATCAAGAGTAGTGACTGGCGTATTGTGACGAGCCAGTTGCTCTGCCACCATGATGCTGTAAACAGAACCTGGATTCATCCGAAAAAATGACGTTTTGCCATTCGTGCACCCAGGTTCGTCGTTGAGCACACCATCGCAGGCGCTCCTGTCTGTGATGCAGCGTCAAGGGTAACCGCAGCCACGGTCTCCGAGCTGATAGTCCCTGCTGCTGCAAACGTCGTCGAACTGTTCGAGCAGATGGTTGTTGTCTTGCAAACGTCCCCATCTGTTGACTCAGGGATCGAGACGTGGCTGCACGATCCGTTACAGCCATGCAGATAAGATGCCTGTCATCTCGATTGCTAGTGATACGAGGCCGTTGGGATCCAGCACGGCGTTCCGTATTACCCTCCTAAACCCACCGATTCCATATTCTACTAACAGTCATTGGATCTCGACCAACGCGAGCAGCAATGTCGCGATACGATCGCGATAGGCTACAATCCGACCTTTATCAAAGTCGGAAACGTGATGGTACGCATTTCTCCTCCTTACACGAGGCATCACAACAACGTTTCACCAGGCAACGCCGGTCAACTGTTGTTTGTGTATGAGAAAACGATTGGAAACTTTCCTCATGTCAGCACGTTGTAGGTGTCGCCACCGGCGCCAACCTTGTGTGAATGCTCTGTAAAGCCAATCATTTGCATATCACAGCATCTTCTTCCTGTCGGTAAAATTTCACGTCTGTAGCAGGTTATCTTCGTGGTGTAGCAATTTTAATGGCCAGTAGTGTATATTGCCGGTTTTAGAGCTATACTTATTATTAGATATTCTGTACATCAACAAGCTAGCAGCTTGCTTATCCGCCTTAGAGCTAGAACTGAAAGCAAAGTGATGCATGTTCACAGTTGGCGATAACTGCTTTGCTAAGAATGCTAACTACATGTAAGTGGCACAATAAAAGTTGTCCTGATGGATCCGTCGTTCGGTTGCGTCACCTACCGGGTCTTTCCGGAACACTTCATGTCGACTTCCTTGCTTTTTTTTCAGTTCTGTAAACGCCAGCGACCTAGAAGTTATCGTGTCAAAATTGCGTGGTGAAGTTAAACGTCGCAGTGTCTGTTGGTAGCGCCGAGCGCAAATTACGTCAGCATTTCCCCCCAAACGCCTCTGCCCACTGCAAAGACCAATCTTGTCATTTAGATTTTTGTTCATCATTTTCAGAAACTGTTTACTGAGAATGCCGGTGAGAAAAATGGCACACTAGTTGCAGTAATTTTTTTTATTTTTTTTTTAGCGCAACTGGTGTGCTACTTCTTCACATCGGGAATCTTGTTATTCCATTCACACCGCCATCCCTCAGTGCAGTCGGACTTATTTGTGTCACCTATATTTGCTTCACACAGTATAAGAGAAATTTTGGAAGTGATAAAAGCTCAAAAAGTACTAAGACTCCTTCAAACAGAGAATATAAAATTATGTTATACTATAACAGAGCAGTTTCAAACATTTACCGAAAATTGCGAAAAAAAATAATATAAAATAAAAATATCGGCAGTCGATATTGAAATTTCGATATCGATATATCGTGGATGAAAATATCGGCTCCCTACATCATCCCGGGGCCAACAGCCTCCAGTGCAGCGGCGACCACACCCAACTGAAATAAAAGTCTAATTCAATCGAGGATGACTTACTAGCGGTCTGTCGCTCGATTCCAGTCACCACCACCATTCTCAACCCAAATCCCGGTGAAGGATGCAGTGCCTAATCCCGTCCATCGACAGCAGTTTCCTTCGTTATTGTTGGGGTCACTACGCAGCCCGAACAGTGGTGTTCATATTCCTGGTATTATGCAAAAACGAAAGTGTTAAGTTAACAAGCGACAGCATCAATTTTCCGAGAACATAAACTGTTGTATGGGAAGTCAGGAGCAAAATAGTGGCCGATTGTGGTGCTTATGTCTGCGTTGTGAGTTACTAGGACAGGCAACGTATGCAGGGTGTGGGATAGAGACAGAGTGCACGCTGGCGGCGACGTAAAGTATTCTCCATCCCTGTTTGGGCAGAACGCATTACGAACGCGTCTCGTAACTTGCGCAGCACTCTAGTACTGGACAATACGACATGACAGGTAGTGACGAGACGGTGAAGTAAATGACGTCGAATGTGGGGAAGTCGCACGTGGCGGGACGCGCAGTTCCGTGTCGTGCTGCCCAGTGAGAATCGACCCTTTCACGGCGCGCTGGTGGCCGGGCGAGTACAGTAGTGTATTCTGCGGCGAGAGTGGGCCCTGCTGCAGGGGGGTCCGCGGCCGGCGCCAGGCCGTGCCAGCTTAGCCCGCCCACGCTGCGCTAAGCCGGTACGTCCGGCAGGGCCTCCGAGTTTCGCGAGAACTTCCAAAGCGCCGCGCCAACCACACACCGTCGCGAAGCTGCCCTCTGTGTGCGGGGATCAAGGGTGTAAAACAATTGCGGAATGTAAGAAGACAGAATATATATACGCCTCGTGCGAAGATTGCTGGCTGAGTCATAATACTAAAGTACGCAGGAGAATAGATCCGTTAGTATCATTCAGTTAGCAGTCCGCCCTGATAGCTGAGTGGTCAGCGTGACGGATTGCCGTCCTACGGTCCCGGGTGCGATTCCCGGCTGCGTCGGGGATTTTCTCCGCCCAGGGATTGGGTGTTGTGTCGTCCTACGGGCCCGGGTTCGATTCCCGGTAGGGTCGGGGATTTCCCCCCTCAGGGACTGGGTATTGTGTTGTGTTGTCTTCATCATAATTTCATCCCCATCCGGCGCGCAGGTCGCCCAATGTGGCGTCGACTGTAATAAGACCTGCACTAAGGCGGTCGGACCTGCTCCGTAAGGGGCTTCCTGGCCAATGACGCCAAACGTTCATTTCCGCTTTTTCCATTCAGTTTGCACCCGTGGTCCGCAGATAGCGTCTTTAATTAGCAATCAAAACGTCCTCGGTCTCCGGTTCGAGCTCCGTGCCACCGCTCTGATTTTGAATAAAGATCATCAGCACTGGTGGCTGAAGACTTCTGGCATAAAAAGTCGCACTCATTCTGCCAACGGGCTTTTCAGAGAGGTAGCCTACTCTCTTGCCCTTGGGGTGGAAAACTGCCTCTAAAGGTGGAAGAATCAGCAGCGATCAATTGCGTGAGGGTTCAGAATGCAATGGAAACTATTGCACTGAAGACACATAATGTTTATTCACAGGCTATGTAGCCAGTAACTGAAAACAGTATCATGATGATTTCTCCATCGGCAAAAAGTTCCATAATAGTCCCCCATACGGATCTCCGGAGGCGTCTGCCAAGGGGAAGGCGACCGTGAGAAAAAGATTGAATAACCAACGAAAGGATAATGTTCCACGAGTCGGGGCGTGGAATGTCAGAAGTTTGAACGTGGTAGAGAAGCTAGGAAATCCGAAAAGCGAAATGCAAAGGCTCAACCCAAATATAATTGAACTGAGCGAAGTGAAATGGAAAGAAAAGAAGGATTTTTGATCAGATGACTATAGAGTAATATAATGGTATAACTGCTATAGAATACGTTATGGATAAGAAAGTAGCTCAGAGAGTGAGTTATTGTGAACTCGGTTGTTCTCATCAGAATCAACAGCAAACCAACAATGACAACGATAATTCAGGTGCCGGCCGCGGTGGTCTAGTGGTTCTAGGCGCGCAGTCCGGAACCGCGGGACTGCTACGGTCGCAGGTTCGAATCCTGCCTCGGGCATGGCTGTGTGTGATGTCCTTAGGTTAGTTAGGTTTAAGTAGTTCTAAGTTCTAGGGGACTGATGACCACAGAAGTTGAGTCCCGTAGTGCTCAGAGCCATTTTTGATAATTCAGGTATACATGTCGACGTCACAAGCCGAGGATGAAGAGGCAGGGAAAGAATATGATGATACTGATAGAGTAGTACAGTACGTAAAGGGAGATGAAAATCTAATAGTCATGGGAGACTGGAATGCGGTTGTAGGGGAAAGAGTAGAGGAAACGTTTGTGGAGAATATGGGGTTAGTACTAGGAATGAGAGAGAATTGACTGAATTCTGCAATAAATTTCAGCTAGTAATACCGAATATTCTGTTCAAGAATCACAAGAGGAGGAGGTATACTTGAAAAAGCCCGGGATACACGGGAAGATTTCAGTTAGATTACATCAAGGTCAGATAGAGATTCCAAGATCAGATGCTGGATTGTAAGGCATACACAGGAGTACTTGTAGACTCAGATCACAAATCAGTAGTGATGAAGAGTAGACTGAAGTTAAAGAGATTAGTCAGGAGTAATCAATGCGCAAAGAAGTGGGACACGGAAGAAGTATGCAATGAAGAAATACGCTTCAAGTTCTGTAAGGCTATAGATACTGAAAGAACGAATAGCTCAGTAGGCATTTCAGTTGAAGAGGAATGAACATCTCTAAAAAGGGCAGTCACACATATTGGAAAGAAAACCATAGGAACAAAGAAGGTAACTCCGAAGAAACCATGGGTAAGAAGAGAAATACCTCAGTTGATAGGTGAAAGAAGGGAGTACGAAAACGTTGAGGGAAATTCAAGAATACACAGATACAAGTCACTGAGGAATGAAATGAACAGGAAGTTTAGGCAAACTGAGACGAAATGGCTGTATAAAACATGTGAAGAAATCTAAAACGAATTCATTGTCGCAAGGGCTGGCTCAGATTATAGAAAAGCAAAATAGCCTTCGGTGACATCAAAAGCAAAGGTGGAAACACTAAGAGTGCAATGGGAATTCCACTGCTAAATGCAGGGCAGAGACCGGCTGGGTGGAAAGAATACATTGAAGGCCTCTATGAGGGGGAGATTTGTTAGATGTGATACAAGAAGAAATAAGAGTCGATATAGAAGAGGTAGAGAATCCAGTATTGCAGTCAGAATTTAAAAGAGCTTTGAAATGGAGAAGGGATATATAACATTTCTTCATAATTTCTAAAATCATTGGGGAAAGTGGCAACAAAACGACTATTCACTTTGCTGTGTAGTTTGTATGAATCTGGTGGTATACCATGTGACTTTTGGAAAACTATCATTCACACAATTCCGAAGACTGCAATAGCTGACAAGAGCGTGACTTATATTATAATCCCCTTAACAGCTCACGCATCCATGTTGCTGACAAGAATAATATACAAAAAATGGTAAAGAAAATTGAGGATGTGGTAGAGGACAATGAGTTTGGATTTAGGAAAGGTATAGGTAGCAAGACTAAAGAAAAATCATGACACGTTCGTAGGATTTGTCGACCTGGACAAATGGTGCAAGGTGGTTGATTGGGTGATTCGGGGGAGGAGATCAAACAGAGAGATCAACGGTCCCATCAGATTAGTGAAGGGCGAGGAAGGAAGCATCCTGGTATTTGCCTGAAGCGATTTAGGGAAATCACGGAAAACCAAAATCAGGATGGCCGGACGCGGGTTTGAACCATAATCCTCCCGAATGCGAGTCCAGTGTGTTAACCACTGTGCCACCTCGCTCGATTGGCGCAAGACGTTCGAAATTCTGAGGAAAATAGGGGTAAGCCATAGGGAGAGACAGGTAATGTAGAATATGCACAAGAGCCAAGAGAGAATAATAAGAGTGGAAGACGAAGAACGAAGTGCTCGGATTAGGAAGGTTATAAGACAGGGATGCAGACCTTCGCCCCTACTGTTCAATCTATACATCGGATAAGCAATGATGGAAACAAAAGAAAGGTTCAAGAGTGGAATCAAAATTAAGGGTGAAAGGATATCAATGAAGGATTCTCTGACGACATTGCTACCCTTAGTGAAAATGAAGATGACTTACAGGATCTGCTGAACAGTCTAATGAGTACGGAATATGAATTGAGAGTAAATAAAAGAAAGACGAAAATAATGAGAAGTAGCAGAAATGAGAACAGCGAGAAACTAATCAACAGTATTGATGGTCACGAAGTAGACGGTGTTAAGGTATTATGCAGGCAGCAAAATAACCAATGACAGAAGGAGCAAGGAAGACATCAAACTAGCACTGGCGTAAAGGACATTCCTGGCCAAGAAAAATCTACTAATATCAAACATAGGCCTTAATTTGAGGAAGAAGTTTCTGAGAATGTACGTTTGGAGCACCCCATTGTATGGTAGTGAAACATGGACCGGGCGAAACCGGAAATGAAGAGAATCGAAGCATTTGAGATGTATTGCTACATGAGAATGTAGTAAGGTAAGGAATGAGGAGGTTCTGTGCAGAATCGGAGAGGAGAGGAATACATGGGAAACACTGACAAGAAGAATGGACAGGATCATATGACATCTGTTAAGACATCAGGCAATAATTTCCATGGTACTAGAGGGAGCTGTAGAGGGTAAAAACTGTAGAGGAAGTTAGAGACTGGAATACATGCAACCAGTAATTGAGGGCATAGGTTACAAGTGCTACTCTGGGATGAAGTGATTGGGGCAGGAGAGGAATTCATGTCGGACCGTATCAAACCAGTCACATGATTCAAAAATATGGGGGGAGGGAAGATAGCAGCGTTGCCATAGTGTAACCAGCCACGCTCGAAAAACCTCTACAGAACAGGCGAAACGGCGAAAAGAAACTGCGACTGTCTTGCGTTGGCCACAACCACACGACTCGCTGAAATGTCAACCATAAAATTATTTTCACGCAATTGTAGATGCACCCACGCAATTCTGGCATGAATTTTGGGAGCTTTCCCCCGTCTGTGAGATGAATACCTATGCAGGGATTGGACAAAATGTGGAAAAAAAGTAACTCATTACCATGCCAAAGGAAAAGTATCGCCATTCATAACAGCTTTCATTTGTCTCGGAGTGGATAAATATAGGACCTGCATGGTTTTCAAGGGGATCTTATACCATACTTCCTGCACAATAGTGGCTCGTTCAGGTACCAACGATGGAAGTAGATAGCGATCATGCAGCCTTTTTTCCAATCTAGAACACAAAGGCTCAATAAATATTGAGATATAGTGACTATGTTGGGTCAGGGGAGATGCAAAACTTCATCTTTGTGCTCAAAAAACCAGTCCTGGACAACGCGAGCTGTGTCATCAGGGGCCCTGTCGTCTTGGAACATGGCATCATCACTGGGGACCAAATATTGCACTACAGTATGGATATGATCAGCCAAAACGATTGCATGGTCCTTGGAAGTAATGCGAACTTGCACAGAAGCCATGCGACCGACGGAATACAACGATATGGCAGCCCAAATTATCACCCAGCCATCGCCATTCCACTCTTCAGACGTAAACTCGGCCAGAAGGTGGAAACAGTGTAAAACAAGACTCATCTCATCAAATAACTTTCTTCCATTGCCCCATAGTGCAGGTTTATGTCTTCATCACCATGATTATCAGTTATGGACATTTGCATCGTTGGTGAATGGTTCTGAAACTCCAGCTCGCCCAGCAGTTACCTGTTTACGGTGCTTCATTTGTATTGTATTGGTTCTGACAGGATTCCCGATTATTACATTTAGTTTTGCAGTGACTTTTCAGCTATTTTCCACTTATTTCTCGTCACAGTCCTCTTCAGTGCTCGCCTGTCACGATCACTTAATACACTCAGTAGATGGTGTTTTTCCGCTTTCCGTATATGCAATAAAATTTGCGTTAAGGTACTTCTTGAAACACCAGACCCTTCGGCTTCCTTGACTGCGGAACTACCAACAATTTGCCCTCGTTCTGCTTCACTTAGCTCCGATGTAATGAAACCTACACAGAACACTGTTCTGACCTCGATTGACCCCTGCAACGTATTCCGGACATTGCACAGGTGCCGATCGTGGTCAAATACAACAGCGCAACAGACAGGCTTGGCTAGCATGTGCATTTACGTTCACGCACGCATTTCTCGCAGTATTTCCGTATTTTTGTCCAATTTCTGTACACTGCCTGACAAAAAAATGAAGCACCCACAAGACATGGTCCCATGTCACTGTAAGTTCGTACACGTATATGCCATCGGTGGGTACGTAAATGACTAAGCGTTGCAGTTCTCTGTGTCAAGCAAAACGGCCACCAGATGCGTTAGTATTGAAACTTCCTCGCAGATTAAAACTGTGTGCCGGACCGAGATTCGAACTCGGGAGCATTGCCTTTCGCGGGCAAGTGCTCTACCATCTGAGCTACCGAAGCTCGACTCACGACCCATCCTCAAAGCTTCAATTCTGCCAGTACCTCGTCTCCTACTTTCCAAACTTCACAGAATCTCTTCTGTGAACCTTGAAGAAGTAGCACTCCTGAAAGAAAAGGTATTACGAAGACATGGCTTAGCCACAGCCTGGGGGATGTTTCCAGAATGGGATTGTCACTCTGCAGTGGAGTGTGGGCTGATATGAAACTTCCTGAAGATTAAAACTGTGTGCCGGACAGACTCGAAGTCGGGACCTTTGCCTTTCGCGGGCAAGTGCTCTACCATCTGAGCTACCCAAGCACGACTCACGACCCGTCCTCACAGCTTCAATTCTGCCAGTACCTCGTCTCCTACTTTTCAAACTTCACAGAAGCTCTTCTTAGAACCTTGCAGAACTAGCACTCCTGAAAGAAAGGATATTGCGGACACATGTTATTCGCTAGACCGCGTAGGATCTAACGGCCAAATACATACCTTTAGCCAGGTGACGGGTTTTGTAGCAGCAAGGTAAGTATCCAAACGGACAGTGTGACAAAGTCAGAAACTGGCAGCTCAACTTCCCTTGACGCAGCAGCAGAGAGAGCCGAGCCGACGTGGTGTATCCAACGACAGCACAGGACAGGCACAATACCGCTGCAGAGTGAAAATCTCGTTCTGGAAACATCCCCCAGGCTGTGGCTAAGCCATGTCTCGCAGTATCCTTTCTTCCAAGAGTGCTAGTTCTGCAAGGTTCGCAGAAGCGCTTCTGTGAAGTTTGGAAAGTAGGAGACGAGGTACTGGCAGAATTGAAGCTGTGAGGACTGGTCGTGAGTCGTGCTTGAGTAGCTCAGATGGTAGAGCACTTGCCCGCGAAAGGCAAAGGTTCCAAGTTCGAGTCTCGGTTCGGCACACAGTTTTAATCTGCCAGGAAGTTTCATATCAGCGCACACTCCACTGCAGAGTGAATATCTCTTTTTGCATTAGTGTTGTTCGTGTTTAGTGTTGTTACCAGGCCTTGTAGGGCACACAAGGTGTCAGATACTGAGAAATCACTTGGATGACGCAGAGATGCCACGCATTCGTGTGAGTGTTACCAGTACCTAGTATGAAAGAGGCCTCTTTCCCACCAAGCGAGGTGGCGCAGTGGTTAGCACACTGGACTCGCATTCGGGAGGACGACGGTTCAATCCCGCGTCCGGCCATCCTGATTTAGGTTTTCCGTGATTTCCCTAAATCGCTCCAGGCAAATGCCGGGATGGTTCCTTTGGAAGGGCACGGCCGACTTCCTTCCCCAATCCGATGAGACCGATGACCTCGCTGTTTGGTCTCTTCCCCCAAACAACCCAACCAACCCCTCTTTATCGGTATTCATTTGACCAAATTTCTGGGAAATTCGGGTGCGACTGCGGCCTGATGTTAGACTGCATGAGAACGTGACGACATGCATACTTGTCGTCAAGGTTCCGATCGATCACATATGACCATCACAAGGTAGGATCACCATACTGTGCGCGCAAGCACATCTTACCCCTCATGCATCTCTGCCTATCATCCGACAACAAGAAGTAGATTCCCTGCAGCACTCTGTGTCACACTGCAACACTGGTCAGAGACTAACAGCAGGCAAACTAGGGAATTAGTATCCTAGGCAGCTGTCATTTACACCACAACACAAACGGCTGCGTCTGGAGTCGTACAGTCACCGAGAAGCATGGATTGCTGGTGCATGGCACTGAATTGTTTTCAGCATTGAATCGCGGTTCTGCACTACCCCAGATGACCCTACTCGGCTAGTATGTCGGCGGCTGAAGGAGAGATCCCATTCTTCCAACGGTTTGTAAGAGCGCTCGGTGTTACTCCTGGGCTACGGTCTGGGGAGCCATCGATTATGACTTCTGGTCACGGCTGGTAGTGAATGATGAAACTCGGACAGCCCAACGGTATGTGTGGGCGTGCTGCGTCTTTGTGTCTTACCTCTCATGTAAAGTAATGTGGGACCATTTTTCAACAGGACAGTGCTCGTCTACACACGGCACGTGCCTCAGTCAACGGGATGCGTGATGTTGAGGTACTCCAGCGACCAACTAGATTCCCAGTTCTGTCCCCAGTAAAACAGATGTTGGACCATTTCGGACATCAACTCCTTCCCAGTGCCCGTATCCTGGATATCAAGGACCAGTTCCAACAGCTGTCGCCAATCTTGCCTCAGAAGAGGATACAACGTCCTTCTAGAGTTGCATTCTACCAAAAATACGATTCGGTAGTTTTGGTACAGTACATAAATGACGTAATAATTGTTAGGATTACCAATAGCATTGGTAGGGAAAGAAACATAAATGAATGTGTCAGACAGGAACTGGTAATCGACGATTTCTCTTTGTTTCTTGTTTGTTTATATGTTTTTCACGCAATTATAACCGCACATAGTTCAGTGTTAGTCAAGAGTGTACATAGTATCCTTACAAAACATATACTGCCTTTTACAAGTAAAAAACAGTTAGCACCTCGAGTAATTTCCGCGCTTTTATGTAACCAAAACAATTACTTTTGATGCAAGTATAATTTACGAACACAAAAAAATCTATATAACAATGGTTGTTCTTATTTTGTACTCATTAAAACGTTCTTCATCATGATCAAAAGTAAGAGTTTCCCTTATAATTGATAAATGCGAAAGTTCTTTGGCAGTAACAGAAACATGTTTTATATAAAATAGACAAAGTATTGGAGCTATGTTTGATATGTTTTTCTTTCCCACTTTTTTAATTTTAAATTTTTCTTGAGAAAATTGCGTTTTCTAGCGCTATATGATAAATCTGTATTTCTTTTTTATTTTTGTTACAACACACATCTGTTTCACGTTACAAATCAACAATTTTCGAATCAAATCTGAATTAATCAATGGTATTTTCAATTTTACTATGAACACTATTTATTTTTAAGTAACAGAACAAGTTCCTTAGGTTACTCGGCCCTTTACATATTTACCTAAGTTTCTAGACGGTTCACTGCTCCTGATTTCTAGGGGATTCTTGTAAGACACTGAAAGCGTGCGCGAACATAGCGATCGAAATGATAAATACCTGATAAGTATGCAACACATTTAATGTACAGGTAACGCCGTTAAGATCTTAACTGAACAAAGCTACCAGGAAAACTGCCGTAGTCTACGCTTACTTCGATAGTACACGGTAGTCTACGGCAATTTAACAACTCTATACGCTTCCCAAAAGAATCAGCGTACGCATTCACGCCAAAGGGGGTGCATTGTCATGCATGTAAATGGGCCCATGTTGCCTAATACTTTGTAAATTTATTTCGATTTTGTACTCTTTGAAATAACATCATGTATTCACTCTGCTCATGCACATATTCATGTCTACATATGTATTCAGTTCCAGAATGAATAAAAATCATGTTGTTGCATAAAAATTTTCGGTGTTTAGTGAACAAAATACAAGTTCCAGTTTGTCACAAGCAAAGTTTTTATGTTGACTAATATCTTCACGTAGTTGAATGAAGCAGGTGTAATACAATGGTTTACTATCAGAAATAAAGTCTTGTAAATGTTATTCATTTCAGTCAAATTCAAAAATCCACTCAGTTGGCCCAAAGTCCGGTTGGCGTGCTGAATCATAATGAAAATCAAGATCTCATTAAATGTGCGCTGTATTAAATAGTAAACGTTTCGAGAGTATAAAATTCGTATTTGAAGCAGGATAGTGAATTCAGTTATACGGGAATCACAAGTTTCCGACAACGAAAGTTCTCCACAGTAAATGTTCCATTTCCTCGTTCAAGAGAGAGGATCTATGAAGTGACAAACAGATCACCAAATTTGGCGTTGATACTCGAATTAGAACATTCCTAACGATCCGATTATAGAATAAAGCCGAAACTGGTAACCTTGCGAGTTATATAATAATGTGTGGTCAAGATGGACTTCACCCGATGATGACAAGTAGGAAACTTACTGACACGCTGCCGCAGAATGACGCCTTGACTCGGCTGATTACTTCACCATCAAGATGGGCAATTGGCCGGCCGGGGTGGCCGAGCGGTTCTAGGCGCTACAGTCTGGGAACCGCGCGACCGCTACGGTCGCAGGTTCGAATCCTGCCTCGGGCGTGATGTGTGTGATGTCCTTAGGTTAGTTAGGTTTAAGTAGTTCTCAGTTCTAGGGGACTGATGACCTCAGAAGTTAAGTCCCATAGTGCTCAGAGTCATTTGAACCATTTTTGATGGGCAATTAGAAATAAAGTGCCAAGTGTGGTCACTGACTCGTGCGTAGACTTCGTGTCTTCAGTTGATATTCAGTTCAAATGGCTCTGAGCACTATGGGACTTAACATCTGAGCCCTGAGGTCATCAGTCCCCTATAACTTATAACTACTTAAACCTAACTAACCTAAGGACATCACACACATCCATGCCCGAAGCAGGATTCGAACCTGCGACCGTAGCAGTCGCGTGGTTCCGGACGGAAGCACCTAGAACCGCTCGGTCACAGCGGCCGGCTTGACATTCAGAATTTTAGTTATGTCCTTTTCTCAAGACCGGACATATAATGACCTCTCGATCAATAGAGAATAAGCCTCGAAAACATGTTGTAGAATATCTAAAAAACCATAAAGCAACTCCTCGACCGATACAGGGATCCGGCTCATGCGACAGGGGACAAATTAGGTAATTTAGCTGGACGTAACATTTTATTCTTATTGCTGTTATTTCATAAATCGCATAAGTCTTTCTAATCCAAATATGATAACTGTGAGAAATACAGAGTGAACCAGAACTCCAACGACAAAATTTCGGAGGTTATTCAGGGAGATTTTTTTGAATATTTGGCACAGGGGATCCTTGGTATCTGGTGTCTTCGATTATATAACAATGTAAATATGATTTATTCGTTTTCATCCTGCAAATATTTTTGTTTCTGTGACAATACCTCTTGAACACTGAAAAAGCCTGTAATATGCAATCACCAAAATATTGTATACTAAACAACCCTCAGACGAAATGTGCACATTTTTATCACAGCGAGCTTAACCTGTACTGTGAGTGTACAGCATAGTACGTAACAAATGCAGAACTGTGAGACCTGATTTTCTTCCGGTGTACACTGTGTTCAAATAACTTAGGCGAATACAGCCGGATGACGTCATCAACAACCGCCGCCCTGCCATTTTCAAGGCTGAGTTTGCCTTGAATAAGGCCGGGTGTGCTCCTGTTGAAATATCGGCGGTTGTCGACGACGTCATTCGGCTGCATTCCTGTAAGCTATCTGAAAATGCAGAACTGTTCGTTTCCAGGTAAATGGTGTAAATGTTGGCACCACGATCACGACAGAGAGCACAGCAACTGTTATCGTTAAACTAACACTGTCGAAAAACAACCCCGGGATACAACTGAGCAGTAATGAATGCATGCATGAAGGCGAAGAGCAAAGTGGGCGTTGCTGTTGTCAACAGCGAGTGGAACAAGTTTGTTTCGAAACAAAACACACGGCGCATACCATCGGCAATTGTTTTCTGTTGCGCAGTTGTTTTCAGTTTAATATCGTTTCAGCGAAATACAAAGACAAAGACAGAAAACGAAACGCAACTGCTCTGCAGCGAGCCACTGGGACCCTTATACCATAATATTCAGAAAATATCTCTGAATTTTTTTTGGTGGAGCTCGGGTTCGCTCAGTATTTTATTTCCTTATTTAAAGTTAATTTCAAAGCTAGTAGACGTGCTGAAATTTTTTGCATAATGACCGCTAAAAAAAAAAAAAATAGCACGACATTCGAGTGAACACTCTCATCTTCCCCATCAATATTTCATAAGAAATTTCGTGATTAATAGCAAAATCGTTTGTCGTGACCGACACGAAACCCAAGCGGCTATATTATGAGGTAACTTTTGTAAAAGCACGTTTCATTTTTCCTTAGCAGGGCTGATTCGACTATAGACGCAACAATATTGAGAGTATTAAGAACAAGTAATTCATAAAATCCGTAAGGATACGTACACATCATACATGAGACAAACTCGCGGAGTAATATGAGGAGGTGGTCCATACGACAGTCGACCGAGCTGCAGCTTTTGTTCATTGTATGCACTGAGGTGGCATAAGTCACGTGACAACGATATGAACGTATACGTATATGTTTACGTTAATAACAATTTCCCTTTATTTATAAGACATAGCGCACTCTCGAAAATGTTCAGTTTTTCTTCTTTAATCAAGAGACTGTATTCCGACCACAACAGTGTCTCCAGTCCGGTAAAGAACCTCATCAACATATGAGCAATGTGGACAAAAGCGATTTCGAAGCCAACGTTGTAGATGTACCATTTCCGAAACGCGGTTGTAAAACGCCGGAGTTCGGTTTTATCAGGTAGACTGGCTATATGCTCGATGTATGCGTTCGGATACAAACGCGGATCCAAGGGGAAGAGAATTCGCGAAATCGCCGGCCGCTGTGGCCGTGCGGTTCTAGGCGCTTCAGTCCTGAACCGCGCGACTGCTACGGTCGCAGGTTCGAATCCTGCCTCGGGCATGGATGTGTGTGATATGCTTAGGTTAGTTAGGTTTCAGTAGTTCTAAGTTCTAGGGGACTGATGACCTCAGATGTTAAGTCCCATAGTGCTCAGAGCCATTTGAACCAATTTGAATTCGTGAAATCTCCGCTCGCCTCAGCCCCCTCCCACCGCTCTCCGAGATAAACAGCCTTTACACAGAGGGTAAAAAAACGCAACACGAAAAAATAATGTAGAGTAATGAAATTTCGGGAATAAATTAGTGTAGGTAACATATTTAAATGATCAACAGTACAAGATCACAGGTTTATGTAAGTGCGAGGTAAGCCATTCCAATTGCGAAATTCTGGTGTATATTAATAACCGGTGTAACCGCCAGCATATTGAATGCAAGCATGCAAACGTACATGCATTGTGTTGAAGAGGTGCCGGATGTCAGTTTGTGGGATGGAGTTAAATGTCTTTCGTACTTGGTCGATCGACACAGAGATGGTTAATGCTGTTGTGGATGTCACTGGAGCTTTCGTCTAACTATGTCCCATGTGTATTCGATTGGAGACACATCTTGTGATCGAGCAAGCTAAGGCAATATGTCGACATCCTATAGAACATGCTGAGTTTCAACAGCGGTATCTGGTCGAGCCCTATCCTGTTGAAAAACACCCTCTGGAATTCCGTTCTTGAATGACAACACAACATGTCGAATCACCAGATTGACGTACAAATTTGCAGTGATACGAAATCGCACTCCAGACCATAACTCCGTGTGTAAGTCCGGTGTGTCTAGCAATCAGACAAGTTGGCTGCAGAACCTCAACTGGCACCCTTCTAACCAATACACGTCCGTTACTGGCAGCGAGGCAGAACCAGTTTTCATCAGAAAACACAACAGATGTCACCCTGTCCTCGAATGAGCTCTCGCTTGACACCACTGAAGTCGCAAAATGGCGTGGTTTGGGCTCAGTGGAATGCACGCTACAGGACGTCTGGAGCGAGCTGTCTTTGAAGTAACCGATTTGTAACAGCTCATTGTGTCACTGTGGCGTTTACTGCAACTCAAATTACTACTGCAGATGCACTACAATGCTCCAGTGCCATACGCCGAACACCATGGTCTTCCCTCTCTGCAGTGGCAGGTGGCCGGCCGTCTTGCGACCGTACGTTCCCGTGACCACCTCTGCCAGCAATCGCGTACAGTGGCTGCAGTCCTGCTAAGTCTTTTCTGAAAATCGCAGAAGGAACATCCAGAATCTAGTAGCCCTATCACATGACCTCGAGTCGGACTGTGTGGTCGAGTGGTTCTGGGCGCTTCAGTCTGGAACCGCGCGACCGCTACGGTCGCAGGATCGAATCCTGCCTCGGGCATGGATGTGTGTGATGTCCTTAGGTTAGTTAGGTTTAAGTAGTTCTAAGTTCTAGGGGACTGATGACCTCAGATGTTAAGTCCCATAGTGTTTCAGAGGCGTTTGAACCATTTGTTAAGTCCCCTAGTGCTCAGAGCCATTTGAACCATTTGAACATGACCACGCTCAAAATCAGGTGTTGGTAAGGTCGTCTTTGTCGCGGCATTCTTGACTGACATCAACTCACTACGTCCATGTCATAAGTAACTCATGCTCACGGTCGTTACAGCGTATATTTAAAGGAAACGTCATTTGCATCCCCATAGTGGGGTTAATAGCGCAACTCTTATACGACGGGTGCGAAATTTGAGTATACATCGTCTTTCATATGTAGAAAGATGCCTATCAACTCAGTGCTGGTAATTTTTTCCGTCATTGTGTATTTCTACGTGCACCAGTTTCCTGCTTCTCAGCTAACATCCTGAGAATGAAACAGTATGAAAAACAAGAATCTCGAAATGGTAAGGAATTCTAGAAAATGACCAGTTACATGCTATACAGGAGACTTTTCGGTTACTTGCCTGCGGGCTTGATAACATGGATGGCCTTGTGGTCGATCGGGGGCTGCAGGAAACACGCTAGAGGACTTCAGAAAGTAAGTTACACATTATTATGGCAGGCTAGATAATTGTTATTGAATGCCACACTACGCGCCTAAGTGGCATGGCAGAGATATGTGACACTTTTTCTCAAGATGGTCACCAAGTCTGTAGAAAAACGGCCGGAATGTTCTACCAGTCGTTCACCTCCTCGACAAAAAAAAATCCGCTCCTCGGCCACGGAGGTGTAAATGTGTCCATCGTTGGAAAATTTCTTTCCCCTATAAGTTCTTTCAAATTATGGAAAAGATGGAAATTGAATGGCGCAAGATCTGGACTTCCAGAACAGTATCTCCCATGTCAGTGCTGCCTTGGTCAAATTGCTGACACCTTTCCACTACGGATGGGCCAACACTGCATTTGGTCCATATACTGTCAGAATTTCACAGTGAATCTGTGTGCAATTAAGGCGTTTTGCCCACACGAATTGTACGGTGTCGCGTGCTTCAGCTTTGTAGTACGTGTCCAGTTGTTGCACCTATTTCAACGCCCAATATGATGCATACTGTCTGTGCAGGAAACCCAGAAACCCAACCTCTCTTGTCAAACTGTGGCTCTTTTGTTGTGCAATGTTCTCAGCGCGGGACGACATGTGTAACTTCTTTTCTGAAATTCCTACGTCGGAGCCAGATACGAGGCGGCTGACCTCACCTGCTAGAAAACAACAGACGCGGAGCGATCCTTCTAGACGACAAGGTAGAACTGAGAAGTACAGGAAGCTAAGACAAGACAGAAAGGGGAAGATACTACATAAGAAAATAATATCATAAAGGCTGACTATCGCGAACGGAAGCAGAAACGACGGAAAGAAGTAGCATTTCTGCCCTCTCAAGTTCCCCCCCCCCCTCCTCCCCCCGCCCCCGCCCACCCCCACCGCGACACACCATTTATATGGCAGGGGTGTAGTGTACTAAACTGTGTTGACAATTGTACTGCTAATTGAAATGCTGAAAGCAGTGGCGCACACTTCGACGTTATCTACATGTACGTCTACATGACTACTTTGCAATTGGCACTTAGTGCTTGGCAATGGGTTCTTAGGATGACTTTCAGGCTATTTCTCGATTGTTCCATTCTCGCACATGGGAAAAGTGAACAACTACATTTTTCAGTGTGAGCTCTGATTTTGCTTATTTTACTTCGATGGTCACTTCTCCCTACGTATATGGGACTCAACAAAATATCGTCTCATTCAGAGAAGAATGTTTGTACTTAAAATTTGGTAAGAAGATGTTGCTGGAAAGAAAAAAGCCTTTGTTTTAATATTTGTCATCCCATCTCGCTTATAATATCAGTGACACTATCTCCCACAATTCGCGATAATACAAATCGCTTCTTTGAACTATTTAAATATCCTCCGTCAATTCTATCTGGTAAGGACCACATGGCGCGTAATTTTACTCCAGAAGAGGACGGACAAGCGTAATGTAACTAGTGTCTTTAGTACATGGGTTGCATCTTCTAAGTGCTCCGACAATAAAACCTGTCTCTGGTTCACCTTCCGCATAGCATTTTCATGTGATGAATGCAACTTAAGTTTCTCGTAATCTGCAATGCCAAGTTATTTACTTAATAGACAACCCCTAATTTCGTGTGATTTAAAGTGTAACCGAAATTTCACATGCTTTTTAGCACTCGCGTGTTCTTCACACGTTTTCTTATTCAGAGTAAATTGTCACTTTTCTCACCACAACAGGTATCTTGTCTAAATCATTTTACAATTCGTTTTAATCTTCTAACGTGTTTAACTACACGGTAAGTGAGAGCATCTTCTTCAAGCATTCTGAGAGGGCTGCTCAGATTGTCTCCTAAATCACTTATATACAAGTAGATTAAGAACAGCAGAATGCGTATCACACTTCCTCGGGGAACCCAGATAACACCTCAGTGTCAATAGATGAGTTAGCGTCAGCCACTACGAACTGTGTGTGACCTTTGTGACGATCAGTCACGAATTATGATGTGTGAATTATGACGTGAAAGTTGTAAAAGTTTGTTGATATTACAGCTCTTACATCAATGCCATGACACAGGAACTTGCCAGATTTTCAGACGATTTCGTTTAAAACGACGTATTTCTATGAATTTATTAGAAGTTCTTCTACAACGCTGTACTAAGCAGTAATGTAACCAAATTATAGATGTGTTAGCAAAAGTTATGTTTAATTTTTATTATTATTATTATTAAAACCAAGTTTGGCGCGCTGAAAGTGTGGGTGACGATAAACTATACTCGAGGTGGTAGGGTGGAGGGGTGGGGGAGTCCCCATACGCCTGGGTCCGCGCCTGTTTGCGTGGCTGTGCAGAGGCCACGCTGACACCTCGCCCCAGCTGTGGGCCGCTAGACGGAGCACGCGCGTGTGGCGGCGGCCTAGGGAACCAGCAGCTGTCCTAGCAGCGGCGGCCGCGACTACACAAGCGGGCGGCAGAGCTGCGGCCGTTACCTGCAGTGGACTAGAAGGGACCCCGGCACCTGGTGCGAGCGCGCGCGGCGTGTCCGTGGCCGTGTTCTGTGGCCGGGCGGCGGCGAGCTCGGCTCGGGCGGGCGCTGAGCGGGCACTGGCTGGCGGCGGGCAGGCGGCGCCTCGCCTCGCCTCGCTTCGCAGCATCCGCGGTCGATACAGCCGGCCGGCCCGCCACACTCGCCGAGGCGCGCGCGCGCCCTAGCGCCGGGGGCAGGTGCGTGGCGTGGCGTGCCGGCGCCTCGCCGTCTCTCGCAACCTGCTACTCACCACTCGCATCACAAGGGGAGGCTCGTACCGGTCATGACTCGACCCAACCGCAAAGAATATCTCACTAAAGGCATAATCATTTTTATATACTAAGATGCTATCTGTTCTTTCGAACATGTCCGAAAGAAAAGATACCATCTTAATATATATATATATATATATATAGTTAAGGCTCACCGGCCACTTGACCATCTTCTTCTTCTGTACGAATGCTCAAACAGTACCCGAACTCTTACGGGAATCGGCAATGCGCCGCGAGTAATGAGTATAATGGGCGGGAGGCACTACGAGTAGTGCGGGACATTACTTTGACAATGTGAGTTTCGCGGGAAGCATGCCAGAGATAAATCCCTGCAGTCGCACTATCCTCTGTGTCCTCGGTGGCTCAGATGGATAGTGCGTCTGCCCTGTAAACAGGAGATCCCGAGTTCGAGTCCCGGTCGGGGCACACATTTTCATCTGTCCCCGTTGACGTATGTCAACGCCTATAAGCAGCTAAGGGTGTTCATTTCATTGTAATCATTTTTACGTATGTAGAGCTCCAAATTTATTAGTAACTATCCGAGAATAAAGTAGTGTGGTGTCTAAATGTCACGAAAATGTGAATACTCTGCTGAAAAAGAAAAACACCTAACACCATCAAGAAATAGACCATTTTACTGGCAAGTGAGCGGGCTGCTGTGACCGAGCGGTTCTACGTGTTTCGGTCCGGAACCGCGCTGCTGCTACGGTCGCATGTTCGAATACCGCCTCGGGCATGGATGTGTGTGATGTCCTTAGGTTAGTTGGGTTTAAGTAGTTCTAACTCTAGGGGACTGATGCCCTCAGATGTTAAGTCCCATACTACGCAGATTCATTTGAACCACTGGCAAGTGATGTGACGAGTAGTTCATCACTGTAGGGGTGTATGACCTGCGGAAAAATGCTCCTATAGGAGCACAAAAAATGCGAGTTTCTTCCCGAAAGAACAGTTACCGTAGATGACCATGCAGCTTTGCTAGAAATGAAGTTAAAATATGGCTTCCCGGCCATTGACCTTCCTGTACGAACGCACACGCTATGCCCGAGCTCGTACGGCACTTGGTAGATTAATCTGCCACGAGTAATGAATATGATGGACAAATATCTTTTAGGCGCACTACGAATGTAGTGCTGTGGACTTGTTGGGAATGTGTGTCTCACGGGGAGCGTGCAAGGGGTAAGTCCCTGCAGGCCTACTGTCCTCTGTGCTCTCGGTGGCTCAGACGGATAGTGCGTCTCCCCAGCCGGCACGGTAGCTCAGCGTGTTCGGTTAGACGGATAGCTCCCCTCTGTAAAGATTTTTTCTAAAAAAAAGAAACAAAAAGATGTATAGAGCGTCTGCCATGTAAGCAGGAGATCCCGGGTTCGAGTCCCGATCGGGGCACACATTTTCAACATGTCCCCAATGAAATACATCAAAGACTTGCAAATATATTCGTCCTTTTCTCTAACATGCAACTCACCTCAAACTCCTACAAGCTCCTCTAAATATAAATCACTCACATCCACTAGTCCATAGCTGTAAGTCGCTCATACCATCGACTCCCAGTTTCCCTTTCTCCCTCACTCACTGAGCCCAGCTCATTTTCATTATCTCTTTATGTCTCTCTGTGAATGTCTCCCATAACACAGCCACAGCCCACTTCGTTCGTTCCTGCTACTAAAGTCTCCTCCCAGTGTTATTGGCTTCCTTTTGCTCTTTCTTGCTACTATCCTTCTTCTCTACTGCTGCTGTCTCTCCTCATTGTCACTATCTCTCTACTCCTCAATGTCATTGTCATATACTCTGTTTCTCCTCTACTTTCACTTTCTCTTTCTCTTCATTCCTCCCCTTTCCCCCCTTGGCACTGCCTCTTCTGTCACTGTCAGCTATATTCCATTCTCTTTCTCTCACACTCCTCTGCCTTCTTCTTCCATCTCAGCATAAAAAAGCGCGGAGATATTCGCATGCCTAAATGTTTGAGAAAATTTTTAAAGGTGCCCAGCAAAGTAGAATGCGGAAGCTACTACCCACTTTTCAGACGGAGTTTTTTGGCTCTGAGCACTATGGGACTTAACATCTGAGGTCATCAGTCCCCTAGAACTTAGAACTACTTAAACCTAACTAACCTAAGGACATCACACACATCCATGCCCGAGGCAGGATTCGAACCTGCGACCGTAGTGGTCGCGCGGTTCCAGACTGAAGCGCCTAGAATCGCTCGGCTACACCGGCCGGCACGGAGTTTTTTAAATAAACAGAAACGTATTTGTATTTTTTGTGCTCCAATAGGAGCATTTTTCCGATGAAATCCCTTCTTTTCCCTGCTGCTGCAGGGCATGTAACTCATATGATGACGAGGTCCCATACTCCTAGGAGCGTAGGGGACGATGCGGGAAGACCACACCGCTGTACTAAGCAAGGTACTAGCGGAGGTGGTTTGTCATTGCCTTCCTCCGACCGTAATGGGGATGAATGATGATGATGAAGACGACACAACAACACCCAGTCATCTCGAGGCAGAGAAGATCCCTGACCCCGCCTGGAATCGAACCCGGGACCCCGTGCGCGGGTAGCGAAAACGCTACTGCATGAGCACGAGCTGCGGACTAACTCACATGAAAAGAAATGTAATGTTCAGTAAAGCTTAGATTGTTTACTGATGTGAAACTGAAACAACGCAAAACTAATCTTACACATCACTCCGTATTTTACGTGCAAAAAAATATTAATTGAGCTTCAGTACTACAACATCGGGTTTCCAGATGATAACGGAGATTCTTAACGGCGCATTTCTGCTTACTACGTCACTTTATAAAGTACGTTTTAGCCTCAGAGCGGATTTTACGTGCGTCTTTTACGTGTACAAGTAGGTTAACTTTGAACCTATGTGTCTTCCAAACGGATGAAGATATCAAGAAAATTTTCAAGGTCCTCAAGATCGGGGTCTTATGAATATATATGGTAAAGATTTCAGACATTTGCTGTGCATTGCTGTCTTGGAATCCTCGGCTGGGGTTTGGTCCGCTAGTGGCGGCAGCAATGTGGTAAAAAAAAAAAAAAAAAAAAAAAAAAAAAAAAAAAAAAAAAAAAAAAAAAGTATTTTTACCGTTTTCCAAGGAACCACCTAGGAACGAACGATACCTCCACAAGCCCCATCAAGTCCATCGTAGACCACATTAAATTCAAACAGAATCAACCAATTTGCTCCATTTGCCTAAGCGTGTAATATTCATATCAAATGGATCTAAACACTATGGGACGTAACATCTGAGGTCATCAGTCCCCTAGACTTAGAACTACTTAAACCTAACTAACCTAAGGACATCACACACATCAATGCCCGAGGCGGGATTCGAACCTGCGACCGTAGCAGCAGCGCGGTTTCGGACTAAGCGCCTAGAACCGTTCGGTCACAGCGGTCGTCTAATGTTCATATGTTGGCGCTTTGCTGTAGGACAGTGACACTAAGACAATCCTTCTGTTGGGTATACAAATGGTCCCTGACCCAAGGGCTATCGAAAGTACTTGACCCTACCTTTTTATCACTAACAGAATCCGAAATATGAGCAGCGGAAAATCGCGTTTCTATGCGTGACGTTTTGGAACACGTTAGGTATGTATGCTGTCCCGTGCATACTGGTAAGTTCAGACCAAATGAATCTCACATGCCGAGCGGTCTACGGCGCTGCAGTCATAGACTGTGCGGCTGGTCCCGGCAGAGGTGCGAGTCCTCCCTCGGGCATGGGTGTGTGTGTTTTTCCTTAGGATAATTTAGGTTAAGTAGTGTGTAAGCTTAGGGACTGATGACCTTAGCAGTTAAGTCCCATAAGATTTCACACACATTTGAACATTTTTTGAATCTCACATTTCATAGTCATGTGTGCTCAAACAGTTGCATCAATACACGCAGTACCAACCTCTTACGGCAAAGTAGGCCTGTATTCTCGCATGCAAACGACCTTAAAGATGCCGAATGGTGTCCTACGATGCATTGCCCCAAGCACCTTGCACCTTTTAATCTCCCACCTCCTTCCATCAACTGTCCACATTCAGCAATGCCCAGTCCTTTTATGAAGATTTGAGAGGAGCGAAGATAACAATAAACTTTCAGGTTTACTTAGCTTATCATGTTGAGATGGCTCCAGTTCTTCTTGTGTGGGAGTCTGATTCTTGAAGCTGAAAATCTAACATCAGATCCCCACGGTTAGTTTGAACTAAATAAATTGGAAGACTGTTTTTGCAGATTCTTTTACGTAAATATATTTTCCACTGATCTCCTCACATTTTAGTATATTATACAATATTTGGATTTTTCACATTAAAAAAGCCGAAATTACATTTTTCGCGCCGGCCGATGTGGTCGAGCGGTTCTAGGCGCTACAGTCCGGAATCGCGTGACCGCTACGGTCGCAGGTTCGAATCCTGCCTTGGGCATGGATGTGTGTGATGTCCTTAGGTTAGATAGGTTTAAGTAGTTCTAAGTTCTAGCGGACTGATGACCTCAGATGTTAAGTCCCATAATGCTCAGAGCCCATTTTTCGCACCTGTCACATCGTAGGCAAGCTTACGACTCCCACACTCGGCTTTATAGTTTTTGTTAACAAATGAATTCCAACTAGTTTTCGTTGCATTATTAATTTCGATTATTATTTCATAAAGTAAACCAGGAATAAACATAGTAGACAGTACAGGATTGCGTAATTAACAATAGAAATTTTAAGTGTGCAAATAATTCGTAAATTCAAATGTTTCTATAAAAATTAACTGTACATTCACAACTATACTTATCGATTATAACATCTAAACTAAAATATTTATTAAGTCATTCCTTTTCATAATTTTTTTTACTTTGAAATGTAACGTATTGTGTATAAAATTGTACGGAAGTTTTGAGAAAAGTAGCTGAGATAATACTGACCTGTCCGAAATTCGAAAAATAATACTAGGATTGGCAATTACTATTGAGAAAAGTAATACTAGAGGAGGATGTCCCGTTATAAGATTTTATTTGAATTCGGTAATGGTTCTCACAGGTTCTAGAGAACGACTAAGTTCCCGCTTCGCCATGTCCCATAAGCGTTCAATTCGCGAGAACCTGGTGATCCTGCTGGCCAAGGCAGTTGTCATACACCATGAATAGTACATGGCGTCGCAACAGCCGTAAGTAGACATTCACCGTCCTGCTGAAAAAGCACATCACCTCGAAGAAATGGCAGTAGCATGGAGATATCAATCTGTGCAATGTAACGGGTAGAAACACCAAATGTGACCGCGAGTTCTGATGGACCCCCATACCACGGAGCCAGAAATGGAACATGTGGGCGAATACACTCCGGAACAGGACGCTCACCCTGTCTGGACCATACACGTTTACGTCCATCACTCGCGTACTGATAGAACCTAATCTCATCACTGAAGACAAGAAAGTGCTGTTCCACTCTCCAGTCGACTCTTTCACGACAGGGTAGTAGCCGTGCTTGACGGTGTCGTGGTGCCAATGGCAGCGTGGCGACAGGCACACGTGATCTCAGTCCTGCCGCAACTAGACGGTTCCCATGGTCCTTACTAACACATTAGGTACAACATGTACTCGGATTTCTTCCCTGGTCGGCCACTACTGCTCTCACAATGCGTCAATCGTGACGTGCGTCTGTACTATGTGTACGTCCAGAAGCTGGTCTACAGGCGTGGGAATCTTCCACAGACCATTGTGCTTGGCATGTACAGCAACATATCGATACGTCCGTCCGCCTTCCCGTAGGCTCATAATGCGATCCTGTTAAAATTCTTGAAGTTGATCAACAGGATTACGTACACGTCGGGGGGGAATGGTTGTAACCTGGAGCCGGCCACTGTGGCCGAGCGGTTCTAGGCGCTTCAATCCGGAACCGCGCTATTGCTACGGTCGCAGGTTCGAATCCTACCTCGGGAATGGATGTGTGTGATGTCCTTAGGTTAGTTAGGTTTAAGTAGTTCTAAGTCTAGGGGACTGACGACCTCAGATGTTAAGTCCCATAGTGCACAGAGCCATTTGGACCATTTTGTAACCTGGAATGAATGTTACACACACTATTCACCCCTAGACTTACTGCCTGCAGAGATAAAACAGATCGCGCCATCTGGTCGTCGATGATTTTGAAAAACGAATCAGTAAAGCTCCAATGCCTCAATATGCACATATTATACATATTATACGCTGGTATCACCAACACACTCCTTGAGGGTGATACATGTTTTTTCGAGAGTTTAGGAAGAAATTCTAGAAAAGTAAGAATTGTGTTTAAAGCCCGTTTTATACGAACGATTTGTGACACATTGTAAAGCTTGAGCTGTTGTATTCCTTTTGTAAATAAAACCGCCTTTTTTGCTGCATGTTTTTCACTGTTGAATAACTGGGACATGGTGTTACAAAAATAATAAAAACAAGCATTAAGTGATAGGTTTTTTAATGCAGTTTTGAAATATACATACTTTAATTAGGTTCGAAAAATAATGTCTTGGAGATGACATCCTTCTTGCTGGATACAAATTTGGATCCTCTTCCGAAAGTTACGCATGGCTCTCTCCAACATTTAATTGGCACGGTTTCAATTTCCTGACGAATGGAATTCTTCAGGTCATCGATTGTGCGTGGCTTGTTCATGTAGACTTTTGATTTTAAATATCCCCACAAAAAGAAGTCGCATATGGACAAATCGGGTGAGAGAGGAGGCCAGTAAACGTCGTCATATCTCGAAATAACATGTCCTGGGAACATCTGTCGAACCACTTCCATGGTTGCTCTCGCCGTGTGAGCTGTGGCACCGTCACTTGACGCCTTTCTAGTTCTGGACGAAGAAAGTTGTTTAACATTTTATCATAACGAGCTGATGTCACAGTAACTGCAGTTCCTTACTCTTCAAAAAAATAGGGTACAACAACCCCCATCTTTGAAATGCAGCACCACATTGTTACTTTTAAACTGCGGAGAGGTCTTTGGTGTAATTCAGTGGGGTCTGCGGCGCCCAATACCGACAAGTTTGAATGTTGACGTAACTGTCTACATGAAAATGTGCTTCATCACTCATGAAGACTGTAGCATCTGCATCTTCCGTAAAAATTTCGTCCATTACGCGACATAAATCCCCTTCACTGAGCTGCCGGACGATCATTATCTTGTACGGGTGAAACTTGAGATCATCATGTAAGATGCGGTGAAGCGAGCGACGTGACATACCCGGCGCTACAGCCTGTCGTCTAGCCGATCGTTTCGGACTAGCAAGAACTGCCGTTCTCCCTCCGACTACATTTTCCGGACTAGGAACTGAACGGGGAAGACCAGGTGGTTTCTTCTTCATCACAGATCCAGTACTTCTAAACGCTGCAACCCATCAGAGTATAGTATTTCGATCAGGCACTGCACCTCGACGTCCAACTCTAAAATTTTGACGGAAAAGACGTAGCACTGTACACTACGGAATCATTGTTTCTAAAGTACTGCTCGACAACGAACACACGATGCTCCACGCTCCATCACTCCATAGCGACTGAAACTGCATTGTATGGGCAGTCTGTCAACATTCATTCAAGGTCAATACCCCCTCTCGACACCACGTACTAGTGGTTCAAAAAACATGCATTTCCTCTGCTCCACCCTGTAGATCCCACTGAAAAAAAAAAAAGGCGAAACGCGTACTTCCTTCTCTTTCCGGTGATAAGGAATATCTTTCCTCCAGAGAATTTCTCCTGGCAGGGCTACTGTGGCAGCAACGGAGCTCTTGTTTTACTGCACGTCTTTCTGCCAAAAATTGCCTTATGAATATACTAGGACAGGTGAGATGGCTACAGGCAAGAAACAATTAGTAGAAGTTGAACTTTATTTAAGTACCCTATCTGATCAAAACTATCCGAACATCACTATGTAATGAGGAACTGACCGATTGATACGTCGAGAGGTGGGCTCGCCAGTATAAAACGGAGGCGGGGTGCACTGTCAGACCGAGCGAGGTGGCGCAGTGGTTAGCACACTGGACTCGCATTCGGGAGGTCGACGGTTCAATCCCGCGTCCGGCCATACTGATTTAGGTTTTCCGTGATTTCCCTAAATCGCTCCAGGCAAATGCTGGGATGGTTCCTTTGAAAGGGCACGGCCGACTTCCTTCCCCGTCCTTCCCTAAACCGATGAGACCGATGACCTCGCAGTTTGGTCTCTTCCCTCAAAACAGCCCTGCACTGTCAGTAAGAAGCAGCAACAGTACAATCGGTAGAGCAGCAGAGCTCAGCGACTTCGAGCGTGAACTAGTCATTCGACGTCCCTGAGTAAGAAACCCATTAGGAAAATTTCAGCCCTGCTAAATCTGCCCAGGTCGACTGTTGGTGATGTGACAGTGAAGTGGAAACGCGTAGGAACAACCACAGCTAAATCAAAACAATGCAGACCCCTTGTACTGACAGACAGCGCCCGTCGAGCACTGCGGAGAGAAGTTGTAAAAAATCACATGAAATCAGCGTAAGAATCACTCGTGAGTTCCAGTGTGCTACCAGTAGTTCAGCTAGGACAATGACTGTGCGAAGGAAGTTAAAGATAATGGGGTACAGTGATCGAGCAGCTCCTCATGAGCCCGCATATTTCTGTAACCAGTGCTAAACGATGTTTGAGGCTTTGTAAAGAGAAACGCGACTGGACAGTGTATGACTGGAAACGCAAGGCTGGAGTGATGGATCACAGTACACCATGTGGCAATCCACTGGGAGGGTTTCGGTTTAGCGAATTCCTGCAAAACCTGACGTGCTATCATGTACTCGTGTAGTGCCAAAATTGCAATACAGAGGAGGTGGTGTTGCGGTATGGGGGTGTTTTTCTTGGTTAACGGAAGGATATGAACTCATTTTAAAGCACTGCGTACTGCATAAAGTAGAGGAACAGTTCGGAGACGATGAACGTAACAGCATGACAATGCGCCCTGCCATAAAGCAGCATCTGTGAGGCAATGGTTTGCGGTTAATGACATCCCTGAAATGCGTTGGCCTGCTTGGAGCCCGGACGTGAAGCTAATGAACGCCTTTGTGATAACTTATAAAGTTGACTTAGCGGTAAACCACACCGTTCAGCATCATACCTCCTCTGATTTCGGCTCTTGAGAAAGAATGGTCTGCCATTCCTCCACAGACATTCGGACATCTCACTGAAAATTTCCCCAGTAGAGCTGAAAATGTCAGAAAGGAGAAAGGAGGATACATAACTTATTAATGTCCACTAACAGATATCTGGGTAGATTGTGCATATTGTTCAGTTCGTACGAAATTTGAAGCAGCCTTCTCAGTTTTGGGAGCAAATAATCCACATACCGGATTATTAACGGATACAGGCCCTGTCATACACTGGAAACTGCTAGATCATTAAAAGTATTAAACGGACAGAATAGTTCGCTTATTGTAGTCCGTAGTATGTTATAAAGGGAACGACAAGACTGATCAATTAACTACAAAGCTTGTATTAAAAACAAAGAAAATCGAATTTCAAACGGACTCTGGAGAATACTATGGTGAGGGGGTACTGGCCTTGTTGACTAGTGATTCGTTGCAGGTGGTGTTACAGCACGGAAACGGCAAGTCATGTCGTCGATCCCAGGCGCACATGGTCTCGACTCCGCCGTCAGTCCATGCCATATATCGCAATGCGACGGACTTTATAGCAGACGTGGACTCGGCAGGTCTGTGGGTGTTAGAGCATGTTGTTATCTAGCGTGGCGGTTGACTGCTACGCTATACGAAGGTATGGAGGTAAACGTCTCCTTCCGTGACAGCGGGGGCACGCAGAAAATTTGCACGTACACAGCTTTTTGGAACGGCCACCACCATATTGGTAATTTTATTCAAAATAATTTATGGTAATCACGTACTTGTTCTGACACGCCTGTCTGATAGTCCAACCCCCCACTAATAACCCTAGCAGTTACAAACTTCGCACATAATTGGTATACGATTAAGTTTATGTACTTTGCTCAATATACATGTAATCCATCCGTGATTGCTGTCATTCGTTTTGCAACTTCATCAGCTATCAAAATCTGTTATTTGGATTTAACTATCTTGATTTCTGAAAACCTCTTCCTTTTTATGGCATGTATGTAATGGTTGGTTGCCTTGGCCTTGCCAATTCGAGTGTGAATCGCCCTGGGAAAGACTATGATGTGTGACATCATTTCCTCGTCGCACATCTGTGCTGCTCCTGCTCATTGCTGTGGACACTACGGCCTGTGGGCTCTGTCGAGACTGAGGATGATGCACTGGTCTTTCCTTCATCCTCCTAAATGTGTGGTGGGCTGACCTCTACGGCTAGTGATTTTGCCATGATGACTGATGTTAATCATCGCCTTTTCGACGGGAGCAGGAAGTGGCCAATGAGGCAATCTACCGCGCAATCTGAGTGAAAGCGCTGAATGCTACATATTGTCGTGGAGCTGTTTGGAGCTAGAGAAGTTGTACAGCTGGTCATCAGTCCTCGCAGGCTGTGCTGCTTCCCTACTGTGTCTCTAGAGTCTACCAGCGGCCGTCGGGGTGGGGGTGGGTTGGTGGGGTTCAGTTGGCAAGTCGTGGACCCACCGGCAGAAATTTTGTGTTTTGAAGCAGTTATCATTTCAGATTTCCAGAATTGGCGACTCATCGTGATCAACGAGGATACTTTTTAGTATGGAAAGCCTACGAAGCATATGAAAGTGATAGAGCATTATGATAGAGCATTTTCACTTTTTTCTCGACAATCTTTAAGTTTTAATGAGGTAAGAAGAAGAAGCGTCGTAGCAAAGGCTGGACCCGCTAGCAAGCTGGAGAGGGTATTGATAGGGGTGCGCAGTTTGCTAGGTTTAGCTGAGGTCACTAAAATCCATTTGGTTCCTTGGAAATTTCTGTACGGTGTCTTTGTGTGACTTATTCGCCACTTATTGCGAACTGTATTCCAGCTTTTATTTGTTAATCACTTACATGTTCCATAGATCATCTGAACGATCCTTTTATCGAAATGATGTGGAACAGTTCAGTTCAAAGGACATGTACACGTGATTAGTGTTGACATTAATGAACACATTGTTTCAAACTTCCTTCGCTACCTGTCAGACATTTTGCGTTATTGGGCAAATGATCAAAAAATTTCCTTGCTGCGTATTTAACTCCTTTCTGGACTACTGACAGCTTTAACACTGGGTAATACACGTCATTTTTCTCTAGTGTTGTAGGTATGTACATCCAAGTTCTTTTCAAATTCTGATAGATTATTTATGATGAATTTCATTAGCAAATATTTGTACTGTGACGGCGAAGTTAAAATGCTTAGCTCCTGAAGAAGTACCTGCATGACGTCTGTTGGGGAAAACCACATACTATTCCTACCGCTCGCCTTTGTGTAATCAACACTTTCTTTCAGAGTGACGAGTTACTCCAGAAAATTATTCCGTAAGACGTTACTGAGTGGAAATATGCAAAATATGTCTGGAGGATGATACGTTGACTTCCAAAATCAGCAATTGTACGAAGAGATAAAGTAGCGCCGCGCGGGATAGTCGAGCGGTCTAGGGTTCAAGTCCCTGTTCGGGCGCAAATTTTGCCGGCACGGTAGCTCAGCGTGTTCGGTCAGAGGGCTAGCTGCCATCTGTAATAAAAAAACTGAGTTAATTGATCAACAATGAACTGAAACGGATGTCTTTCGACGTCCGCCCAGAGCAGATACAACGAACGAAAACGAACAAAATAAGATAAAAAAAAAGCGGTCTAAGGCGCTGCAGTCATGTACTGTGCGGCTGGTCCCGGCGGAGGTTCGATTCCTCCCTTGGGCATGGGTGTGTGTGTTTGTCCTTAGAATAATTTAAGTTAAGTAGTGTGTAAGCTTAGGGACTGGTGACCTTAGCAGTTAAGTCCCATAAGATTTCACACACATTGGAACATTTTTTTGAGCTAAAGTAGCCGAACTTAATTGTTTGAGAAACTCAGTAATATGCTTCTTTCAGATCAATTTTTCGTCAGTATGTACACCCAAAATTTTCTAGCACTGTCCCTTATTTAATGACTCCTGCTCATGTGCTACATCAGTTGCTGGTATGACTATATTTGTTGTACAGAACTGAGTGTAGTGTTTTTTGTTTCCTTCAAAATTTGGGGTTACTCCATTTTCAGAGAACTACTTAATAATTCTTTGGAAAATATCATTTAGCAACTCTTCTGTTGCTTTCTCTCTAATCTGATTTCTTACAACATTAGTATCGTCTACGAAAAGCACCAGTTTTGCTTGTTGAATGTTGTGTGGAAGGTGATTCACATGTATAAGGAGTAGGGGTGGACCCAAATTGAACCGTATGGGATTCCCTTTGTGATTTTTTCCTCAATCATTAAAATTTTCTACCCTTTCGACACTGCCTAAATTATTCAGCACAACCTTTTGCGTTCTGTTTGTTAAGCATGATTCAAAGCAGTTGCATAAAACTTGTGTTTTTCTAAGAGAGTATCGTGATGTATACAACCAAATGCCTTGGAAAGATCACAAAAATACCAACTGGCGAAATATCATTATTTAAGACTCGTACTATTTCCTGACTGAATGCGTAAATAGCATTCTCAGTCGTGCAATCCTTCTGGAATCAAATTTATGATATGCCATGTAAATTGTTTCCACTTAAGTGTGCGACTATTGCTGCTGGAAATTACCGGTGGAAGTTGCTAGCAGTCAGTTCGAAGCTGTGTACGAGTGGCGGTCGAAAAGTTTCTAGCCCGTGCTAGTTACAATAATGTCCCGCACAAGGAACACAACCTACTTTTATGGTGAGTCTTTGTGAGTATGTAAGTCAAATTTCGCGGATCTAGCTTCTTTTGTTTTGCAGCTAGGTTGCGTTGTATGCCGTAGTGTAAGCAAAATTGCGAATATCGAGAGAATCAAGAACCGTGCTGTGATTGAATATCTTCATTTGAATGGAATGAGCCCGCATCTCGTGGTCGTGCGGTAGCGTTCTCGCTTCCCACGCCCGGGTTCCCGGGTTCGATTCCCGGCGGGGTCAGGGATTTTCTCTGCCTCGAGATGGCTGGGTGTTGTGTGCTGTCCTTAGGTTAGTTAGGTTTAAGTAGTTCTAAGTTCTAGGGGACTTATGACCACAGCAGTTGAGTCCCATAGTGCTCAGAGCCATTTTTGAATGGAATGACGCCCAAGGAAATTGGGAAGAACTTATGGAAACACTTACGGACAGTGCTACGTCTTATCAATAGTGAAAAACTAGGTGTCTGACTTCTGAGTGGAAGAACGAATGTGGAAGATGCACTAACAAGTGGAAGGCCAGTTGCCATTGCCGCTGATGAAAAAGTGGCCGCCATTCACAACACGATTTTGCAGGATCGTCAACAATGTTGCAGCACATTGAAACCACATTGGGAATCTTCCATGGGCATGCTCTTGACGTTGCTGTGGACATTTTGGGGATGCGGAAAGTTTCATCTCGGTGGGTCCCAAAAAGATTTGAATGCAGATCAGAGACGGGAGTATGTGCAGTGTTGTGAAAAAAATCGTTCGCCAATTTGAAGCAGATGAAGACAGCTAAGAAAGCCGGTATGTAACAATGTATGTGACAATTTACGAAACATGGGTTCACCACTTTGATCCAGAGACAAAACAACAGTCACAAAAATGGAAACATCCTTTATCCCCTAGCCTAAAAAAATTCCAGGTGAAAAAATCAGTCGGTAAGGTGATGGCATGTGTCTTCTAGGATGCAGAACGGGTAATTGTGGTGTATTATTTGAAAAAGAGTGTAACTACCAATGCTTCATACTATTGCACCCTCCTGCGCCGTTTGAGAGAAGATATAACGAAAAAAAGGAGGGGAAAATTGGCATGCGGAGTTCTTTTGCACCGGGACAACGCACCGGAGCACAAACCCCTCGCAACACTGGAAACTCTGCGTGACTGCGGGTTAGAATTGTTACGTCATTTGCAATATTCTCCAAATTTGGCTCCATCAGACAGTTTTCTTTTCCCAAACCTAAAAAAAGACCTCAGAGGACGAAGATTTGACAATGATGATGCTATGACTGTTGCTGTGAACGCTTGGTTGGACACGAAATCGACGACATTTTATTTGAATGGTTTGCATAAGTTATCTGAGCGTGCACGCAAGTGTATTAGTATGCACGGGTGTTATATTGAAAAATAAATTGGTATTATGAAATTTCTGTAATCCTTCCTTTTAGGCCAGAAACTTTTCAACCTCCCTCGTATTAACAGCTGGCGGCTCAGTGTTCGGCTATCGGAATCTTCCTGAGAGCAGTTAGATACCAGCAGGCCATTAATTACTGGCTTTGGTGTAATGTAAAACTTTAACGCCATCTCGCGGGATTAAGGTGATGCCGGCGGCCCATATGTGCACTGATTTGACAGTGTGTCAGTGTAGAGGATTAGTCCGGGTCCTCCAGTAAATGTTTTCGAGTAAATCTGCTGAGCAGTATGTCGTGTAATTTGTCTCGCGCACCGCACATAGCTTAAGCCGTCCTGCCACGGGACGAGGCAGCTGGCGTTTCGTGATCCTCGACGGGACATCCGAGCCCACGGGTGACAGCGCCGTCGCCCCACGGCCTGAGCTGGTTCACGTGATTCGCGCTCTCAGCGCGCTCCAGCGGCCGTTGTCGGCTTTATTTGGCTCGCAGATCACACAATTTCTTTACAAAAACGGACGCAAGTAAAATAGCTGCATTAGCTTTGTTGGCAATTATCAAAGAAGAACGGAGAAAATCGCGAAGAAAATTCTAGATTCGTCGATGGTTTGAACAGCGAATTGCTGGTAGAAGAACTCTACATAATGTTGTACGACGATCTGAAGTACATACTAGTGGAACTTATTCGTTAGCGCAACTGAATTTTCATCCCAAATTCGGTTTTAAATTGAATATAGTTAATGTACAGTGTCTAATGTCAGTTTGCGCATACGTAATGTCCATATTCTCGACGTTGCATTGCCTACCAGCGCTCTGAAACAACGTACTTTGTCACAGATCGAAGATAGAGATTCGTTAATTTCACTCTAATGGAAAAAGAGATTTTTTTTCGAAGCTGCTCACCATCACTGAAAAAGTAATTTACCGGCAATATACAAACTTGAGACAATCCATAAAACCAAAACAGGTATGGATATATATTTTTCACAGAAAGTTTCATAATAGCAAAAACTTCTGGTCTGTAACTTGTGCTTACAATCAGACATAGACTGGCAGTCACGTTAAGATTTCTGGCCGCTGAGGAAACATTTTTTTCGAGGCTGCTCTTCACTCACTGAAAAGATGTTTACCGGTGACATATCAACATGAGCCAGTCCATAATATCGACTAATGTCTGAAGTAGTGTCGGAGGGAATTGACAACATCAATCCTGCACGGCTGTCCATAAATCCGCAACACTACGAGGGGTTGGAGATCTCTTCTGAACAGCACGGTGCAATGCATCCCAGATGTGCTCAATAATGTTCATGTCTGGGGTGTTTGGTGGCCAGAGGAAGTGTTTATACTCAGAAGAGTGTTCCTAGAGCCAGTCCGTAGCAATTCTGGACGTGTGGGGTGTCGCATTGTCCTGCTGAAATTGCCCAAGTCCGTCGGAATGCACAATGGACATGAATGGATGCAGGTGATCAGAGAGGATGCTTACGTACTTGTCACCTGTCAGAGTCGTATCTAGACGTATCAGAGGTGCTATATCAATCCAGCTGCACAAGCTTCACATCATTACAGAGCCTCCACCAGCTTGATCAGTCCCCTGCTGACATTCAGGGTCGATGGATTCATGAGGTTGTCTCCATACCCGTATACGTCCATCCGCTCGATACATTTTGAAACGAGACTCCTGCGACCAATCAAGATGTTTCCAGTCATCGAAAATCCAATGTCGGTGTTGACAGGCTCAAGCAAGGCGTAAAGCTTTGTATCGTGCAGTCATCAAGGGTACACGAGAGGTTCACCCATTGACGCTTTCTGATGGCCCAGCTACATGTACATGGTCAGCAATTTGCGGAAGAGTTGCACTTCTGTGACATTGAACGATTCTCTTCAGTCGTCGTTGGTCCCGTTCTTGCAGCATCTTTTACCAGTCACATGACGTCGGAGATCTGATGTCTTACGTGATTCCTGGTATTCACGGTACACTCGTGAAGTGGTCGTACGGGAAAATCTCCACTTCATAGCTACCTCCGAGATGCTGTGTCCCATCGTTCGTGCGGTGACTATAACATCACGTCCAAACTCACTTAAATCTTGATAACCTACCATTGTAGCAGCAGTAACCGATCTAATAACTGCGCCAGACGGCAGACACTTTTTGTCTTATATAGACGCCGTGCAGGGTAGCCGCGCGGTCTAGGGCGTCTTGTCACGGTCCGGGCAGCTTCCCCCGTCGGAGGTTCGAGACCTCCCTCGGGCATCGGTGTGTGTGTGTGTGTGTGTGTGTGTGTGTGTGTGTGTGTGTGTGTGTGTGTGTGTTGTTCTTAGTTTAAGTTAGATTAAGTAGTGCGTAAGCTTAGGGACCGATGACCTCAGCAGTTTGGTCCCATAGAACTTACCACAAATTTCCAGTTTTCCTATTAGACGTTGCCGACCACAGCTCCGTATTCTGCCTGTTTACATATCTCTGAAAAAATGGTTCAAATGGCTCTGAGCACTATGCGACTTAACTTCTGAGGTCATCAGTTGCCTAGAACTTAGAACTAATTAAACCTAACTAACCTAAGGACATCACACACATCCATGCCCGAGGCGGGATTCGAACCTGCGACCGTAGCCGTCACTCGGTTCCAGACTGTAGCGCCTAGAGCCGCACGGCCACTCCGGCCGGCCATATCTCTGAATGCGCATGCCTGTACCAGTTTCTTTCGCCCTTATATATATATTGCAGAAAGTTCATAATAGCAAAATCTTTCAGTGTGTAACTTGTGTTTACTTTCACACACATACTGGCAGTCACTGTAAGTTTTCTGGTCCCTGGGCAAACATTCCAGTCGTTGGCCTTTGCAGGAAGAATTACAGCAAATACGTTATTTATATTAAATAATTTTGAGATAATACTTCTATTAAATGAGTAAGACAGACCCAGAATATTTTAGAAAACAAAAGATGAAAAAATTAGACGGAGGTGAACGCGAAGTTGCAACTTATCTCGCCAGAACTCAAAAGCTCACGCTGCTATTAACTGCGCTACAGCTTCTCTGTAGCAAACATGTCTCCGTATATGGTGTACACTGTTAAAAGACTGTATCTACAAATGTTGCTACCTGAAATTTAGTATGCAGATTGTATCAAAAAGACGCGCTTCTGATAGATCATCATTTTGCCGTAATGTTCAAACGGTATACTTTCGTAGTGGACAGTAAAAGCGACAACTACAGGAAGCCTTTACACATCGATGTTTAGTTTCGTGTCATTTTATTGTAACAAACGCGTTTTCGAGATATTTTAAATTTACTGGTGGTCTAAAAAAGCTTATATTCATTCCACGTAGTGTAAGAGAAAGAAAACCTACCAAGTAGGCAGTTCAACGCCATATAATATGACGGCTGCTATGTTCTGCCTGTGGCGTAAAAACGATGTCGCATCTCATTGGCTACGTTCCTCTCCACGAGGCAAAACTCTGACACTCCAGATCCCTTATTTCACGCTCCGCTGTGCAGTGGGACGTGGAGTTCCACACTGTGACGTCACCAGCTCCTTTTCCACGTGCGTTTTCACGTCCCGTGAGGGGAAAGCTTTAGAGTTGGAGGAATCTGGGCTCAGACTAACGTGTGACTTCACGCGACGCCACGGGAACTCTGAGAACGGATGGAAGGAACGTTTTAAAGTCTTCAGGAACTCCTGTTCACTTAAGATTACACTTTTGGACGACGAACTGTGGAGTTACTTACGTATCAACGCGGATTGCGTAAGCACCGTCCATGTGTAAGACACCCTATTCTCCTCTTTCTTGATACTCTAAAGTCGATAGACTGCAGAGCGCTTATAACGCTTGCTCTGCAACGCTGGAAGCGCTGGTGATGGTGGTGGTTAGTGTTTAACGTCCCGTCGACAACGGGGTCATTAGAGACGGAGCGCAAGCTCGGGTTAGGGAAGGATTGGGAAGGAAATCGGCCGTGCCCTTTCAAAGGAACCATCCCGGCATTTGCCTGAAACGATTTAGGGAAATCACGGAAAATCTAAATCAGGATGGCCGGAGACGGGATGGAAGCACTGAATTTGTACTATCTAGAGAGCTTGTTTCTTTATTTTAGCTGTTTCAACAGTTTCTTTTTTATTTGAAACCCCTTTATACTCTATACGTCAGGTGTAAATAGCGAAACAAGCCACCTTTGCTCTAACAGTCGTTAGTCTTGGCCTGGGCCACCTCCCTGTGTTGCGCATTAACGCTCTGGGCGTTGCGCTGTTCGCAACTGTTGCGGCAGTAGTTAACAGCTGGCCGTAGCGGGCGGAATGAGGAAATGCGTCACTGAAGCAGTGTGCGAGTGGGACTAGCGATAGACTGCGCCGAAAACTAGAACCATCGACACGCGAATGAGATGCATATAGTCAACAGAGAGAGACGGAGACAGGGGAGGAGGTAGGGAGGGAGAAAGAGAGAGAGAGAGAGAGAGACCGAATCCGCACAGTGTTGAGACGTCTGTGAGGTTACTTGCGAGGTTGCAAAAGTGGTCCACGAGTCAACGGTCAATGCTCGAGGCCACGTGTACGAGGGTAAAACACCCGCGCTGTACGTCAGCGGAACGTTCGCGTCTCCGCGGTCGGCTGCTCTCCACGAGAAGTTATTTTTATTTTGAAATAACTCTAGAAGAAAACCTGCCTAAAGAACAACACATACCACGGCATTCTCACTTGTGACAGCGATGACTGGTAGCAACAGCAGCAGACAATTTTTATAGACGCCTCGTAGTTAAGTCAACGTTAGACCGACAAAGAACGTATAGCGAATGTGTATGACGTGTTGAAACACCGTAAGTAATATGCTCTATATCAGCCATTTTATAATACGAAATAGCAGTGACTTAGTTATTAATAAGTACGATGCAGTGTTCCCTCGGACATATAAGCATGTCCTAAGGAACATGACGTAGGCACTGCTATTTCGTATTTATCCTCCAATACGAGGCCCTCTCTCAATAAACATGTTCTTTCAGAAAGGGAATGTACGTAACGCACGAGTGCAGCGTGTAACGTCAGGACGACGACATGTGGATGTTCGAGTCTGGCCGTCATTCGTGCATTGATTGCCGAAGCTGTTAAGACAACTTCTCGCGTAAAGAGGGAAATTCGGATTTCAGTTTTGTCCGGCACGGATTTTCACTGTCAACATTCGAATATGCAACCGATGATGGTTCATATTCGCAGTTGCGAATACATTTCCTATACTGTGCAATACAGTTTTGGTGATTTTTCCACAGTCAGGAATACTGTGGTCATAGATACATCCTGTAGAAGCAAGTTGATATGACGTCTCATACAAGACACAAGACAGACACACGGAGTAAATGATTTTCCATTCAATGTTAGCTCGGGCGGTGTGGCGATAGGAAAGAAAAGCTAGTGTCATGTCTTAGTGAACTGGGAAAGTGTTATAGGCATAAAATACACTATAGTGGAAGAGCGGGAGGTACAAAATCCTTCTGTGAATATCGCGATCAAAGTGTCAAGGAAAAGAAGAAAACTTAGAGCTTAATGACCCTTCCACAATGTGGCCATTAAAACGAAACACAAGCTCCACTGGTCAATGAAAATTCGGCCAGGAATATATAATAAGAATCATTTCGACATTCGCCCGAAGTGCTGATGAGAAACGTAAGTCATAGTTAACGGACCGAGTGCACACAAGCACGCATTGGACGCTTATTCGAGAGGCCCTCGGTTCAGATCCTTGTTCAACCATCGTGCGTCACGTTAATCATTTCCGGCCAATGCAGAGATGAATCTTACAATGATGTCCCACTGCTCTCCTTCGCCACCTCTGTACAGATCCGAGCCAGTGTTCACCTCGAGAACTATACGTTCTTCGTTGACATCTCAATGAGATGCAAAAATCGCACGTAATTCTTGCAAATATGCTTCACTACTACTGGTATAGTCCTTAGAGACAACGATGACGCGCATTTGAAGAGTGAGAGGTTGTACGATGTTAAAATGCGGATGTTCCCCCTTTTGAAAATTTGGGAAAAAGCATGAGTATAATTTAAAATTGAAGCTCGTCAGGATTGTGACAACTATTAATTATGGAAAACTGAAACAATGAAGACGTCACAAAATAAAACAGTTCATAAGTAAGAGCAAATGGAGGACACCACTGACATTACTGACTGCAAAGAAAAAAAAGAAGAAGTTTAAGGGTAATATGGAAGCATGTGTAAGAATTCAGGAATTATGTTGTACACAGACAATAAATCAGTAAAGACGGCAGAGACAAGTATAGCACATTACAGCTACAAGAGCTTTTACAAGTAGACTGCATGCGCGATGAAAATGAATATAAGCAAACAATTTGCTGGAAATTTACAGATAATATAAACAAATCATACATAAAACGTAAGATTATAAGTTTTGAGGAAGGGAATAAGCAACTTCGAAAGAATAATGTAGTAAAGATAGAAATAACACAGTGAGAAAATGAAACTGTTATGGTGATTCGAAATGCAAACCGGACAGAGGAAAGGTCTTTTATAGGAGGCAATAATTTGATAGATGTGTAGGAGGCAGTTTGAATGTAGCTCTCCGTTCTGCTGTTGACAGCACGGACTAACTAACAACAGCCTGTTAAAACCCTGTCTAATAAATGAGTAGTAACACTGGTGACAAATGCGAATCCCTAATGCCGGTTAATACTCGCCCATCGATCACCCATTCAACAGTTTTACGAAAGAGCTGTATGTCAGTTACGAGTTTCACAGAAGCTTGGATGACGTGTATGTCAACAACGACTTTAACAGTGTAACCTACTGACACGTTGTGCGATTTGTTGACACATAGTAATCTGAATCTCTGCCTCTCCCGGGCAGTGCTGTAACAGATGATATGGTGGAAACCGCCTTGCAGACAGACACGATATTTGACTCTACCTCTTCGTAGGGACTCTGCGAAAAGATCACTCGGAGTAAAAGTTAACGTTTGTAAAAATAGTAACATTTGGAAAGACAAAGGTAACTAAAATAAAGTTTTATTAACAAAAACGATCATGAATATGGAACCTACGTAGACTCTGTATCTGAATAAGGAAGCAGAGGCACTCGATACGTGATGAGACGTCAGCAAAGAGAGCTTGGATGTCTTGCCAGAGAATGTTTGCCCACGCCACATGTGTGCGAGTCAATAGTGATTACTGGAGATCCTTGACGAACAAGTTTCTGAACAGCTATATCGCGTGTACATATAATGATTAAGATGATCCAGGCCAACCAATCCTTGGAGTGAATTTATCAGGCGAATTCGTTACCCTTCGTGACGAATTAATTAAATGAAAAGACGGAATGCGATCAATCAAATACGTATACGCAATGCTGTCACTCCTTCCTGGAACTTCATAGATAAATTACGACGTATGTGCGCAACTGCTTGTCTCCTTGACCGTTCAGCGTCGAAGCTCGCAAACTGAAACAAGTTTAATAATTTCTTCATGTGCGGGTTCACTTCCTCAATGTAACGTATGGATGATGGAACCATTTTAAACCCCGTAGGTTGCAGTTTTGTTCCTTTAACGCACAAGGCATATAAATTACGTTACTGCCCAGTTTCAGTCTTACGCCATTATCATACGTCTGCAATATAACACCAAAAGAACAGTTAACAGGCAATACATATTACTGGTTAACACTGAGATCGCGTATTATAATTGTCGTTTAAATTGCGTTCAAGATATTGGTGATGTGAGTGTCACATTTAAAAGTTTTGTTTCGTGTTATGTTGGGACAGACACGTATCGAATGCTACAGATATCGTATTGCACATACCAATCAGCTTACAAGAACAACTTTCACAACACCTCGTGTAGGTAAATACCCTACGAACAGGTAACATACTAGTCCTTGCTATTTTCAGCATTTGCTTATAAAACTAAGAACAATTAAAAAAAATGTGATGCGTGTTTCCCGCGATTCGTAACAGTTATGTGTATCCCCTCCATGGACGTTGGTGGGCAGGTTTGCATGTCCCAGTGATCCGCTGAGCTAAGCTGGCGGGAGCTAAGCTCCTGGTAGGGTCACACTTGCCTTACACGTCAGTTGGTGAGATTCCAGACAAAGCGTAGTCCCCCCCCCCCCTCCCCCACGGGGCTCCCGATTTGGGAGCAACCAAATGGGCCCTTAGCTAATTCTGGCATTAGTCCCACCTACTTGTGGCAGGCGTCTTGTTTTCTCCTCTCTTCGCCAACTATTGGTTTTTTCGACCCCAACGGTATTAGGTTTCGATGCCCAAGGGTGTTTTCCACTTTCCTCTCTACTATCCTACCTTCGACACAACGGCGAAGCGAGCGGAAGAAGAATCTTTTATCTCCCAGGTTCTCAACGATCGTGGAGGCGGAAGAGGTCATGCCAGATGGACTGGCCGAAAAGACACCTCTCTGCCGTCATTGAGCTCGCGGCAGTCCATTGCAGTTCTTGTATTTGAAGTCACATGTCTCATGCGTAACTGTTCCAGAATCATAGTGTGTGGGTTATTTCCTCGCAAGGAAATTTTTCTGTCATTTTCTTTAAAGCCCAATGGCGATGGGGTAAGGATGGTGGTAGCAGACTTTGAGTGAGGTTGGAAGCTACTAGTCTGGACCTGCACATTGGGGGCAGGTGTGTGATAGTGGCCTCCCTGAGAACCCATGTGACTACTCGGGTATCGGGTCCTGCATCTGCGACTGGGTAGGCCTATTTGGTATGACCGCTGCCTGTCCAGGGTACACCATCTTCTGCAAAGAAAGGATGCAGGAAAATCACGCATTCATGATGTAGGATATGCTGTAAAAACAAAAATAGTGAATGCACATCGACTCACACCTATTTCAATTAATGAAAGGCTCATGACTCACAGAATACCCCTTGGTACATACAGCTTCATCATATGCATATGCTCCTTCTTTAGATGGCGATGAAGATTCTAAGAATCAGCTCCACCATCAGCTGAACAGTATTCTCTTTAAGATACCTGTTAAAGATAAATTAATCCTACTGGGCGACTTCAGTGCCAGAGTGGGAAGAGCAACCGTTTTTGGAGAGACATAATGGGTAAACAAGGGGAAGGAAACTGAAATGCAAATGGGCTGTTACTTCTTGGTCTATGTGCTGAGCAGGAGCTCTCCATCATCAACACGCAATTCCGCTTGCCTAACCCCTATAAGACCACACGGATGCACCCACGCTCCAAACATTGGCATCTTATGGACTATGTTATTATTCGATAGCGTAACAAGACAGACATTCTCATCACAAAAACAGCTCAAAACATCGATGACTGCTGGACTGATCATTAACTTTTAGTTAGCCGTCTGAGTTTACCAAAGTATCGTAAGCCACGATCCCACTTTTCAAAACCACCGCGCAGAAAATTCAACATCAACAACCTGCATACCAAAGACGTTCGCTCACACTGTCAGAAAAACTCGACAAAACTCCAGCAATCACAGACGTCGAGCAAGAATGGACCGCATTAAAGAACACCATCAAAGAGACAGCAGAGAATGTTATTGGTTTTGGTGTGGGGAAGAGTAGTGACTGGTTTGATGACAGCAATGTAAAATCCAAGCCATCATCAGTGCAAAGTGGGATGCTTACCTAGCCCTTGCTCAAGATCCGTCCTGCGCAGAAAAGAAAACACACTTTCAAGAGCTCAAGCAGAAGTGTCAGAGTGAAATACGAGCAATCAAGGACAAATGTTTGCAACAAAAAGCCCCGGAACTCCAAAATTTTTCCGATGGCAGGAACCTGCCTGGATTCTGTACTGGAATTAAAGAGCTTTATGGACCCATCCGCTCCTTATCAGGAACACCGGAAGCTGCTGACAACACCATCATCCTTACTGAAAGTCAGGACATCTTAAATCGTTGGAAAGAGCACTTCAGATCACTGTTGTACCGCACTTCTATTGCCGCTGGAGACTTTCTCAAACATATCCCACAACATCCTCCACAACCCTGGATGGCTGGTCCTCCAACTTTTCAAGAAGTCAGCAAGGCAAACGATAATATGAAACCAGGAAAGGCTCCTGGACCTGAGAACATCCCGTTGGAACTTATTCAGGGTGGCGGCTTGCCTCTAAAAACTAGGCTTCTCCCTCATACTATTAATGTGGGAAACCTGCAAGGTACCAGCCGACATGGAGAACTCCACAATTTTCACCATCTTCAAGAAAGGTGATAGAAGCATCTGTGGTAAGTGCCGTGGAATATCCTTACTCTCTGTCGCTGATAAAATTTTTGCCAGAATCCTTTTCAATCCTTCAGACACTTACAGGGACTCTGCTTCCTGAGTCTCAATGCGTGTTTCGCCCATCAAGAGGGACGATTGACGCGATTTTCTCAGCACGACAACTGCAGGAGAAGTGCGAAGAACAGCAAAAGCCTTTACTATAAGTTTTTTACGACCTAGAAAAGGCCTTTGATACAATTCACAGAGAAGCCATGTGGACGGTCTTCAAATGTTTCGGCTGCCCTGAACATTTTGTTGGCCTGATTAAAGCTCTCCATGATGGCATGACTGGACAGATCATCTGCCAGGATGAAACATCTAATGAATTCCCAACAACGAGTGGGCTCAAACGATGATGCGTTCTTGCACCAACATTATTTGTATGAATGAGTGCGGAAAGGTACACGGGTATGCTACTAAACGAGGCTTGTAAGCTACCCCTTAGTAAGGTTTTTGTCTATATGTCATGTTGTCATGTTGTGAAATTGGTTCTTGTAAGCTGATTGGTATGTGCAAAATCATATCTGCAACATTCGACATGTGTGTTTCTGGGAACCTGTCTGTCCCCACATAACACGATACAAAATTTTTAAATCTGACAAATACGTCACCAATATGAAATAAGTGATTTAATAACAATTCGCGCAATCGTGACTTTATCCAGTAATATGTCTTACCTATTATATGTCCACTAGACATTTGATAATGGCCTAAGGCTGAAACTGGCCAGTAATAAAATTTATATGCACGGTGCATTAAAGAAATAAAACTGACAGCCTACGGCGGTTAAAATGGTTCCATCAATCAGCTGAAACAAGTGTGTCAGTTGAAGCGTAATTAAATTATTGAGGTTTGGAGAAGGGCTTCGGAGATACTGAAATCGAATTAGTATCTGTATGCTACTCTTAAGAACATGGGAGTAAGCGAAACAGCTTCACAATGAGGAGAAAAACCAAGAATCCACAATTATTTAATGTAACTGGCATAAGCAAGTTATTCGCGGAAAAAAATACCTAAATTACACAAGGAAATAACAGTGAGAGATCGTCCAGCCTTAACGGAAAACACTCAAGGTATTAAGAGAGAACTAGTCACTGAAAAATACACCAACAATTAAGGAGCCATGAGAAAGAGATTGAGACGAAGTATGAGGTCGCGAGCGCGTTGCTTTGCACACACGCATGAAAGAGTAGTCGGTGGACTACCAGTAGAACCAGAGACGAACGCGTTACGTCACCGCGATCACAACCCAAGCGCCTAGCTTTCACCTTCTTAAAATTCTAATAGGGTATTTACTGTGCATGGCTGGCCTCACATTATTGAAGTCCAGAACATGCTGCAGCTAAGGCTGACATGCACGGCAGTCTTCCGACGTACCATATCAACCAATCTCGCTTGTATGCTTTATCAAAGTGGAGCTCCAGAACTTGCCCCCCTCCCCCCTTTCCGCCCGTTTAATTACCTCGTTGACGAGACAGTGGTGTTGTTACTCCGGAAACAAACAGTGTTATACTGCTAACTTGACTACGGAGGCTGGTGCACCTGTGGTTGTTTAGACTGACAGACGGGGGGCGATTCTTGGCGTTTACTTTGCTCATTCCGAGGAGGTGCGAAACCAGCATCATCAAGACAAACGTCTCCGTTCGTGAAAGTACGTCAATAGATGCAAACATTGTACTGAAGTGTAAGACTGTTTATAGGATTTGCGTCGTTGGTGGCTCTAATACATATGTAACAAGATGTGAAGTCCTCGGCAGGAGATTGGCAGCTGACTTTCATTTGTAAACAGAACGCTGTGAAAGTGTTGTGTGCCACCACAAGATGTAAATAGTGAAATGAAGTTTGTGTCGTATGGGAAAAAGACTGATGTCTTCAGAGCGAAGAAGAAACTCGCGGAGTCAGGTCTGACAATACGCGCGGGTCGCTCCTATGAAAGATTAAAGATACCGAACAGTGTTAACTTGACATCTGGGCTACAAAACGTGTGAACAAACGACGGCAGGATAGTGGTGAAGACCGAAAATGGGAAAAGATCAGTCTACAATGCAGATGAGGTCTAACGTTTGTGCTTTAGGAGTTAAAAACATGTCAAATCCTGCTGGCTCTAGTTTGTATGTTTATTTTTGCCTCTTTATTTTGTAAAGAAACAATTTATTTTGTAATACTTCCCTTAAAAAGTTTCCTGTTATAATCATTTATTTGTTCAGGTTTACTTATAGTACTAATTATTAGCCGCGCGGAGTGGCCATGCGGTTTGAGGCGTCTAGTAACGGACTGCGCGGCCCCTTCCACAGGAGGTTCGAGTCCTCCCTCGGGCATTGGTATGTGTGTTGTTCTTTGCATAGGTTATTTTAAGTTAGTTTAAGTAGTGTGTAAATCTAGGGACTGATGACCTAAGCAGTTTGGTCCCTTAGGAATTCACACACACATTTTCGAACTAATTATAAATTTTCTGTTCAGTTTTCATACTTCCAATATAAATATAGTTCATTATTTCACTATTACTTCACTGTTCTCACAGGGCTCTGATTCAGACGATTACCTTACTGTCTTTCTTTCAGTTTTATATAGGAATTTACTACCATATTATTCTTGTTACTCATCATTAGAAACAGTAATAGTACAATCTGTTTTTATTCCGTTTATATTGCTTTCAGTACTATTGTGCACAGATTATTCTATTTCTCTTTAGAGAGTTTCTTTTCACGTCACCCGTCGGCTGTCTAACGACTGCTGCAAAGCCTACTTGCCTTCGCTACAAAACCACCCTCCCACCTGATGATACCTACCACTTTCACTTCTGTGAACCTGCATTCTCCAACCTCAGAGCGTTCCGCTATGCTTTGTTGCCCCCCTCGCTGGCTCGGAGTCACTAATGTCCAGCAGCGACATCCTTGCGAGCGTTACATCCAAACATGCCAAGTTCCATATTCCACACGCAAATATCCAGTTTCTGCATGCTCATTTATACAAGTTCCGTCATATATTTCAAGACATAGACATCCATGCAACACTCCTGTCTGATGCCTGGCTCAAACCAAATATTCTCACGGGTTCGGTAAATCTAGATGGTTACACCTTTCTAAGACACTAAAGATGTAACTGACGAGGGGGTGTAGTAGAGGCATATTATATACACTCTTATTTATTATCTACTGTGGTACACACATTCAACAATAATGAAGATAAACGAGTGGAATATGTTCATAAAGATCAAATCTCATGACAGAAAAGTCTGATATGTGTCCTCGATGAACTTCTTAATGTAAGCAGGTTTGCCTATATATATACACTCACAAAAGAGTAATTCATACCTCCCAAATATCTGCACTGGCATAATTTTCATAATGTACTTGCTTGAATCTCCCAGAAAGAAACTGCAATTGACTACATACCGAGACTTCAAACACATTAATCTATCTGCACTTGCAACTGAGGCGCAATTAATAGTTTGGGAGACGTCTTGTACCCCCTTCTTGGACACAAACTAGAAACTTAGTCAATTGTACAACAAATATGCACCCCTAAAGACCGGAACAGTAAGCAGGAATCCTGCAACTTGGCTAACTGAAAAACTGAAACAGCTCATGAATCTCAGACACTGCACATCAGGCGTACAAACTGCGCCCTACACCTTAAAAATCATATAGGTTACAAGCAGAAGCGGAACAGAGACAATCAAGCAGTGAGAATTTCAAAACTCAGGCATGTACATACATTAACCAACAATAGAAATAGACCAGCTATCGCGCGGAAAAACCAGTATAGGCAAAGTAAGAGCTGCAAATGATCCCATTGTCCCAGGTGAAGAACTGAACAAGTAAGTCACATTACCTACAGACTACAAGCATAACTGAGCCACAAACGAAACAGAGATGCATTGATTACTTCATGGGGTTAAACGACTGTAGCTACAAAAACGTCTATCTGAAGCATGTTACTTGCAATACCGTCAAAAAAGCCATCATGCGTATCAGATGAGCATCTGCTGGACACGATGGCATTACAGTCTCAATGACGAAGCTTATTATTGACCCCTACCGCCCACTATAACAGATATCTTCAACCATCCCTTAACCACAAGTGTTTTCGCTGAGAAGTGCAAACAGGGACTAGTTATCCACAATTTAAAAAGGACGTTGCTAGAGCACTCTCTGATTACCGACCTACTTGCATTCTTCCTGCACTGTCCAATATCCCTCAAAATACAAGTAAACAGGGCGAGACACGTAAGATGTAACACCCCTTTATTTCGTGAGCGGTTACACACATAGAAACACGGTTTTCGGCAACTGTTACAGCGTCGAGGGGCTCGTATGTTTCTGTCCGGTTAATGTCTGTAGCGGTGCTATCAACGGAAATATTGAAGCAGGTACGTGTTTTAAATGGAACCGTATACTTTTTCTAACTGCATTCAATAGCTCTTAAGAAGACAGTTCCATTGATACAGCGTGTGTAAAAAGGCTTAAGAAATGTCCAAGAATTTGAGAGCACGGTGGCCGGAATCGGCATTTGTAGTGTAAACACCGCAAGCAGAGCTCTTGCGCTAAGCATGTCAAAATGTCGACACATTTGCCTGTTTATTTGTTTGCTCTGTAGGCTGCTTATGTATGCTTCAACATTCGTTACATGCAGACAGGTACACTAATGAGGAGAAGTTGGATACAGAACTTTTATATGGCGAATGTAAAAGGACTGTTATAAAAACAGTATAGCGGTATAGGGCTATCTATCCTCATCACCAATGTCCGATGCCCTAGGTAACTGCACGAATTATTATGACGCTAGTGCGGACAGGCTGCTTGAAGGTAAAAAAAAAAAAAAAAAAAAAAAAAAAAAAAAAACAAAACAAAACAAGATAGAAGGCTGCAACTGACAGGGAGGCTACGAGGCTAATGAAACCGCACAGTCCTACGAGACATGTTGCCAAGGAATGTGGAATCAGTGCCATTCACATTCTGCATCGACAGAATTTTCATCCCTGACATGTGCCACTACACCACGCACTCAACGACCGTAATTTCGAACGTCGTACGGAATTATGTCGGTTTGCCCTTCAGCAACTGAGAGACGACCTTACGTTTTTCCATCGTGTGCTCTTTATCGATGAAACAACGTTTACGAACCACGCTAATGTAAAATTGCTTAACATGCACTACTGCACAGCCGAAAATCCACACTGGCTTCGTCAGGTGCAACATAACGGCCTTGCAGCGCCCAGCATCATAGGGAATTACATTTTGGAACCTTAGTTCATCTCAGGCGCTCTAAATGGACGTATGTACGCACAATTTATTACCAATATTAATACCGGTTCTTCTACAAGAGGTACCATTGGATGTTCGACAGTCTATGTTGCTGCAACACGACGGTTGTCCAGCTCACTCGTCCCGCGTTGCAACGGAAATACTGAATAAGAATTTTCCTGAACGTTGGACAGGACAAAATTCTGTTGTCAAATTGGCCTGCGAGGTCCCCCAATTTGACTCCTCTTTATTTATTTCTTTGGGGAGCACTTAAAAAGGCAGGCTATGACGAAGCCCCAACTACACTAGACGATATGTGTCGTCGAATCGCCAGTGCGTGCCCTACCATGCCATCCACTGTAATTACATCTGTTCGTCGTTCTTCCGAACAGCGATTGCAAATGTGCCTTTCAGTCCATCGTCAACACTTTGAGCACTTGCTTAAAAGAAGGAAAAATTTTAAAAAAAAATTTTTTTAAGGGCAAAGTTTATGTTTCGTGATCTGGGTTGTTACCATACCACTGTTAGTAAATGGTTCACTTTATCTACGTGTGTACGAAATTGCATTGCAATGTCAAATAAGTCGAAAGCGTGTATGGCTCGTAGCTGGAAACACTGTCATTACGCGCTTGCGTTCAACATGAAACGACGTTACATTAAAAATAATACACTCCTGGAAATGGAAAAAAGAACACATTGACACCGGTGTGTCAGACCCACCATACTTGCTCCGGACACTGCGAGAGGGCTGTACAAGCAATGACCACACGCACGGCACAGCGGACACACCAGGAACCGCGGTGTTGGCCGTCGAATGGCGCTAGCTGCGCAGCATTTGTACACCGCCGCCGTCAGTGTCAGCCAGTTTGCCGTGGTATACGGAGCTCCATCGCAGTCTTTAACACTGGTAGCATGCCGCGACAGCGTGGACGTGAACCGTATGTGCAGTTGACGGACTTTGAGCGAGGGCGTATAGTGGGCATGCGGGAGGCCGGGTGGACGTACCGCCGAATTGCTCAACACGTGGGGCGTGAGGTCTCCACAGTACATCGATGTTGTCGCCAGTGGTCGGCGGAAGGTGCACGTGCCCGTCGACCTGGGACCGGACCGCAGCGACGCACGGATGCACGCCAAGACCGTAGGATCCTACGCAGTGCCGTAGGGGACCGCACCGCCACTTCCCAGCAAATTAGGGACACTGTTGCTCCTGGGGTATCGCGAGGACCATTCGCAACCGTCTCCATGAAGCTGGGCTACGGTCCCGCATACCGTTAGGCCGTCTTCCGCTCACGCCCCAACATCGTGCAGCCCGCCTCCAGTGGTGTCGCGACAGGCGTGAATGGAGGGACGAATGGAGACGTGTCGTCTTCAGCGATGAGAGTCGCTTCTGCCTTGGTGCCAATGATGGTCGTATGAGTGTTTGGCGCCGTGCAGGTGAGCGCCACAATCAGGACTGCATACGACCGAGGCACACAGGGCCAACACCCGGCATCATGGTGTGGGGAGCGATCTCCTACACTGGCCGTATACCACTGGTGATCGTCGAGGGGACACTGAATAGTGCACGGTACATCCAAACCGTCATCGAACCCATCGTTCTACCATTCCTAGACCGGCAAGGGAACTTGCTGTTCCAACAGGACAATGCACGTCCGCATGTGTCCCGTGCCACCCAACGTGCTCTACAAGGTGTAAGTCAACTACCCTGGCCAGCAAGATCTCCGGATCTGTCCCCCATTGAGCATGTTTGGGACTGGATGAAGCGTCGTCTCACGCGGTCTGCACGTCCAGCACGAACGCTGGTCCAACTGAGGCGCCAGGTGGAAATGGCATGGCAAGCCGTTCCACAGGACTACATCCAGCATCTCTACGATCGTCTCCATGGGAGAATAGCAGCCTGCATTGCTGCGAAGGTTGGATATACACTGTACTAGTGCCGACATTGTGCATGCTCTGTTGCCTGTGTCTATGCGCCTGTGGTTCTGTCAGTGTGATCATGTGATGTATCTGACCCCAGGAATGTGTCAATAAAGTTTCCCCTTCCTGGGACAATGAATTCACGGTGTTCTTATTTCAATTTCCAGGAGTGTATTTAATTTGCGGTGTACAGGTGGTCACCAAAGTATTTTTAATAAAATATTTAGTTCAAAGAATGTATTTCACATCATATAATATTGAGCAGTGTAGGTAGAGACAGTTGTCCGATAGCATATATTTTACCTCTAAGAAGCACACAGCCACATAAAGGAAAAGACAGGTCAAACCTTCCTTCTAAGATTTAGATATTTAATACAGTAGTTGCTTCTACATCTACATCCATACTCCGCAAGCCACCTGACGGTGTGTGGCGGAGGGTACCTTGAGTACCTCTATCGGTTCTCCCTCTTATTCCAGTCTCGTATTGTTCGTGGAAAGAAGGATTGTCGGTATGCCTCTGTGTGGGCTCTAATCTCTCTGATTTTATCCTCAAGTGTACGTAGGAGGGGGCAATATACTGCTTGACTCCTCGGTGAAGGTATGTTATCGAAATTTCAACAAAAGCCCGTACCGAGCTACTGAGCGTCTCTCCTGCAGAGTTTTCCACTGGAGTTTATCTATCATCTCTGTAACGCTTTCGCGATTACTAAATGATCCTGTAACGAAGCGCGCTGCTCTCCGTTGGATCTTCGCTATCTCTTCTATCAACCCTATCTGGTACGGATCCCACACTGCTGAGCAGTATTCAAGCAGTGGGTGAACAAGTGTACTGTGACCTACTTCGTTTCTTTTCGGATTGCATTTCCTTAGGATTCTTCCAATGAATCTCAGTCTGGCATCTGCTTCACCGACGATCAACTTTATATGATCATTCCATTTTAAATCACTCCTAATGCCTACTCCCAGATAATTTACAAACTTAACTGCTTCCAGTTGCTGACCTGCTATATTGTAGCTAAATGATATGGGATCTTTCTTTCTATGTATTCGCAGCACACTACACTTGTCTACATTGAGATTCAATTGCCATTCCCTGCACCATGCGTCAATTCGCTGCAGGTCCTCCTGCATTTCAGTAAATTTTTCCATTGTTACAACCTCTCGATATACCACAGCATCATCCGCAAAAAGCCTCAGTGAACTTCCGATGTCATCCACAAGGTCATTTATGTATATTGTGAATAGCACCGGTCCTACGACACTCCCCTGCGGCACACCTGAAATCACTCTTACTTCGGAAGACTTCTCTCCATTGAGAATGGCATGCTGTGTTCTGTTATCTAGGAACTCTTCAATTCAATCACACAATTGGTCTCATAATCCATATGCTCTTACTTTGTTCATTAAACGACTGTGGGGAACTGCTTTTGCAGCGTATAAGACATATTTATTTTTGAAGAATGAACAGCTGATTTCTCTGTTTCAGCACACGTAAATCTGGAGGGATACACAAATGTGAAATAGTTATCCTAATCCTTTTGTGATACGGTAGACTCTAGCCCATCTCGTATTCCCATGTACAACATACGTGGGTGAATCTGCATTTAGATCGTAAATTGGTTCAAGGAGAAATAATGCTTCATTCTCGTAGCGCAGGCCTACCTTACGGTATACAACTACGCAGCATGGTCCGAGACGCCTGCTTGGCAGTTGGTTGGTTGGTTGGTTTGGGGAAGGAGACCAGACAGCGTGGTCATCGGTCTCATCGGATTAGGGAAGGATGGGGAAGGACGTCGGCCGTGCCCTTTCAGAGTAACCATCCCGGCATTTGCCTGGAGTGTGCTTGGCAGTGTTTGCGCTGCAAATACCGTTCCTGGTCACTGTGCCCTCACATTCATGGACATTTCTAGACAGGTTTCCACGTCAACATTAACAAACGCTATATCACTGTAATTGGCGTCTCAAGAGCTATCGAATGTAGTTACAAAAAGCATACGATTCCATTTAGAAACAACGTACTTTATCTCAGTTGACAGGAGCCCTAAAAACATTAACCAGACCAAAACAAACGTGCTCCACTACGCGTAACATTTTCCGAAAATCGCGTTTCGATATGTGTAGCCGTTCACAAAATAAAAGGGGTGTTACAACTAACGGGACACATCCTGTATAGTCCATCATCAGCTAACAAACTATCTAACTATAAACAGCCTACTAGACGAATACCTATCAGGTTTCTGTAAACATCGCAGTGCAACATATGCCTTCATAAAGGTGACAGGTAACCTGAAGCTTGCCAAGGATGCCCAAGAGGCGATAATCATGTGCTTCTTAGACTTCAGCAAAGCCTCTGACACTGCCGAATTTGACATTTTACTTGCGAAACTTAGCAGCCCAAATTTACCACCAAGTGCAGTGCAATGGTTTCGCTCATACCTGACGTCTCGCCAGCAGTGCGTCATGTCCGACACCATAAATTCACTATGGAAGTAAGTAATATCAGGCGTCCCCGGGATTCGGTATTAGGTCCTCTTTTCATTTTAAGTCAATGATTTGTCATCAGTTTTGTCCTACTGCAGATACCATACGTATTCTGATGACCTCCAGTTGTATCTAAGTGCAAAACTAGTAAACCTGAAGACAGGCACTGAGAATCTCAATACCGGCCTGCGTGCACTATCAAAATGAGCGCAGATCAAACCCGTCCAAAACCCAAGCGGTACTGACTGGTTATTCCAGGCTTATTAACCACAAGTATCGGAAATACCTACCATCTGTAGTCCCAAACGGGACAAATATAAACATCCCTCCTTCAGAAAATAGTCTAAGAGTAATAACAGATGATAATCTAAATTGGACTGAGCACGTAAGATATCAGCATCTTCCCATACCCTATAAAAATTTAAAAAGCTTTTTCCTCCAGATCTGAAAAAGAAACCTGTACAAACTGTTATATCTCCAGTTATTGATTACAGCAATATTATCCTGCAAGGCTATTCTCAGCAAAACTCACGGCGCCTGTACCTGGTTCTGAATGTTTGTGTTCGTTATCTCTGTTATGTTCGACTCTTTGATCATGTTTCACCATTATAATGCACAACTATCCTGGCTGCGTGCTGACAAGAGCAGAGATTTCCATACCCTATGTCTTCACTGCTATCTTATCAACGAACACTGTATCTTATATCTCTCCTCGACCTCAATGCTCTTGCCTGAACAACATGGCAGAAACACCTGTTTCCATCAGAGCAACATCCTTTCTGTCCTAGCCCATCGTTTAAGGACTTCCTTGAGGTCCTTCTTAGCAGCAGGAACCCGTCTCTGGAATAATCTCCCCATTACGTTAGAGAACTGAATAACATCTCCAGTTTCAGAAGACAGTTAATGACATATATACTAACGCAACAATAGGGATTACCATTGTCCCTGTACACGCTCGTTACATCCAAGCAGGTATTCCTCATTCCCCAGTATTCTTAGCTGATGCAGTCTCCTCAAATTTCCTATCCCCAGAACTCGGTATATAAGAAAAGCTTTTTTTGTACAAATATAAATTCTTTTTAAGTCTGCCATTAACATTATTGCTATCATTATTATTATTTCTCTTTCCTGTCTCAGACGTTATGTCTGGCTAAAAATGGAAAGTGACGCGGACCTTGATCAAGCGTGACTTCCTTTTAACTGTACGGTATATGTTACATTGCATTTAGGAACTTTCGGGTAATTGAACATGTATCAATAATTCCAGATTTCTGTAGTTGTATATATACGTTTGGATGTAGCTGTATTGCATTGATGTACTGGTGGATATTGTGTGGTATGACTCCTGTAGTTGATAGTGTAATTGGTATAATGTCAACTTTATCCTGATGCCACATGTCCTAGACTTCCTCAGCCAGTTGGATGTGTTTTTCAATTTTTTCTCCTGTTTTCTTCTGTATATTTGTTGTATTGGGTATGGATATTTCGATTAGTTGTGTTAATTTCTTCTTTTTATTGGTGAGTATGATGTCAGATTTGTTATGTGGTGTTGTTTTATCTGTTATAATGGTTCTGTTCCAGTATAGTTTGTATTCATCATTCTCCAGTACATTTTGTGGTGCATACTTGTATGTGGGAATGTGTTGTTTTATTAGTTTATGTTGTATGGCAAGTTGTTGATGTATTATTTTTGCTACATTGTCAGGTCTTATGAGGTATTCTGTATTTGCTAGTATTGTACATCCGCTTGTGATGTGATCTACTGTTTCTATTTGTTGTTTGCAAAGTCTGCATTTATCTGTTGTGGTATTGGGATCTTTAATAATATGTTTGCTGTAATATCTGGTGTGTATTGTTTGATCCTGTATTGCAATCATGAATCTTTCCGTCTCACTGTATATTTTGCCTTTTTTTGCCATGTGTTGGATGCGTCTTGATCGATGTGTGGATGTGTTAGATGATACAGGTGCTTGCCATGTAGTGTTTTCTTTTTCCAATTCACTTTCTTCGTATCTGTTGATGTTATGTGATCTAAAGGGTTGTAGAAGTGGTTATGAAATTGCAATGGTGTAGCCGATGTATTTATATGAGTCATTGCTTTGTGTATTTTGCTAGTTTCTGCTCGTTCTATAAAGAATTTTCTTAAATTGTCTACCTGTCCATAATGTAGGTTTCTTATGTCGATAAATCCCTTTCCTCCTTCCTTTCTGCTTAATGTGAATCTTTCTGTTGCTGAATGTATGTGATGTATTCTATATTTGTGGCATTGTGATCGTGTAAGTGTATTGAGTGCTTCTAGGTCTGTGTTACTCCATTTCACTACTCCAAATGAGTAGGTCAATATTGGTATAGCATAAGTATTTATAGCTTTTGTCTTGTTTCTTGCTATCAGTTCTGTTTTCAGTATTTTTGTTAGGCTTTGTCTATATTTTTCTTTTAGTTCTTCTTTAATATTTGTATTATCCATTCCTATTTTTTGTCTGTATCCTAGATATTTATAGGCATCTGTTTTTTCCATCACTTCTATGCAGTCGCTGTGTTTATCCAATATGTAATCTTCTTGTTTAGTGTGTTTTCCCTTGACTATGCTATTTTTCTTACATTTGTCTGTTCCAAAACCATATTTATATCATTGCTGAATACTTCTGTTATCTTTAGTAATTGGTTGAGTTGTTGATTTGTTGCTGCCAGTAGTTTTAGATCATCCATATATAGCAAATGTGTGATTTTGTATGGGTATGCTCTAGTAATATTATATCCATAATTTACATTATTTAGCATGTTGGATAGTGGATATTTGAATTTGTTTGGATATTAAGTGTGGTTTTCCAATTTTTCATTACTATGTTTAGGAACTGTATTAATTTAGGATCTACTTTGTATATTTCCAGTATCTGTAGCAACCATGAGTGGGGTACAATATCAAAAGCTTTTTGGTAATCAATGTATGTGTAGTGTAGCGACCTTTGTTTGGTTTTAGCTTGATATGTCACCTCTGTATCTATTATCAGTTGCTCTTTACATTCTCGTGCTCCTTTGCATCAGCCTTTTTGTTCTTCATTTATAATTTTGTTCTGTGTTGTTTGTGTCATTAATGTATGTGTAATGACTGAAGTTAATATTTTGTATATTGTTGGTAGGCATGTTATGGGGCGATATTTTGCTGGGTGTGCTGTGTCTGCTTAATCTTTAGGTTTCAGGTAAGTTATTCCTTGTGTAAGTGTATCAGGGACTGTGTATGGGTCTGCAATGTAATTGTTAAATAATTTAGTTAGATGTGAATGTGTTGAGGTGAACTTCTTTAGCCAGAAATTTGCTATTTTATCATTTCCAGGGGCTTTACAATTGTGCATAGAATTAATTGCTTGGGTGACTTCATGTTGCAAAATTATCACTTCAGGTATTTGTGGTATCATCTTGTATATGTCTGTTTATGCTTGTATCCACTGTGCATGTCTATTATGTTGTACTGGGTTTGACCATATGTTGCTCCAAAAGTGTTCCATGTCTGTTATGTTTGGTGGATTGTCTATTTTAATGTGTGTGTTATCTATTGTCTGGTAAAATTTCTTTTGGTTTGTGTTGAATGTTTGGTTTTGTTTCCTTCTATTTTCACTTTTTTTGTATCTTCTAAGTCGTTTGGCCAATGCTTGTAATTTCTGCTTCTTTTCATCTAATTGCTCTATCGCTTCTTGTTGTGAGATTTTACCAAACCTTTTTTGTTTTTTGTCTGATATTTCATTTCTTATAAATTGTGTTAGCTGCCCAATGCCTTTTCTCAGTTTTTCTATTGTGATCTGTAGCCTGTGTTGCCATTCTGGTTTTGTGGGTTTCTTCTGTGTGTTGGTTGGTTCTGATCTCTGTCTAGTGTGTATATTTAGTGTAGTGAGTGCTCCTACATAAACCAGTAGTTGTATCTCTTTTCCGTAGTTGTATTTTCATTTATTTTGTTGTGTATGATTGTGTTGATAGTTGTTATTGTTGTTTCAACTTGTGGGTTATTTGGTGGTCTATGCAAGAATGGTCTAATGTCTGTATTTGTGTCTTTGTATTCTATATATGTCAACTGAAATTTTTCTTCTATATCTAACATGTGTGTCACTTCATGTTCTATTATTATTATTATTATTATTATTATTATTTTTAACACTGTTCTCACAACAGTGGCAGCAGCTGCAGCAATACAAGTACTGTCAGTATAAACTTTACCAATACTGTATTATTTACGGGCAATGCTACTTCAGATAGTCAAATCATTATAATACTATTTTTCACATTAAAATTGTTATTTATTAGGTAAATATGACGTAAAAAAGTTACTGTACGTGTGAAACCCTGGTTCGACGTAAGAGAGGGCCTGATAGCCATAATCAGAGCAGCTTAAATAAATAAATTAAGTTCCCCTCTTCTTGAAGCTTTCCCTGAACAGATTTCGATAACATCACCGCCCCGATGCCTTCAGAAAGAGCAGACTGTAAATATGATGGGGCAGCGGTTCTATTGCTTCGAGAGCACAATGCCAAGTATCGGTGAGGTGTAAAACTGAAATTCTCCACTGGTATAGACTCAAAAAAGTACAGTACAATCATTGTATATATGATTTTTCGACCCGCAATAGGAAACTGTTGACTGAGTTTCATCTGCGACAAAGCAGCAATTGAGACAATTGTGTGTGTGTATGTGTGTGTGTGCGCGCGCGCGTGTGTGTGTGTGTGTGTGTGTGTGTGTGTGTGTGTGTGTGTGTGTGTGTGAGAGAGAGAGAGAGAGAGAGAGAGACCCGTGATGCAATTATGATGTGATGTGTAACGTCACATATGCGCAAACAGAGATAGAACAGAACGCTGGTTAACATTTATCCCATTTCTGCATATTTTTTTAGAATGTAAAGCATCAAGTAATTGTTAATTTCGTATTTTAGAGATGTGGGAGGGTAAAAGCTGTAGAGTAAGACTAAGACCTGACTGCTATGAGCAGGAACAAGCACATGTATGTCGCACTTGCTATGCAGTGATGAGCAGAGTTGCAACGAATAGATTAGCGTGGAGAGCTGCATCAAATCAGTCTTCGAAATGCAAAACACAACAGTGATAGGTTACAGAGGCAGATTAATTTTGTCGTAGCCCAGAGTCTATGTTAATTTCGAAGGTTACAGTTTGGTTGTAAGTTGTCAAAGCTATCTAATATGGATACTAAATCTTAATGATTATGGTAGCCCGAAGTGTATGTTAGAATGAAAATTGATAATATTAGTGTGACTTGGTTAAACCCATGAATATGTTGGCGCATATTTTAACCATACTGGCTCTCGATGAGACATTTATGTTCGTCATTCTCAAGCAGACCATTGACTACCATAGGTTACTATTTCGTAGGTGCTGTCTCTCGCTGTGCGAAACTGAGCCCTGTCGTCGAACATGCAGTTCTGCGATTCCTACAAATGACGCAGTCGGAGTGTGTCGACATAACATATTTTTGTTGTGGTAACAGACTAACTTGTAACGTAGCCCTACGTCTAGTTCCACATAGGAAAGAAACATTTTGGTTGTGAGTTGGCGAAGGCAACATCAAGGGGTTGTGGCGGTAAATTTTAAGTTGATTAAAAGACGCGTTCTCTGACCACTAGACAGGGATACCATCTGTGACAACTATGAAAGACAGCGAGGCCAGAGATGATTATTAATGAACAGTCCAGCGCCCACTAATCAATTAGTAGTCTCTCTGTCTGTCTGTGTTGAGACCTCAAAGAGACTAGACGCATAGGTATGCACACCAACCAAGTATGGTTAACATTATGAATGTACTGCGTAAAGATTGTGTGCAAATATATTGGGAAAAGTTTTCAAAATTTGTTTGAGTATTTATTTATCAATCCAACAAAATCCATGGTAACAATTGTGGACAATCGAGAGCACCTGTACGGACACCAGTAATAATGGAGGGAAACACCTACATGTCACCGCAGATTTGAAGAGATATAAAAAGAAAATTATATCAAGAAAGGGCATAAGAACATTTTTAATTTTTACAGGTGTGTATTCTTATCGAAATCTTATTGTTCAGCTTTTTCTTCATTTACTACCATGGCTGTTCGTATAGCCAGAAATCCCTCCTATATCCGATAATATATTCCAGAATAATCTTAAAAAATCATTTATACCTTTTAGATAACATTTCCATGATAATTTCCAAATCCTTATCCCAAATAATTACCATACAGAATATCGAAAATCAGCTACTACTCCACCACCTTAAATCCCATAATCACTCACAGCAGGCGTACTTACACTAAAAGGGAAATGCTTGTGCATCTTATCATAAAACTTTATCAGTACGCTTTCAGAGGCTCCCCATTTACACAGTGTTACAACTGGGAAGTGGACGGACTTGCGGCAAGTCCTAAATCTTGGAAAGTGGAGGGATCACCATGGACTATAGAGCCCTATTCAGATGAACTGGAGCTACATTTCTAAAATTTGATTGATTTATTCAAATTCTTCGTTTGCAAGATTTCCTGTGCGAGTTTTATAACTTTATGAGCTTGATTTTCATTGTGAATCTAGACCTATTTTGATTCTAGTAACATTCAACTGCTTGTGCATATGTAACTTGAATTTCATGACAATTTAGAATTTTTTTTAATCAGTACATTCTCACGTAATGTGATAGACGGGACTAGAAATGCTACAAATTGTCGCTATACTTCAGGGAGGGGTGTTACACCGGTTGCGTGGAAGTGTCTGCCGTTGCCAGTAAGTCATTCTTGTCGTAGGTTAGTTTTAGGCTAGGTTAGATTTGGTTAGAATTATATTAGGATCGGTTTTTAGTTGCCTTCTCCATAATGTGTATTTTTTGTTGTTGAATATGTTATTTTACATTTGTATGTGAAATACAATGAGGTGACAAAAGTTATTTTGGATACCTCCCAATGTCGAGTCGGGCCTCGTTTTGTCCAACGTAGGTCAGATACTCGACGAGGCATGAATTCAACAACTCGTTGAAACTCCCCTGCAGAAATACGAAGCCAGGTAGTATGGAGCATTGTCATCCCTAAAGGTTTTATCGTTGATTGGAAACATCAAGTCCATGAACGGCTGCAAATGGTCTTCAAGTAGCCGAATGTAACCATTTCCAGTCAATGATCGATTCAGTTGAACCAGGGGACACACTCATTCCATGTACACAAAGTCTACACTATTATGGAGCCACCAAAAACTTGCGCAATACCTCGTTGATAACTATGCTCCATGGCTTCATGAGGTACGTGCCACACCAGAACCCTACCATCAGCTCTGACCAGCTGAAATCGGGACTCATGTGTCCAGGCCACGGTTTTCCAGTCGTCTACCGTCCAACCGATATGGTCACGAGCCCAGGAGAGCCATGCAGGCAATGTCGTGCTGTTACCAAAGGCAGTCGCTTCGGTCGTCTGCTGCCATAGCCCACTAATGCAAAATTCTGCCGCACTGTCATGACGGATTCGTCGTCGTACGTAGCACATCGGTTTCTGCGGTTATTTGACGCAGTGTTGCCTGTCTGTTAGCACTGACAACTCCACGCAAATGCCGCTGCTCTCTGTCGTTAAGTGAAGACTCTCGGCCACTGCGTTGTCTGTGGTGAGAGGTGATGCCTGAAATTTGATAGTTTCGGCACACTGTTGACACTGTGGGTCTCATAATACTGAATTCCCTGCGATTTCCGAAATCGACTGTCTCATGCGTCTGGCCCCAACTACCATTTAGGGCTGAAAGTCTATTAATAACCGTATTGCGGCCGTATTTACTGTCGGAAACCTTTTCGCATGAGTTACCTGAATATAAACGACATCTCTGCAAATGCATTCTCCTTTTATAGCTTGTGTACGCGATACAACCGTCATTGTATATGTGCATATCGTTATCCCATGATTTCTGTCACTTTAGTGTATACGACCTACAGTATCCTCTAGCACAGTGGTTCCCGACCTGGGAACAGTTAACCCTTGAGGGGTAAAATGTAATTTTCTTAGGAGTAAAAGCAAAAAAGTTGAACTGTAATTCAGTCACGAAACTAAATTATTTTTAATAGATCATTAATTTTATCACTGTTTGATAAGACTGTAATGCCGATTATAAATGCTCCCAACAATTAATTGTTTTTCAAATACGAGCGTTAACGTATTACACAGAGTGCTGGAGGTTACAGTTTGTGTAACAAATCTATGAACAACATCTTCCTCATAGAGAACACATACTTTGTCCTTCGTACCACGCAACTATCACAGTAAAAGTGAGACATACACATCACATACGGTTAAATATCGCATGAAAATGCTTGGTCCCAGTTGTACGTAGTCCCCACGATTGATGAGACATTGCTTCATTATTCAGTTCGCAACAATAAACGTGCTAATTGACAGCACAACACAACACAACAAAAATTTTGTAATAGGAACTACATTACTGTGGGGCCTACACAGTATTAATAATTTTAAAAATAATAAATGCAGTAGTAGTAGTACCAGTGATCAGACACAAGGCATTGGCTTCAAAAGGTCTTCCTATTTCTGACAGTTCACAAGTAAAGAGTCCAGCGATCAAGTGACTAAAAAGACAGTAAGCCTAATTAATGCACACTCATTTTAATTTGGTTGATTTTAAATGGGATGCAGAGTTTGTATGAAACAAGCGTTGGTAGGGAAAGAAGTGGTGATATGCTACAAGTGTCTACCCTCAGTGTGGATAGCTTTCTTTTTTGACAAGGAGTCGTAGCTAGCACTCGCAATGGACTAAGAATTGCGTCAGCATTCCGTAAAAAAACAGGTTGCTTGACGTAGACAGTACCAGTTGTCTCATCGACTCTTTAGTTCTGGTTTAGTAAGAAATCTATAAAAACTAACTATCAATTATTTTTCGTCATTTTGAAAACGAAAGTTTCAAAGAATTTAGAATTTTTTTCCCTCTAAAGATTAATTATGATGGTGGTGGTTGGGCTGCGGGGGAGGGGGGGGGGGGGGGGACACCAGCTAACATCTAATTACACTCAGGGGTAACAGTGCCAGTGCTCTAGATGTTGTGCTGTGTCAATAAACCAAAACAGATACTAATTAATCAATTAAAATAAAACTTCATGGTAACAGGTGTAGTGGTAAGGTTTCTAGCTAATTTTCGGTATTCAAGAAAAGAGATATAAGCTCCATTTTCCTTCGATATGCCATATTTCACATGTGTATACTGGATATTTTTCAGACAGTAGTTTTCAATAGTCAAGAGAAGTTCTGAGGACAAGCAATGTGAACTTTCGTTGTCAGTAGTACTATCGTTGCAGTGAGCATTCTGTGACCAACCTAGTGAGAGAACCGGGTGTTGGCTGTACTAATGAGAGGATGGAAATAGATTGCACAGCACAGAGATAAAAATACAGAGAAGGACGAATTGCTGGGAATTATGATTTGGTAGAGATGAACTGGACAAGTGAAGATTATGAGGTGCAGTTGTTGCCGCGTTGCTTGCTCATACTGTGTTCGAATTTTTTAGTGGAATTTTTCTCTATTGGTTTGGGTCAGTGAGTTTAATTGTTGAGATGAGAATATGTAAAGTTTTCTGTTCACTAGATTTTAACACTCCTTTACAATTTTTAGCAACAAATTTCATGGAATAGAAATATTTTTTTATAAAAGATAATTTTGTAATGATGATTGTGATAGTCGGACAATGATTTTGATTTTGCAGCCAGTTTTAAAGAATAAATTAATTTCAATCATTTAACAAGTTCCAATTCCAAGACCATTTCTTCACGAATTGATTTTATTTTCTGATTATTCGTGTCGCTGCATCGCAAGGAGCGGAAAGTAACTGCTCAACGTAAAAACGAAAGGTTTAGAACGGTCTTCACATTGCACTGCGCAAGGCTTTCTTTCCTATTTAGCTTGCTTGCTGTTGAGCTACGTGTTTTATGTTTATCACTTCGACGAGCACCAAGTTTCCGTTGCCACAGGTAAGCCACATGAAAATTTGTTAGGGGCAATTGCATTAGACTCTAATGTATAAGTATTGTGTATAACAGAAACTCGTATTCGCAAGTGTCAGGTTAGAATCTCAGAAATGTGTAAAACTTATTCTTGCATCGAATCGAGTTAACTGCGGTTCGGGGCAAATGAACAAAGTGAAAATTTGATTTCTTGAATGCTACACGATGCGAGATCCAGATTAACCGGTACATCAGATAATTCTCCTGCGAGAAGGCAATCGGTGTTCAATGAAATTTACGTATGCTATCTGGCTTCAAAACAAATAAATCTGACTAAAATGTTGGCCCTGAATATTGCTTATCTTTATCTTTGTCTTGTAAACAATGAGTATATCAGAACTGTTAATGTAATTACAGAGTAAATGAATGTAAAAATTAACGCATGTGATTTTCTGATAAAATTGCTTGAAAGTTCACGAGATAGCACTTTACTAAAAATCTTTTACTGCTAATAAACGTCAGAACTGACACTGATATTTTCACAAAACCACTCTGACACTGTGCCTTACAATGGACGTTAACTTTGATGGTAATTAAATTTACTTGCATACCTGTGCTCACGCAACGCTCGTCTGCTCTACAGTCTGTTGCTATGCTAGACGGTATCTTACCAATTTTCAGAAAATGCTTCTCCGTACACAACTTGCGATATGCAATGCGATTATGCAATACAGCCATGAAAGTAAATGAAAATAGAGAACGAATATTTACGAGCGATAAATGAGAACATGACTCCAAGTTTAACAATGCTTCATTATGCAATGATAACATACACCTTTTCATAAAGGTCTCAGACCTAGACAATTTAGCAAAATATTCTCTAATACCTTTCTTGTGTACAATTACTTTCCTTGACGCTTGTTTCAACTATAAGACAAAACCGCTCGTTATATTATAAGATTTCTACAATGAACTTCAACCATACTCAGTGTTCAAACAATAAGAAGCTGCACAGTTACAAAAACATATAAAAAAGCTGGATTACCTTAAAAATAGGCTTTTTGACTTTCATTCATTAACATTTTCTTTCCTCAAAACATAGTGCAAAATCATTTTTAAATAATGCTGTCTCTACTAGAAGGCAGGCCAGTTTCTTTCCTTTTCAAACCAAGAACATAGCCAGACTGACTAACACACAGTCTCTTCAAAAGAAGTAACCTCTCTGGCCAAAGAATATAATATTACAGAGATTGAGTACATTTATCAAATTCGCAACTTCATTCATATTTATAGCCAAAGCTATCTGAAAATCTTCATGGCAAATGGGACAGTTTCCTTCCATATGTAGACAATTGCTGTCACAGCGTAGTATGAAATTGGCGTGTATTTTATTCAGAGTTTGGCATTTTGTTCAATCCGATTGTGAACGCAAATTGTCAGGGCATTTTTGTAAAAACGTTTTGGCAGTTTATTCTTTCAAAAATCGACTGGTAATTTTATATAGCATTTTCATTCTGTTAGCTCGTGTTGGAATTGCAAGACAAGCATTGTGACATGAATTTCAAGTCACGCATTGTGACGTCGCGTAGTGTAGCACTAACACTGTGCTCCACAACAGAATCTCAGGGAACAGCTTATTTAATATACAGTTAAGCTTTCCAGTCATTTTGGTAAAGTTAACTAAAAATGCAGCTCTACAATTTTAGGTTTGGCGACTCATTTTATCAGATAGCGTATCTGTACGGTTAATCAGGGTACCATTTTACCAGTCAGGGTATCTTCCTACCACTTCTTACGTTTGTTTCAAATGGCTACTGCTTCACCTAGCTGCATTATTTTGTAGTTAAAGTAACATTTTTACTGTATTTGTGATTTCTCGTTAGTATTTCAGTTGTCTTTCCACCTTTCTACAAGCTCTTAGGCCTGTGACCGTCCTTTAATTGCGTTCGCTGTGAAGAGAGCTTCTGAGCGAGAGTGATTGAAGTTGAACCGTGCCAGGTCTCTGCAGATATCTTGATATTTCAAAGTGAACCCGCAATTCTGAATTAATACTGTTCCTTTTTACTTCTCATTATCACATGATTTCTATCTGGTATGATCTAAATTTAACCAGCTATAGAAGAAAAAACAGTTTTAGACAGGTCAAAAATTTTAACTTTGCACCAGATTTAAATTCGAAATTTTACACTTACCGGCCGTATTTAGCACACATTTTCACTTTACCAAGCACCCATTAAATGTAGATGTAAAATGTTACAATGTCTGTTGTGATGTGTAATTTATTTTGTGTCCAGTATTTAAAAAAATGAAAAAAATGGTACAAAATTATCCTGATTGACTGTAATTACACCATTGGTATTGTTCAGCATTACAACAAAGATAGGAGAGTATAAAGAATAGCATCTCAGTTTACTCAAATATCCGTTCACAAGAATAAACAAGTAGAAAAGTTACACAGTTCCCACACATGATAGCTGTCCGATTACAAACCATTTCAGATGAGAATACCTCGAGGTTGTACCGAGACCTTCTCATCTGAAATATATAGAAATAGGCCATTATTAACCAACATGCTACTTAGACTGTATGTTGTTGTTGTGGTTATTGTGGTCTTCAGTCCTGAGACTGGTTTACTGCAGCTCTCCATGCTACTCTATCCTGTGCAAGCTTCTTCATCTCCCAGTATCTACTGCAACCTTCATCCTTCTGAATCTGCTTAGTGTATTCATCTCTTGGTCTCCCTCTGCGATTTTTACCCTCCACGCTACCCTCAAATACTAAATTGGTGATCCCTTGATGCCCCAGTACATGTCCCACTAATCGATCCCTTCTTGTAGTCAAGTTGTGCCACAAACTCCTCTTCTCCACAATTCTATCAATACCTCCTCATTACTTATGTGATCTACCAATCTAATCTTCAGCATTCTTCTGTAGCACCAAATTTCGAAAGCTTCTATTCTCTTCTTGTCTAAACTATTTATCGTCACTTCCATACATGGCTACACTCCATACAAATACTTTCAGAAACGACTTCCTAACACTTAAATCTATACTCGATGTTAACAAATTTCTCTTCTTCAGAAACGCTTTCCTTGCCATCGCCAGTCTACATTTTATATCCTCTCTACTTCGACTATCATCAGTTATTTTGCTCCCCAAATAGCAATACTCATTTACTACTTTAAGTGTCTCATTTCCTAATCTAATTCCCGCAGCATCACCCGATTTAATTCCACTACATTGCATTATCCTCGTTTTGCTTTTGTTGATGTTGATGTTGATGTTCATCTTATATCCTCCTTTCAAGACACTGTCCATTCCGTTCAGCTATTCTTTCAGGTCCTCTGCTGTCTCTGACAGAATTACAGTGTCATCGGCCAACCTCAAAGTTTTTATTTCTTCTCCAAGGATTTTAATTTAATTCCTACTCCGAAATTTTCTTTTGTTTCCTTTACTGCTTGCTCAATATACGGATTGGATAACATCGGGGAGAGGCTACAACTGCCATCTGGTTTCTGTACAAATTGTAAATTAGACTGTATTACACATCCAAATACAGCATATCATTTCCCTCTACATCCTGCAAATTAGTTTCACCGCGCTCATTTTGTTACATTTTCATTTTTTATTTTTCTTTGACATTTGCATTATATAAATTACATTCTCATCAACTAGGTAGTAAAAAATTATATGGAACGATTTTAACAATTGTTAAGCATTCATTTCGCTGTAACCTCAGAGAAATCTTTATATATTATGTTCTTTATATTATTAAAAAGAAGCAGTAACAACTGTATACCAGTAAGATTGTAACAATGAGAAGTCTTTGCTATTAGATTTGGAAGCATCCAACCCACCTTACATTTCGAAGCGGTAGGTTACTCTGTACTGTTAATGAAATAAATGCACTCCACCTTCAGGCCACGAGTGGCCTACCGGAACCATCCGACCGCCGTGTCATCCTCAGAGAAGGATGCGGATAGGAGGGGCGTGGGGTCAGCACACCGCTCTCCCGATCGTTATGATGGTATTCTTGACCGAAGCTGCTACTATTCGGTCGAGCTCTTCAAGTGGCATCACGAGGCTGAGTGCACCCCGAAAATGCCCGAAAAATGGTAACAGCGCATGGCGACTGGATGGTCACCTATCCAAGTGCCGGCCACTCCCAACAGCGCTTAACTTCGGTAAGGCCGTTGCCACTGTTAATGAAATAAATAAATAAACAGTGGAGATGGAAATACGTAAGGGTTGTATATTTAATAAGCAGACGTATCGTCCACCACGGCTCAGGTCGTGGCGGCTTGCGTGAATGAGCAGGTAGTGGGCGTCATTGAGTTGGGACGGTCGGCCGTGGCGCGGCTGCTAAATAAGGCAGCAGGCTGCGGGCTGCGGGCTGCGGCTGCCGCCCCCGCGTTCGCGGCTCACTGGAGCAACTGACAGGCGACAGGCCACCAGCCCACCCTCTGACCTGCGCAGCTTCCGAGGGCGCGCCACTACAACCCTGCCTGCCTCTACGAGTTGCCTCGTAGCCGCCGCCTCTTGCCATGGTGGCGCGTATGTGCTGGACCTCTACAGGCTGACTTTTATTAAAGTTTTAAAACACATCTACACACGTAGATGACGCTGAGACGAGTAATTTAATACGTGGAAAGATGGTAAGGACATGCACAATAATTTTGTCGCCAAAAGCTTTAAACTTTAATGGGTAACGAAACAAAATAAAACCTTATCTTACGTCTTTTACCTACTTTTTTACATAGTCACCAACGTTATCAACACATTTCTCCCATCGTGGTACAGTTTCAACACGCCCTTGTTCGTACAAGTCCGTTTAGTTGGAGTGTAGCCATCTGCGGGCTGCTGATTCCACTTTCGCATCTGTTACATGCCGTTGGCCGGCCAGGAATTTCTTCATGGGACCAAACATATGAAAGACCCACGGTGCAAGGTCCGGACTGTGTGGTGGAAGCTGGAGCACCTCCCATCCAAAAACGGCGATTTTCTCACGAACAGAAGCAGCAGCGTGGGGGAGAGTATTGTCATTAAGAAGTTTCTTCACAGTTAGAGCTACACGTTGCTACGGCTAATTTTAGCTGGAGTGCAGCCGCTGTGAACGCATTGTCCACGCCAATTTATTTCTTTGAGTCGTACGGAGCGTTAAGCGCTCCGTTGTGCGCTTGTCGCCAGTTCAGAGAAGTCTCCCCCTCAAAATTTATCTCTTGTCCTACTGATGGCAGAACTGCCTCCCTCCACTTGGGTTCCTTTTCCTGCGTTTCGAAATTCCAATGGGATACGAACAAAAGCACGTGGCGCATTTTCGTCCAGCGAGTGCGACACACGGAAAGGTCAATGTACTTTAGGCGTCTAGAACAGGCACAAAACGCCCGATTGGCGGAAACTCACTAGTAAGGAGAAAACTACTGAAGTTTCGATGCAGTTTGATAGAAAAAAAAGCACTCCGTCTTCAGGCCACAAGTGGCCCACCGGGACCATCCGACCGCCGCGTCATCCTCAGTTGAGGATGCGGATAGGAGGGGCGTGTGGTCAGCACACCGCTCTCCCGGTCGTTATGATGGTTTTCTTTGACCGGAGCTACTATTCGGTCGAGTAGCTCCTCAATTGGCATCACGAGGCTGAGTGCACCCCGAAAAATGGCAACAGCGCATGGCGGCTGGATGGTCACCCATCCAAGTGCTGGCCACGCCCGACAGCGCTTAACTTCGGTGATCTCATGGGAACCGGTGTAGCCACTGCGGCAAGGCCGTTGCCAGTTTGATAGAAGGGACGTTGCAATTGGTTGAGGGTGTTTCTACAAAATAAGAGGACGTGAAAAAGGAATCCAAGTGGAGGGAGGCAGTTCTGCCATGAGTAGGACAAGAGAGAAATAGGTGGCGACTCTACTCTGAACTGGCGTCAAGTGCAGAACGGAGCGCTAAACGCTCCGTACGACGCAGACAAGAAATTTGTATGGACACTGCGTTCACAGCGGCTGTACTCCAGCTAAAATTAGCTGTAGCAACGTTTAGCTCCAACTGTGGAGAAAGGAACCAGCCAAATTAGTTAATTCTTCTTGCGAGAACTGAGAGGGCACTATAATATGCACGCTGCTCCAACCATGCGCGTATATATCGCCACATAATAAGACTAGGACTGAGTACATGTTTTCTCGCATAACGAGAAACATAGGGAAAGTTTCGGCTGGAAAGTTCAGCAAAGGCCAGATTAGTTTTGTAGGAATTTCAGTGGGAGAGAGCGGACTTGCAGACAGCAGCACGTCGCAGCTTAAGGCAAATACTGCATGCAGAGACATAAACTTTGTTGGTTCACCAGCTTGCGCCCACTGTAAACTCGAGCAGGCCTGGGTAATCTTGCGCTCAAATATGTCACTTGACTAACCATCCATCGTAGACTTGATTGTCATCCTAAATAGTACCGAACTTTGAACCGGAATCGGACGATTTTCGTAGTACTGACCAACATCATAACATATGTGTAGGAGCAGTTTTGTAAAGAAATGTCCAATTAAACTCACATATTATTGTGCTTAAGATTAATGTAAAGAAACTTCCAATTAAACATTCATAATATTGTGCTTAAGATTAATGTTCTTTCAGAGAGTTAATATTTAACATTGTTGTGTATAAACTTATTTCACTTTTTGATGCTGGCAAGATGCGTTATCCATTGCGCTGTTTTTATGTTGGCGAGTTGAAAACTGTGTGAAAAGCTGTAATTTGGTGAGAAATATTGCGACATTAAACTTGTCATTCCACCTCACACAGTTGTTCTCAATTCAAGAATAAGCAAAAACAAAACCCCCGCAACCTTACATGTTAGCATTAATTCTGTCACATTAGAACACGACACAACTTAACCAAAGTTTTAATATAGGCTGTAGCATGCACAGTCTTCAGCAAAGTACTATAGTAACACATCACGCTATTCCAGAAAACTGTCACAAGCATTTTACTAGCGGACTGAGTCACTCTGAACTTTTTTCATCCTGGGGAACCAGCATGCTTCCACACTCTATAGAGACCTGCTTGGTATCGGGCGTGTAGTGGTACGCCCACGAATCACCAACAGTGAAGACATGCCACAGTGCGGCGTAACGAGTTAAGTCATCCAAGGCTGTCATCACTCGCTGGGCCCATGTGGTTGTCAGTCAGTTTCTTAGGCACCCAACGAGCACTAACTTTACGATATTTCGGCGTCTGATGTACTGTATCGATAGGAAATAGTAAACTGCTCCTACGGGGTTAGTAGATCCACACGCTGGTCCTTCAAAATTTCTGCCTCATTGGCCCTGACATTCTGCGGGGTTGCAGCTGTTACCGGCCGCCCGGAGCGTCGAGAATTACTAAGGTTCACAGGGCAGGAGATCTACGGTCCGTGCAATCGTCCCCATACGCGCCACCCATGTCTCTGTGAACTGCACTCGGTTTATACCCTTTGTCCCACAGATATCGAACTACAATTCGCGGCTCTTCACAGTAAATGTTATCTGATGTATACGTAGAAATTACAAACTCATTTAAGTGTGATGCAATGCGGTAGGTTTTCTTGTAGTGTACTTCACAATAAATCAGAGGAGACCGCGAGATCGGTAAATAAAATAATAAATCTTACCTCAGCCTAAACACAAAATTGTCTAACGCACTGAAAAATGTACTGCTTGCCAGAAGCAAGTCTCGAATCCCGAGCCCCACACGCTCAAGTCGCGCACGTGGGCCCGGAGTCACACCGACATTGTACTTGAACTGGGTTGGGATAATCAAGTGCGACAGGCCAATAGGCTCAACCCCTGCCTGTACGGCGATGTACGTCATGTGGCAACATAACATGCTCAACATTTGTCATCCACTTTCGGCGTATTTTCCAGCATTTGCAACTCTGTGTGTCTTATATTAAATTAATTGTCTCAGCGTCATTTATGTCGCTTTGGAGGTTTTTAAACGTGGGTAACTATCACATTATATAGTAGACTACGGACTCTTATTACGAGAGGATGACAGTCCCGCCCACCACTGTGATCACTAGGCTGCGTTCTGCCTCTTGAAGCAGAGGTCCAGGTTTAGAGTCCCATTCGAAGCATGACTTTCGTTTTTAAATGGAATTGTTTCCAAAACACACTACAAGGTTAAATGTGTCCAGACATCTATTAGTGGACATTAATACGGGGTGTCACCACCCTTGGCCTTATGACGTCCTCAAATTTGCTAGCGTCACTTTCAATGAGGTTTCTGAATATCTATGGAGGAGTTGCAGCCCACATTTCCTCAAAAGCTGAAACCAGAGATGATAATGGTGTTTGACACTGAGGTCAGGATTGAAGTCGACGTTCTAACTCGTCCCAAAGGTGTCCCATTGGTTTCAGGTCGGGACTGTGGAATGTTACTGTCCACAGACCACCGTCTCACAGATGTCGCTTTGTCTTAAAGCAGTATCTGTGAGGCAGTGGGTTGTGGGCAATAACATTCCCCAAATGGAGTGGCATTGTCATCCTGCTAGAAACAGTCACCGTCTCCGAACTTTTCCTCCAGTGTATGAAGTACACAGTGCTGTAAAATATGTTAATATACTTTCGCATTTAGCGTTGTCTAAGCGCAGTAAGGTGACCACACCCTAACCACGAAAACTACCTCCACACCATAACACCATTTTCTCCGTACTTCGCTGTTGGAACCTGGACATTCACCAGTCCCAAACTCTTCCATCGAATTGCCACATGGTTAAGCATGGTTCATAACTCCAGATCTCTCAGTCATCCACTGTCCAGTCGCGTCTCTCTTTCCACCACCTCAAGCGTCGCTTAGCACTGACTGAAGAAATCCGTGGCGTATGAGGAGCTGCTCGAACATTATACTGCGTTCCTTTTAACTGCCAGCGCAAGGTCCTTGTGCTAACTGGATCGCCGATAACACTTCGGAATTCACGAGTGATTCCTTCTGGTGATATCATGCGGTATTTCACAGCCTCCTCGCGCAATGATCGACGGTCAGTGTCCATCAGTACATGAGGCCTGCCTGGTCTTGTCTAGCTACGGCTGTTCCTTCACCTTCCCACTTCACATCACATCAACAGTAGTCGACTTCGGCATCTTTAGAATGGTTGAAATCTCCCTGATGGACTTGTTACTCGGCTGGCATCGAATGACTAGTCTACGTCAGAAGTCAATAAGTCCACGAAAGCGACCATTTCAACTGTTACTGCTTTTCTACTGACAACACAATACTCTCCACCTCGCTTGAAGCTGTTGGTTCCGCCTCTCGCGAATCTGGTGGTCAGTTCCGCGTTGCACAGCGATGTCCGCATAGTTTTGATAAGACAGTGTAGCTAAATCAAGTTAAAGTTCAAAGAAAAATAAAATGCCTGACAAGTAGCAAAGCAAGTTTAAGTCTAATCTAAAATCACAAAATCATTTCTCCTTGATAACTCCTATCCATGAATACACTCTGCTTATTAATACAACTGTTTCCAGCAGAAACGCCTGCATCTTGCAGAGTACGCCTCTTGTGAAGTCTAGTGGTCAATTACGCAATTCATAGGGGTGAAAAAATGACAGATATGGCTACATATTTGTGGACTGTGTGCTAGTCACAATCGAGAAAACATATTGCAGCTGACATTAAAAAATAAGCAATACAGAGGCCGTATGCCTATGCCAGTTTAAATAAACCAAAAAAAAAATTAATAATATGACTAAGCTGCCACTCATCAGGAAATGAGCAAAAACGTTCTTCTGTGCCGCAGTGGTAAGATGCTGGATGACAGTGGTTCAAATTCACATTCAGCTATCCGGAATAAGGTTTTGCATGATTTCTCTAAATCGCTTAAGGCGTATGGCGGCGTGGTCCTGTGAAAGAACATGGCCGATATCCTCGATCCTTCCTTAATAGCCGGCCGGGATGGGCGAGCGGTTCTAGGCGCTACAGTTTGGAACCGCGCGACCGCTACGGCCGCAGGTTCGAATCCTGCCTCGGGCATGGATGTGTGTGATGTCCTTAGGTTAGTTAGGTTTAAGTAGTTCTAAGTTCTAGGGGACTGATGACCTCAGAAGTTAAGTCCCCTAGTGCTCAGAGCCATTTTTGAACCTTCCTTAATCGGAGCTTGTGCTCCGTCTCTAACGATCTCGTCAAGGACGGGACGTTAAACACTTATCTTTCTTCTTTCTTTAAAAAGCAAAAGGATTACACTATTAACAGTACGCGTTTATCTTACAATGATTAACGTTTCAATACATTACCTGTAAACCATGTCAGAGTGACTTATCCTGCGGAATAGCGCTTTGGGAGAATGACTTACGTCTCAAAAACGAAAGACCAAATTAACTATATGTTTACAACATAAGCGTCTCAAAAGCAATTTTCCAATGAATAAGAAAGATCACAAGATATTAACACCAGAAATGTTTCACACGAGCTGCACACGTACGCTGATTTTTCTATAATATCATGACTATCCTTCAAAAATTTCACTGTGCTGAAGTAAACTTTTCGAAACATTTTCTATAGAATAAAGCGGCTGGCATTTTCGACCTATCCGTAATCGGATATTTTGAAAGTTAATTTTTTTTAAAAATTCGAGAATGAATTTATTTCTGGAACTGCACTAAAAGCTGTTAGTTACAAGATGCAAAATAACAGCTATAATGCCTAGGGATTGTTGGAAAAATTCTCATAATGTGCAGACCGCGCACGTTCAGGAAAAGTATGTGAAGATCGCAGGTTAAAAAAAGAGGTCGCTAGATATGAACTACAGACTGCAGTTATTTTAACTGTTCCGTCCAATGACCACAAAACACCAATCGTCGCAGTTGTAAATTTCTTTAAAGACCAAGTGCCGCTAATATCTTGACAGTTTGTGACATGACCATTACGCGTCAGACCACTGTTGCCCGTTACCAAGCCGTGAAAGCTCCCAGACACGAGACCGCTTCACCGCAAAAGTCGCCGCTCGCTGGCGCTCACCAAACCATACCCAGTGCTGATTAGTTGAAATGGCTCTGAGCACTATGGGACTTAACTTCTGAGGTCATCAGTCCCCTAGAACTTAGAACTCCTTAAACCTAACTAACCTAAGGACATCACATACATCCAGCCCAGTGCTGAGAACAGAAACGAAGAGTAATGTACTCTTAAAGCGACACACTCTGCACATGTGTTTCGTTGTGGTCCTCAGTCCGAATATTCTCCACGGTAGTCTATTCTGTGCAATCCTCTTCATCTCCGAGTAACTGCTGCAACCTACATCCGTTTGAACCCGTTTATTGTATCGTCTCCTGGTCTCCCTCGACAGTACCCCTCCCCCACAACTGATGACGCCTTGACGTCTAAGAATGTCTCCTGTCAACCAGTCTCCTCCTTTAGTCAAGTTATGCCACAAATTTCTTTTGTTCTCAAGTCCATTCAGTACTTACTCATTAGTTTCGCGATCCAGTGATCCGATTTTCAGCATTCTACTGTAGCATCACTTTTCGGAGGCTTGTATTCTCTTCTTGTCTGAACTGCTACATTTCACTTCCATACAAGGTACACTTCAGCCAAAAACGTTCGGAAAAGCCTTCCTAACACTTATTTAAGTTCGATGTTAACAAATTTCTCTTCTTCAGAAACGCTTTTCTCGCTGTCGCCAGTCAACATTTTATATCCTCTCTACTTCATCCATTATCAGTTCTTTTAATTTCATTGTCTAACTAGTAAAACTTAACTACTCGTAGTGTTTCGTTTCATAATTTCATTGCCTAAACATCGCCTGATTTAATTTCACTACATTCCACTACCCTTGTATTGCATGTGTTGATGTCCATGTAACATCCTCCTTTCAAGACACTGTCCGTTCTATCCAATTGCTCTTCTGAGTTCTTTGCGGTCTCTGACAGAATTACAGTTAAGCCTGTACCAGCTCTATACCAACTATGTATGTTGAGATAATCTCAGGAACTGCTGTAGGGATTTTGTTACAATTTGCAGTAATAAAAGGACTGATTTCTCGAGGAAGGTCTGTGTATATAATTTACTATTTATGAGTGTGTAATGTATGTACTCTAACCTGTTACATGTTTAATTGGCTTTTGGAACGACATCTCGTGGCAATGATGGGGGCTATGAGCTGGTCTGCTGGAGAACAGGCGCTATCAGGAGGGAAAAGCCGTAAAGTAAACAGCCGCCGTGACTCCAGAGGGCAGCGGAGGTTGACCAGATTCTATGTCGGGCTGGTGGTCTTGTGATATGCGTAGTCAACGATGGCAATGACATAAACTGCATTTAAGTAGCAGCTTGTTTTCGTATTTATAAAGAAGAACGAATTTTTCTCGGAACAGAAGGCCGATGAAGCCGGCGCCGATGAAGGAGAATATGGCGAGCGCAACGAAGGACTAGAAAGGGAGGTCTGTAGGCCCATTTAAGAAAAAAATCAGAAAACGAAAAAAGTGGTAAAGCGTGTGTCGGGAAAACGAAATGTCCTGTCTGCTTGAATCCAGTCGGACCATGGATTTTTCAGTCTGCATTTTAAACTGACATTCACCTCTCAATGATGTGGAGACTCGCCAGAAACAAGTGGTACGGATTTCACGTTACACCGTACAAAGTAGAATTCCCTTTCCTCAGTTAGATAACTGAGGGAGGTTAGGGAGACGCAAGTAAGCAACGTGGCGGACAATTGAAAGACTTGGACCGAGCCATTCAGCCACACGAAATTGGTTCCAGGATCTGCCATAAATCTATTTGTATCTTCTTCGTCTGCACATATTATGAAATTCCCGGCCGCGTCATCTTGTCTGTATGAGAAGGCTGATGTCAGGAGTTCCTGTAGAGATTTTGATACAGTTTACACTAATATACTGATTCACGAGGAAGGTTTGTACATATCTGTTTATTACTGCGACTTGTCCGTAATTCTTGTAGTTTCGCGAGTTCCAATGGCATCATTAACAGATTCCTGGTCTGGCATAAATGAGCAACCCTTTCATCATTAGTCAAAATGTAAAAGAAATAGAAATCCTCTACGTTCTTCTGGGGCTAGTGATTCGAAGTAGGAAAAAGGATTAGGAGTTAACGTTCAGTGAATGATGAAGTCGCTACGGAGGAAGCCTGACCTCGAAATAGGAAGAATGGATAAGGAAATGGGAAGCGCCTTTTTCGGAGGGAACACCGTGCCATTTGTCTGAAGCGATTTACGAAATAATTGGACTGGGATTTTTACCGTATCCTTTTCAAAAACTCAAAAACTACCCGGTTATGGGACGCTGTTATTTTTGTACGCCGTCCCACAAAAAAAGCAGTCTGAGGAACCAAAGGACAATTTCAACAAACAAATAGTATTTCTACATCTAATTTGACTCATCATACAATAGCAACATACAATAACAGAAGAAGTAGGCCTATAGGAATCTCGTTCCCAAAATATGTAAATCATTTTTCATCTAAAGGGACAAGTATGAAACTCACATATAAAAGCTAACCCCCGAAATTGTTCCCGTTTTTCTGCTTTTCCTCAACACTTAAAACTGTGGCATGTGTACGCTGGACCATGGCTCTGGACAAAGACTAGCATATGCATGCTATAACAGGAAAGTATGAACCTGTTAGAACGTACACTCTTTTCAAAACAACGCAGGTGTCACCAGAGTTGACGCGTAAACACGACTGGCACTTTAGTGCGTTTCTCGTTGGTAACACAAAAGCCTCATTATTTCGGACGCACAGGCACCACAGAGCTTATCTTCCGCTTTTGACGATTCGGCCATAAGGAAGGATGTTTATATCACCTGAAACGCAAATAACATTCAGCTGCTGCCTCCAGATAGCGTCGCTGCATACGGACAAAACTACACTACACTGCGTCAAGCACTCTTCCCCCCACCCTACGCATTTGATGTACGCTGAGAGCCCAACGCAAGTAGATACGAATGTTCGGAGAGTGTTATTTGGAAAAAGTTTAAGGAAAGAATGTGCGTTGCAGATATTTTATTACCTGTGCCAAGCAGAGTGGACATTAAAATGTGAAGTCTGTGAAAACAGCGGTTTTGTGTCTGGCTCCATCTGCATCTGCTTATCTATTTACATTTTATCACAAAAGTTATCGGCACAGTTCGTGTATTATGAAGTATCTCGTGTGCAGCAATGTAAAAGTGGTCAAGATGAACTGTTTTCCGTTTTGAAAAATGGTTCAAATGGCTCTGAGCACTATGAGACTTAACATCTGAGGTCAGCAGTCCCCTAGAACTTAGAACTATTTAAACAATTGTGTTGTGTTACTAACTGTAATAATTTTATGGATTCATCTGTGTGTTCATGAGGTAGCTGGTTGTGTGTTTTCAGGTTTTCTGCAATTATTCTTATGGCTTCATTGACAGGAATGCAACTGTACATACTTTCTACATCAAAGAGAGCAATGTTGCTGCGTCAAGGATTTTAGTGTCTATTATATGTTCTACCTTTATATGTCTGTACAAAATGATGAGTGTTCCTATAATTTACGTGTCCAGTAAGGAGCAATATTTGAGACGATGTGTCATGTAAGCCTTTCTAATAGGACGATTCATATTATACGACGTAAACATGTGTCCATAAACAGCATTTTTTAGTTAGCTGGCCGGACCGGGCCGGTTGCTCTCGAATGAAAGCCCAGCACGTTGCGTTATCGCGCCCTTAGAGGAGTCATGTAAGGTAAGCTGGTGAGGGGCACCAAATTGAAGACGTCTCTCCGGCAATACCATGCAGCCACGCCGTGTCGTACACCCGTTTATCAACGAAGTTGGGCGCTGTCAATATACCGCAGTGCCAGCACGTTAAACAGACGGCAAACTCTGCGGGTTAAAGTGCTCTGCGGAGTCTTCCGTGTGCCGACAAAACTTTGCAGCGCGCCGCTTCCTTCATGAGACTGTCGAAGAGCTCCCGGCAGCAAACTTCCATTAACTGGTATCCTGATATCGCGCTACCAGATACTCCTGGCATTGTGGCTGGCGAACAGAGGAAGACTTACGAGAGAAGTGCTTGAGAATGCCCATGCTATCGCGGCAGCAGTAGTGCCTCACCATAATACAGGCCGCGTTTTGTGTAGATAACAAAGATGCTGGAAACATAGCCTGGGCCCAGATGCGTGTGCTAAGGTAGCAGAAATTCCCGATAAAAAAGAATTATCTGAAAATAATCTTAAAATGAAGAAATATGGAGATTAGTAGTTGCAGCAGCAACCTGAACTAGAGATCATTTGAGACAGAGAAGAGACTCCAGAATCCAAAATACTTGTTTATGTCCTTGAAAAGGAAGGTATCGAGCTTGCGCCGGATGGCATCTGATGCTTGAGTTCTAATTCTCCGAAACGCGCGTGGGAACTTAAGTAAAGTTACTGGTTACTTAAATTTGATTTCATTTTACAAGATTCACGGATAGCTGCAAAGCAAAATGCTCACGTTGATACTTGATAAATAAGCGGCATCCCTCAACTATGGACTGCCCATCAGCTTGTCGGCGATATTTCGGGAGTCCAAAACTTTAAGTGTCCAAATTATACGGATACGAATAATGCTATAGTAATTTGAATTAAAGATTCATTGGCTGGACATGAGTTCTCTACCTCAACAGCAATAAAAGAAATGAGTTAAAATTGAGAAATTGGATGATGCAGCGTTTTTCCAAATCTTAATTATTCTGAAGTTGGGATGAGTCAGTGACGAGGAATCGAATATGGAAATCAGAACTGAACTAAGTTATGACGATGCTTTACAATTTCTACTTTGAATGGCCTATTATGATTAATTTTGTTGCCTGGTGTGCTGGTAAGCAGGTACCGAATCGTTGGGCGAGCAGATTCCTGGAGTACACGTTCAAATAGCAGTCAAGAAACATCTTACATCCACTAATATAAATCTCGAATAATAACTACCGTTTCTTGTTTATACAGAGGAGCACCTTCCCACGTACTATCTACGAACTTCCAGGAAGGCAGAAGATATGACCCTTAAGTCTATTTATCATTAACTCGAAGTCATACAGTGACTTAGGGAATATAAATATAGATGCATTTCTCTCACCAACGAAAAATCTTTGCCAGCACAAAGGATCGAGATCATGTCCTTGGTATGTCCACAATGCACGAAAACCTCTGAGCCAGCCAGACTGCAACGGTAAACCTCGATCTTAACGGCTATGCTGTGATAACGCTATAGGAATGGGCTTAATTAAGCCTGCTGTAATAAAGACTGATCGCTTTAATTACTTCAGCATGTTCGATCCACTAGAGTCATCTCAGTTAAGAGCGTACCTGTATCGCAGAATACTATATTCAGACACGAGACTGACTTAAACTCTTCGTTATGAAGGTATTTGGTTGCAGGTCGCTTAAATGTATTTAGTTAGGGTTAAGTAACGACTTGAAAATAACTTACTACCCACTATAAGCCAAAACAATTTCCAAACAACTGCCCTTAAATTTTTTTATAAATCAACAGGCTTTAGACTCTCAAAACTAATTATTCCAGACAAACACATGAAAAAGTACACCTGACAAATGACAGAAATTAACAACTCTGAAATTTGCTTGACGTATTCAACAAACTTCGTAAAAGCTGCAATCAACAGGTGAGCAATAACATGTACACACAAACTCGAATTGTCATATTATTTCACTCACACGCACTATCCCAGTCATGGGATAGAGATATGCACGTGTACAGTTGGCGATAGTATCGCGTTCACAATGTATGAAAGGGCAGTGCACTGGTGGAGCTGTCGTTTGTGCTCAGGTGATTCGTGTGGAAAGGTTTCTGATTTAATTATGGCCGCACGACGGGAATTAACGAACGCGAGATGGGAGTTGGAGGTAGGCGCATGGGACATTACATTTGGAAAATCGTTAGGGAAATCAATATTCTGAGATTCACAGTCTCAAGAGTGTGCCGAGATACCAAATTTCAGGCATTAGTTCTCGCCACGGACCACGCAGTGGTCGACGGCTTTCACTTAACGACCGAGAGCAGCAGCGTTTAAGTAGATTTCCCAATGCAGTTCTTCGAGAAATAACTCCATAAATTGATCTGGGTCGTACGACGAACATATCTGTCAGGACAATGTGACGAAATTTGACGCTAATAGGCTATGGGAGCAGACGACCGACGCTACTCCTTTGTTAACAGCACGACATTGCCTGCAGCACCTGTTCTGGGCTCGTGACTATATCGGATGAACACTAGGCGAATGGAAAACCGTAGCCTGGTCAGATGAATCCCGATTTCAGGTAGCAAGAACAGATAGTTGGGTTCGAGAATGGTGCAGACCCCACGAAGCCTTGGAGCCAAGTTGTCAACAAAGCACTGCGCAAGCTGGTGGTGGTTCAATAGTGGTGTGGGCTGTATTTACGTGGAATGGACTGGGTCCTCTTGTTCAACTAAACCGATCATTGATTGGGAACGGTTATGTTCGGCTACTCGGAGAAGAAATGCAATCATTGATGGACATCGTCTTCCTAAATGGTATTTTTATGCGTCATAATGCGCCATGTCACCGAGCCGATAGCCCATCATGAATCCCATCGAACATCTATGAGACATAATCGCCATGTCAGTTAGTACATAAAATCCTGCGCACTTTCACAATTATGGATGGTTGTAGAGGCAGCGCGGCGAATTTTTCTACAGGGGGATTCTAACGAGTGTTCTTTCGTGTCATTTCCTGGGAGATCTCGTCATTCTGGAATGCACAATGGATAACAAAAATATGCACCTATCCCTGGTTGTTTCTGCTTGGCACGATAACATGTATCGTCAGGACAATGCAATGTGTCACACAGCTCGCAGCGTACGTGCTTGGTCCAAAGAGCACCAGAATGAGTTCACCGTAACCCTCTGACCACTAAACTCCCCGGATTAAAACCCAATGGAGAGTCTGTGTACCAAATTGACGGGGCTGTACGTACCATGGATACCCAACCGAGAAACATAACGCAGATGCCCAAGGAGCAGGAATCAGCGTGTTTCACCATTTCCCTTTTTACCTTTCAGAACCTCACTGACTCTCTTCCTTCACGTCTCGCAGCAGTCCGTGCTATAAAAGATTGTTAGTCAGGCTTTTAACATGTGGTCCCATTAATGTGACTGGGCAGTGTGGTTCGGTAGTAGTGTAGCAAGCCGTCAAGCTCCGGCTGGCGCCAAGGCGACATTAATACGCTCCCAGCGAGCAACCAGGGCGTTCGTTGGAGAGCCATTCGAGATACGCTGGGCAGCCAACGTTCCTTTTATGATAGCCACTTGTAGCCGATTTTCATTGGGCATTGGAGTCCATGGTTCGGCACAGTCCCCGAATGACCGACGCTTTCAGTGCCGCCGTCAAAGGCAATAATGTTTTTCTACGCGTGGGTCGTCTAGGGATGAGTACCGAACGAAAAATAACGATACTCTACTCTTGAGTAGCATCGTGAGTAAAGTATCGCACTCATAAAATTATCGAAAGAACCGTGTCGATACGTTTATCTCAAAACTACTTTTTGGTTCAAAATGGTTCAAATGGCTCTAAGCACTATGAGACTCAACATCTGAGGTCATCAGTCCCCTAGACTTAGAACTACTTAAACCTAACTAACGTAAGGACACCACACACATCCATGCCCGAGGCAGAATTCGAACCTGCGACAGTAGCAGCAGCGCCGTTCCGGACTGAAGCGCCTAGAACCGCTCGGCCACAACGGCTGGCTACTTTTTGGACTTGTCCGACTTTCATCCGTATCGTCATGTACACTCCTGGAAATGGAAAAAAGAACACATTGACACCGGTGTGTCAGACCCACCATACTTGCTCCGGACACTGCGAGAGGGCTGTATAAGCAATGATCACACGCACGGCACAGCGGACACACCAGGAACCGAGGTGTTGGCCGTCGAATGGCGCTAGCTACGCAGCATTTGTGCACCGCCGCCGTCAGTGTCAGCCAGTTTGCCGTGGCGTACGGAGCTCCATCGCAGTCTTTAACATTGGTAGCATGCCGCGACAGCGTGGACGTGAACCGTATGTGCAGTTGACGGACTTTGAGCGAGGGCGTATAGTGGGCATGCGGGAGGCCGGGTGGACGTACCGCCGAATTGCTCAACACGTGGGGCGTGAGGTCTCCACAGTACATCGATGTTGTCGCCAGTGGTCGGCGGAAGGTGCACGTGCCCGTCGACCTGGGACCGGACCGCAGCGACGCACGGATGCACGCCAAGACCGTAGGATCCTACGCAGTGCCGTAGGGGACCGCACCGCCACTTCCCAGCAAATTAGGGACACTGTTGCTCCTGGGGTATCGGCGAGGACCATTCGCAACCGTCTCCATGAAGCTGGGCTACGGTCCCGCACACCGTTAGGCCGTCTTCCGCTCACGCCCCAACATCGTGCAGCCCGCCTTCAGTGGTGTCGCGACAGGCGTGAATGGAGGGACGAATGGAGACGTATCGTCTTCAGCGATGAGAGTCGCTTCTGCCTTGGTGCCAATGATGGTCGTATGCGTGTTTGGCGCCGTGCAGGTGAGCGCCACAATCAGGACTGCATACGACCGAGGCACACAGGGCCAACACCCGGCATCATGGTGTGGGGAGCGATCTCCTACACTGGCCGTACACCACTGGTGATCGTCGAGGGGACACTGAATAGTGCACGGTACATCCAAACCGTCATCGAACCCATCGTTCTACCATTCCTAGACCGGCAAGGGAACTTGCTGTTCCAACAGGACAATGCACGTCCGCATGTATCCCGTGCCACCCAACGTGCTCTAGAAGGTGTAAGTCAACTACCCTGGCCAGCAAGATCTCCGGATCTGTCCCCCATTGAGCATGTTTGGGACTTGATGAAGCGTCGTCTCACGCGGTCTGCACGTCCAGCACGAACGCTGGTCCAACTGAGGCGCCAGGTGGAAATGGCATGGCAAGCCGTTCCACAGGACTACATCCAGCATCTCTACGATCGTCTCCATGGGAGAATAGCAGCCTGCATTGCTGCGAAAGGTGGATATACACTGTACTAGTGCCGACATTGTGCATGCTCTGTTGCCTGTGTCTATGTGCCTGTGGTTCTGTCAGTGTGATCATGTGATGTATCTGACCCCAGGAATGTGTCAATAAAGTTTCCCCTTCCTGGGACAATGAATTCACGGTGTTCTTATTTCAATTTCCAGGAGTGTATTTATACTGACAAATGTGTAACACCGTATTCATTCTCTCTACTGAGTAAATAATTTTACCTTGCTGACATCGTCACATTTATGGAAAATATTTTACAGTTCACTTTATTACTGTCCAGTTTATAAAAATGCTGCCAAATTTCACTTTTTATAGGCGCCATTCTGTCCGTTAATTCATTAATTCTTGCCATAAAAGTGATCTAAACAACAACAATAGAAACACAGACTAGTAAGTCCAGTCGCGAAAATGAGGGGATTCCTTGTGAACGAATTGTGAACGAAACGCTTCCGAGGTTGGCAAATAGTCGCAAATGTTTTCGCACACTCACGTGTCGCTCGTACGCACACCACTCGTTCAGGTGTTGGCCCGTTTGTGCTCGTGCGTCCAACTGTTGAAAGTGTTGGAACTAAGTCGTAAGGACAAAATTTTGGATAAATAATAAAAATTTGACAAATCCGTGCTGGAAATTACTGATTCGAGTAAATGTATCAATTGAAATGCATCGAGTGATAAGGGATCGATATCGACGTGGAAGTACTGGGTATCAAAAAATAACGATATTCTTTACTTCTGACCGTAGCAGTAGCCGTGGCAGCTGAAGAGACCACATCGACTTCAGCTGGTGCTGCGTAAGACGGCTGTCTCAGGACTGGACCCACGCTGAAGTGTCTTTGCTGTCGACGCGCCCATCACCACCACAACAAACCCCCTTGTGGCTGGTACATTCAAAACCAGACCGCGTCTGCAGGACGTTAGCGCCTATTCGTCTCCATTGCCTCATGAATGTCATGTCTCGTTGCGAGCAAAGAGTTCGATACAACTGCTGGCTTTGCTTTTGAGGTGCTACGGCTTCCCTTCTCGCCGCGAGGGCCCATATCTTCACTACAGCCGTTCAGACATCAAAGCCCGACCGTCAGAAGATCGCTTCCCCACTATTTCAATAGCTGTTCCACAAACCCCAGTGCTACAGGTCACAGACCACTGTGCTCGTTCACCGATCCGCGTGACTCTATTTGCTGATGCAATGTCAATAGCCGGTCGGTGTGGCCGAGCGGTTCTAGGCGCTACGGTCGCAGGTTCGAATCCTGCCTCGGGCGTGGATGTGTGTGATGTCCTTAGGTTAGTTAGGTTTAAGTAGTTCTAAGTTCTAGGGAACTGATGACCTCAGATGTTAAGTCCCATAGTGCTCAGAGCCATTTGAACCAATGTCAATATCTCAAACGAAAAGGTAGTTATCCACTTGTGCTAACATACTATTTACGAGTATCTTTGTTGTGTAAGAAGCAAGAGGTACACAACAAATACCGTGCGTGCTCGTCAGCACATGGGCATAACCATTCGCCAGGCATCTCTCATTTCCGAGCAGCAGCCTCCAGCATTCTTCTTGCTTTCACGCCTCTTCCTCCGCCGATAGTGTGCACGGCCAACAGGGACCGCTGTCACCACATTGTTTCTGCCTTGCACTCGGGTACCTAGAAGTCTTCTCCGATGTCAGGCACCAAAGCTCGGAGCATTGCGGGCACTCAGATGTTTACGAACGAAAAATCAGACAGCTCAGTTCACTGGCTGCAGTTAGTTTATTACAGTTCTCTGAAGTCTACCTTACAACTTAGCAGTCGCTGTTTACAGAGAACTAGGATCAGTAATAGAGTGTCAGCAAACATTACAACCAGTGGTACAATACGATGAGCGTTTGTAAGGTGGCTATAATTTCGCACCTTACAAGCACTCGTCTACATACGTTGTCGTGATTTACAACCGGAAGTTTGTATCATTTAGTAGGTCGTACTTAAGCATATTTAAAGAAGACTGACATTATCACGTACTCCTTGTAAATGGTTGTTAACCCTTATTGCATGGAAGGTAATAGAGAGCATAACGGCGTAATGAATAATTACCAATACTTGTAGAGATTGTAACGCCAGTGTAAATGAAATGCCAGGTGTAACTCAAGCTCTGAGTGGAAAAGCCCGCACAGGTGTGTTGGTCCTGCTTAACACAGGAAGTAGACAAGACGGAGGACGGTCGGGGCACCTGAGCGCTGAAGCACAGTACAGCGGCGGCCGGTATTGTACCGGGGTCGGAAGGATAACCGAATAATACTTCGGAAACTGTGAAAATCTTGGAGGCAGCAGAGAGGAACCAGGAAGTGTTACCTCGGAAATAGCAGACTGGGTTATATCCGAGGATTTTTACTCTGAGAAGCGTAACATTGTACGAGTATAGGTATTTCCTTTCCGCGCTGGACGACAAAAGACTAAAATATGGCTGATCTGTGTTCCGAAGAATCTGTAGAGAGGGAGAATATTCCGTGGTTTCGAGAACATGATTCGCCTTCTGAGTTACAGGGGAGGGTAGCTGAGCTTTGCTGGGAAGCCAGTGGTGGAGAGGTCTTCCGTTTTGAGCGCCAGAGTTTGACTGTCGCTCAGTATCAGCTTTTGTCGGTACAGACGGACTTGCTGTCTTTGCTCTCAGGAGATTTTATAGTTAGAACGGTTAGGCACTGCACTTGTGAACTTATACGATTCTGGACTTCGCCTCCGGGTTGGGAGTCGTCGTTGAGTACGCAGCGTTCAGTGATTGAGAGCACTTCTTCTGCGTATACTTACGTTGAGACGTTACCTGAACTCCGTCCTTGTGGCTGGGAGTTCGCGTCTCTCGTCTGTAGAACACAGAGAGGAGAAGACAGTATTAGATGATACTAGTCAGCGGACCGTCTTATGCCGGAATTAATTTTTTTAAAATATTTTGTGGCTGGAGTTCTTCTGTCGTCGCAGATGTGTACGAGAACCACCACTCCGACGCACCGGACGCAGTACATACGGTGATATTGCTAACTGCTTCGGTTTATTAGGGCTATAAAGCAAAACAGCTGTGGTCACGTAAGTTTTATTTCTACTGAGGTTGCACACCACTGTAGATCATCTTTGAAAGTAGTATCTTCTAGTATTTGGTACGTAGATGATGACAGTCGTCTCGCGTTATTTATATTAGACCGTGTAGCCATAAAAAGGGGGCAGATTTGGGCAATTGATCAGTAATATTAAGTAGGAAATTGATTTTTATCTCTTTATGTCCATTGCACATTGATATATAAACAGTTGTAATATAAAGGGGTTTTAATCTACAATAAATGTATAATCAGAAACAGCATTTATCATTTTATAGTTACTAGTCCCCTTAATCATCCATTTATGTTTATGTGGTAATTTATATTAAACAGCAAGAAGGAGGAGATATCAGCAATAAGAGATCCTAAGATCTTCTTCAGGGCGTAGTCAGACAGGGCCAAATCTTCATTTTAGCGTTCATTATTTTCCGTTGGTCACATTCATTTTACACCCACCTGGAGTAGCATCTTGGACGTTCAATAAGTAATGCAACACATTTTTTCTCGATCAATTTCGGTTGAAAAAAGCAAAGTTTGTTATGTAACATCCTGCAATATTCCAGCTTCGGTCTTTATAGCGTCATGAATTTTCGATAGGTGGCGACACAATACGTTGCTTCAAAATGGTGTCTGTAACGGAGGTCAGTTCCAAGTAGGGACCTATCACTAAGCGGCGAAAAATCAGAGCATCGTAGATATCCAGAGGTCCTTACAGAATGTCTACGGAGACCTGGCAGTGAACAAAAGGGCGGTGAGTCGTTAGATGAGGCGTCTCTCATCATCGCAACAAGGTCGGGCTAGGCTGTCCGATTCCCGCATGCCTGCCGGCCGCACACAGCTGTGACTCCTGCAACGTTGGAACGTGCGGACACTCTCGTCCGAAGTGATCGGCGGATCACAATCAACCACCAAGCTGCACAACTTGACGTCTCTGTTCATAGAACTGAAACGCCCGTCCACCAGTTGGAGTACTCAAAGGGGTGTGCCCGTTGGTTTCCTCGCCGCCTAACAGAAGACCATAATGAGTAACGAATACCATTAGTGCGAGACTGCTTGCACGTTACGAGACTGATCGTGACAATATTTTGTTGAACATAGTCACAAGTGGTGAAGCATGGGTCCACAACTTCGAACCAGAAACAAAACAGCTATGCACTGAGTGGCGCCACATCATCTCTCCTCCGAAGAAAAAGTTCAAAGCCGCATCCTCAGCCAGTGAACTCATCGCGACGATCTTCTGGGACTCTGAAGGGGCTATTCTGTTTGATGTAGCAGTAGCGCGGTTCCGAAATGAAGCGCCTAGAACCGCTCGGCCACAGCGGCCGGTCATAAGGCGAAGAGACATTATGCAATTGGACATGTATGTTTTCAAATTAAGAATATGTCATTGAAAAAATATTTATGTGGATTGATGTTGCTTTTCAAGACGAATACCTACGACGCATCTGAGACAAATATATACGTTGAAAATCACCAGACATTGCAGGTTTCGATTATTCACTTCGTTATCATTGGATAAATAGTCTCAAGGTACTTCGCGATCTGACAATCAAAACGAATTAATATAAAATATATACATAAAATCTTTTCCTTAAGTGACATGCGGCTGTGAGTACGAAGTCTGATGCAGGCTGTACAGTTCGTGTAGAATGTACAGCCTGTCTCAGTTTTACAGCATGCACTCAATGACAGAGGTAACATGTTTTTGAAACCACCACTGCGGTCTCCCTAATAGCCTCACCCGCCTCTTCTTTTCTCTGTGCATTAGTTCACTGTAATCCGTTCCACTCGTGCCCAACTAGTATTTATCGGTCCGGAATTAATAAATTCTTAGTTAGAGCACTTTGCAATCGGTTTCTCTACGTGCAGCCCGGCGCTTGAACAGAACGGTTCGTTTGCCACCAGCCGTCGCGGAAATAACATTTTTCTCGCTTTTGGGCTAATGAATATGCATGGGGAGAGTATTCCGCGGGAACCGGGCGGTATTTATTTAAGCTTTACGCAATGTGAGTTATCCGCAAATTGCGGAGGGGAATGTGTGCGGCGGTCGCCGAGCGGGCCGGGCCCTCGCGCAGCGCCAACCACATACCTCCCGTTCCGGCGCTGGCGGCGCCGAGGCCAATAAAAGCGGCTGTCGGTTATTGCGGGGCGCGGCGGCGCCGCGGGTTGCAGCGGCTGCGCGCGTGCGGGAGTAAAACACGGCCGTAAACTGCGACACACGCGCCTGTCGGAACGGCGACCCCTGAAAGCCCTACGCTTCGTCCGTCCTCCACCGTGGCGGTTATCTACCGAGGCAAACACTTAAAATCGTATTGACCTGCTTCGACAACAGAGTGTTTCGGCACCAGCTTTCTAAGCACAGGCCAAGCAATTCCCGTAAATTACGGGATGGTGGTTTATAGGCACGCAGCTGGTGCACGACGTGTGTTCCAGTGGGTGCAAATCAAGCACATTTTCTGGTCAAGACGTCAACAGAGTTCACTATAGCCCTCCTCAAACCACTGTAGACGATTCTGATCTTGCTACAGGGATGGTTATCCTGCTGGAACATGTCGTCGCCGTAGGGGGAGACTTCAAGCATGAAGCGATGCAGATGGTCCACAATAATGTTCACGTTGTTTGCTGCCGTCATAATGCCTTAGATTACCACCAAAGATCCCATAGAAGCCCAACTCAATGTACCTCGCAGCATAATTCCACATCTACATATATACACCGCTAGCCACCAAGCGGTGTTTGGCGGAGGGCACAATTCGCGACAAAGTCATAGTTACCTCCCCCCGCCCCCCTCTGTTTCACTCGCGGATGGTACGAGGGATAAACGACTTTCTGCACGCCTCAGTACGAGCTCTAATTTGCCTTATCTTTGAATGGTCATCATTGCGCGATTAGAAAGTTGGTGGTAGTAATATATGCTCTACTTCCTTGGCGAAGATCGGCTTTCGGAATTTAGTGATTTAGTGAACAGTCCCTTCCGTTTAGCGTGCCGTCTGTCGGCAAGAGTATCCCACTTCAAACTTTCTATGAGATTTGTAACGCTCTCGCGATGGCTAAATGTACCAGTCACGAATCTTGCCGCTCTTCTTCGGACCTTCTCAATCTCTTGAATCAGAACCAACTGGTAAGGGTCCCATAGAGACGATCAATACTCTAAGACTGGACGAACTTTCGTATTATAAGCTATTTTCTTTGTTGAAGGACTGCATCGCTTCAGCATTCTACCAATAAATCGCAGTCTAGAGTTCGCCTTGCCCGTTACTTGTGTAATTTGATCATTCCAAAAAATGGTTCAAATGGCTCTGAGCACTATGGGACTTAACTTCTGAGGTCATCAGTCCCATAGAACTTAGAACTACTTAAACCTAACTAACCGAAGGACATCACACACACCTATGCCCGAGGCAGGATTCGAACCTGCGACCGTAGCGGTCGCGTAGTTCCAGACTGTAGCGCCTAGAACCGCTCGGACACCCCGGCCGGCTGGCCTGGTATATCAAGAAATGCGATTCATTCGACAGGTGACACATTTGTGTTGACCCATTGTGAAACCTCAGTAATAGTGTGCCCACTGCAGTCATAACTGACGATGTCGTTGGGTCAACACAGGAACACGTAGGATATCGTGTGATGTGGAGCTCCATCATAACAATGGCCTTTGAACGGTGTGCTTGAAACACTTGTGCCTGCCTCAGCATTGTACTCCGTCGTCAGACCTTCCACAGATCGCTGCCTATCCGTATTACACTGTGGCGAATCCTCCGACCTCTACGTTTTGTGATGAGACGTGGTTTCCAGTACCGTAGAGCCTATTCGTTATTTCACCATCCTTCAGTAACTTTCTGTAGGTGATCACGACATTAGTAGCCAAAAGGCAACCAGCTTCGCCGTTTCGGAGGTTCTCGTTTCCAGCCGCAATGCCTCAACAACGCGTCTTTTGTCAAAACCGTTTATATCAGTGTGTTTCTGCATTTGTGTCCCGTATCTTCGCTGCAACGACTGCCCATTCGTCTCTCTTCTGCTCACATCCTTTCCTTAATGCGTCAAGCGCCCACAATACCAGCAGGAGGCATCCAGCCTCGCGGTGGGCTGAGATCATGATGCTCTGGTTTGTCAGTGTATACAATATATATTTCGTATGCGTACTACAAATTATTTACAATAAATTCACACATTATAGAATAATTTGTCCTCTATAAAATTTAGAATATTACAATGCTAATTTATGAAATAAAATACGTGGAACATTATATACAGTATAATAACATATTATGCAGTCTTTGCTTCATATCTCATTCTTCCAGAAGTCCACATATGCCCTCGCTGTTTCGCTGCACGCCATCAGGTCTTGGCCTGTACAAGCTCTTGGCTGGTTTACTAGCGGACATTGAAGCAGGTGGGTCATGGTCTGCATGTTCCCACACGGATACAAAGCATTTTCACTAATTGCCCACTTGTGTAGATTTTTGTTACATCTGCCCATTCCTGAACGCAGCCTGTTCAGGGTTTTCCATCTCTCCCACTCAAGTTCCGCACCTGGTGACAGCACTTCCTCAGAATCATGACTAGATTCTTGTTGTTCCTGCCACAGTCTTTTTCTAGAAGTTTTTGGCTGATCTGTGAGTGGTTCGGTTGAGTGGACCAAACTACTTCTTGATTTAAGCCGTTTTGGTACCATTTGATACCCATGCAGTGGATGACGTTGATCTTGAACCTGTTTTGTTCGTTCAGTTCTGCGCTGTATTGAACGTCGGACATTTGGAGGAGCAATTTCTGATAAGGAGTGTAGATGTTCTACTCTTGTTGGCTTAAGACATCCAGTAATATGTCTACACGTCTGGTTAAGGACAGTGTCCAGTTTGTTTGTGTGGATTGACCGCTCCCAGACAGGACTTGCAAACTCAGCAGCAGAGTAACAGAGTGCCATTGTGGTAAAACTTTTGAATTAGCTCCCCATTTTGATGTTGTTAGTTTACCAAGTAAGTTACTCCGTGATTGGACTTTTGCCCTGCTCTTCTCAATGTGCCGCTTGAATGGTACTGTCCTATCAAGAGTAACTCCCAAGTTGTTAAGATGGAACAGGCAAGTCTGGGTCTTACTTGGATTGGGTTTCAGCTGATTTTTATTGTAATAGTTGGTGAGATTTTCCAGTTTCTCAGCTAGTGTTTACTCAATATCCTGGTAGTCTGATGCCTGAACTGCTATTGCCCTATCACCAAAAAATGTGTGTGAAATCTTATGGGACTTAACTGCTAAGGTCATCAGTCCCTAAGCTTACACACTACTGAACCTAAATTATCCTAAGGACAAACACACACACCCATGCCCGAGGGAGGACTCGAACCTCCGGCGGAACCAGCAGCACAGTCCATCACTACAGCACCCTAGACCGCTCGGCTAATCCCGCGCGGCGCCCTATCATCAACATAAGTAACTTCATGGCAGATTAAAACTGTGTGCCGTACCGAGACTCGAACTCGGGACCTTTGCCTTTCGCGGGCAAGTGCTCTACCAACTGAGCTACCCGAGTACGACTCACGCCCCCTCCTCACATCTTTACTTCTGCCAGTACCTCGTCTCCTACCTTCCAAACTTTACAGAAGCTCTCCTGCGAACCTTGCAGAACTAGCACTCCTGAAAGAAAGCATATAGCGGAGACATGGCTTAGCCACAGCCTGGGGGATGTTTCCAGAATGATATTTTCACTCTGCAGCGGAGTGTGCACTGACATGAAACTTCCTGGCAGATTAAAACTGTGTGCCCGACTGAGACTCGAACTCGGGACCTTTGCCTTTCGCGAGCACGTGCTCCAGCATCTGCGCTACCGAAGCACGACACACGCCCGATACTCACAGCTTTACTTCTGCCAGTATCTCGTCTCCTACTTCCAAACTTTACAGAGGCTCTCCTGCGAACCTTGCAGAACTAGCCCTCCTGAAAGAAAGCGTATAGCGGAGACATGGCTTAGCCACAGCCTGGGGGATGTTTCCAGATGAGATTTTCACTCTGCAGCGGAGTGTGCGCTGATATGAAACTTCCTGGCAGATTAAAACTGTGTGCCCGACCGAGACTCGAACTCGGGACCTTTGCATTTCGCGGGAAAGTGATCGACCAACTGAGCTGCACGAGCACGACTCACGCCCCGTCCTCACATCTTTACTTCTGCCAGTACCTCTTGCCCGAGTTCGAGTCTCGGTCCGGCACACAGTTTTAATCTGCCAGGAAGTTTCATATCAGCGCACACTCCGCTGCAGAGTGAAAATCTCATTCTGGAAATCAGCATAAGTGTATATATTACAAAGTATTACGGTGTCAAAGCTATCAATCTCTGCGCCATGGCTCGGTTACTGGAGGAACAAATGCATTGTCAAGTTTATACTCATTGCTGCTATATGTCGGTTATTTTCAGTTTGCATGCTTTCTGTCACATGTTCTAAACTGGCTACTCTGCAATATAAATCATTTTGTGTTCTCGAGTTTGCGAGGTATAATTCCATGATTGCAATGCAACGGCGTTTCAGGCTGATGTACCAAACTGATCCTCCGAAAGGATGGAACATCCGCAGACGGTTTCGACAATTTGTAGGCACAGGATGTGTGTGTAAAGAAAAGATTCATGGCCACCCTCGTGCTTCCGACGAAAATGTCACGCGTAATTCAAACTGCTTTCCAATACAGTCCTACAAAATCAGCAAGTCCTGCCAGTCGGGATTTACATTTGTGTTTTGAGACGTCGTCTGGTTATGAAGCCGTAAAGGTTACAACCGTTACAGGCTCTACGTCATGACGACAAACGCAAACGGTGGCATTTACTGGCGAGCTTCAGGATGCTATTGACAATGATAACACTTTCGTAGAACGCATAGCGTTCAGTGATGAAGCAGCTTTCCACTTTAGTGGAAAAGTAAACAAACGAAATGTTCGAATTTGCGCCATACGGGATCCACGTGCACACACTGAACATTCACGAGATATACACAAAGTCAACGTGTTTTGTGCGATACCCCGCTTATCTGTTTATGGCCCATTCTTCTTTCATGAAAACAAGCTTAATGGTCAACAGTCAGCAGTATCTTTCAACGTTAGAAAACTGGTCGTTTTCGAGTTTGAACGAGGAAAACTGCATTTTCAACAAGTCCGGGCTCCCCTTGCTGGAGTCGCCAAGTGCGTGAAGATTTGAATGAAACTCCGCTGAGTCGTTGGATTCATCGCCAAACAGCCGGCCACTTAGCACGTCTCGGCTGGTCACCACAGTCATCGGATTTTATGCCCTGGGCCTTATCCTGTGGTATTTCACTAAGGACAACTTCTGTGCACCAACACTACCACAGAACTTAGAAGCGTTGAAGAATCGGATCCATACCGCCATAACATTAATGACGATAGAAATGATTACTCGAGTACGGGAAGAATTCGAGCATCGATGTGATATTGTTCCGGTCACTCTTGGAGGACATAAGGTACAACTGTAACCTAAAATTGAGAGATTCTTAAATATCTGTTGAACGTTCCATACATGTACATATTACGGTTTGTTAAGTATATACCTTCGAACTACGTATATTCTTTTTTAAACAATCTGCTTGAGAGCTCATGGATCCAAGTTGCTGAGAAGAATAATATACTGAAGAATATAAAAGAAAAGTATGATTCTCCTAGATAACGATCATCTAGACTTTAGGAAACGTAAAGGCACAAGAGAGGAAGTTGTGATATTACACATGATAAAGGAGTCAAGCCAAAAGATAAATCCAGACAGTTTCATTGAATTTGTCAACCTGGAAAAATCGTCCGACAGAGCAAAATCGTGCAACACTTTGTATGGAATGCTTGTATAAAAAAGATTTTGCTTTCATTATTCGTACTATCTTAGTAAGTGAAGTAAGTTTATCTTAGCAGTTAAGAGTCTTTGGAATGTAAATTTCTGAATGCGAAAGTGCTGAGCTATGAGGACGTCTTTATTGCTGTGATCTGGGTGCCAAACAAATAAACTGCCCAGCAAAAATGCAAGTAAATATATTAATGAAAGGATTTAAACATATAACTTACTTAAACCATATACTGAAGTAAGTGAATATTTCTGTAGAGAATTTATTTTCGGTACATAACCTCACTGGAAAATACCTAAATATGGCAAACAGTCATCATCACATTTCAGATTAATGTTATGTACATGTTACTGTAATGCATTTGGTGATGGCAGCATGCTGCCGAAATGCGTTGCGCTAAAACATACTAGTAAAAAGCGACTGAATCAGTAGAAATCATTTCATAAGTAGGTATAAGTTATGGGGAAAGACGAATAGTGTGTAATATGAGCCGGCCGCTGTGGAAGAGCGTTTATAGGCGCCTTAGTCCGGAACTGCGCTGCTGCTGCGGTCGCAGGTTCGAATCCTGCCTCGGGCATGGATGTGTGTGATGTCCTTAGGTTAGTTAGGTTTAAGTAGTGGTAAATCTAGGGGCCTGATGGCCTCAGATGTTAAGTCCCATAGTATTTAGAGCCATTTGACCCATTTTTGTATAATATGTACAAGAACAAAGAGAGAAAAACAAAGTGAAACGCCAACAAAAATGCAAGAATTTAAAAGGGCATAACATAGAGACCCTCTCTTGCGTCCCTAGTATTCAAGCTGCACATCGAAAAAAAGTGACAGAGATAAAAAAGGAAGTTACGGGAGTGGCATTAAAATTCCTGATGAAAGCGTGTCAACGATAAGATACACTGATGACGTTGTCGTCAACTGAGGACACCAACTTGTTGAATGGAATGGTCAACTGAATGAGCAGAGAACGTGACCTGTGAGTTAAAGAAAGAAAGGCGACAGTAATAAACAGTAGCAGAGCTCAGATCAGCGCTAAACTTTGTATCAGAATTGGGGACCACGTAGTAGACAAAGTGGAGGAATTCTGTTACATTGTAAATGAACTAACGCGTGATGGACGCAACAAGGAGGATATAACAGGCAGACTAACGTAGGCAAAGAGTGCTTTCCTCTTTTAGATACTATGGGTTAATTAGAAATGTTAAATGTCCTGTAACATGTATAAACTGTTCTGTATTATGACAAATTAATTATTCTGGGTTAATGCCTTTAGGGAAATTTAGTGAAAAGCAAGATCGTTGGCAGGGAGCAAAAACTTGTGTAGGAGCACTGTCTCTGGACATCACTGTGACGTCAGAACAGAGCGCGCGGAAGACGTGCTTGAGAGTGAGACATGAGAGTGAACACACCCAAGTGCGTGTACTGTAGAAAGTCGAGGATATGTGGTCCGGAATTGTTACTATCGAGCCACGAAGAGCATTTCAAATGTGGGCAGATGTAATAGGCCCTGATAACATCAAGACTATGGCCCATAATTGGCCATTGTTGATCAAGGTGTGTCCGCCGTATTACGTGGAGCAACAGGGGAATTGACGACGACGGCGTAACATCTGCAAAGAACCGTGAGAGCGTCTTATTTTTGTTCGTGCTTGAAACCATGTGAGGCATTACTCAGTACCATAATTTGAGTGTCTGACTGAAAATTAGTAACATACATAGAAACTGTAGGTACCTAACCTTTTCATTATCCTCAGTCATTTTCACCAACTAAGGGTCCAGTTCCTATCCTGTTACTGAATACCCGAGAATCGCTCTTTACTGCTAAAAGAAGAGTAATAAAAGACTATCGTTGCTACCTTTGTCTGCTTGCTGAAAAGACTGAAAGTAATTAATAGTGCAGCCTCAATAAGTTAGCTGCCGGCCGGAGTGGCCGAGAGGTTCTGTGAGCTACAGTCTGGAACCGCGCGACCGCTACGGTCGCAGATTCGAATCCTGCCTCGGGCATGGATGTGTGTGATGTCCTTAGGTTAGTTAGGTTTAAGTAGTTCTAAGTTCTAGGGCACTGATGACCTCAGATGTTAAGTCCCATAGTGATCAGAGCCATTTGAACTAATAAGTTAGCTGCGTTGTTCAGTAATATTCAGAGGTAAAGTTATTCTCGTTCATTATACGAAGGCAAAGTATGGTACCTTAAACATAAGTAATTCTGGCATTCTAAAATCTAAGAAAGGAATAAGTTAAGTTTATATACGTTGAAATGCCAAAGAAACTGGTATAGGCATGCGTATTCAAATACAGAAATATGTAAACAGGCAGAATATGGCGCTGCGGTCGGGAATGCCTATATAAGACAAGTGTCTGGCGCAGTTGTTAGATCGATTACTTCTGGTACAATGGCAGGTTATCAAGATTTAAGTGAGTTTGAATGTAGTGTTACAGTCGGCGCACGAGCGATAGGACACAGCATCTCCAACGTAACGATGAAGTGGGGATTTTCCAGTACGACCATTTCACGAGTGTACTGTGAATATCACGAATCCGGTAAAACATCAAAAAAATGGTTCAAATGGCTCAGAGCACTATGGGACTTAACTTCTGAGGTCATCAGTCCCCTAAAACTTAGAACTAATTAAATCTAACTAACCTAAGGACATCACATACATCCATACCCGTGGCAGGATTCGAACCTTGGCCACCATGGCCGGCGGTGAAACATCAAATCTCGAACATTGCTGCGGTTGGAAAAAGATCCTGCAAGAACTGGACCAACGACGACTGAAGAGAATCGTTCATTGTGACGGAAGCGCATCTATTGATGACAGAAACATGTTGCCTGGTCAGACAGGCGGATGGATACGTACGGATATGGACAAAACCTCACGAATCCATGGACCCTGCATGCCAGCGGGAGACTGTTCAAGCTGATGGAGGCTCTGTAATGGTGTGGGGCGTGTGCAGCTGGAGTAATATGGGACCCCTGATACGACTCTGACACGTGGCACGTACATAAGCATCCTGTCTGATCACCTTCATCCATTCACGTTCATTGTGCATTCCGACGGACTTGAGCAATTCCAGTAGGACAATGGGACACCCCACATGCCCAGAATTGCTACAGAGTAGCTCCTAGGACACTATTCTGAGTTTAAACACTTCCACTGGCCACCAAACTCCACAGACATGGACATTATTGAGGGTATATGGGATCCTTTGCAACGTGCTGTTGAGAAGAATTTCCACCCCCTCGTACTCTTACGGATTTACGGACAGCCCTGCAGGATTTATGGTGCCAATTCCCTCCAGCTCTATTTCAGACATTAGTCGAGTCCATGCCACGTCGTGTTGCGGCTACACAATATTAGGCAGGTGTACCGGTTTCTTTGGCTCTTCAGTGTATTTTATCCCTATATCTGCTGTATAATGCTGCTGACTGCCGGCTTGGTTCGTATTTCGGTGTTGCCAATCTGTTGAAAGCCAACAGTTGCTTGTTCAAGCCAGTAAATTTTCATAGCAATTACAGTCCATTCAAAGTACGTAACTTGCAATATCCAGGAATCTAGTGAATGGAAATCTAGTGAATGTAACGCTAATATGAGATTACGGAAATTACTGTCGCAACAAAACAGATGCCTTCGTCCAGTGATTCAGTTTTGAATGACGAGTTTAAATGCATTTTCCAAATTAACGTATCTAAGTATTAACGATATAAGGCAGTTGCTTCCTTTGTTCATTGTCATTTCATGACGTGTTGTGTTGTCAGAAACATATGTCATTCATCTGCTGCCACACGTACAGTCAAACAGTTAAGCATTCATTGCTGTTCGCATTGTCGCTTAGATATTGAACAGACAGTGCCCAACTGGACTGGCGACCGCAATAATTAATTTTCGTATTGTTTCGATGATATTTGTTGTGGGCCCCTTAAGTCACGAGGTATCCCTTTTTGTATGGCACTTTTGGTGAGTGATGGTAATTTTTTATATACTAAACAAAATCCATATAAATAGAAACTGCTGCAGTAGAACAGGTTGCTTATTAGAATAACTTGTTGTACATTTCTCTCAAGTAACAGGTGAATTTCTTTCGGATACGATAGCCTTGTCCAAAATGATATTCATTAGGCACACGCTATGACAGTCGTACTAATGCATTAACCGATTAGTAATGGAGGAGGTTACAAACCTACTGTTTGTTCATGTGGCATTGTTTGTTCGTGTGCTGCATCCCAACTGATGAAGATGGCGCAGTGGTATGAGGCTAGGCTCAAATTCGAGATGACAGAGATTCAGATCCTCACCTGACCATTCTGAAATCAGTTTTCACCTTATTTCTACAACATGTAAAAGATGCACACTACTTTTATCATCTCCAAAGTATTCCATCATCCGATCACTACCGAACCGCGCCGGAATGATGTAAGGAATACTCCACGGAAGTGAAGCTGTCCTGTATGACCATACAAAACACGTGACTTGAGCCATACTGAGAAAATCTGGAATTCCATAGAACCTTATCGTTTTAAAAGCAAATGTATTTCCGTGTTTAATACCGTAGTAAATGTCATATCATCTGTCAAATGTGTTTATTAAGACATGCTTTCATAATACTGGAAAATTATAAAAGCTTAAGAAGCAAGCAGTACTACCACCACTGCGTCTTCTTCCACACTGCATTTGGAAAGACGTCCCAGAACTGTCGTCATAGTGTAAAAATCGAGAAAATATGAAGTACGATGTAGAACTATTGCCAATTAAACGCATTAGGGACAGTCAAATGAAAACCAAGCACCTATCACAACGGGACCATGGAATGGTTCCATTCGAATGTAATCACCACAAACGCTGAGACATTTATTCCACAAGGAGACGAGACGATCAGTTCCTGTCTCGTAGAACGCAGTCGGCCGCTGTCGGGTCTACAACCGCACCCACTCTTGCAGTTCCTTTTTCGACGTCCACGGTCTTTCTTCAGGTCACCAAAGATGTGAAAATTACACGGTGAAAGATCCGGGATGTAAGAGGGATGATGCACGGTTTCCCAACCAAATCGCTGAAGCATAGTCTTTGTTCGATTGGCCAGAGGGGGCGGGGGAGTGGGGGTGGGGGGCCTGTTTGTTCATTGTGGAGAGGGCACCAAACAGTGAGGTCATCGGTCCCATCGGATTAGGCAAGGATGGGGAAGGAAGTTGGCCGTGGCCTTTGAAAGGAACCATCATGGCATTTGCCTGAAGCGATTTAGGGAAATCACGGAAAAATTAAATCAGTATGGCCGGACGCCGATTTGAACCGTCGTCCTCCCGAGTGCGAGTCCCGTGTGCTAACCACTACGCCACGTCGCTCGGTGGGGTGGGGAGGAGGCGTTATCGTGTAACAGGCTGATTCCATCTGATAGCATTCCTGGTCGTTTTGAATTTATGGCTCGTCATAGTCTCCGCAAAGTGTCAAGCATAGCGCTGCGCGTTGATTGTGGCTCGACGCTCGAGGAAGTGGACGAACAGAGGAAGCATCCTGTTGCGCGATAACGCCCGCTCCCACATTGCCAATAGGATGCAGGCTACGCTTCGTCGATTTGGTAGGGAAGCACTGGAACATCCTCTGTTCACCCCGGATCTTTCAGCGTGCGATTTTCACATCTTTGGCAACCTGATAAGAGACATGCGTCGACCTTGGTTTCAGTCGGACGAGGAAGTTCAAGAGTGGGTGCGGTTGTGGATCCATTGGCGCCCGACCGTGTTCTACGAAACAGAATTGATCGTACCGTCTCCCAATGAGATAAGCGTCTTAGCGCGTGTAGTGATCGCTTTTGAATGGAACCAGTCCATGATCCCGTTGTGGAGGCCTTCGTTTCTCATTTGACTGCCCTTTGTACAGCAAATTTCTGACACTTTGTCAAATCAGAAGAAAGATGTTACATGCTTTAACAATGAGAAAGTGCTGCATATCTTGGTTGCCGTAAACGTTAAAAATTGATAGAAAATAAATATCCAAGCGAATTTCTCAGTAATTTTTGACCGTTTTAACAAGAATCCTCCTCGTTTTGTACTCTGTTCTGTCGCTATAGATGGTTCGACGTGCCATTCGCTACGGAAAGGATGGTCAAAGCTCCTGATAAAAACATGTAGCAAAAATCCGGTATATGATATCTTCTATAAGATTTGGTCCAGTATTTGCTGGGTAGTGACTTTGTTAATGATTACTTTGTAAAGGACAAAATGTTAGTTGGTGAGTACTATATATGAAGCAAACAGATTCAAAAATGCTTGAGAAAAGGTCATAATTGTAAGGTAAGATAGTATACACATTATTATTTTCACCTAACTAGGCCCAACCTTTGTTGTGAGAATATAATGCTAATTATGACAACTAGTTTTGTCAGAAATCATGAAAATTTCGATATATACTACGCAATAGCTGTACCGATATGTATTGCAATTGTTAGTCTATATTTTGAACATTTTCTGCGCCTAATCAAGTTGCGACAATTAATGTAATACTGACACATCAGAAGTTGGATTTAAGTGACCAAAATTCGAAACGTGTGTGTTACCTGGTGTGATATATATACTTAATAAAAGGAGATTGTAGTTATCAGATCGCCATTTGTAAATTAGAAAAATAAGTCAGACATTACTAAAGAATGGTGATGTTACTCATTCACAGCATTTATACACAACTCTGGAGCCTCGATTTTCTGCTTCAGTCATTCTTCGTTAAAGTCCACGGCATTTCAGCGATTATGCCATTATCATTCGGTTCTGCTTTTCAGCATGGACTGCATTTATGGCATGTTGGCTGTCAAAGGCAATGAATCATATACGCATGATGCAAAAATCAGTCCATGACGTAAAATAGATCAAAATCTAACCGACTGTGAAGCGATGAAGATAGAAAAACGCAATGGAATTAAATGAAGAATGTCTGAAATAGGAAAAAGATATTATATGTTTGTTACCCAATCATTTACTAGCTTCGAAACGACGTCCATTATGGACCAAATACTATATATGAATCGTGAACTTCACTAGATATTTATGATTGTTTCTATATCGTGTTATATCCCTGAATTCTGACGTTTCCTCCTGGGACATGTAGAAAAGTGTCAAAAGGCTAAATAAATGTAATAATAATAATAGATGAGAAGATTTTAATGGAAAGTGCACCAACCTTCCAGAAGAGACTAACGTTGACTAAAATGACGCCTTTGAGTGGTCCCTGCGCGGAATTTTGCAACCTGTACGTTTGTGACTACAATTGACGAGGGAGTGATTAGGAGCATAACTACCAGAAGCACATACTGAAGATCGAAATGATTAACAGATACATGAAATTTTAATCAGCAGGAGAACCAATTAAGAATAACGGCTGACTGCTCTGTACTTTCTTTCGATATCCGTTCTTCGGGGTAGACTTAAAAGATTCCTCTTTTTCTTTTGCCTTTGTCCCGTATCGACACGTGGTCGGTCCCTTAATTCTCGAATTTGGCATTGTTAATGTTTCAGGATGGTCAGATGCCGTTCTATCGCCACCCCATCAACACTCCACCGCGCGGAGTGGCCGCGCGGTTTGAGGCGCTATGTCATGGATTGTGTGGCTCCTCCCTCGTGCATGGGTGTGTGTGTTGTTCTTAGCATAAGTTAGTTTAAGAATTGTGTAAGTCTAGGGACCGCTGACCTCAACAGTTTGGTCCTTTAGGAATTCACACACATTAGACATTTTGACACCTCCTCCCCTCCCTCCCTCGTAGTCAGGAGATTGAATTATTTGTGTACGCCAGCTGCCTGAATCTAGTATTATTCAGATCTGTGCGAACGTTTTCGAAATGTTTGCAAATGGTGTAACTTTGGGGGATGTGGGTGCCAGCCCGGTATTCATCTAGTGGTGTGTGGAAAACAGTCTAAAAACCACGGCACACCAACTCTCGTCGTTAATCCACTGGGCTGATTCGATCCGTGACCGGCGCTTCTTCCTCAATCCCGAAAGTAGCACGCTAAAACGTGCGGCTATCTAGGCGGGTGTAGACGTAACAGATTGACAAAATTTAAACATAATCGACTGTTAGTAGCTCGGGAGTCTTGTAGAAGAACGCACCATCCTATTTTAACTGTCTGGGCGCGTTATCGTGTTTAAACCCAAACAGTTTCTGATTTATTGGGATCGCCCAATGTTGACCGATAAGGCAACTGACAACATCAGAACAGATACGGAGTCAATATAACTGCTATCATTCTCGATATTGAGCCTCCATCAATGCGTGATATACAGACAACAGAAGCAGAAAAACTGTTAAAGGGCAAGAAAGACAGAAGAGATATATGTGTTGTAGGGTGCTGAAACGTATGTTACGGCGGTTACCTGCAAAAGCAATATTTTCAAGGACTTAGAGAAAATAATCATGAAGATTAATCTTAGAAGTCCTTGAGAGATGTATAAAATGCATGTTTGACCATCAGCTGGCTTCAAATGGTTCAAATGGCTCTGAGCACTGTGGGACTTAACTGCTGTGGTCATCAGTCCCCTAGAACTTAGAACCACTTAAACCTAACTAACCTAAGGACATCACACACATCCATGCCCGAGGCAGGATTCGAACCTGCGACCGTCGCGGTCGCGCGGTTCCAGACTGTAGCGTCTAGAACCGCTCGGCCACTAAGCGACCATCAGCTGTTTTTATTTTAAACCCAAATATCGACCGGTTTCAGTAATGGACCATCTTCACGGATAAGGCTTAAAATGGTTTAAGCCGCAACATTGCATTTGTCATTACTTAAATAATCTGTAGAGCATGTCGTGAATATCAATATACGACACAGGACTTTTAGAAACAAACATACTAATACCAAGTGTATACAGAGAGTACTAAACAGAGGATCAGGATTATAAGTACCCTTGAGACATCTTTAACGAAGGACAGAGAGCTATTTTGGTACAGATATATACCTTATGTAAATACGTCTTAGAGAAGGAAGAACATGCTTGTGGGAAAGTATGAATTTGTTGTTCATATGGACATTATGTAAAACTACAACAGCTAACCAGTGATATGTAAAACTGTATACTGAAAGACTAAGTAATAACAGCAATAATGTAGAAACATTTTGCTCCATAATATACAGTTCTCTCTTGGGAAATGAAAGAGGGAAGATTAAGGGAACTAGAGTTTAAGGCACCGTCAAGGACGAAGTGATTATAATCGGAGCAAAGGCTCGGTTTGGGGAAGAAATGGGAAGGATATCAGTTGTATTTTTTAAAAAGAAACTATCCCAGCATTTGCTTCAATCGATTTCTGGAAACTATGAAGAACATCAGTGCAGAAGACCGGATGGGGATCTGAAGCGTCATCTTCGCCAGTGAGAGTCTAGGGCCCTACATTGCGCCACCTCAGACGGTATATATAGAAAATGGCGAATGAAAATTGGTTGGAACCGCAAAGTAATAATTTAGTAAGTTATTACAATATCTGTTACACCTGGCCTGACACTACAATAGGCCTATACAATGGAGCTGTGCGTATCATCATCTTTCTGAACGTCGCTGGGTTCAAAACACATAATTTGCAAACGATCTGCAGTTAGAAGGTGGACAAATACAGGGATCTGGCCGATGATGTAAAAGCCATAAGGAAACGGAAATCGTACATATTGTCCAGCGACAATGAAGAATTTTGGAGTGACTCCAAAACGGAACCAGCTAATTGTCATTCACAATTTTCGATGTTGACTCTGAGGAAAAAAAACACGCACCACGAAGGAATTACCCGAATTCGACGGAAATATCTGAATGTGATGTGCATGTGCAGACAAACAAATGGCCGGCCGGAGTGGCCGAGCGGTTCTAGGCGCTACAGTCTGGAACCGCGCGACCGCTACGATCGCAGGTTCGAATCCTGCCTCAGGCGTGGATGTGTGTGATGTCCTTAGGTTAGTTAGGTTTAAGTAGTTCTAAGTTATAGGGGACTGATGACCTCAGAAATTAAGTCCCATAGTGCTAAGAGCCATTTGAACCATTTTTGAACAAACAAATGAAAAATTTGAGGATTCATTCAAGAGGAAGAGCTTCACAAACTGAGCAAGTGAATAACATTTTGGCCCACCTCTGGCCTTATGCAAGCAATTATTTGGCTTGGCATTGATTGACAGAGTTGTGGGCTGTCCTCTTTGAGGGGTATCGTGTCGAATTCTGACTGACTGGCGCGTTGGATCGTCAAAATCCCGAGCTGGATGGAAGGCTCTGCCCATAACGCTCCAAACATTCTCAATTGAGGAGGGACCTTGCTGGCCAAGGTATGGTTTGACAAGCACGAAGATAAGCAACAGAAACTCTCGCCATATACAGGCGGCATTATCTTGTTAAAATGTAAGCCCAGGGTGGCTTCTCATGGAGAGCAAGAAAGTGGGGCGGAGAATATCGTCGACATACCACTGTTCTGGAAGGGTGTCGCCAATGGCAACCAAAGGGGGCCTGCTATGAAATGCAATGGCACCCCAGACTATCACTCATGGTTGCCGGCCATATGGCGCGTAACAATCAGGTTCGTATTCCATCGCTGTCTGGGTCATCTCTACACGTGTCTTTGCTGGTCATCAGAGCGTGAAATTTCATTGAATGGAGCAGAATTGTCTTCAGTGATGAGTCCCGCTTCTAACTGAGCCCCGATGGCGAGAGAAGACGTGTGTGGAGACGTCCCGGCCAGCGGTGGAGAAGCAACCTAACTGTCGAACGCGATACGGCCCAATATCCAGAAGTGGCGGACTGGGATGCCATTCCTTTTACTGGAAAGAATTCTGTACATTACACAAGGGTACGGCAGGAAAGCAGCAAGCTCCAGGCCATTATTAATCTGGGAAGGGATGTGGAAGTCAGGAGTCCGCGACCGGCTGTGTCAGTCTTTATCAACCGTGACGTAGGGAGATAATGCCTGGATGACCTTGTGGGCAAGCGCTGGCTGTGTGTAGGCCAAGTGTTAGGTGTACTCGCGGCGGCGCGTTCAGGTGGCCGTCTGATTCACGGACAGCATTCCAGCATCCAGGGAGTGTCTCCCTTCCGGGAGGCTTGGCGCTGCTGTTTCTTGCAGACAGGCATCAACATGTTCTATAAAATCATTCGACGGGTCTCCAGTGAAAGCACGCCAACCGTACATTCTGAAACAGGCTTATTTTGGGTCAACGATGAACCACGTACTGTAGGCTTAACTGTCTCGGATCCTTTGTTCTTTTGTTAGTGTTACTAAGGTTCACAGTTAAACGACTCCTTACCTTGCTTGCCTTGTGGAAGCATCTGTGTCTACCAAGACGTTGGTCAGTCTTTCGACTGATTTTCAACCAGCGTTCAGTTAAAGACTGAATCGTTGACGTGATAGTTTTAGAAGCCAGTGCAAAATAGCATAAAAGAGACAGTATTATTTCTTTGATAGGTTCTCTCATTTACGCATTTGATGACCAGTAGCCACACGGCCGGCCGCTGTGGCCGAGCGTTTCTGGGCGCTTCAGTCTGGAACTGCGCTGCTGCTACGGTCGCAGGTTCGAATCCTACCTCGTTCACGGATGTGTGTGATGTCCTTAGGTTAGTTGGGTTTAAGTAGTTCTAAGTCTAGGGGACTGATGACATCAGATGTTAAATTCCATAGTGCTTAGAGCCATGTTTTTAAAGTAGCCTCACGTGTTTAGTAACCTAATGGTAAGAGAAGACAGGAAAGTTTGTTATGCAAAGAGTTACTTGTGATAACATGAAAGGAAAGTGAGGAGGCTCAAAATATATTAAATGAGGTCCGGATATAAGTAATGGCGACACATCTACAAAGAGAAGTTGTGAACAGAGGACATAGAGGATTGGTGCAAGAAGAAACAACAAACCGACTAACATCCGATGGATAAAATCAGGGTGTAACATGGCGACGATATCCACTGACACCATGATGCCTTCTGACAGTGCAAACTACGTGGTAGTTTAACGAGTACTGAAATACAGTGACTGCAACTAACTGTACATAATGTGATTCAAAGGACAGAGATGCAAGTAGACTAAAAGACAATTCAGTGACGTAAACTCGAAACAGGAGGAACATAGTCATTTTCACAGATAGTAAAAGGATACAAATTCAAACAGAGCAAAGACGAAAAGAGAGGTTGGATGGTAAAACAGATAATTTTACAAGTGGGTCAACCACAGCTAAAATAGCTATACATGATTGGTTGACAACCCATACAGTATATATTTTTTTAATACAGGTGTTAAAATTACTAGGTATAAAACTGAATGAAAAGTCCAATAGTCCACTGTAGCTGTATTAATTCAGGTCAATTACAGATCCAGGCAACTTTTAAGTTACATCATCTGGTGTGTATAAATGATATATCATATGGTGTGGGAAGTAGGTACAGGATGTTGGTGTGGCCAGACGCAGTTCTCAGCCCTCCTCTGTTGATAAAATACCATCATCAATTGATAAAAAAATCATGTCTGAATTAAAATCGCGAACTGTCATCACTTTACTGATGAAAATATGTTCTTGTCGCTCTATGCCAAGCAACAGGCCATGCCCCTCCTAGATATTATCCAGGCAAGGTAGGGACCAAAATGCCGACACGCTCATATGGGTTTGTCACCAACATAGCAGCAGTGCCCGCATCTCGTGGTCGTGCGGTAGCGTTCTCGCTTCCCACGCCCGGGTTCCCGGGTTCGATTCCCGGCGGGGTCGGGGATTTTCTCTGCCTCGTGATGGCTGGGTGTTGTGTGCTGTCCTTAGGTTAGTTAGGTTTAAGTAGTTCTAAGTTCTAGGGGACTGATGACCATAGCTGTTAAGTCCCATAGTGCTCAGAGCCATTTTTTGAACCATAGCAGCAGACGACAACACATGGGACGTTCGTAGCTTACGTTGTCAGCGGCTTTGTTGGTGACACACACACATTTGGGCCGATTAGTTCCTTGTATAACATGACCCGCCAGGGCAGCCGGGAGCGCTAATGCGCAGCTTCCTGGACTCGGGTAGGCGCTTCGGCACCCGATCGAATCCGCCCGGCGGATTAACGACGAGTGCCGGTACGCCAGTATGTCTAGATGTGTTTTTAGGCGGTTTTCTACATCCCACTAGGTGAATACTGGGCTGGGCCCCACGTTCCCTGTCAGTTACACGACTTGCAGACATTTGAAAATTTTCGCACTATTCCCTGGCTTACACTAGACGCAGACAGCTGGGGTACACTAATTACGTCCCTGGGGGTTCGGGGTGGCGGCAGGAAGGGCATCTGGCCACCCTCTGCAACTAACACTGCCAAATACATAGTGACATGGCCGACCCTGCGTGATGTGGGACAAAGGCCCCAAGAATGAGAGATTTCCCTGGATAACATCTATGAGGGGCATTGTCTGTCGGTTGACATAGGCCAACTAGAACATATATTAACCAGTAAATTCATGACAGCTACTGATTTTAACAATGACGCGATATTCATCATAAATGATAGCTTTGTATCAATTGATGACGGTTTTTTATCAGTTGAGGAGGGCTGGGAATTGTGCATAGCCACACCAACAGTTGCCCTGTGGCATTCTGTACCTACTCCCCACATCATATGACATAGCATTTATATACACCGGAAGATGCAACTTAAAAGTTGCATGGGTCTATAATTTATTTGAATAAATATCGCTACAGCTGACTGTTGGACTTTTCATTGAGTTTCATATTTAACAGTTTTAAGACCTTTATTAAACAAACTGTTTTCTGTATGAATTCTCAATCCATCATGGATGGCAAAAGTCATCAAATTTCTGTAGCACCAGAAAAAGATAGGACGAGGTTTGTAGTTTACCATGATAGTAGCCTTGGTTGGCGACGATCAGTTTTACCAGACTCAGATTGTTTACTACCACTTTAAACAGATGTGAATCGTTTCTCACACTGACAAACTTAATAACGTATATTTACGATAACAGAGACGACTCATGGCTGATAGTAGGTAAGGTGAAATTTTCTCATCCTAAAAGCAGCATAATGCACTCATTTTTCGGCTTCGCAGCACATAGTTCCACTGAATAAAGTGAGCACCTGAATTAGATTATGGCATATCTACAAAATAGCAATAACAACTATTGCAATCTCTTCTGTGGACTCAGAACGGTTTTCCATCACATTTTAGAAGCCAGGATAGGTGGAAGTTAGAAAGTGTATAATGTGATGAATTGATTACTTGTTCGAATTAATCGTATTTCAAATCCCTCGTGTTCTCTGTTTTCACATTGCTCGAGCACCTTCTTGTTCAGGTGTACTGTGCAGAAGTCAGATTTTCCCTTTTGATACCCAAACTTCTCATTAAATAAATTTTTGGAGCTATATGGTCTGGAAGAGTTGGAACTGGAATCTTTTGTGTAAATATGGATAAAGCACTAAGATTTCAACATAGCCCGTGTCCAGTCAATATGTTCGTCCAGCACTGTACTGGTGAATAAATTCCCTCCAGAAAAGGTTTGCAAAATACTCAGCCGCATATGCTATAAATTCTTATTTGTATTAAAAACGTTATCCGGCTATAAATTTCTCTACCCACAGAAACGGTAGGAATTCAGTGAATGCAAAGTCTGGTGGCTAGATTAGATTTTTTCATCCTTCGTGCTTCAAACCTCTGTTTTCCTATTGTGATAGCAGCCTACTGTTCAGCTGCAAAAGCAATCCGTGCCTCTTCCATGTCTGTCCTCGTACTGTTGACTACCTTGAAAATTGCCTAGGACCGGTATTCTACGATGGTACCGATAGTAAATAAAACACTTGTAGGTGGTATAGGTTCATTCAAAAACACCCTGGCAGCTGTGGAGCCAGATTCAAAGAAATTTGCCTGCTTAGTACTTGCCAGCTGTTGGTTTACCTTTTTGCAAGACAAACAACAAAAATCCCTGTTAAACAATAATGTTACCGGCAGCTGAGGTCAAGTTCCCCTCTTTGGTGCAAGGCCATTGGCTACCACCAACTGCTTCGATTGCCGTCTCATACCTGGCTTCTTCTGGTGCAGCCACGGTTCGACCAAGGTGTCATATCGATTCATAAACACAGTAGTGTTGCCTTTAAAACAGTCCAACCATCGCTAAAAATTATTTTGGTCTTTGCTTTTGGTCATCTTACAGACACTCGTCTTGTGAAAAGCTTCCTCATAGTTATTTCTTCATGTAAAATGCATCGTACTATATTTTATAGTAGGCCAATGACATCATCTGTTTCATATACCCGATAATATTGTGTAATTTCTTGATGTTTTCCGTGGTAGCAATTTTTGGACGCTTTTTGCGCCAACAGGAAAAGAACGATTTAATCTGAAATAATTTCCCTATTTCTTAACTGCTGAAAATTCATACTAATTAGTCCTCAATTTTGGATGAATTTGCGTTGGCGAGAATATATTGAGTGCACTGCGTTCCAGTTTATCTATTGTGATAAAATATAACACAATCTACCTCCGTTACAGATTGATTTGTGTATCTGGCTGCAAGCGGAACATTTCGGATGAATTTCTGGTACTAAGTTGATTTTTTTCCTTGGTGGGAGAAGTGGAAGGGCGTCCACTCAGACTCATAACGCTAATTATGGATCTACTTGATCGAGAAGCTGCGTCTCGATGGGCTGAAAAGCCGACAACGACCGGGAGAGCGTTGTGCTGCTGTCGTCAGCCCCTCCTTATCTCATCAGCATGATGTCACATAGGGTGGTCAGAAACAGTCTGAAAAGCTTGTAAGTGTCTTGCTGAGAAATAATAGTTCAGAAAAAAATTCGATAAGTTGAGCCGTTTCCGAGTTAATTAGCACTGAAGTTAGGCCAATCAGGCCGTTACCAGCCCAAATTCAAGCAACTCCCCAAATATAATTATTGTCGGCTGTTCTCATAGCTTAAATGATAGTGCACGAGACTGTTCAGCTTTTGGCTTGGGTTGGATCCTTATTCAGGTCCCACGTCCAATTTTTGTATCGCTCTCTTGTTCGATTTTAGGGAACCCCGTCTCTGATTGGCCGCTTGAATTTGCACGCTCAACGGGCAGATTGGCTAACGTCAACGATAACTGACTCGGAAACTGTGGTGTCACCGCCAGACACCACACTTGCTAGGTGGTAGCTTTAAATCGGCCGCGGTCCATTAGTACATGTCGGATCCGCGTGTCGCCACTGTGTGATCGCAGACCGAGCGCCACCACAAGGCAGGTCTCGAGATATGGAATAGCACTCGCCCCAGTTGTACGGACGACTTTGCTAGCGACTACACGGACGAAGCATCGCTCATTAGCCGAGCAGATGGTTAGAATAGCCTTCAGCTAAGTCAAAGTCTACGACCTAGCAAGGCGCCATAGCAATTGATAGTTTGATAGTTATCGTATGAAATGTCTCATCAAGAACGCTGTATACAAATGGTGGACTAAAGTTAAGTATTCCAGCAGCTACGTACTTTTCTTTATAGCATTCATAAGTATCCTGTTTCAGACCATCAAGTCCGCCTGCTTGCTTAATGGCCGCCTCCCTTAAATAATGTCCGTAGTGTTGGCAATCTGTCAACACTACAGATGACGACGAGGATTAAAAGAGGATTTCGCTTTCGTATGGCTCTAATTTATGGCGCCGACGTTACAAACCGCCTTCTTTCTCTTTGATTGATTTACTTGTGTCATGGCTTCGCCACAATCTCCCGATGTACTGTCCGAATTTTATTGCTTGCAGAATCAGCAGACGCAGGCGTTATTGGATGCCCTTGGACAGCTCGTCCAGGGTCAACGTGCACTGCAAACCGATGCGGCAGCCGCCGCTCCACCGCTACCGCAGCCACAACATGCAGTTGCACCCCCATTTCGTCGCTATGACCCTGCTCAGGAAACATGGACGGAGTGGTCACGCCAGTTTGGATTTCATCTCGCCGCCTACAGAATTCAAGGTAACGAGCGGCAGCCTCATTTATTGGTGTGTGTAGGGGTGCAAACGTACCGTGTGATAGTGAAATTATTTCCCCGACGCGACGTAGCAACTCTGTCCTATGAAGAAATTTTGTCTGCTTTAGTTGCCTATTTCAAGGAAACAGTTAATGTAGTTGCCAAAAGGTATACTTTCTTTCGTACAAAACGTACGGCCGGTCAAACTAATAGGGAGTGGGTTGCAACATTGCAAGGCCTTACAAGGGATTGTGCTTTTGAGTGTGAATGTGGACTCCCTTATTCAGATACTATGGTACGTGATGCAATAGCACAGAACGTTTCTGATGTTCGCATACGGGAACAGATTTTGAAACTTGTCAATCCCTCCCTTCAACAAGTGATAGACATATTGGATAGACAAGACACGCTTGACTGCTCAGGAATCTTTTGAAACTTCGCCAGCCGTGTGTAACATTAACCGGTCCCCCGGGCGCGCTGCACGGCCCGGTAAACTGCCCTCGCACACGTCCGCGCAGCTGCCGCCACGCTCTAAACCAGGTGTGCCGCGCCAGCATACAAATGCAGTTAAATCATGCCCGCGGTGTGCTACTAGACATTCGCGTGAAAATAGCCCGTCACGCCAAGCTATTTGCTTTTTCTGTAATAAGAAAGGACATGTTCAAAGTGTTTGCCAGAAAAAGCTCAGATCAGACAATCACAACCATTCCAGGCCCTTTGCTTTGCGCCGGAATCGAACCAAGAATACTCAGGCTCGTGAACCTTCGCCCATGGACATTCTTGTAGTTAATTCCAGTGCCACTGTCTCAAACAGTGACAGTGTTCGTCCCACACAAAGTGTGCGTCGACGTCGCCGGAAATCCCGTCAAGTCGCAAGTGCTTCTGTACCAGTGTCCGTTCAAATTGCTCGCGAAAGTCGCTCTTGTCGTCGGCAGGACAATAAACTTTTTGTAGAGTTGGACTTTGAAGGCAAAGTAATCCCATTCCAGCTCGATACCGGAGCTGCAGTTTCATTGCTCAATCACGACGTGTACAAACAACTGGGCAAACCTCCGTTGCGTGCCGCGAATGTTCAGTTAAATAGTTATTCAGGTCAGAATATCACTGTGTTAGGACAGTGCACTCTTCTTGCTACATACAAGGGACAAACAAAACTTGTGTCATTTTACGTTCTTCGTTCTTCTTCTGCAGTGAACTTGTTTGGTTTAGATTTATTTCAGTTGTTTAACATGTCTATAGTAAATCAGGTCCTATCAGTGAATCAGATTGTGCCTTCAGACAGTGTTTCTCGGCTATGTGAAGAATTTGCAGATATTTTTGCACCGGGCCTTGGTTGCGCTAAGAACTATGAAGCACATTTGAAACTGAAAGTCAACGCGCAACCGAAATTTTTCAGAGCGCGCAATGTTCCACACGCATTGCGTGATGAGGTTGCGAGAACCTTACATGATTTGGAATTACAAGGTGTGGGTGAATGTGCGCAATGCCTCTTCCATTTCAGCTCCGCTTCATCGCTTACGCCATACAGGTGTTCCGTTCGTCTGGCCGACGGAATGCGAACGCGCCTTTCGCCAGTTGACATCGGCGTTGCTTTCAAATACTTGCCTTACGCCATTCGATCCCCAGAAACCCCTTTTGTTGATGGTAGATGCATCGGATTTCGGGATCGGTGCTGTGCTTGCGCACAAAGATGGGTCGCATGATCGCCCTATTGCCTTTGCGTCCAAATTGCTCTCGTCTGCGCAATGAAATTATTCACAGATAGAGAAAGAAGCTTTGTCTCTCTTGTTTGGTGTTACTAAGTTCCATGATTTCTTGTATGGTCGTCACTTTACCATCATCACAGACCACAAACCTTTGACGTCGCTTCTTCATCCGAACAAGCCTCTACCTCCGCGTACAGCGCAGAAATTCATTCGCTGGTTTATTTTCCTCTCGCAGTACCGCTACGATATCTTGTATCGGTCCACTGCTAAGCACGGAAACGCCGATGCGTTGTCCCGTTTGCCTGTTGCTGAGTACAGAGCATTCAATTCTTCCAAACTTGCTTGCATGTTCATTGATGCGGAAACCGATGAAGTGGTCGAATCGTTTCCGATTGATTTTCGTCGTGTAGCTACAGCCACAGCTACTGACCCTGTCCTTGCTACCGTTTTGCGTTTTGTTGCTACGCAATGGCCTTTGTCAAAGTCTCGGATCGAGGATCCATTGGTTCGCCGAATTTTTGCTCATAAGGAGAGACTTCTTGTACGACGTGGTGTTTTGTTGTTGCGTTCTGATAATGATCAGTCCAGAGTCGTGGTCCCACGTTCGTTACAGTCCTCTGTCTTACGGCTTCTTCACCAAGGACATTGGGGTATAGTGCGAACGAAACAACTTGCTCGTCACCACTGTACTTGGTTCGGAATCGATGCTGCGATTACGAATATGTGTTCTTCTTGCATGGTGTGTGCCGAACAACAATCCGCACTGCCGCGGAAAGTCTTTGCATGGCCAAAAGCCACTTCCCCTTGGCAACGCTTGCACATCGATTTTGCTGGTCCCTTCTGGAATGCTCGATGGTTGTCCGGATGTCTTCCACGACGTCCTCTGCCACCATCCAAGCGTTGTCTGCTATCTTTTGCATTGCAGGTCTTCCGCAGACTATTGTTTCCGACAATGGCCCACAATTCATGTCCGCAGAATTTCTGTCATTCTGCCAGGCCAATGGTATTCAACATCTGACATCTGCGCCGTTTTCGCCTCAGTCAAACGGTGCCGCTGAACGATTGGTCCGCACTTTCAAGTCACAGATGTTGAAGTTGAAAGAGTCGCATTCTCGGGAGGACGCGTTGTTGCTCTTTTTGTCATCGTATCGCTCTCAGCCCCGAGATGGTCGCTCGCCGGCTGAGTTGCTCCACGGTCGTCCTCATCGAACCTTGATGTCTTTGCTGCACCCGCCGCATCAGGTTCCTGTGCAGCGGCAGACTTCTGCTTTTGCTCCTGGCGACGTTGTATTCTATCGCAACTATCGAGGTTCGCGGCGTTGGCTCGCAGGGCGCATTCTTCGCTGCCTCGGCCGCGCGATGTATTTGGTTTTGGGGGCCTCTGGTGAGGTGCGTCGGCATCTCAATCAGCTGCGCCTCTGTCGTCGCACGGGTTCTGCCGCTCCCCGTCTGCTTTCAGCGACGGTGCCGTCCGGTCAGCGCCTTGGGGACCCATCTACTGGCTCGCCTCATCCCCAGGTGTTACCGACGATGCCTTCCATTTTGCCCCATGGCGACGCGCCGCTGCCGCCTCCGCCGCCGCCGCCGCCTGTCCTCCAGCCGGCGCCGCCCGCAGTGGACGCTTCGCTGCAGCCGCCAAGCGCCTCTCTGGGTCACGCGCCGCCGATTGCTTCCCGTGACCAGCTGTCCTCAGCCATGGAACTCTTGCCCGCTCCGGACCACATGGCGTCTTCGCGCGTCGGGTACCCCGACGCAATGGAGGTCGACCCTTCGGCCCCTCCTGTCTCTTTACGGGCGCATACACCGCATGTTGACGTGCACCCTGGACTAGGTTTTCAGGCGTTTCCTAGATCCCCTCGGACCGAATGGCCGGGTGCGGGTGGCACAGCCTCGCCTGTTGTTAGGCTCCCCACCTCATCGCATACGTCAACATGGGGTCCTCCCCACGGCAGGCGGAAGCCTTATCACACGACCGTTCGCCGATTTGCGGGGGAGGAATGTGGTGTCACCGCCAGACACCACACTTGCTAGGTGGTAGCTTTAGATCCGCCGCGGTCCATTAGTACATGTCGGACCCGCGTGTCGCCACTGTGTGATCGCAGACCGAGCGCCACCACAAGGCAGGTCTCGAGATAAGGAATAGCACTCGCCCCAGTTGTACGGACGACTTTGCTAGCGACTACACGGACGAAGCATCGCTCATTAGCCGAGCAGATAGTTAGAATAGCCTTCAGCTAAGTCAAAGTCTACGACCTAGCAAGGCGCCATAGCAATTGATAGTTTGATAGTTATCGTATGAAATGTCTCATCAAGAACGCTGTATACAAATGGTGGATTAAAGTTAAGTATTCCAGCAGCTACGTACTTTTCTTTATAGCATTCATAAGTATCCTGTTTCAGACCATCAAGTCCGCCTGCTTGCTTAATGGCCGCCTCCCTTAAATAATGTGCGTAGTGTTGGCAATCTGTCAACACTACAGAAACTGCGCAACGTGTCGAACTTTTTTCTTAACCATCATTTCTCATCACAACCTACCCTGCAACACCCTAACAAGCTTTTCAGACATTTTCTGACATTCTGACAACTCTGTCAACGCTACAGAGACGTTTGGAACGACTGCGGAGAACCTAGGGGGGGGGGGGGGGGATATCGTGACTATAAGTCGGGTGCTGTCTATTTGGTTTTAATTTATTACCTTTTGTATTCAATGATGTTTGTTACAACGAAGCAAATTTTACGGTAACTACATAGGCATGATTTTGAAATTAATATCTCTACGTAACTTTTTGTTTCTTTCTTGAAGTGACATGTTTACTGTTAAAGAACTACTTACTAACTAAATGTATTGATTATTAATTTAAGTAAGTAATTACTAAATACTGCCCTGAGTCTTTTGGAAACTTGTATTACTGTTACTTCCAACATAACTTCTGACTATTGTTTAATAAAAAATTAATGTAGTTAAGTAAATTTTGGAAGAAATAACTGTTGTATGATTGATTCAGTTATTCGAGTTTACAAAAGTTTATATTGATACTAAACAAGAAAGTTTGGGATTCAGTGTCTCGTCGAAGTTGTTTGGGGCGGAATAATCGGTCTGCTGGACAAGGATGGAATAGGAAGTTGCTAAGGGCTATTTAGGGAATCATTTTAGCCGTCTCGTTTGTTGATTTGAGGAAGCTGTCGAAAGCCTGTATAACGATGGCTGGGTGGGGTTTGAAGTCTTCTTCTCCTCTATACTAAGCCATTCACATGAGGAGGGGGGGGGGAGGGGGGTGGGGGGAGCGAGCGGCAGGGTTACTTCGTTACTGTACACAAGTTGTATGAGAAGTGGATGCTGGCGAGAGCCTGTCCATCAGGTGTTAGCTCCCTGTACTTTCTTCGGGGTATCCGTGAGGTGTACTCTGCAGGAAATACTTGTCATTTTGTTAATTTTACTTTCCTTATCTTATATCGGAGTTCTGATGATTTTCAGAGCGACCGTACTACAATCGCTTCTTTTATTTGGGATAGCCAGTTCAGCGTTTTCCTTTACGTAAATGTGCCAAAACCTGACCAAAGTAGATACTCGTGTAATGAGGAGGTCACTTGTTGGCAGCCGCTGTATTTCTTTTTCAATCATTGGCGTTCGGTACAAATACCATGCGGCCAGAATCATATTACATAGCTGGTACATGTGAGGATTAAGAATTTTGTGCAAGAACATACGGAGCATATATTAACTGTGAAGAGATTGTGTCAACCCGCCACGGCACAAATGCAATTCTTTTACATTCTTCTCATTCTTCCTTAGCGTTTGTCTTGCCTGATGACAGGGTCCGCTTTTTTGGCTGTTTGTCGCCGTTTCTTCCATTCTTGTGCCTGATGAGGTTGCAGGCCTGTGATCTTGATCTTCGTGTAGGGTGCCAAACCATGGGCGCCTAGGTTGTTCTGCAGGCCATTTGCCTTCTACTTTCAGACCAAAATCGATCTTTGCCACTGTTGTTGTGTCTGCTCTAAGATCATGCCCGTGTCTTCGCTGACAGCTTCGTTTCATCTTGTTTACAATTGCTGCTGCGCTACTTAAATTACGGACTTCGTTTGTGCCATGATCGTGCAGTGTTAATCCACACATTCAGTCGAGCCTCTCTGTTTCCATGATAGCAAGTCGTTGTCTCACTGCTTCTGCTGAAGGCCTTGATTCAGCACCATACAGCGCTGCTGAGCGGATTGCAGATCGTATATTGTATATCCGATTTGCGCCTGTTTGGAATCTTCCATTTTCAGAGTACAACTGTCACAAAACGCCATGTGATGCTTAGACAGTTAGAGATTTCTGCCCTGATATTTCCAGCAATGCTCGAGCCTAGACACTTAAAAGTCTTTGTTGTTGGGAGGTCAGTACAATTGATTCTGATCATTAGATCATTTAGATTTATGATGAAATACTGCGTTTCATTTAGGTTGAGAGAAGAAAGGGTGAACAGTAGTGTAAATACACGAAATGCTTCGGAAATAAAATTGGTAGATAATTTTCTGGTTCAATAATATTTAGATACCGCATTATCACCTAATAGACAATTCATGGGATGATTCAGAACATTTCCGTGAGGTGAGAGTTGACACTCAATCCTAAGTGCAGGTAACAATCTCTTAAAAAGTCGATGACGATTCTCTAAGTTAAGCTTTCTGAAGCAAGTATAATTTAGGTTCCATTGTGAACTGGGTGTGTCGACTCTATTAGTCTCTTGGACAAATTGACTTACTCATCATGATGCCACTCAAACGAAAATAATGGGTGAATTAAAGTACTTTCTCAAGTTGACTCACACGAACAAGTTGGGTAGTTTCTGATGTCTATCCTAAGGGGGGAAATTTCCGTGATGTAAGCCCATCCTCACGATGGAGGTTGGGTATCGCCAACCACAAGTCCAATCAGCAAACCACGCTCTTACTTGATTGTAGTACTGGCGGCATCTGTGCGCTCGTGTTTCTTACTACTCGTTACGTGCCTTCGCTTTAAGTTAAGCAGTTGGGGTCCTTTGTGAGAGCACTCACGTGGGCCGCTTATTTTGTTGGAGGCTTTGGTGCACTGGTATCCACGGAGAGTTCACCGAAGTTCCACAGCTCTGAAGCTCAACCACTGCCCGCAGTTGTTATCTCTCCGTAATGCTGTGGTGCTGGGAGCTAATAGCGCGCGTAATGAGAGAGACATGACCAGGGTCTCGTTTATTTCTAGAGGCCTGACTAACTGCCGAGCTTGCATGTCATGGCCCCTGAACGTGTCGTAAATGCTGACGTGTTCTGAGTGATGGAATGCGATCGTTCTGCTCGGAGATCTGGACAAGGGGAGGTTCTACCTACAAACAGTTCATCAGTTAATTACGCCGAAGTTATTCATTTGTACTGGAGTACGGTTCACCTAACGTGTTTAGAAATCAAGAGTAAACATGAAGGAAATCGATTTGCATAATGCGTGCGTCCCTTGATTTGTTTACTGTCTTGAGGGTACTGATTTACTTAAGCGTGAAAGTTACACTGTGATTAATATTTCTCTTATTGTGATGCTAAAGTGATTACTGTGTATTCTGAGAACCAATAAAGAAGTCACTATGCATTTTACAGTGCGCTGTTTTGAAGAAACCTTTCTCGTTAATCATTGGCAGAGAGATAATAAAGGTATTAAGGAGTCCTTAGGTCACATTTTGAAACTGAAAGTATCTGTTCTGGAATAAAGCAGCAATAATTTAAGGAATCGCTTGTTACCTGGAATACGGGGATGGCCATCTTACAGTTGATTGTGTCTCCAACAACTCCAACAATACGATGTTAGTGTTTCTGGGATTCACAAGAGACTAATAAAGCCAAATACAATCACGGAAAAAATCGCAACACGAGCTGTGCGAGATAAATGAATGTTGATAGGTGAGCTTCTACATCCGAAAGATGGTGTCTAATTGAAATTTTGGGCCAGTCGGATAGGAGTGGTGCTAGTGGCTCCACTATCAGGTTCTACATCTACATCTACATCCATACTCCGCAAGCCACCTGACGGTGTGTGGCGGAGGGTATCTTGAGTACCTCTATCGGTTCTCCCTTCTATTCCAGTCTCGCATTGTTCGTGGAAAGAAGGATTGTCGGTATGCCTCTGTGTGGGCTCTAATCTCTCTGATTTTATCCTCATGGTCTCTTCGCGAGCTAAATGATCCTGTAAAGAAGCGATCTGCTCTCCGTTGGATTTTCTCTCTCTCTTCTATCAACCCTATCTGGTACGGATCCCAAACCGGTGAGCAGTATTCAAGCAATGGACGAACAAGTGTACTGTAACCTACTTGGCTTTAAATTCGCTCTATAACGGTCATGGACGATAGCTGCCTTTGAAATTTGATGTGAAGAGTTGGTGTTAGCGACGCTGTCTTTAAGACAACGACGACGCCATTATCAACAGCTCACTGAGCTTGAAGGAGGTTGTGTAACGGGGCTGCGAGAAGCTGGAAGTTTCTTCTGCGATATTGCGGAAAGACTTGGCAGAAATTTAGCCACTGTACATGAGTGCTGGCAGCGGTGGCCATGGGGAGATTCGGCAGCAAGAGGACCGAGCTCCGGACGGCCACGTTGCACTTCTTCTTCTTCCGTGTCCGGATGCACCAATTATATCTTCCCTTCCCAGTAATTAGCAACGTAGATTGCTTTGTCATTGACTTTCAAAATATCATCTTTAGTGCATGTCATAGACATGTCTGGGCAGATCAGTAGGTGGTCCAAGTCCTGTATTGCTCCGCATTCACACCTATCGCTATCACTGTAACCCCATTTAAATAGGTTTGATTTGCACCCAGTTACTCCAGTGCGCAGCCGGTTTAATGACCTCCAAGTTGTAAAAGGTAGTTGAAATCCTGCAGATCCCTCCTCAAGTAGTTCCATTGTGGAGTGTGGCACCATTTCTTCCCAGAGAGATAGCCGCCTTGCGACGGGCTTGGTGGCGAGCTCTTCAGTAGTTTCAATGAAACTCCTGCGGGATTTCAGCCGGACACGTTGTTTTCGGTGCATATACATCGGGTGTCGAGGATCATTCTTTTGTTTTGATCTTTCGATCTCGGCGGCTACTTGTCTGCGGATAGTGGGTGGTGCTATGCCTATGATGGGGTAAATGATGTCTGTGGGAGTTGGTTTGAGGCATCCTGTGGCAATACGTACAGTTTCGTTTACGGCGACGTCAACTTGCTTAGCGTGGGCAGAGTTCCTCCAAACTGGCGCCGCATATTCCGCAGCTGAGATACTCAGCACCAGACCTGTGGTGCGCAAAACATGTGGTTGAGCTCCCCACGATGAACCTGTTAGCTTCCGCAGTATGTTGTTCCTGGCACAGACCTTTTTTTTAGTGTTGTGACAGTGCTGCTTAAAAGTAAGTGCTCTGTCCAATGTTACTCCCAGGTATTTTGGGCTGTTTGTATGTTTCAGCTCTTCCCCTTGCCACATGACTCGGAGTTTCCGTTTGGCTTGATTGCTCCTAAGATGGAAGGCGGATACTTGTGATTTACTGGGGTTTGGTTTGAGATTATTGCCGTCGTAATAGGTAGCAAGTTCTGTTAAGGCTCCTGTGAGATTCTCCTCCACTTGTTCAAAGGTTTTATCCTGTGTGGCCACTGCTGCATCATCAGCATATATGAACATTCGTGTCTGGTGGCTGATGGGAAGATCATTGGTATAGATGTTAAATAATATTGGAGCCAACACACTGCCTTGTGCAAGTCCATTTTTCTGTGTCCTCCATCGGCTGTTTTTAGATTGTAAGGTTACATAGTAGCGTCTGTTCTGTAGCATACATTGCACGAACATAGAAAGGGTGTAGTCCTTAGTGACATTATACACTTTCTGGGTAAGCAACTTATGGTTAACTGTGTCATATGCAGCACTGAGATCCAGGAATGCGACCCCAGTTACTTCTCCTCTCTGATAGCCGTCTTCGATGTACTGTGTGAGATTCAGGATTTGGCCACAGCATGATTTTCCTGGTCGGAATCCAGCTTGTTCGTTAATGAGGACTTTGTCCACATAATCAGCTATGCGTTTGAGGATCACTCGTTCCAGCACTTTAAATAAATGACAAAGGAGTGAGACAGGCCGGAAATTTTTAGCTTCAGCTGGGTCTTTCCCTGGTTTTAGTAACGCAATAACCCGGGCTTTCCTCCACAGTTTAGGAATTTGCATTGTTGTAATACAGTTATTCATTAGCTCTAGGATCCATGCTTGTACTCCCGGTCCAAAATGTTTAATTTGCTCAGATCTCAGATCGTCGAGGCCAGCGGCCTTATTGTTTTTCAAATCTTTGATGGCGTCTTGTAGCTCCTGAATGGAGAACGGGTGAGCTAGGAAGCTAATCTCCTCGTTCAATTTTCTTTTAATTTTGTCATTCCTGATCTTCCTTTTCGTGATGACTGGGTGTTGTGTGATGTCCTTAGGTTAGTTAGGTTTAAGAAGTTCTAAGTTCTAGGGGACTGATGACCATAGATGTTAAGTCCCATATTTAAAAAAAAAAAAAAAAAAAAAAAAAAAAATCTTCCTTTTAGTTTTTCCGTTCATGAGTAGTTGGTGAGCTATCTGATCAGGTGTAACTTCACTGTAATTTGGTTGTGGTTCTGTTGGGTCGTTGTTGAGACTTTTGACCAGTTTCCACGCCTTCCTACTGCTGTGCTTCATGTCCGTCTCTTGTAGGAGGTTGCACCACTTTTCCTTTCTCGCTTCGGAGATACCAGACATCAGTGCTTCACCTGCCTGGATCGTTTCCTCTGAGAAGGGGTCCTTATTGTACAGTTCTTCATACTTTTTCAGAGCTTCCTTGCTGCTACCATTGAGTCCAGCGATATACTGGGTGCGGCACCCTCTAGGTATGCGCCGACGAGAGATTTTCTTGACAAGGTCTATAAAAGTTTCATATGTTTGTATCTCTGGATTAATTTCCAGGATCTCCTTATCAAGGTCCTCTGTGAAAAGTTCCCAATGAGCTTTTTTGAAATTGAAGCGTCTCTTGAAGGGCATTACATCTGATTTGATTACTGCAGTAATGCAGCAAGTTATTGCTCTGTGTTGCGATCTTGGAATTGGGTCCTCGATTTGCTTTACAGTTTGCAGGGATACCTTTTCGGAGACAAAGATGTTATCTGGATTATATCCTCGTTTCCATCTTCCGCTGTTAAATGATGCAGGCAACTTTGGGTCATGTATCAATTTCAGTTTAGTCTGGTCTGCCCAGGCCTCCAGCATTTCGCCATCGTCATTTGTTTCTTTACAACCCCATGCGAGACCGTGACAGTTAAAATCTCCTAGTACAACTTTCATGTTTTTTGAATGGAAATTTCCAGGCTCCGTAAATTTGAACCTCGCACCGGGTGGTTTGTACACGGATGTTACAGTACATGAATGTAGCTCAATAGTTAAGATTTCTATGTTTTCTTCGCAGGTCAGAGCACAGGAGCGTACGTCTAAGTTCGATTTCACAAATATAGCACTTCCGTACCTTTCGTGTGGTCTCTCAAGAACTAATTTCATGCCCTGTATTTTTGGTCTATGGCTAGTTGGTGCTCTGTGTGTTTCTTGTAACACTAAAACATCACAGTTGTTTCGTTTGCACATGTCAGATAATAAAATTTCTTTATTTACAGATAAGCCTTCAATATTGCAGGAAGTTGTCACTAGTGATGGTCTTGATAAAGGCCTTTTTTGAGTCTCTTCGGAGAGTTGTTTTGTCATCTTTGGTTTTGGTGCTCCGGTGTTTGCAGGATTGGCCGACTAGGTCGTTTCCAGGGGACGCCCGATTGCTTGTTGTTCGAGTGGTGAACGCAATCTTCGTGGAGGCTCCTGCACTACCGAGAAGGAAGATCGTGTTTCGGCATATGGCAGTGGCGCATTGGACTGCGTCAGCAGCAGTTATTTGAGCAGCAGTTGGCACCATAGTGACACAATGAACTGTTACAAATCGGTTACTTCAAGGACAGCTCCGAGCCAGATGCCGTGTAATGTGCATTCCACTGACTCCAAACAATTACCATTTGCGACATCAGTGGTGTCAAGCGAGAGCTCATTGGAAGGCAGGATGGAGGCCGGTTACATTTTCTGATGAAAACTGGCGCTACCTCGGTGCCAGTGGTCTCTGTGTGTTGAATAGGCGGGCAGATGAGCGCCTGTGGCCTGGCCGGTGTGGCCGTGCGCTTAAAGGCGCCTCAGTCTGGAACCGCGTGACCGCTACGGTCGCAGGTTCGAATGCTGCCTCGGGCATGGATGTGTGTGATGTCCTTAGGTTAGTTAGGTTTAATTAGTTCTAAGTTCTAGGCAACTGATGACCTCAGAAGTTAAGTCGCATAGTGCTCAGAGCCAAGCCTGTGGTCTCGACACACTGGACCTGTGGTGGTGGAGGGGGGGGGGGGGGGTTGTGAGGTAACGGGCGACTTGTGATGCCCTGGAAATATTCTAAGTTCGGAGTTGGCGTGGCCGCGTGGTGCCGAACGTTAGCTGAGCAAGGGGGGTTGCCCCAGCACGTGGTCCAGCCGCGTGGGTGGGAATTCCATGATGACGCTGTGTCGTTGAAGGAGACACATCGGGAGTGCCAAATATGGCGGACTTTGTGAAACCTTAATGGCAGACATTTCACAGTTCATATAGAAATTAATAGTAGCCAGAGGAATCATGACAAGTTGAAACATGTATATTACCTTTATTTGCATGACGATTCTGGTGGTGTAATCAGATTTTCAATATCTTTATTAGTTTAAAGTTTAGTATCTGACTGTATATTGTACAAGTAACACCCAACAACGAATTTCTAAAATCTAAACGACTCATCTGATTTCATCGATCGACGTGTCTTTGTAAAGCTATTAGTGTAAACCTAAATCGGTATGAATTGCAGGCATGTAACTTGAATAGTACATGAGTTATTGGAGGTCAAAGTGGCCCATTACTATCAATCGCGTCAAGCCTTAAGTACCGGTACTTCACAGCTACACGAAAAACGGGAGCATCATGCTTATGAATATATTTATTCATATAAGTCTTTGTTAATATCTGATATATACTATTCATGAAGAAATTGGTTAAATATGTAATGTGTTTTAGAAAGCACAGAAACATTAGGCTACTGGCCTACCTTTTGCTTCTTTTCTTTTGGTGCATGTTCATTTAATTGTTTATATATTTAGTGACGTGTGTTAGAGCGTGTTTATGGTCCAGCCTTAGAAATATTTATTTAATTTCCAGTATTTAAATGTAAATCCAGCATTTCGTACGTTTCATTATGTTTGTGACTGTGCATTGGCTTGAAGACAGGTCGGGAGCGCTCTAGCCAATCGCAGCTATCGTTGCAAAAAGGACACGTGGAGAGACTGTATGGAAGTGGGGGAGGAGGATCGTTTCGAGAGGACACGGGGGAGTTCTGGACAGGATGCGGGAGTGAGTGCTGGACGCGGTCAGTACAGCGCGACGGGTGCACAGTCGGCGGAAAGACTTCGACAGTGGAGCAGTTTGAGCGTGGTCACGGAGGATAGAAATATTTCGGAGTGCCGACCTGTGTTCGTGTGTGATTCCTGTCGCTTCTACAGTAAAGACGTAGTGTGCGTTTAGAAGTGAATATCTCGCGAGCTGTGTTGTTGTTCATAACTAATTACGTGCTGTAGGAATCTATTGTTTCCCTGTTATTCAACTTATATTTTATTTAATAGCTGGACCATCGACATAAATAAATGTTTTGCAGAAATACACCACATTCTCAAAAGTACTTCTACTGACGTACTCATCATTTAAAGTCGTTAAGATAGTTCCTACAGATTATATTTATTGCAATCTTTTATTTATAAATTTCTACGGTACATTCGCGACTGCCGAGTGATAGGAACCTTCGACCATTCGATCCATGTGTGTATTCATATTGTATACTGTAGAGTCAGCAGTATTTGGCTTGTTCAAAATGGTTCAAATGGCTCTGAGCACTATGCGACTTAACTTCTGAGGTCATAAGTCGCCTAGAACTTAGAACTAATTAAACCTAACTAACCTAAGGACATGACACACATCCATGCCCGAGGCAGGATTCGAACCTGCGACCGTAGCGGTCGCTCGGCTCCAGACCGTAGCGCCGAGAACCACACATTTGGCTTGTAATGTGGCAGCTACGTATCCCAGCCTCTAGAAAACGAAACCAGCCAAAACGTTTAATATTTCAACTCTGAGTTGGAGGGTACGTAGTTGAGGGCCACTACAACACCTCATTTCATCATTATCAGAAAGCCTGCAGGGTGTGATGACACATGAGAGCAGGAGCACTCTCGTGGTTATCCCACGCGCCCCGATTGCAAATGTATACGTCACAAGGGTGATTCGACATGTTGTGTTGCCATTCATGAACAGCATTCGGGGTCTGTTTTCAAACAGGATAATTCTCGCCCACATACCACTGCTGTAACTCAGCATGCTCCACAGAGAGTCGACATGTTGCCTTTGCCTTCTCGATCACCAGATCTGTCTCCATTCGAGCACATGTGAGACATCATCGGACGTCAGCTCCAGAGTCATCCAAAATCAGCATTAACTCTCCATGTACTGATCAACAGGCATGGTGATGCTACCCACAAACTGACTTCCGGCAACTACACGACACAACGCATAGAAGTTTGTATGTAAGTACTCAATATTTTACCAGCTACACCGCTTCCTGTTGTACCACCATTTCACATTTTCAAGGGCGTTTCTAGTGCTTACATTAACCTGTGATCTTGCAACGTTAATCACTTAAATATGTCACCTAGACAAACGTATTTCCGACGTTTCATTACTGTACATTACTTGTTTCCTGACGCTGCGATTTTTTTCCGTCAGTGTACTTCTAATTTCAAAATTTATTGTGTTTGTTTGAGAATTGAGACGAAATTTCCTAGTATTTCTATGTAATAATTATTTTGCGATCTCATATTTCAATTTGTACCACCATAAGTAAGGCGCATCCTCTGTCACTGAGTTGTGCTAATTTATGGGTTGTATCACGTTTTTCTTCTCCTACAGCGGATTGAAGTTTTTCTACGATAGTGCCTTGGAAGAGTTGCCCGTTGATTAGTCGTGGTGCAATCATAACGATTTAGCGCATTTGATGGCGAGACTGGCTCTGCTCGCGTTCAGGCTTGTAATGTAACAGTAATGGAAGTCGCATTGTCTTCCAACGACTGCCTCTACCTAGCGCACCGCTTCTCTTTTAGTTGCAAAATATACCGTAACCTGAGCAATAATCAGACTTAAACAAGGACAACGAGAACACGTTCACTACTTATTTTTATTTTAATACAAATAAGAGTTGAGTAGAAGGTTATGTGAACAGGTTTGCGGAACATTGGAAAAGTGCAATATTAATACTACTTCTATATGCACGCGGCACGGAGTGGAGCGGCTGTCAATCAAATGTTACGACCTTACATCGGTGGGTATTATTTCGTCTATGTTCTACTTTTTCTGACAGTAAAATAAATACTTCAAGTGCAAAAGAAGCCGTGAGCCCCGAAATTTACATGATGATGCGCGAATTTTTATGTACTGCAAAAGCAAGAGCTTGTACATAGATATTACCGATCTTTGCTGAGCGTGAGCTTTACGGTCACACTGTGCTGAGCAATGATTGGTGAATATCTCTCGTAGTTTCTTTACTAAACTCAGCGTAATGAACCAGTAGCACAGCTGTGTATTAAAGTTTATTATTTACTTTGAATGTGACAGCTTTTTTCCCCTTTTTGCCTATCAATTAGGCCTCAGTCTTTCAGATGATGCGATTCCGTTCTCCATTCCTACCGATCTGGTGTACTTCGATTACATCTGTGAGCGTATAATAAATCTATCATCTTCGGTAATCTACTTTATGTAATTTTTCTTTTGCGTGTTTCTTACAGTGACACTTTACCCATTCCTGGATGTCTTCTCGGATGTTTCGGTAACCTGACACATCTTGTGCTAAGATCTTACCACATTTCTCGCAAGCTCTTTCTACTATCTGCACATTTCGTAATTCATCCGACAGCAGGATCATATTTAATTTTCATTCAGTTTCATCTGCCCAAGTTTACACATTGTATAGCTATTATGTTATGAGGGAATGAATGGACGTACACATTTGGAAATTGTTCTATAACTAGAGTGGTTTTTACTTTTTTATTCATGCTTTCTTCGTCTTAATAAATCTACACTACTGGCCATTAAAATTGCTACACCAAGAAGAAATGCAGACGATAAACGGGTATTCATTGGACGAATATATCATACTAGAACTGACATGTAATTACATTTTCACGCAATTTGGGTGCATGGATTCTGAGAAATCAGTACCCAGAACAACCAACTCTGGCCTTAATAACGGCCTTGATACACCTGGGCATTGAGTCAAACAGAGCTTGGATGGCGTGTACGGGTACAGCTGCCCTTGCAGCTTCAACACGATACCACAGTTCATCAACAGTAGTGACTGGCGTGTTGTGACGAGCCAGTTGCTCGGCCACCATTGACCACACGTTTTCAGTTGGTGACAGATCTGGAGAATGTGCTGGCCAGGGCAGCAGTCGAACATTTTCTGTATCCAGAAAGGTCCGTACAGTACCTGCAACATGCGGTCGTGCATCATCCTGCTGAAATATAGGGTTTCGCAGGGATCGAATGAAGGGTACAGCCACGGGTCGTAACACATCTTAAATGTAACGTCCACTGTTCAAAGTGCCGTCAATGCGAACAAGAGGTGACCGAGACATGTAACCAATGGCACCCCGTACCATCACGCCGAGTGATACGCCTGTATGGCGAAAACGAATACATGCTTCCAATGTGCGTTCACCGTGATGTCGCCAAACACAGATGCGACCATCATGATGCTGTAAACACAACCTGGATTCATCCGAAAAAATGACGTTTTGCCATTCGTGCACCCAGGTTCGTCGTTGAGTACACCATCACAGGCGCTCCTGTCTGTGATGCAGCCTCAAGGGTAACCGCAGCCATGGTCTCCAAGCTGATAGTCCATGTTGCTGCAAACGTCGTCGAACTGTTCGTGCAGATGGTTGTTGTCTTGCAAACGTCCTCATCTGTTGACTCAAGGATCGAGACGTGGCTGCACGATCCATTACAGCCATGCGGATAAGATGCCTGTCATCTCGACTGCTAGTGATACGAGGCCGTTGGGATCCAGCTCGACGTTCCGTATTACCCTCCTGAACCCACCGATTCTATATTGTGCTAACAGTCATTGGATCTCGACCAACGCGAGCAGCAATGTCGTGATACGATAAACCGCAATCGCGATAGGCTACAATCCGACCTTTATCAAAGTCAGAAACGTGATGACTGTGTGGCTGGCCCCAGCGGAGGTTCGAGTCCTCCCTCGGGCATGGGTTTGTGTGTTTGTCCTTAGGAAAATTTAGGTTAAGTAGTGTGTAAGCTTAGGGACTGATGACCGTAGCAGTTAAGTCCCATTAGATTTCACACACATTTCAACATTTGAAACGTGATGGTACGCATTTCTCCTCCTTACACGAGGCATTACAACAACGTTTCACCAGGCAACGCCGGTCAACTGCTGTTTGTGTATGAGAAATCAGTTGGAAACTTTCATCATGTGAGCCCGTTGTAGGGATCGCCATCGGCGCCAACCTTGTGTGAATGCTCTGAAAAGCTAATCATTTGCATATCGCAGCATCTTCTTCCTGTCGGTTAAATTTCGCGTCTGTAGCACGTCATCTTCGTGGTGTAGCAATTTTAATGGCCAGTACGGTACTTCCGATAGCTTCTTCACTTTTCTTGTACAACCTCGCTCTCTATATAGTTAATTCTTTAACTATTAGCTTCTCAATTCTGATGTTGTTAAATTTGCTGTTTTTCTGTTTGTTCCTTTTCATTTCCTTCGCTTTCTTTGTTCTAGAACCAAATTCTGTGCTAATTAAATCATCCACTGTAATCACTTATTCTGTCATCTTTACTATCGTGGGCTCCACTCATTAGGAGGCCGTACCATAGTTACCTATATCACTGTTGTTAAGTCCCCACAGCCAAGAAGCGTTCATTGCACAAAACAAAGTTATGTGTGGAGTTCACATATGTACATTGTGCAGGGATCTTTTTAAGTAGCTGGAAATATTAACCACCTACATTTATTCATTTGTGAAATTTGTTATTAACAATCCATCTGGGTTTGAGAGTAACAGAGACATCCAGAAGTACAACATTAGAAGGAAAAATGATCTCCATTACCTTTTACTGAATCTATCTTTGTCACTGGAAGGTGTGAAATATGCAGCTATGAAACACTTTTAAAAGATAATTTGGAAATGAAACGCGTGACATAACGGAAGTGTTTCCAATTGTAGATTACAAATGTTTCTCCTTCTATACAACAGAGTAACACACCTAGCAATACAAACATGTTCATTTTCAAAATACAAGTCAACTATGTTTGTTCAAATGGTTCAAATGGCTCTGAGCACTATGGGACTCAACATCTTAGGTCATAAGTCCCCTAGAACTTAGAACTACTTAAACCTAACTAACCTAAGGACGTCACACACACCCACGCCCGAGGCAGGATTCGAACCTGCGACCGTAGCAGTCCCGCGGTTCCGGACTGCAGCGCCAGAACCGCTAGACCACCGCGGCCGGCCTATGTTTGTTCAGTTGATACTTCCCTCATTATTACGTTTAGCAGAAATATGATTTACGGAACACGTAAGTGGCTGACAAGTTTACTCCTGTAAAGAAACTGTTTTTTCCCAAGACACATGCAGTTATATTTCTAGTATCAAGCTACAACCATATGTAACAGCTTTCTTAACACGACCCTGTCTTTTTTTGATTCTCTACTTTGTCTGTTTACTCTTCAATTTTTTTCCTATTGATGTGTGTCGCAAAATTAAAATTTTTTCCTGTCTGGGCTTCGAACACGGACCTCCTGCTTATCTCAAATTTCCTTCGATCACGACGTGCTCATTATATTGCAGATCCATAGATATCATTTCTCGTCGTTCGTTCTTTGGTTATTTAACCCACATTGACCCCAAATATTTAATTTCAGTGAATTTAATTAAACTGTTTTATAGATATCTGAGATCTCTGTATAGTGATTGCATTGTTCTCACTATTTCGAACATCGTATTTCATAGTATTGCCGCAGGTTCTCAGTAGGTTTAGCGACAACAAGCTCAAAGTAATAACTTTTTTTAGTATATTTTCTTTTGCTTCACCCAAACTAGTCTGGATACACTTCCCCTTCAGTTTCTCTACATCTACATGTTATTGTAGTCATCAATGCACTATGTTCACCATTATATAAATATCATAAGAAACTAACTACTGTCTCTTCACATTCGCCATAGTCTTGATCAACAATACAGTTCACATCCACATGTATAATTCTCAAGACGCCTTATGGTGATGGCTTGTTATGAATTGTTATGCATGCTCTAACATTCCGACGGCTGGTGTTATTTCACAGCCGCTGCGACGGTCCTGTCGGTTACTAAGAAAAGTGGAATTTTACAAATGTATAGGAGAGAATGGACGGGCGGCATAGTAGGATGAGGCTTCATACTAACAGTGTAATCATGTATTATAATTATAGTACTGGTATTGTTGAGCTGTCTGCGTTAAAGCGATATTACGGGGGATGCGCCGGCCCCTACAACGAGAGCCGGTGTTCTGGCTTTTTTGGGTGTAGTTCTTAGATGGTTTCCCACATCCCACTAGATGAATACAGGGCTCTCCTCATATATACGATTCGCAAAGATTCAGGAAACTTTCGCTCACTTCCACATAAATAACACAATACGCAGACAATTGGGGCGCACGTATTCCGTCCAGAGGGGTAACGAGATGGCGAGAGGAAAGGAATCCGGCCACCTTTTATATGTCAGATCCGTAAATAACCGTGTCGACCTTGCGCTGATACAGGAAAAACGAAACGCGGCTTTCTATTTAGTCTTTGCGCGTGTCTTTTCACAACTGTGTAACTACTGCCCCTACATACATTTGATCCTTCTTATTGCATTCAACCCTTCCACAAGTTTTACCTCCCACTCTTGCCTCCACTAACATGCCTCAGGATGTGCCTATCGACGTATAAAAACTTGCAGTATTTTGCCAGTTGTTAGTATACCATAACTATAGTATTCTTTTCATTCACATTGGCGAATATGGGAAACTATATAATGAAGATGGGTGTACTTTTAATTTCTTGAAAACGATAATAAAGAGAACATGGGTACTGTCTCTTAGTTTCTGGAAATGGAAAGGACATGCCTCTTGTTTTACTCGGTAATGGAGACTATTCCCCGGAAGTCTGCCTCATAAAACTGCTTTCTCACTGGCCAAGAGAAGTCTACTAGTATCAAACATATGCCTTAATTTGAGGACGAAATTTCTGAGAATGAAACTTTGGAGCATGGCATTGTGTGCTAGTGAAACGTGAACTGTGGGAAAACCGGAACAGAAGAGGATCGAAGCATTTGAGATGTGGTGCTACAGACGAATGTTGAAAATTAGGTGGACTCATAAGGTAAGGAATGAGGAGGTTCTGCACAGAATCGGAGAGGAAAGGAATTTGTGGAAAATACTGACAAGGAGAAGGGACAGGATGATAAGATATCTTTTAAGACATTATGGATTAATTCCCATGGTACTAGAGAGAGCTGTAGAGGCAAAAACTGAAGAGGAAGACAGAGACTGGAATACATCCACGAAATAATTGAGGACGTAGGTTGCAAATGACACTCCTAGATGAAGTGGTTGGCACAGGAGAGGAATTTGTTGCGGTCCGCGTCAGACCAGACAAAAGATGCAAAAAAAAAAAAAAAGAGTCAGGTGAAGAGAAAATATATCACTGTCGTTTATACAGCGCAAGTAGAACTGGCGAATATGTATTTGGTGCTGTTACATTTCAAATGGAGGACACTGATGAAGGCCATGAAAACCACTACTGCAAGACCACTACTGCACAGGATCGTCAGAGGAATTTGTTTACTACGTACTTAATCACTGGATGATGATCGAAGTAGAGAGGATATAAAATGTACACTGACAATGACAAGGAAACCATTTCTGAAGAAGAGAAATTTGTTAACATCGACTATAGATTTAAGTGTCAGGAAGTCGTTTCTGAAAGTATTCGTATGGAGTGTAGCCATGTATGGAAGTGAAACATGGACGATAAATAGTTTGGACAAGAAGAGAATAGAAGCTTTCGAAATGTGGTGCCACAGAAGAATGCTGAAGATTAGATGGGTAGATCACATAACTAATGAGGAGGTATTGAATAGAATTGGGGAGAAGAGGCGTTTGTGGCACAACTTGACAAGAAGAAGGGATCGGTTGGTAGGACATGTTGTGAGGCATCAAGGGATCACAAATTTAGCATTGGAGTGGAGCGTGGAGGGTTAAAATTGTAGAGGGAGACCAAGAGATGAATCCACTAAGCAGATTCAGAAGGATGTAGGTTGCAGTAGGTAGTGGGAGATGAAGAAGCTTGCACAGGATAGAATAGCGTGGAGAGCTGCATCAAACCATTCTCAGGACTGAAGACCACAACAGCAACAACAATCACTGGTCTAGAAGAAAGTTTGTCAACTTCAGTTACTGAAGAAATTGCTTCGAGCGAGTGATGTTGCTGGGCTGTCAAGATCACATTTAGGTGATTAAGGTGAGAAGTGGGTGGATTCTAAGACAATTTGGTTAAGTGAAAAGGTATAGAGATGTCAGCCCTATCTCTGACTGCAGAAAAAAACAATCACACTCACATATATCACACTCACATATTTTGGTCTTCCCTCCAAAACCGGTTTATAGTGACATGGAAATTTGTGGTAGGGTCTTATGGGATCAAATTGCTGAGGCCATCGGTCCCTAAGCCTACACACTACTTAATCTAACTTAAATTAACTTACGCTATGGACAAGACACACACCCATGCCCGAGGGAGGACTCGAAAAACTCCTACGTTGGGAGCCGCACGGATTGTGACAAGGCGGCTCAGACCACGCGGCTACACCTAGCGGCATATTGTATATGGAGGACAATGAAGTAACACTGACAGAAAGAATACTATTGGAAGAAAAGTTAACCCTGTTCTTGATAATTTCTTAATGCTCTCTTAGGTTATGTGAAAATGTTTCTTTGATTTCACAAAGTAAATTGCTTCGTATCTGTATAAATAAAAATGTGAATGTTCGTTTGTTCAAAATCGTGTAATTCCGGAATTTTTTGACCAGTTGCTTTAAAATGTTGACACAAAGTTGCATTCTAATATAGGTGTACTTTAGAAACCTATTTCTTTACTATGTTCAAATGGTTCAAATGGCGCTGAGCAATATGTGACTTGACATCTGAGGTCATCAGTCCCCTAGAACTTAGAACTACTTAAACCTAACTAACCTAAGGACATCACACACATCCATGCCCGAGGCAGGATTCAAACCTGCGACCGTAGCGGCCGCGTGACTCCAGACTGAAGCGCCTAGAACCGCTCGGCCACAAGCCCGGCTTTACTGTGTTAAATATATATATATATATATATATATATATATATATATATATATATATATATATATTGTTATTTTCTGTAGAAACGTCTCCCCGTTATTAAATTTATAAAAATTATGTGTTACATATGTTAAAAACAGGTATATTAAAACAGACACGTATTCCAGTACAGCGGTACAGCGTTGTGTCAAAATTTCAAAGTATTCGGTCAAAAACTTTCGGAGTTATGCGATTAGAAACATTTACAGTTTCTACATAAGTACAAACGTACACGTTCGTTTCTTCAAAATCTCAAATGTCCGAAAGTTTCTCACGGATTGCTTTGTAATTTTTACACAACATTGCATTTAAAAACTCACGTGTTTTATATACCTACTGGAACGCCATTGGTGTATATGTAATATACAAGTGATGTTGTTGTTGTGGTCTTCAGTCCTGGGACTGGTTTGATGCAGCTCTCCATGCTACTCTATTCTGTGCAAGCTTTTTCATCTCCCAGTACCTACTGCAACCTACATCCTTCTGAATCTGCTTAGTGTATTCATCTCTTGGTCTCCCTCTACGATTTTTACCCTCCACGCTGCCCTCCAATACTAAATTGGTGATCCCTTGATGCCTCAGAACATGTCCTACCAACCGATCCCTTCTTCTGGTCAAGTTGTGCCACAAACTTCTCTCCTCCCCAATCCTATTCAATACCTCCTCATTAGTTATGTGATCTACCCATCTAATCTTCAACATTCTTCTGTAGCACCACATTTCGAAAGCTTCTATTCTCTTCTTGTCCTAACTATTTATCGTCCATGTTTCACTTCCATACGTGGCTACACTCCATACAAATACTTTCAGAAATGACTTCCTGACACTTAAATCAATACTGGATGTTAACAAATTTCTCTTCTTCAGAAACGCTTTCCTTGCCACTGCCAGGCTACATTTTATATCCTCTCTACTTCGACCATCATCAGTTATTTTGCTCCCCAAATAGCAAAACTCCTTTACTACTTTAAGTGCCTCATTTCCTAATCTAATTCCCTCAGCATCACCCGACTTAATTAGACTACATTCCATTATCCTTGTTTTTCTTTTGTTGATGTTCATCTTATATCCTCCTTTCAAGACACTGTCCATTCCATTCAACTGCTCTTCCAAGTCCTTTGCTGTCTCTGACAGAATTACAATGTCATCGGCGAACCTCAAAGTTTTTATTTCTTCTCCATGAATTTTAATGCCTACCCCGAATTTTTCTTTTGTTTCCTTTACTGCTTGCTCAATATACAGATTGAACAACATCGGGGAGAGGCTACAACCCTGTCTTACTCCCTTCCCAACCACTGCTTCCCTTTCATGCCCCTCGACTCTTATAACTGCCATCTGGTTTCTGTACAAATTGTAAATAGCCTTTCGCTCCCTGTATTTTACCCCTGCCACCTTTAGAATTTGAAAGAGAGTATTCCAGTCAACATTGTCAAAAGCTTTCTCTAAGTCTACAAATGCTAGAAACGTAGGTTTGCCTTTCCTTCATCTTTCTTCTAAGATAAGTCGTAAGGTCAGTATTGCCTCACGTGTTCCAGTGTTTCTACGGAATCCAAACTGATCTTCCCCGAGGTTGGCTTCTACTAGTTTTTCCATTCGTCTGTAAAGAATTCGTGTTAGGATTTTGCAGCTGTGACTTATTAAGCTGATAGTTCGGTAATTTTCACATCTGCAACACCTGCTTTCTTTGGGATTGGAACTATTATATTCTTCTTGAAGTCTGAGGGTATTTCGCCTGTTTCATACATCTTGCTAACCAGATGGTAGAGTTTTGTCAGGACTGGCTCTCCCACGGCCGTCAGTAGTTCCAATGGAATATTGTCTACTCCGGGGGCCTTGTTTCGACTCAGGTCTTTCAGTGCTCTGTCAAACTCTTCACGCAGTATCGTATCTCCCATTTCATCTTCATCTACATCCTCTTCCATTTCCATAATATTGTCCTCAAGTACATCGCCCTTGTATAGACCCTCTATATACTCCTTCCACCTTTCTGCTTTCCCTTCTTTGCTTAGAACTGGGTTTCCATCTGAGCTCTTGATGTTCATACAAGTCGTTCTCTTATCTCCAAAGGTCTCTTTAATTTTCCTGTAGGCAGTATCTATCTTACGCCTAGTGAGATAGGCCTCTACATCCTTACATTTGTCCTCTAGCCATCCCTGCTTACCCATTTTGCACTTCCTGTCGATCTCATTTTTGAGACGTTTGTATTCCTTCTTGCCTGTTTCACTTACTGCATTTTTATATTTTCTCCTTTCATCAATTAAATTCAATATTTCTTCTGTTACCCAAGGATTTCTACTAGCCCTCGTCTTTTTACCTACTTGATCCTCTGCTGCCTTCACTACTTCATCCCTCAAAGCTACCCATTCTTCTTCTACTGTATTTATTTCCCCCATTCCCGTCAATTGCTCCCTTATGCTCTCCCTGAATCTCTGTACAACCTCTGGTTCTTTTAGTTTATCCAGGTCCCATCTCCTTAAATTCCCACCTTTTTGCAGTTTCTTCAGTTTTAATCTACAGGTCATAACCAATAGATTGTGGTCAGAGTCCACATCTGCCCCTGGAAATGTCTTACAATTTAAAACCTGGTTCCTAAATCTCTGTCTTACCATTATATAATCTATCTGATACCTTTTAGTATCTCCAGGGTTCTTCCATGTATACAACCTTCTTTCATGATTCTTAAACCAAGTGTTAGTTATGATTATGTTGTGCTCTGTGCAAAATTCTACCAGGCGGCTTCCTCTTTCATTTCTGTCCCCCAATCCATATTCACCTACTATGTTTCCTTCTCTCCCTTTTCCTACACTCGAATTCCAGTCGCCCATGACTATTAAATTTTCGTCTCCCTTCACAATCTGAATAATTTCTTTTCTTTCATCATACATTTCTTCAATTTCTTCGTCATCTGCAGAGCTAGTTGGCATATAAACTTGTACTACTGTAGTAGGTGTGGGCTTCGTGTCTATCTTGGCCACAATAATGCGTTCACTATGCTGTTTGTAGTAGCTTACCCGCATTCCTATATTCCTATTCATTATTAAACCTACTCCTGCATTACCCCTATTTGATTTTGTGTTTATAACCCTGTAGTCACCTGACCAGAAGTCTTGTTCCTCCTGCCACCGAACTTCACTAATTCCCACTATATCTAACTTCAACCTATCCATTTCCCTTTTTAAATTTTCTCACCTACCTGCCCGATTAAGGGATCTGACATTCCACGCTCCGATCCGTAGAACGCCAGTTTTCTTTCTCCTGATAACGACATCCTCTTGAGTAGTCCCCGCCCGGAGATCCGAATGGGGGACTATTTTACCTCCGGAATATTTTACCCAAGAGGACGCCATCATCATTTAATCGTACAGTAAAGCTGCATGCCCTCGGGAAAAATTACGGCTGTAGTTTCCCCTTGCTTTCAGCCGTTCGCAGTACCAGCACAGCAAGGCCGTTTTGGTTATTGTTACAAGGCCAGATCAGTCAATCATCCAGACTGTTGCCCTTGCAACTACTGAAAAGGCTGCTGCCCCTCTTCAGGAACCACACGTTTGTCTGGCCTCTCAACAGATACCCCTCCGTTGTGGTTTCACCTACGGTACGGCTATTTGTATCGCTGAGGCACGCAAGCCTCCCCACCAACGGCAAGGTCCATGGTTCATGGGGGGGATACAAGTGATAAAAAGTCAAAAGTTATAATAATGTAAATGCTTAGTTGTTGCCGGCTGGTGTGACCGAGCGGTTTTAGGCGCTTAGGTCGTGAACCGCGTGACCGCTACGGTCGCAGGTTCGAATCCTGCCCCGGGCATGGACGTGTGTGATGTCCTTAGGTTAGTTAGGTTGAAGTAGTTCTACGTTCTAGGGGACTGATGACCTCAGATGTTAAGGCCCATAGTTGCTCAGAGCTAGAGCTTAGTTGTTCAAGTTCTTGGTCTATTGCTTTGAGCTTTTGACACAACCTTGAACTCTAGTACAGGCGTACGTTTACGTACCTAATTCTTTAATACATGTATATTTTAAATAAATGTAATATAAAAATACATATGTAATATATAAAGGGAAAACATTGTTACCAAAAATCGCAAAATGCACCATCCCTATTTACTCCAAATTTTTACACGGTACTGCAATAAAATTTGAGACAGATATAGACTATATAATTCAACATATATAATACTGAAACGTTGTTAGCAAACAGGAAAACTGTTTTTACCACTTATTGGTTTATGATTAGAATACTACTACAAAATCTGAATCTGAAATAACAAGTCAGAGGGAGAGAGAGACAGAGGGGGGGGGGGAGGAAATAGGAGGAGGAAGAGAACATGGTCAGAGAAAGAGAGGAGAAGGTAATGGACTGAGAGGGGGAGTGAGAGAAAAGTCAGTCGGAGATGGAGAGACAGGGGGCAGGGAGGAAAAGATGGATGGTGAGAGGAGAAGGAGGCGATGGACAGAAGAGAGGGGGACAGAGGAGGAGATGGACGAAGGAAGGGTTGGGGAGGGGGGGAGGATGGACAGAGACAGGTGAGTGAAGGAAATTAGTACATATATCCAATTCCCATACGTGCTAGAAACTTGTGCTTTCTCTTTTCTTTCTTTTCCATTAAGGCAGACTGAGCCACAGCATTACATGGCCAGGAACAGCTAGTGAGATATAAATAAATCAACCTCAACACCGTAGATGGTCTTCAAGTAATACAACAGAGCCACAGCATTGCATGGCCAGGAACAACTAGTGAAATATAAATAAATCAACCTCAACACCGTAGATGGTCTTCAAGTAATACAACAAACCAAACCACGTCTCGAAAGGACGTAGAAAATGTTCACTAGTTCAGCCGGTGCTTGTTGTGAGAGAATCTCTATAACGGTGTTTCAGTGGTCCTAGAGGTCCACTTCCATAGCGAAACCAGTGTTTAATGCCTCGACTCTGACTCTAATCCGTTCCAGGCCCTTCAAGTGATTTGATATTATCCTTTTATTTTAGTCTATGGTTTAGCTCACTTATCTTGTAACATGGTTATTCTTAATCCCTGTGACCGAGCGAGGTGGCGCAGTGGTTAGCACACTGGACTCGCATTCGGGAGGACGTCGGTTCAATCCCGCGTCCGGCCATCCTGATTTAGGTTTTCCGTGATTTCCCTAAATCACTTCAGGCAAATGCCGGGATGGTTCCTTCGAAAGGGCACGGCCGATTTCCTTCCCCATCCTTCCCTAATCCGAGCTTGTGCTCCGTCTCTAATGACCTCGTTGTCGACGGGACGTTAAACACTAATCTCCTCCTCCTCCTCCTCCTCCTTAATCCCTGTGTTCTGTTTAATAAACTATAAATACGTTCCGATTATATGTACTCGTATTTACTTTTCTACATTCTCCCAGAGAGATGATCTGTGATCACGAACGTTGATGTTTCTCATCAGACAGCTCTCAAATTACTCGCTTACTTCGCTTAACTCGTCGAGGCACGTTTCTGCATTTTCAAATACAGTTGCTGCTATGCCTCAGCTCTTCCCTCAGTCGGACCCAATACTGCTTTGTTTGCCTCACGGCGCTCGGCTCTCTTCAGGACATTTGTAAGGAAGGAAGGAAGAAAAGGAAGCTGGGGATTAGTGTCGCGCCCATGACATTAAAGGGGAATACAAGAAGCTCATAGTGGACAAGCGTGGCGAAGGAAACCGGACGTGCGGATTACGAAGGAATTACCCCGACATATGCCCCGAGTTATTTCGGGAAACCAAGGAAACCCTATATGAGGATGACAGGGTGGGGCTTTGAATCCCGCTCTTGCCAAATTCGATTCCAGTGAGAGTCGCCCATTGTGCCACCTCATTAGGTCAGAATCATATCGGCGGGTCGAGTCGCGTCGGATTCCCTGTCCACGTCCCTCGAAGGTACATAGAACCGAAAAACAAGCCCACTACTTTGACATCACCCTCGACGGACTGCTCAGCTGAAGGTATAACACTAGGCCGAAGATCGCGGAAGCTAGCAACAAGGCTGCTGAAATCAGACACCTTCAATATGGAAAAGGAGGAGCGGCGGCACCAGTAACAACATAAATTTACAAATTGTGCACCAGACCAGTATAGGCAGCATGGCTAGGACATGAAGCACCAGTCAAATGAATCATGTCAGCAGGCAGAAGGATGCTATGCACTGAAGATAAAATACTGTATGAACTTACAGCAGCCCTCCACACAACGCTGGATGTGGATGCCATCCTAGACACACTTCGGAAGCCACCTGGAAAATATGACACAACACATTAGTACACACTGAAACAATAGCTGAGCTGTTCACAGAAACGCCAATAGAATTACCAATACACAGCTTCAAATATTGACCCCCTCCTCACATCGTTGTCAAGATAGTTAACGACATGCAATCTAACAACAACAAAAGAGTCAAATAAATAACAGAAGCCATGAATATGCCAGAAAATTTGGAAAACCAAGAAGAGCAAGAGGAGAAAGAGAAACCAAAAAAATGTAGAAGGAGGAGATATACAATATAAACAAAAGAAGTTAACAAGTAATGAAGCAATGTACCCAACCCCAGCTGAGATTTTTGAGAGGTTTCCCTCAGCCGTAAGTGGGTGCCAGCCTCAAGTAAATTCAAAAATAGTACCGAAATGAATAAATAAGCTGTGACAAACTAGCATCACCTGAGTGAGCTAAGGCTCCAAAGGGGTTTACTTCATGGGGCCGCTGTCTGCCATTAGAAGGTGGAATTAAAGATTTAAGGAAAAAAAAATTAGGCTGCAACAGACATTCTAGCATATGCGGAGCTATTCTATAGGAAGAAAGTGAGTTTGAGACATTCATGCTACGTTAAACGTTAGGTGGGAGTTTACATTATCAGCACAAGCAGATTCTTTGTTGTCATAACTGGGCCAATGCTATAACTTTGGAGACCTAGAAACCTTTTGAACATCCAAAATCTAACAACAATGAACACAAACTGTCGCCTAAATGAAGGCAAAATATTGTATGTGATCTAGTCAAGAAAGTTAGCTAAATCCAAAAACAATTTTCACTAAAGCAAATGTTTTCTGTAGAATTATTTTCTGCACTTCATCCCCGAGGCAAGAACATTCCTTCCTCAGTTCGTTATATATAATTTACCAGGTAATCATCAGGCAATGTAGGTTAATGTTAAAGAAGGAAAAATTACTTTAAATCTTAAAAGTGAGGGAGTTATTATTCTATTGACATTTTTTCCTGTTCCACGAAATGAAAAATTTTCCATATCACATAATTTTTTAACTAAGAAGCACTTTAATTTACATAAATAACAAAAAAAAAAATTGTAAATTTGTGGTAAGATCTTATGGGACCCTAAGCTTACCAACTATTTAATCTAACTTAAACTAACTTACGTTAAGGACGATACACACACACCGATGCCCGAGGGAGGACTCGAACCTCCTACAGGGGGAGCCGCGCGGACCGTGACAAGACGGCTTAGACCGCGCCGAAATAACAAAAAAGACTGTTGGTAGGAAAAAGAAGTAGTCACATCAAAATTCATTGTTACAGCAATTAATTTCTTCCATTTATCAGGAGAATTGTTATGTTTAAATACAGGAAGATTCTTGTATTCACCAAGTACTTTTGGCGTCAAACATATAAGTGTGGCAGGAAGACAACGCCCTGCCGCCGAAAATGGCTGCTGTTGTCAGATGGCTTGCTTCCAAGCGCCAACTACACAGCCTCGTCACAGGGCCAAACAGGGTTAGGGAACATCTGTGGCAAAGATATATGGCGACACAGATTAGCAACAATTTACAATAATTTGTTAACAGGAACTTTACATTACTTTCCTTTAGTCTGAATATGGTGTGTGGGAAGTGTTTAAAGTTCACGTGCATTGGTCTGTCTGTAACTCTGCTCTAGTCCTGAGTCCAGTGAAGGACCGCTAGGCTCACTTGCAGAATCTCCAGTGTGGCTCTTCTTGACAGTGACTGTAGACGCGGTGCTGATGCTGCCCTGAGGCACTGCTAATACTATGCTGATACTTTCGATACTGACTGAGAGGAGACATGTATCCGCTTATATCCACGTTTGGTGGAAGAATATCCACGCGGGAACTAAAGCCTTAAGTAGTTGCGATGTTCGCCCTCTGTTGAAGCGTAGCCTTAAGGGGAGGTTTGCTATCTTTTGGTTCAAAAAATCGATTTTTTTAGATTGCATTTTTGGCTCCATAAAAGTGTTTAGAATCCACCACTGAAACGGTTTTTCCGAATACGGAAAGGAAATGTTTGTTATTCGCGGTTGAACAAAAAATTGCACCTGCCTGAAATCGGCCAGTTTTCTTCTTTCGGAGGAGGAGTTATTGTACAGGTGCCTGGGAGGAACCACACACAATTCAAAAGAAAGTTTGAACGCGTGTGTTTGGAAGTTAGCCCCCAAACATTTGCATTCTGGTGCGAAGACTTTGGAGACTGCGACTTTCCTTACAGTGAGCAGCTTCAACGAAGGGTATTCAACAATTCTGAAGACCATGACAACGATGGACGTCACCCTGGGACTCGTTTCGACGCAGTTCGCCAAACATTCGGACGACCACCGGATTCAAGTTGCCGAAAACCGCTGGTCACCGGTCGTACGAGCAGCTCTGGAGCATCGCAGGATGGCCCAGATCAAGCAGAACGCTCTCAATGAGGAAGAGGAAGGACCAGTTTGTGGACCCGGAATAGCAGATTGAACGTACGTTGAATAATATTGCACTTATATGTAGTCAAAACTTCAAACGCGTTTTTCTCGAAATGACTTTTTTTTATCACGCGGTATGGTAACTTCAAATCTACTGAACCGACTGGCCTGATTCTCTGTTTCCGACGAAGCTAACTAAATTGTCTGGAACTGTACCACTTTTATTCCAATCCATAAACTATAAATATTTTTACTTGGCCGACGAAATCGAAAAATCGGTGAAAAAAAACCCTATTTTTCAGATGCCCGCCATTTTGTTTCCTATGGTCCAAATAACTTAAGCGAGGTACAACTCCTAAAGCATTTTATATACTTCACTAACGTCAACTCAATTTTGATTTCAGACGAGCCGGCTGACCTGTGACATAAGGCGCGTGGAGGTCTACATCGAAATTTTCTCTCGTTCCGACGACACTTCCGCCTTTGCTCTTCGACATTTCCAGTCGAAAAAATTCCAGTCTGTAGAGGAAATATCAGTTAACATGTTGACCAAATTTGACATTGACATCTGTAACACATCCCGAGAAAAATTTCTCATAGAACATACTTTCTTCGGGCCAAAGACAGTAAACCTCCGCTTAACCCGGATGCACTAATAGGTAGCTCGCTATTCTTCCATGTATGGCTGCGTTCCGTGTAATATGAAGCACACAGAAAATATAAAAGAAAGAAACTGTGTTGCTTACATAACAAACCGGAAAAGAAGTTAGGCTAAGAACGTAACAGAGAATGAGCGAATGGAAGGGCTGAACGTGGAGGTAACGAGGCCCGAAAAAAAAAAAAGAGAAAAGAAAGGTTGTGGTAAAGTATGTGACTGGAATCTGAAAGATCACAGGATCGAATTGAATCTGATCACACAGTATTTCAGTTTTCCTTTAAACAGGCCTTCAGCTTCCAGTGATGTGAACATTCTACATTAAGCAATAGGTCTCCTTTCCAAATGAAAGATTTTGCTATAGACCGTTGACAAATACAGAATTGTTATTATGCATGGTATTAGGCCTAATCAGTGAAAGGGAAAATATTTCTGTCTCCTTTCATATAACGTACTTGCTTGATTAAAAAAAAAAATCCTATCTTGTTTCACGACACGTGCCATGGATTAGAAGAGCAGTATAACAGCCGGCAACGATTATTTAACAGCTAAACAATATTTTGTTTGTTGCATTAGACTTGTCCAATACGACCTTCTTCTCTACCTCGACGACCATGGTACGTTTTACTGTAAACTTGCTGTAGATTCTGATCACAGTTTCATATATATCCCGTTTCTATATTTTCTGTTTCAGAATGATAATTAATTTCAGTATAGGATTCTGTAACACGTTTGGCGTGCGTTCAATAAATCACCTATCAACACACTTATACCACACTACGTTTTACCTGGAAACAAAAGCGTTTCCGACAAAGTGAAAATTCACGTGCCTTCTTCGGTCTGAAGCGCGTGTATCAAACCTCTCTGGTACAGGCACACAGTATCTCTGGAGACGAACTCTCAGAGGTTCTCCGGGAGAGCTCACTATCTGGTTTGATATAAGGAGCTGATTCTTTGCATTGGCTCCTTGCCGACTAATTTAAAGTTGAGTTCGGCAAGTAATTTCTCTAAGACCATGACTCATCAGTCTTGATACTAAAAAAATAACAAATAATGATTTCAGGACTACAGTAATGATTTGTGTAGGCAATCGAAGAATACAACATGTATGTATTTTAGTATAAATATTCTCATCGTATGAGATACAGATTTTTCTCATTATTCCATATATGAACACATCCACTGAAATTGCATTGTCCATTATATGGATTTAAACTGCGCTATTTAGAGACTACTTCAACCATTAGGGTGCAGTTTTCTTCTTTTTACTAGTGTCTTTCGTGAAAAAAATCATAAGTGGAATGGCCTTGATCTCACTTAGTAGCCAACGAAGCATAGTGAATAAAATCAAGGACTTTGATTCGGAAAACTGCGACTCAAACAACTGACATCTCCGTCTTGACATCTAATTAGGTTTCCTTCGTTCTTTCGAATGACTTGAGATTAAGTCCGGGATGGTTTCTTAAGCAATGCGGCGGCCGTCTGGCTACCCCGTTCTTGTCTTCTCTACCTCGACATCGATGGTAAATTATATTGTAACGTTGTTCTAGATTCTTGTCGCAGTTTCATATATATCGCGTTTCTATGTTTTCTGTTTCAGAACGATAATTAATTTCAGTACAAGATTCTTCTATACTTTTTAATTACTTCCTTAATTTAAAAAATAACGTAATATTAGGCCATAAGTATTATTTAATAAACGAATTGTTTTGATCAAGTATCATTATCCAGCACAAATATAATATCTACAGAGAATACAAGTGAAAAAAATGTGTTTAGAAATTGTATAAATAATACAAACAATACGTACAGCTTAGGTTGACAGCAAGATTTACACTGGAACAAAATGATGCCACAAAAAAGAATACAGTGACAAAAAGACGGCTGCAAACGAGACCATTAGCAGTCAGAAGACTTTATATGTTAATCTATGTGATAAGCGTTTTACTTTATATGTATAAGGATTAAAAAGTTTATATGGTCTAAAATGCATAAATGGTTACATAATCGAACCGCAGACGTAGTTAGAAACATTTTACGTGCTGATAGGCACTATGCACTTCATACCATACAAAATAGAGTCTATAAGCAAACACGAAATAACACTTTGCGTAAACTGTCTCAGTAGGACTGGATGCTGCAGGCGTTCCACAGTAGGAGTGCTAAATTTCATACACAACTTAAGGTCCCTAAAATACACGATGCTCACTCACGCAGAATTAGTCGCATGGGGTGCCAGTTTAAAAATGTCAGTCTTGTTAATTAACCTAAATGCTAGTGAATGTACACAAACTCCGCGTATAAAAAATATAATAGATAATATAATTGGCATGTATGAAGAATGTAATAAACGGGTTTCAATAGAACTAAGGCTTAGAAATCACAGTAGAACTGGTAAAGGTATTCGTGACATTCGTGCTACACATGCTGGAGAATGGTCTTTGAGCGAAAACAATAGCTTATTAAAAATACTTTTAACAATAGCTTAGTGTGTTATGTGATGTCATTTTTAAAGATTCAGAGCAAAGGCATACGATCTTTTGATTTCTTTAATTACTGGATGTAGTATTTGTACTCTTCCTTGGAGACTCTTTTCTGGGTGTGGGGAATTTAGCTCGATATTTCTGGCTCCTCCAAACGCCCAGCGTCATTAATGCCGCAATGAGATCTATGTACTCAGATCTCTTGCATCATAGAAGTAGCATTACCTTTAGAGACATTTAATTTTACAATGCAATTTTATTTGAAAATTTTAATATATTTTCTTTGTGACAGACTTCAAAATGATTTTAATATAACGTTTTGTTATTTCCTCATGTCCTCCGCTATGATAAAATAAGGTATTAAAAGTTTTCCTATCAGACATTGTATTAGCGTGTTTAAAGTTTTCTCATCAAGCGCTGTGTCCGTACTTGAAAATCTGAACTTACTGCCAGTGGGGTAGCGAACATAACTGGCACCCCAGGCACGGCACTATATTGGCGCCCCCCCCCCCCCCCCTCCCCCGATCGGCGCCTGGGGCATGATCCTTTATACTGGCAATCCCCCCCCCTTCCCCCCCCCCCTCCCCCGTCTCCTGAAACACATCATCATCAACACTCCGTTTTCCGTAGCTGAAAGTTCGTGACCCACCAGACAATTCTCTTAACAGTCTGTCTCCATTTCTCCCACTCTTCTGCATCCTCTGGCCCCATGCTTGGTGTGTCTTCTCCTTTATCTCGTCTATCCATCGTCTCGATGGTCTTCCCTTCAATTTCTACCTTCGAATTTGCCTTGAATGATCAGCTTTTCCAAGTTGTCCTCCTGTCGTCGAATTATATGACCAAAGAACTGCAGTATTCGCTGGAAACAGATACTCGGCAACCTCTTCTCCACCTTGAGTTCTTGAAGGATTGATTTGTTGGTCCATTTGTCCATCCGTGATAATCTCAGCAACGTCCTATATGTCCATATCTCAAAAGCATCCATGCTTTTCTGGCCCCCTTCAGTTATTGTCCACGTTTCAGCGCCGTAAAGGAAAACTGGGGAGACTAGAGATTTCAGCACTATCAATTTAGTAGGTCTGGTTAGGGCTCGGTCATTCCAAATCACTGTCAGCTTCGATGCAGCATTCCTACCCAGAACAACACCATAGATTATTTCTTATGTAGCGCCACCCTCTTTCCGAACCACTGAGCCCACGTAGACAACTTCTTCGTATTCTAATTGTACAACAGTGCCTGGTAGTAACTCCCGTCTGTCAGTTATAATGATCTTTGTCTTCTTCTTATTAACTGACAATCCAAGTTTCTCGCTTTCCCTTTTAACTCTGTTGTTCCTTCACTTCCATTTGTGATTATACACACTGTGTGCTGTCATAATCAAATCTTAAATTAATGATCCTTCGTCCTTGAATTCAGATTGCACCAGTCCATCCATGAAGAATTTTTCTCATCACATTTTCCCCATACACTTCAAATACCGGGTGATCAAAAAGTCAGTATAAATTTGAAAACTGAATAAATCACGAAATAATGTAGATAAAGAGGTACAAATTGACACACATGCTTGGAATGACATGGGGTTTTATTAGAACAAAAAAAAAAAAAAAATACAAAAGTTCAAAAAATGTCCGACAGATGGCGCTTCATCTGATCGGAATAGCAATAATTAGCATAACAAAGTAAGACAAAGCAAAGATGATGTTCTTTACAGGAAATGCTCAGTATGTCCACCAACATTCCTCAACAACAGCTGTAGTCGAGGAATAATGTTGTGAACAGCACTGTAAAGCATGTCCGGAGTTATGGTGAGGCATTGGCGTCGGATGTTGTCTTTCAGCATCCCTAGAGATGTCGGTCGATCACAATACACTTGCGACTTCAGGTAACCCCAAAGCTAATAATCGCACGGACTGAGGTCTGGGAACCTGGGAGGCCAAGCATGACGAAAGTGGCGGCTGAGCACACGATCATCACCAAACGACGCGCGCAAGAGATCTTTCAGGCATCTAGCAATAAGGAGTGAAGCGCCATCCTGCATAAACATCGTACGTTCCAGCAAGTTTTTATGAGCCAGGCTGGGAATGATGCGATTCTGTAACATATCGACGTACCTCTCAGCGTCACGGTAGCAGTTACAAAACCGGAATCACGCATTTCCTCGAAGAAAAAATGCCCGATAACGGTAGATGTGGTAAATCCAACCCATACCGTGACTTTCTCGTCGTGCAATGGAGTTTCCATGACAGTTCTAGGATTTTCGGTAGCCCAAATTCTACAGTTGTTGGCGTTGACAGACCCTCGGAGTGTGAAATGAGCTTCGTCAGGCCACAATACGTAACTCAACCAATCGTCATCTTCCGCCCTCTTTTGAAACGCTCACACCGCAAATGCCCTCCGCTTCACTAAATCGCCAGGTAACAGTTCATGATGCCGATGGATTTTGTACGGATAGCATCGGAGGGTACACCTAAGTGCCAACCAAACACTAGTGTATGGAATGCCGGTGCGACGTGTGACTGCACGAGCGCTGACTTCCCCGTGCATAGACGAACCCGCTACAGCCTCCATTTCTTCCAGAACTGTCTCAGCAGCATTACGCCTTGTGCTCGGTCGGACACTACGGGGTCTATTGTCTAAACAACCCGTGGCTTCGAGCTTCGAAATCATTCTCGCCATAGCTGCATTTGTCAACGGACCTTTACCCGTTCGAATCCCCTTCCTATGGCAATAGGATCGTAATGCTGAAGCATGACATTACCCATTCTGATAATACAGCTTCACTTAAAGCGCCTTTTCAGGTAACGTCAACATGCTGCGACTGCTGGCACATATGATTCTCTCTCTCATTAGAGCTCCTTTTATACACGATTGTCATGCGCAGTCACTGACGTTTTGCTGTCCAGCGCCATCTGTCGGACACTTTGTGAACTTTTTTTGGTTCTAATAAAACTTCATGTCATTCCAAGCATGTGTGCCAATTTTTACCTTTCTATCTACATTATTCCGTGGTTTATGAAGTTTTCAAATTTATAATGACTTTTTGATCACCCGGTATATCCGGCTATAGAATGCACCCTTGTATAACTCATTTAGATGGTTCAAAAGGGTTGAAACAGTTTTATCTAGTGTGATTGCTGCCTTACTATCAGTGCAGACATTTCTGATAAAGATGATACGATGATAAGCAAGGCCCATTTCTACTAGTAGTACCGCACTTCTTTCCATCGAACGCATTGTTATAGTCCAAGAAACAAATGATGGAGTATTCAATTCTGTACATTTCTCAGTTTGCTGTGTGACATTGAGAACAGCTCTCTTGTTCTTTTATCATGCACAAACGCAAGTTTCTTTGGTAGAATTTCTTTATCTGAGTGGTTCTCAGGCGCTCATGGATGACATTTACAAGAGTCTTGCTGACATCTAAAATTAATGAAGTGGCTCTGTAGCTTTCACAACGTTGTGCATTTCCTTTCTTATGAAACGGAATCGCTACCGACATGGTCTGGCCTTCTATGTTCCGTTATTCACATGCTGTTATATTTTTCATGCATGATTTTCAAACCAAAATCTCCAGATGCTTTGATCATTTCTGCAGTAATAAGGTGTGGTCCAGGTGCTTAGTTATTTTTCATTTTAGCTATAGTTTTTTGGACTCCTCCTTTTACAATATTTGGTTTCTTCCCTGCTGGAGTGTTTGTACGGCCAAGTTTTCCGTGTTTATGCATGTACAACTTGTTGCAGTAATTGTTTTGTAAATAAAACTGCCTTTTCCTGCTGCTAGTTACTTTATTTACCCCTTACGCGTTTCACCTTTTCCTTTCTAAGGCATCATCAGTGGGATCTATAACGACACAGTTTTGTTAGTTTTAGATTATTAAACAGCTCACCTCGCCGATTTTTTGTAAAAACGTAATTACTAACGATTTTCTTACCTGCGCTTCCTCACATCTGGTCTGGAGGTCGCACTATCACTTTTACTTTTATGATATGCTTGCTCCAGCGGATGGCCACAAAAACAAACTTGTTGCAATAAGTTCTCCACCGATCAGCAGCTAGTTCTGTGTTGGTTATAGGTGCGCCATCTTCGTTTGCTATAGCCCATGTCCTTGGTTTGAACGATCTTGTTAGTTTTTTTATTCCATTGAACCTGCATCTGGTCCCATTTGAATACCAGAATTTCTCGGTTCTCTCACACGTTCCACTGATGTAATTATTTTTGTCTCTTCTGCAGCTTCTCTGTATTAACGTCGATAACCTGAGGTTCCCCTTAATCCTCGCATCTTCAGTGCCATCCTGTCTTCAATAAATTGTGTAGTTTCGTTAGTAACCCAGTTATTATTATTATTCACCTTTTGCCACCCTTAACTACTTCCTCAGCTGTTTTAACTAATGTCGCCTTTAGAATGTTTCATTTCTCTGCTGACGTCATGTTATCTGACCGATCGGTCGAAAGTGTTTCCATCTTAAACCAATCAATGAGTAGACTGATTACAGTATCTTCCATCTGGTGTGCTCCAGGTGTAAAGTCTTCGTGGATGGTGTAGGGAGGAAGTGTTGGTTATAACAAACTTATTTTCCTGACAGAACTGAATCAGTAGATTTCCACGATCATATCTTTTGCTTAAAACATGACGGCCAAGTACTTCATTTGATGGCTCCCACTTTCCTACCTTAGCATTAAAATCAACTTGTACTGCGGTAACTTTCTTCTTGGATACTGACTGTAGGCAGCTGGAAACACAATCATAAAATTCTACTGACTCTTCATCATCAGCTGTTGAAGCAGTGCGTATGTCTGTATTACATGTAGCTTGCAAGGTCTAGTGCTGAATTTCACTAGTAATATTTGGTCACTGACAGGCTTGTACTTGCGTCAACACCATTAATAGAGTTACCTGATCTACCATAAAAAGATACTGTATTGCCGTTAGCTGTTTTGAAGCGTCCAGTGCGTTTCCAGTGAGTCTCTGCTAATTCTAATATTCCGGTTTTAGTTCGCTGGTAGTCCCCTTCTACATCTGCAACTTTCCAGTTTGACATAATCCTGTACATTCCAAGTCGCAATCGTGTGCATGTTCCTTCGTATGTTCATAGTTTTGCTTGGGGGATGTCCCCTCCCCTACCGGAGCTTGTACTGGGGGATGGTTAATATCTCCGGACTGTTTAACAGCAGGCAAATCCAGGATGGGTTTTCTTAGGAACAAAACACTGGGGCTGGTTTCCCGTTGCCTTTCACTGTCGGTTGGAAATACAGAGGATAATGTAAAGGATTAGGCAGAAGTTTTAGGAATGGTGGTAAGATCATGGTTCGTCCTGGACAAGAAGGTAGGATAAACCAAGAGCTCGCGTAGGAAGGATAACTAAATCCCAGAGATATGTCTGTCCTTCACTGGGATAGCGAAGGAGTTCCTACTCGCTCCAGAAACACATATAATAAATATATAGAATTGACACCATTTGGCGCCTCTCTGCCAGTGGCCCTCCTCCCGCTACGCCACTGCTTCCTCCAGCTGAGACTTCATATTAATGTTGGTTGTTAATATCTTTTCTTTGTAATTTGGAAGTGTAATCGACGTTTTCATTGTAGTGCTTCTCGTCACTGTGATTGGGCTGATAAATGTTAATCAGTAGCAACGCTGAACATCATTTCTTTGCAATAAATGATATAAGAAAACATTTGTACCTCGTATTTTCAGGATCAATGCCAAATGGAGCGATGGCTTGATAGCGTAAGATCATTGCTGATAGTAAGTGTTACACAAGAAAATTATTTTGTAATTTACTGGTCATGTTGTGTTGTGAAGAAAAAGAGAGATTAGAAAAGCTAATCATCTCATGAAATGTCGTTGTCAACGAGTATGGCAACGAGTATTAAGTAGCGCATTTTGACTAAAGAAGAAAATGAAAGAGAGTAAAGTTCAAAGTATGAGAATTGAAGTATTTGGCTTTCGGAGAAATGTGGGAAGATATGAGGCTATACAATGACTTATCTTGGGAGGTAGGTTAAGGAAACGCAGACCAAGGTACATAGCATTTGTAGATTTAAAGAAATCTTTTTAAAATTGTGCAGTAATACGTTATTTGAAACTCTCCATGTAGTAGGGATAAAATACAGAGAACGAAAGGTTATTCACAACGTATACAGAAACTAAACTTAGTAACAAGCGTCAGAGGACATGAAAGGGAAGCAGTCGTTGAAAATGGAGTGAGATATGGTTGTAACCTATCCCAAATATTATTCTATCTGCATTTTGGCGAAGCAACACAGGAAACCTAGGGAAAATTTAGAAAGGGAGAAGAAATAAAAACTCTGTGGCTTGCTGACGACAATGTACTTGGCAGGGAAGTTGAGACGACAGGTAACGTCTTGAAAAGGGGTTGTAAGACTTTAATATCCGCGCCAGCGAACGTGATTGATAGCGTAGTGGACGCAGGCCCACCAGAACCACGACTGCCAGGTCACATGGTCTCGACTGACAGCAGCTTGGTTCTAGGCCAGTGGTTACGGGGCGCATTTTAGTACGCCTGTAGTATGCCGCATGAGCTCACTTAAATCTCGTCTAGCTGTTATTTGGATTTCTACTGTGCTTTATGACTTGCAAAATGATTCAAATGGCTCTGAGCACTATGGGAGTTAACTTCTTAGGTCATCAGTCCCCTAGAACTTAGAACTCCTTAAAACTACCTAACCTAAGGACATCACAAACGTCCATGCCCGATTCGCAGGATTCGAACCTGCGACCGTAGCGGTCGCGCGGTTCCAGACTGTAGCGCCTAGAACCGCTCGACCACTTCGGTCGGCTCTTCTGACTTACATTCATGATGTTAATACAGTGCTCCTCTTCATGAAAACCTTCGCTTTGTTCATGGATCACGAAAGTAGTAGGGCAAAGAGAGCATGAGGACATTTTGTTAGTGTGGGTTCCCTACATCAGGGGCAGGTGTACATTCAGAAGCAAACCTAATATTCTGCTCCATGTCAGTCATTAACCTATTGTTCTCTGTTGATTGACAGCTCCTTAAACTATTGTTCCACAACACTTAATATTAAATTGATATCAAATTAATTAATTAATCACCCCTAGCCCCTGATGACATCATGAGTTTTCCCACCAACAACTCACCCCCTCACCCATCATTTCCCCCACCACTCTGGGAATTCCCCTCATTGATACAAGCACAACTTTGGTATCAAATTAATTGACTAATTCATTAAATCGATAAATGAATTACACCTCACACTCCTGGTAAATACCCCAAGCCTTCTGATCCCAACCCCTACTGCTCCACCTCTCCTTCATCAGGAAATGGTGGGAAAAGGACTCAGACTGTGCTGGTGAGGAAGGATCTCACGACACGAAATTCAAAGCTGTGTCAACAGTATATTGATGCATATTCTTTATTTCATCAATTTGCGGGAGACAGGGATCCCCTACTTGTGTAGAGCTCACATCTGCGCCACCCCCATCCCCACTTCCCATGACATAATAACTGTAGGCACTGGGCGGAATGGAATGAAGTGCGGTATCATAGCCACCATTTGGGGACTCCCATGTGAATGTCTGTCGTATGGGCACCGCCAACGTCATAATTACGGACCACAAAGCTAAACACTACCAACTATAGACCAGAAATGCTTCCTTTGATCTTGTGGCCCCCCAAAAAAGCATTTTGTTGATTGCGAAATTCCATTAAATGAAACAACAAGTTTACTGTTACCCATCACTGTTTATTTATCTCCACAACGCGTTTCATACGTTTAAACCTCCATCATAAGGTAGATTTACATTTGTTAGTATTACATTTGTGTGTGTGCTATGTTACGATTATTTGGAGGAACGTTTGGCACTGTCTAGTGGAGAAGCAAAACACTAATTCAGAACACGATTTTCGATTTCTTTTGACAAAAAACCAAACAAATATCTAATGGTAAAAATAAATTAAGTAAAATAGAGTAACTTCAGTGGTCACAGCTTCCTTTCACTGTCGTAACACATCACATGTATACTGTCATATTTTGTAAACAAATGTGGTGTCTGGAAACTATTAGATGCAACGATTGTATAGCAGAAGAGAAAACATTATCACAAAGTGCAAAGAATATACATTGTAACAACATTATTATAGAATAAATTTTAAAGGATTTTGGAGATGTTAGTTTTGAGGTGTCGAATACATGCATTGGAATAAACATTTCACGTGTTATGTAAATCCGATTTTGACAAGTTAATATAGCTTATACTGCATACTTCTTTATACAATCAGGTGACATGATACTAATTTTAAGTACAATAATCATGTAGGCTACAGTGGTAAAATTATGCACAAATAACAATTTTGGTTAGGATTCACAGACAGATATGAAAGGCTGGAGGCAGAGGGAGAGGAAGAGAAAAAGAAAATGAGAGGGAGAGAGAGGGTGAAAGTAGTGATTATATGAGACCAAACTTTACCAGGGGGCCTTTTGATTATATCTGTTACATGTAACAACTGCCTAAAGGTTGGGGTAATACATTGGTTAATGCTTAAAATTACGCAGCTGAATGTACAATTTGAACCAATTGATGTACATATAGTTTCAAGATGGCAAGGGGTACAAGCTATTGGTGCGATTATATATTTGTGAATGACGTCAAACTCTTATACATTTTGGGGCTGTCATGGTAACATGGCTAAATATTTATGATAAATATGAAGGTGTGTGTGTGTGCAATTTCCATATCAAAAATAGGGGTAAACTGTCCATTTGCCCTACACTATCAGATTAATTGTTTAACAATTTACAAGAAGCAAATAGATTGCTCCAAACGCTGACCCACACCTTAAGATGATCCTTCTTCATAATAAAACATATTTTCAATGTTTGAGTATCACACACAAACATTATGCAAATGAGGTACTGAAATTTCCGCCACAAGTAGATTGTAACACTAAACGTCTTGTATGCACCAACGTCTGAGACCACACACACCCTCCTCCATCACAACGTTTCCACTAAACGCATCTGGTGCAAAAAATTCTGTCGATCACATAAATTCGCGATCGCAAAGTGCACGCCTTCTGCCAATTGCAGAGTAGATCTGTGCTCACTGGCTGGGAGAAACCTACACCCAAGCCGGCCATGCAAGCAGCTGCATGCCCATTCCCCAACTCCACACACCTACTGTACCGAAAGCTGAGAGGTTGGAGCGACTGTTACCAAGCAGTCAAACAATCAATTTACATGGGGGGAATAATCGCCCATTGCAAACACCCATCACATTGAATCTGCTTCTGTAGCCACAAACCCAGCACACTGATCACTTCATCAGCCCCCGCAATTGCAGACAAGAGTAGACTGGTTGGCACATTCTTTGTACCTAACTGCCTGTCAGAGGTTGAGATATTCTGTGACTTACAGTCGCCGAAGCCTCGTGACCACTCCTGCAGCCAGCCATAATGCACTAGGAATCAAACATCTGCAGCTTGGATGTATACAGTAGTTCTAACCAATTCCATACAGTTTCAGAAATCCACTTTACCCAATCCGGTTGAGATACATTGTTGTCCATACACCTCAAATTTCTTACACGAAATGTAGATTTCTCCCTTTTATACGAGTTATTTTTAAGACTGAAGAAATCAGAGCATACATGCGATTTCACTTCCCTGAACTATTGTTATTTGTGAAAATGCTGAAACAGTACGGCATAGCCGGCCGGGGTGGCCGAGGGGTTCTAGGCACTACAATCTGGAACCGCACAACCGCTATGGTCGCAGGTTCGAATCCTGCCTCGGGCATGGATGTTTGTGATGTCCTTAGGTTAGTTAGGTTTAAGTAGTTCTAAGTTCTAGGGGACTGATGACCTCAGAAGTTAAGTCCCATAGTGCTCAGAGCCATTTGAACCATTTTGAAGTATGGCATAGCCTACATTTCCTCTAAGTATTCGCACATCAGGTAAAAAAATCTGATCTAATCAGCTTTATATCTGTTACGTCCTGCATCACAGGACTAGGAACATTAAACTCACTTTTTTTTCATGATGGAATAGTAGGATCTCCCTTTGTCACAGGATTTCATTGCTTGATTTGCATAATGTTTCTTGTGTGATTGAATATGTGTTTTATTACAAAGAAGGATCATCATAAAGTGGTGGTAATTGTTTTAAACAATCTATTTGACTCATGTAAAGCGTTAAACAACTGATTTTATAGGGTAGTGCAAATGGACTATTTACTTGTATTTCTGACATCGAAATTGCGTCAGCTCTTCCTTTGCCCCTAGCATCAACCAATGGTAAAAATACATTCTGAGGAGAGATGGAAACCTCTGCCTTTGTGTTTGGAGACACTGATTCACGCAGACAAACAGCAAGTGGCCTGTTGAGAGAGACGGAGACAGGAGTGAGTCTAGAACTTCTCGAGCAACTGAATACCAGCACTTGACGCTTTGTTTGAGGGCTGCGAGATCAACGGAAGCCTCTGCCGATCTGTAATCGGTAGTATTTAATATCTTGATATATAATTAGGACATTGGGCAGGTTTTGACGTTAGTGACAGCGCCTGTACGATAGACACACCCACAGAAAACCCCAAATGGTGACTATGATACTACAGTTCATTCCATTCCTCGGTGCATACAATAATTACATCATGATTATGGGAAGCAGGCCATGGATGGGGGGCGGGGGGCGGGGGCTTGCATACCACATACACATGCTCTATCCAAGTGAGAGAGATCTGCCTGCCACAGACTGATTAAATAAAGAATATGCATCAATATACGAGGGGGGACCCAAAAGTAACCGTAATCGTAAAGCTGCACATCGTGTACTTGTGGTAGCAGGTTGCGCCGCCAGAGGGTTGTAGTAGGAGTTCTGCTGAGTCATTCTGCCACGCGGCGTCACCCAACAGTGAGAAGTGTGGTTTCTTTGGCAGTTCTTTAAGTGTGCGTACAGTGCAGACGTGACACGAGGAAATGGCTAGTTCTTACGAACAACGTGTGGGAGTGAAGTTTTGTTTCTTGCTCGGCAAGAATGCAGCAGAAACTGTTGCGAAGATTCAGAGAGCCTACAAAGACCATGCTCTTAGTAAAACGCAAGTGTTTGAATGGTTTTCTCGGTTTAAAAAGGGGAAATGGTGGTTGAAGATCAGCACCATTCCGGTCGACCTTCAACTGCTCAAAGCGAAGACAACATCGACAAAATCCGTGATCTTATCAGTGCAGATCGACGCAGGACAATCGACCAACTCGAGAACTTGTCCGAGTTGTCCTGAAGCTCAATGCAGCGCATCTTGACCATCGATTTGGGGATGTGAAGAGTGGCAGCAAAATTCCTGCCGAAGCTTCTTGCCGTAGATCAAAGGGATCGTCATGTCCAAGCCTGTCTCAAAATGAAGGACGCATTCAAAGATGGTCCACATCTACATCTACATCTATACTCCGCGAGCCACCTTACGGTGTGTGGCGGAGGGTACTTATTGTACCACTATCTGATCCCCCCCTTCCCTGTTCCATTCACGAATTGTGCGTGGAAAGAACGACTGCTTGTAAGTCTCCGTATTTGCTCTAATTTCTCGGATCTTTTCGTTGTGATCATTACGCGAGATATATGTGGGCGGTAGTAATATGTTGCCCATCTCTTCCCGGAATGTGCTCTCTCGTAATTTCGATAATAAACCTCTCCGTATTGCGTAACGCCTTTCTTGAAGTGTCCGCCACTGGAGCTTGTTCAGCATCTCCGTAACGCTCTCGCGCTGACTAAATGTCCCCATGACGAATCGCGCTGCTTTTCGCTGGATCATGTCTATCTCTTCTATTAATCCAACCTGGTAAGGGTCCCATACTGATGAGCAATACTCAAGAATCGGACGAACAAGCGTTTTGTAAGCTACTTCTTTCGTCGATGAGTCACATTTTCTTAGAATTCTTCCTATGAATCTCAACCTGGCGCCTGCTTTTCCCACTATTTGTTTTATGTGATCATTCCACTTCAGATCGCTCCGGATAGTAACTCCTAAGTATTTTACGGTCGTTACCGCTTCCAATGATTTACCACCTATGGCATAATCGTACTGGAATGGATTTCTGCCCCTATGTATGCGCATTATATTACATTTATCTACGTTTAGGGAAAGCTGCCAGCTGTCGCACCATGCATTAATCCTCTGCAGGTCCTCCTGGAGTACGTACGAGTCTTCTGATGTTGCTACTTTCTTGTAGACAACCGTGTCATCTGCAAATAGCCTCACGGAGCTACCGATGTTGTCAACTAAGTCATTTATGTATATTGTAAACAATAAGGGTCCTATCACGCTTCCCTGCGGTACTCCCGAAATTACCTCTACATCTGCAGATTTTGAACCGTTAAGAATGACATGTTGTGTTCTTTCTTCTAGGAAATCCTGAATCCAATCACAAACCTGGTCCGATATTCCGTAAGCTCGTATTTTTTTCACTAAACGTAAGTGCGGAACCGTATCAAATGCCTTCCTGAAGTCCAGGAATACGGCATCAATCTGCTCGCCAGTGTCTACGGCACTGTGAATTTCTTGGACAAATAGGGCGAGCTGAGTTTCACATGATCTCTGTTTGCGGAATCCATGTTGGTTATGATGAAGGAGATTTGTATTATCTAAGAACGTCATAATACGAGAACACAAAACATGTTCCATTATTCTACAACAGATTGACGTAAGCGAAATAGGCCTATAATTATTCGCATCTGATTTATGACCCTTCTTGAAAATGGGAACGACCTGCGCTTTCTTCCAGTCGCTAGGTACTTTACGTTCTTCCAGCGATCTACGATAAATTGCTGATAGAAAGGGGGCAAGTTCTTTAGCATAATCACTGTAGAATCTTAAGGGTATCTCGTCTGGTCCGGATGCTTTTCCGCTACTAAGTGATAGCAGTTGTTTTTCAATTCCGATATCGTTTATTTCAATATTTTCCATTTTGGCGTCCGTGCGACGGCTGAAGTCAGGGACCGTGTTACGATTTTCCGCAGTGAAACAGTTTCGGAACACTGAATTCAGTATTTCTGCCTTTCTTCGGTCGTCCTCTGTTTCGGTGCCATCGTGGTCAACGAGTGACTGAATAGGGGATTTAGATCCGCTTACCGATTTTACATATGACCAAAACTTTTTAGGGTTCTTGTTTAGATTGTTTGCCAATGTTTTATGTTCGAATTCGTTGAATGCTTCTCTCATTGCTCTCTTTACGCTCTTTTTCGCTTCGTTCAGCTTTTCCTTATCAGCTATGATTCGACTACTCTTAAACCTATGATGAAGCTTTCTTTGTTTCCGTAGTACCTTTCGTACATGATTGTTATACCACGGCGGATCTTTCCCCTCGCTTTGGACCTTAGTCGGTACGAACTTATCTAAGGCGTACTGGACGATGTTTCTGAATTTTTTCCATTTTTGTTCCACATCCTCTTCCTCAGAAATGAACGTTTGATGGTGGTCACTCAGATATTCTGCGATTTGTGCCCTATCACTCTTGTTAAGCAAATATATTTTCCTTCCTTTCTTGGCATTTCTTATTACACTTGTAGTCATTGATGCAACCACTGACTTATGATCACTGATACCCTCTTCTACATTCACGGAGTCGAAAAGTTCCGGTCTATTTGTTGCTATGAGGTCTAAAACGTTAGCTTCACGAGTTGGTTCTCTAACTATCTGCTCGAAGTAATTCTCGGACAAGGCAGTCAGGATAATGTCACAAGAGTCTCTGTCCCTGGCTCCAGTTCTGATTGTGTGACTATCCCATTCTATACCTGGTAGATTGAAGTCTCCCCCTATTACAATAGTATGATCACGAAACTTCTTCACGACGTTCTGCAGGTTCTCTCTGAGGCGCTCAACTACTACGGTTGCTGATGCAGGTGGTCTATAGAAGCATCCGACTATCATATCTGACCCACCTTTGATACTTAACTTAACCCAGATTATTTCACATTCGCATTCGCTAATAACTTCACTGGATATTATTGAATTCTTTACTGCTATAAATACTCCTCCACCATTGGCGTTTATCCTATCCTTGCGGTATATATTCCATTCTGTGTCTAGGATTTCGTTACTGTTCACTTCCGGTTTTAACCAACTTTCCGTTCCTAATACTATATGCGCACTATTTCCTTCAATAAGAGATACTAATTCAGGAACCTTGCCCTGGATACTCCTGCAGTTTACCAATATTACGTTGACTTTTCCTGTTTTTGGTCTCTGAGGACGGACGTTCTTTATCATCGATGGTAATGTCCTCTCTGGTAAGCCGTCAGGTATTTTATCGTTTCGCCCAAGGGGGGGTCCCTCTAACCTAAAAAACCCCCGTGTGCACGCCACACGTACTCTGCTACCCTAGTAGCTGCTTCCGGTGTGTAGTGCACGCCTGACCTGTCTAGGGGGGCCCTACAGTTCTCCACCCAATAACGGAGGTCGATGAATTTGCAACCATTATAGTCGCAGAGTCGTCTGAGCCTCTGGTTTAGACCCTCCACACGGCTCCAAACCAGAGGACCGCGATCGACTCTGGGCACTATGCTGCAGATATTAAGCTCAGCTTGCACTCCGCGTGCGATGCTGGTTGTCTTCACCAAATCAGCCAGCCGCCGGAAGGAACCAAGGATGGCCTCAGAACCCAAGCGGCAGGCGTCATTCGTTCCGACATGTGCTACTATCTGCAGCCGGTCACACCCAGTGCGTTCAATAGCTGCCGGAAGGGCCTCCTCCACATTACGGACGAGACCCCCCGGCAAGCACACCGAGTGCACACTGGCATTCTTCCCCGACCTACCCGCTATTTTCCTAAGGGGCTCCATAACCCGCCTAACGTTGGAGCTCCCTATAACTAATAGGCCCGCCCTCTGTGACTGTCGGGACCTTGCCGGAGAATCGGCCACTGGCCCAACAGGCGAGGCATCCTGTGGTGGCTCGGAAACGATGTCATCACCACTAGGAAGCACCCCGTACCTGTTGGAAAGGGGTAAGGCAGCTGCCACGCGGCCAGATCCCACCTTCGCCTTTCGGCCAGGCACGCGCGAGCCCACCACTGTCCGCCATTCACCCTGGAGTGATGGCTGACCGGTAAGATGCTCACTGCCGGAAGACGCAGCGACATCAGGGGTTCCATGTGATTCCAAGGCCACCGAAGTAGGCATAGGTCTCACCACAGTTGCCCCAACGCCACTACGAGCCGATGCCTGCGCCTCGAGCTCGATGAGCCTAACAGACAAAGCCTCCACCTGCCCCCGAAGAGTGGCCAATTCTCCTTGCGTCCGCTCACAACAACCACAGTCCCTACACATGGCTATGTTTACCCTACAAGCGAACGGTGTACTCGCCTTATTAGCAGCAGGAAATCGAAGTGCTCGCTCACTGACGGTCTAACCGACACTGAGCTGTTCTAACCAAACAAACAAAAGCCTGTACGATACGAGGGTCGATAGCAACGGCGATACTGTACACTACACTGTTATTAAAATAAACGGTTGTGTCTAGTAGGCACTCAAACACGCAAGAAATTACAAAAATAAAATAGTAACTACACAGATAACTGAAAAAAATAAGTTGTACCTGTTTGAAGCTCGCAAAAATGTGTAACAAGCGAACGGTGTACTCGCCTTATTAGCAGCAGGAAATCGAAGTGCTCGCTCACTGGCGGTCTAACCGACACTTTCAACAAAATCATTACAGGTGATGAGTCATGGTGCTATGGGTACGATCCAGAAAGTAAACAACAGTCATCACAATGGAAGTCACCTGGCTCACCTCGACCAAAAAAAGCTCGACAAGTGAAATCTAATGTGAAAACGATGTTGATCTGTTTTTTTTTTTTTGACATCAAAGGGATTGTACACCCTGAATTTGTCCCTGAAAACTATACAGTAAACCAACAATTCTATTTGGAGGTTATAAAACGCCTTCACAGAAGTTTGTAGTCAATACGTCCGGCTTTGTGGGATTCTGGCGTGTGGTTCCTGCATCACGACAACGCTCCCGTGCATTCGGCTCTCAGCGTTCGCCAGTTTTTGGCCTCAACGAAGACGACTACCTTGATCCACGCGCCCTATTCGCCGGATTTAGCACCCTCGGACTTCTTCCTGTTCCCGAGGATGACAGGAGACTTGAGAAGGAAGCGTTTTGTGGATGTGGAAGACGTAAAACGCAGTGTCAAGAAAGTGCTAGCAGGTATCAAAGAAGACGAATTTAAAAGGTGCTTCGAACACTGGAATGAATGTTTGGACAAGTGTATTAATGCTAATGGAGAGTACTTCGAAGGAGATTGAGCTTGTATTTGAAAACAATAAGGTATATGCTTTCTAGAAAGAAACTCCAGTTATTTTTGGGCCCCCCCTCGTGTTATTGTTGCTGATTTGAATTTCATGTCATGAGATCCTTCCTCTCCAATGCAGATTGAATCTTTTTCCCTCCTAATATTTCTGGGAAGTGGGGAGGGGGCGAGGTCTTGGGAGGGGGGTGAGCTGTCCTCTAGTGGTGGCAATGTGCACAAACTCAGTCTGTGCCTGCATATAAAGATGAGCACATACATAAAAATGGACCAGCAAGACAACACCTCCGATCTACAGCAATGTACTTACGTAATTAGCACAAGTAATTGCTGGATGTGAATTTTCCAGCCAAATAAAGAGATTCAATACCTGAAAACTGAATTTTAGAAGTAAACAGTTTCCTATCATAAGATCCTTCCTCTCCTGCATCAGTTTCCAGATGGGAGAAGTGAAGTGCAGTGGAGGTTGGGATGGTAGGGCTGGGGGTGTCCCAGGTGGGGGAGAGGTAATTAATTTATCGATTTAATTAATTAGTCAATTAATTTGATACCAAATGTGTGGTAGTATTGGCGAGGGGAGTTCACAGAGTGCTGAGGGTGGTGGAGGGGAAGGAGGAAGGGTAGTGGGGGAAAACCTATATATATCAGTGTTGAGAGAGTGATTAATTAATTTATTTGGTATCAAATTGATATGAAGTGGCATATAAGAAAAAGTTAAGCATGTGTCAATCAAAAGAGAACAATAGGCCATGGGCTGAGATGGAGCAGAACAATAGGTTTGCCCCTGAATGCAAGCTTGCCACTGATGTAGGCAACCTGCACTATCAAAATGACCTGGTGCTCTCTTTGCTCTACTACTCACACTTTCATATTAGGCATGGGCACTTTAAAGATGAATATCAACAAAAGTAAAATAAAGTATTGTGGAGTGTAGTCGATTTAAATAAGGCGATGAAGACGGAATTACACTCCTGGAAATTGAAATAAGAACACCGTGAATTCATTGTCCCAGGAAGGGGAAACTTTATTGACACATTCCTGGGGTCAGATACATCACATGATCACACAGACAGAACCACAGGCACATAGACACAGGCAACAGAGCATGCACAATGTCGGCACTAGTACAGTGTATATCCACCTTTCGCAGCAATGCAGGCTGCTATTCTCCCATGGAGACGATCGTAGAGATGCTGGATGTAGTCCTGTGGAACGGCTTGCCATGCCATTTCCACCTGGCGCCTCAGTTGGACCAGCGGTCGTGCTGGACGTGCAGACCGCGTGAGACGACGCTTCATCCAGTCCCAAACATGCTCAATGGGGGACAGATCAGGAGATCTTGCTGGCCAGGGTAGTTGACTTACACCTTCTAGAGCACGTTGGGTGGCACGGGATACATGCGGACGTGCATTGTCCTGTTGGAACAGCAAGTTCCCTTGCCGGTCTAGGAATGGTAGAACGATGGGTTCGATGACGGTTTGGATGTACCGTGCACTATTCAGTGTCCCCTCGACGATCACCAGTGGTGTACGGCCAGTGTAGGAGATCGCTCCCCACACCATGATGCCAGGTGATGGCCCTGTGTGCCTCGGTCGTATGCAGTCCTGATTGTGGCGCTCACCTGCACGGCGCCAAACACGCATACGACCATCATTGGCACCAATGCAGAAGCGACTCTCATCGCTGAAGACGACACGTTTCCATTCGTCCCTCCATTCACGCCTGTCGCGACACCACTGGAGGCGGGCTGCACGATGTTGGGGCGTGAGCGGAAGACGGCCTAACGGTGTGCGGGACCGTAGCCCAGCTTCATGGAGACGGTTGCGAATGGTCCTCGCCGATACCCCAGGAGCAACAGTGTCCCTAATTTGCTGGGAATGGCGGTGCGGTCCCCTACGGCACTGCGTAGGATCCTACGGTCTTGGCGTGCATCCGTACGTCGCTGCGGTCCGGTCCCAGGTCGACGGGCACGTGCACCTTCCGCCGACCACTGGCGACAACATCGATGTACTGTGAAGACCTCACACCCCACGTGTTGAGCAATTCGGCGGTACGTCCACCCGGCCTCCCGCATGCCCACTATACGCCCTCGCTCAAAGTCCGTCAACTGCACATACGGTTCACGTCCACGCTGTCGCGGCATGCTACCAGTGTTAAAGACTGCGATGGAGCTCCGTATGCCACGGCAAACTGGCTGACACTGACGGCGGCGGTGCACAAATGCTGCGCAGCTAGCGCCATTCGACGGCCAACACCGCGGTTCCTGGTGTGTCCGCTGTGCCGTGCGTGTGATCATTGCTTGTACAGCCCTCTCGCAGTGTCCGGAGCAAGTATGGTGGGTCTGACACACCGGTGTCAATGTGTTCTTTTTTCCATTTCCAGGAGTGTATATTAGATAAAGAGGCACTAAAAATAGTCGATGAATTCTGATGTTTAGGTAGCGAAATAACTGATGATGGCTGAAGTGGAGAACACAGAAAATACAAATTGGCAATAGCAAGAGAAACATTGCTGAAAAAGAGGAATATGGTTACATCTATTACAAATTTAAGTGTTAGGAAGTTTATTCTGAAGGTATTTATCTGGATTGTAGCTTAGTATGGAAGTGAAACGTTGATGTCAAACAGGGAGACAAGAAGAGAATAAAAGCTTTTGAAATATGATGCTACAGAAGAATGCTGAAGATTAGATGAGAAAATCGATTAAATAATGAAGAAGTACTGGAAATAGCAAGACAAACATTGCTGAAAAAGGGGAATTTGTTTACACTGATTAGAAATTTAAGTGTAAGGAAGTTTGTTCTGAAGGTATTTGTATGGACTGTAGCCTTGTATGGAAGTGAAATGTGGACGTCAAACAACGAGACAAGAAAAAATAAAAGCTTTTGAAATCTGATGCTACAGAAGAATGCAGAAGATTAGATAAGAAGATCGAGTAAATAATGAGGAGGTACTGATATGAACTGGGGGGGAAAAATAAGTTAATGGCACAGCTTGACTGAAAGAAGGGGCCAGTTGATAGTACACATACTAAGGCTCCGATGAATCTCCGTTTGACGTCAGAATGAGGTATTTGGGGTAAAATTATAGAGGGTGATGAAAGCTCAAATATAAAAAATGGATTCAAGTCGATATAGGGTGCAGTTATTAATGTGGAAATGAAAATGGCTGTATAGGATAGAATAGCATGGAGAGCTGTATCAAACTAGTCTTCGGACTGAAGGTCACAACAATAACAATTAGAGACATTGCATTGGGTCTGGCAGACAAGAAGTGAAACAAATGTGCTGTGATGTTGTCAAGAGAACCATCGCACCAAAAGATATACTACAAAACACTATCAGGATGGCTGGATGGAAATGAAAGCCAGCTTTCCAAACACAAATTAAATTTTATAGAGGTTTTACGATTTTACTTACGTTAATGTTGTGTGTCTGAGTGATATGAGAATCTGTTAAATGGCTTACAGAAAGCTGAAGGGAACCTTGTGTCAGTTAGTTACATGATCCATAGATCAATTGAACAATTCTTTTATCGAAATGATGTCATTCGCGTACAACTGTGGCCCAGTGACATGATCGCTTTGTTTGGAAACATGAAGTCCGTGAATGGTTGCAAATGGTCTCTAAGTAGTCAAACATAACCATTTCCAGTCAATCAATGTTTGGTTCAGTTGGACCAGAGGACCCAGTCCATTCCGTGTAAACACAGCCCACACAATTATGGAGCCACCACAGCTTGCACAGTGCTTTGTTGACTACTCTAACCGATGTGTTCGTCGTACGTCCTAAATTGATTTCTGCGGTTATTTCACGCAGTGTTGCTTGTCAGTCAGCACTGAGAACTCTACTCAAACGCCGCTGCTTTCAATCATTAAGCGAAGACCCTCGGCCATTGCCTTGTCCGTGGTGAGAGGTAATGACTGAAATCTGGCATTCTCGGCACACTCTTCAGAGTGTGGATCTCGAAATATTGAATTCCCTAACGATATCCGAAATGGAATGTCCCTTGTGTCCAGTTCCAACAACCACTCCGCGTTCGAAGTCTGTTAATTCCCGTCGTTTGGCCATAATCACGTCGGAAACCTTTTCACTTGAATCACCTGAGTACAAATGACAGCCCCGCCAAGACACTGTCCCTTTATACCTTTTGTACGTGAACGACCACCATATAATATGTTCTTATCGCTGTCCCATGACTTCTGTCACCTCGATGTATTCTAAGTTGCTAGCCAGACTGTTTCCTGCATTTAGTCCCTTTCTCTTTCCCACACAGTCCATGATGGAGGACACGGGGCTCGTGTGATAGCTAGGAGGCACATGGTATTAGCGGCCAAGAACGTTTTTGTTCATAACTCTGGTTCGATATCAAATGAAAGCGTTCACTTACACTACGAAAGGCCCGCCATTCCATTACCATAAATCAACATATGTTCGTCATCTAGTTTGCTAAAGCAGGCAAACTAATAAATAATTTTCCAGAAATAGAAACTTACAAAAATGGTTCAAATGGCTCTGAGCACTATGGGACTTAACAGCTATGGTCATCAGTCCCCTAGAACTTAGAACTACTTAAACCTAACTAACCTAAGGACATCACAGAACACCCAGTCATCACGAGGCAGAGAAAAATCCCTGACCCCCCCGGGAATCGAACCCGGGAACCCGGGCGCGGGAAGCGAGAACGCTACCGCACGACCACGAGCTGCGGACGAGAAACTTACAGATGCAGCCAAGAATGCACGGTTAAATCATCACAACGTTTCACGCAAAGGAGCAGTTTAGTTAGCATTCACATGTTGTAAAATCCATTCCTCCGTGGCATCATCCAAAAGATAGTTTGAGAAACCGTCATTACGATTAAAATCCTTCAGTACTTGAGAACTACTTAGAAATGAGCGCAAATTTTATAAGTATTCAAGGTCAACAAAAATGTTAAAAGCATCCTGATATTACAGGAAGAATTTTATGTATCAGCCCCGCATAAAATTTGAAGTCACGTCTATGAACTCTGTTAGTAATGTGAAGTATCCTCTGCTCTGAGAAATGGATTACTGGCCAGGGAAATAGTGGATTTGAAATGAACACTAACTTAATAACCTCTTACAAAGCATAAGTTTCCCACTCTCGTATCCCTCTAATCCACACTCGTGCGAGTTTACTTGGTAGTTAATACTCTTGCGTTGTAAGAACAAATCACCTTCACATTGCGATCTAGATCTTTCGTTTACCCCTGCCCCTGCACTGCCATGTTGTACCATGAAAGGAGGTCAGCAAATACACACTGAACTCTCTTCACCTTGCCCATTAAAATGGTTCTCTTCTCGCAGATTCCAACTAAAATTCACTGTAGTCTTCATATTTAAATCGTGTATACAGAAATTCCATGTATTAAATATTAAAACTTTGACTAGAGAAATGACTGCTAAATTACAAAGTAATGAGCACATGAATATAAGGTTGGCGTAAGTCTTCTGACTGATTTGATGCGGCCCGTTACTGCTCCCTGTGATCCACTGGAAGCTATTAACACTCTCATCACCCTGTTTTGTCTTTTAGTAGTGTTCTGCAAATTTGCCTTTCCTCGTCAGTTTACAGTCCATATTTCCTGGGAGTAAACATTTTGTGCATTTTACGCAGTGGTTTCCATCGGTTTCTGCACTCTTATTGGTGATTCTTCCAGTTTAGAGACAGATTTACACTCGAAGGCAGGAGGGTGCCTGAAAGTCTATCCGCACCTCTACCCCTTTTTTCGCAAGGCTTTTGGAGTATGACACATGCAGAGGAGAAAAGATACTCCTTTTGTGTAACGCCGAGACAGTCGAGACAAACTGTAAAACTATTTCACTAACATCATCGCATATGTAGCGTAAAGTCCCCAGTAATATAAGATAAGGGAGAAAGCAAGGAAGGAGATTACTTTATGGCGAACCGACGATAACACAAAGATTTTTCCGTCCCTCATTGTCTTCCAGCTAAGCTTTAATTATGATGAAGTCAACAAGGCATTTAACGCTAATCTTCCTTCAGAATACGAGGCTAGTGGTTTCTGACTACTGTATCACCTCGCATCTTAAGACTATGTGGAGGCATTGAAATCAGTTCCTCCCTTCCTTTTCCCCCTCCATCCGAAAAGAGGAGTATTAGGGTTTAACGCCCCATCAAGGACGAGGTCGTTAGAGACGGAGCAAGAATGAGGAAAAGAATAGGCCCTACCCTTTCAAAGAAGCCCGCCAGGCATTTGCATTAGAGATTTACGAAAATGACTGTGAAACAAAAGGTGGATAGCCGGACGGGGATAAGAACCACCGTCCTCCTTGTAGGGAAGCAGCCTACTCACGCTGTAATAAATTCACATCAGTTTCCATTGTGTGCCAGCCAGTCTGCTGTAACTAGCTCTGACGTCATAAATGTTGCGCAATACCTTAAAAATCAAGCAAATGAACTAAAACTTTTCTAGCATGTCAGAAATAATATTAAATTAATGTGGGTTAAATATCAGTTCGATAACTTCAGCCATTTCCGAGATTTGGACGTTTTTCTGGAAAAATCATTGGCGCAACAGAACAGAGCTAGAGACTTCAAAATTTATATTTAGATTCATCTTTCATAATGATTTAATAAAAATAGTACTTTGGATTTCACAAATTAAGACTTTAGTGGAAATTCATGATTTTGTGGTTTTCATCTCAAAACTGAAGGAAGCAAGATAGATTAAGTAGGCTAGTAAATAAGGCTAGGATGTTTAGATTTAAATAGGTTGGAGGTCCGCTATGATTATGAAGATGTGTAAAGTTTCTTTTTAATACCTATAAAATTATAGCGATAGCGGATCTCAACAGGACCAGTTCAGAGCTCATCTAGTGCGTGCAGGGCAATTAAATTAATTCTCTCGCCTAAAGTATTTAACTTAGCCACGTCAAAATTTTATTATCAATACTTACCTGCGTGCTGAATGCACGTTTAAATTAAGAGATTCTTCGGCCATCAGCCAAAGAAGCTATAAATTATTATGTAACTTGAAGTGGTGCGTTACTAGCCCAGCTGCTAGTCGGGAGAGCGGAATTGATCAGGCGATCCCTCAGCCGTCCGCACCGCGGCTTTATATATAAGAACACTGCGCGAGGAAGCAAGGCCCCAGTTCTCTCCAGACGCTGAATGACACGCCATCTGTGTCGGTAGTCGCGTCGCATCAGTGTATCTGCTACAAACAGCCTCGGGTGCCGTATTTAGTTACTAGAGATACGCGGAACCATGAAAACATTTCATGTGAAGTGTTAATTCTGGAATGATTTTCACTATCTAGCTTCAGTTTGCGTTTTGTCGTATTTTCACGTGCCGTCGCGGGACAGACATTCTACCAAATATTTAGCGTGGCGTTTGATGAAATAATTTCATCAAATTATGGCGAGCATTCTTTTTAACATTTGATTCGGACATTTATAGTTGCATCAGCGCATTAGACTCTGAACTGCTCTGTTAGTTAGGTTGTAGGGATACTTGTGGTTTTTATCAGTGAATTTCAGAATATACTCAACTATTTTGGAAAACCGTTTTTGATTAGAAATCCCGGACAATCTCCTAATTCCTCAGAGTTATAAGCTGCAGCTATAAGAACATTCTCAGGTAAAGTGGGCACTAGGATATCTATTTACTGGCTCCAAGTTTTATTAAATCACTTTCTGGGGGTCACGGAGTAAATAGAGAGCCAGTGTTGAGAACGGCAAAAGACAGCAGTAACAACATTCTAAAAGCTAGAAACTGAATTTTACATGCAAGCATTTATGCAATAGATTAATTACTTTTTACAAACTTAAACATCCGCCGCCCCACATATGGTGCATCGGCCGGGAATTCAACTAAGTGAAAGTGATTTTTAACTATTCGGATTCGCGAGTGAAATGCGACACGCAACTGAGTATAGAGCAGTGAATGTGTTACGTGTGCATGTGGACGACGCAATTGGATTAACAACGCATCTGGATTGACGGAGCTGGCACTGAGTCTAGCGGTGCTGCCGGCATCGCGAGAAGCCAGTCTCGCCGCACCGCAGTCGTCCGCTGGAGCAGCCTGCGCAGAGCCTGCAATTGCGGACCACGCTAACTCAACAGCCGTCGGAGAGCCGTCTGCAGTTAAACGTTCCACGTCGCATCAGGAATCCTGGTACGCCGCGCCGGCAACGCCATACGTCGTGCAGAAGGAACTAAGTTAAGTGAAAAGCTGTTAAAAATTTTACTAACCTGCACTAAAAGACTGTCGGCGATGGAACCGTCAAAAGAAACTGAGGTTAAATTTAAATCAGAACCTATGTCTGTTGAGGGAACTGTAAATCCAGACAACGGTTCGAGTGTAAATATGCAAGAAAGTAATAATGTTAAAGTGAAATATGAAGTATTGTCTCCTGACAGGAGTGTAGGAAGGGGCAATGATTCAATAATAGAGACCCCTGTAGTAAAGCGGAAAGTAGAAATTGTAAATTTATTGGATGATAGTTTCTCTGATGAATTAAAAATGAAACAGTCATCAGAGATGGTAGAATTTAAGAAGGAGCAGTTAGATATGACTAATCAATCAGAAGTTTCATTTAGTTTTGATGATTCTGGTATTGGAGCTAGTTTTTCGTCACCTGAGTGTGATAAAAAGCCAGCTAGTGAGCAAACCAAAGATGCTGGGGCTGTTGATCTAAATGTTATATTACAAGCAATAGCTGCCAGTAATGCAAAAATGTCAGCCAGTAATGCACAAATGACAGCTGAATTAAAGTCTGAAATTGTGGCCAGCCAAACAAATTTTAATAAACGATTGGAGGTAATGGACGATACCTTCAAGGCTGGTTGCAATAAGTTGAAAGAGGATCTAGACAGTTTGAATTACAAAATTGATTGCAATCATGAGGATATTAAGAAAAAGGTTGCTCAACAGTTTTCTGAAATGTATAAAACAGTTAAATCCGAAGTTGCTGAGGTTCGCAAAGACTTCCAAATGGAAGATGCGAAGCTGGAGCACAAGTTAACAGAAAAGATCGAGGCGGAATCTGCACTGTGCTCAGATAGATTTAAAGATGTTAATATAAAAGTAAACATATGTCAAGCAGAAGTAGAAGCAATCAAAACTGACACTACTCATATTGTGCAAAGAGTAGATAATGTTGAAATGAAAGTAGAAAATATAAGTACTAACATTGCTAACATTGAGAGTAAAGTAGCTTCAGTAACTTCTGGTAATGGTAGTATACAACAAGTTGTAGCTGCAAACGCCGCTTTTATCGGGTGTCGGCAGTTCTTGCGGTTCGATCCAGATAAAAATATCCACCCGCTAGATTTCTGGAACGATTTTGAAGATGTAATTCCACCAACTTGGTCTGAGCGAGAGAAAATCTCATTTATTAGAAGCCATTTAGCAGGTGACGCCATGCGTTGGTCAGCTGATGTTATGTTGAAATGTAAATCATTAGCGGAATTTAAAACAGCTTTTATTAATGAATATTGGTCTAGCAATAAGCAAAATGAAGTGTTGAGAGAATTTTGGAGTGGAAAACGCTTCAATGCAGGCAAGGAATCTATTAAAGAGTTTGCTAGGTCATGGATTTCACGTTTGTCACATTTGGCGGAAAAGCTGAAACCTGAAATGATTATACTAGGTCTTGAACCAAACTGCCATGGTACTGGCAAACTAGAATTATATCAGCCCCTAGAGACAATCTGGATCGTTTCATTGAATATTTGGAACGTGTAGAACGTGTTGCTGCCAATGAGGAGCAAGCACGTAATAACAGAAATGCCAATAACAATAATAGTAATTTTAGGAACGAGCAAAATGGCAATGTAAACATCAGAACAGTAGGTGTTCGTAATCCTAAGAGAGGTAGGAATTGGGGAAATAATTATCAGAACCAACAATGGTGTCCAAGGGATAATAATTTTGTTCCAAACAGAAATATGCATGTAAACAACAGTACGGAAAGTAAGGCTATGCCAGCTAACTATAATGAAAATAAAGGAAACAGTAGTAGACCTAGGCAGGAAAACTAGTTCCCGTCTATGAGGACACTGGCGCTCACCAGGCGGTTACTTTTCCTAAGCCAGTAGTTAAGGAAATTGGTAAGACAGATCAGAATACTCAAACTGAACAGATGGATGAAATGTTGGTAGCACCTAAGGATACAACAGAAATATTAGATCACTCACAGTATTTGATAGATACCGTGTTAGAGACGCTTTCTAAGTGGGAAGAGAAAGAGAAGGCGCAGCAGTGTAACGATAGGGACGAGCTACAAAATACCGAATTGACAGGTGAAGAAGCAGAAGAAATTCATGCTTATATTTACGATGAAGATGATGTGCTCTTATCTAAAGTGCCTGTGCAGGATGTTGATAATGTACTAATAGATTTAGGACAGGAGATAAGTGGGAATGTAGAGGGTAGGCTGTTTGGGGTCAATGAACCCAGTAGCTGTGACCAGTTGTCACTTGAGAAGGAAACCGACGATAATGGTGAAAGTGGTTTAGCTGTAACTAATGTTATGCCCGGTCTGGAGGCGCAGAATAACTCAGACTACAGTAATTTGGGTCATGTTCAGCAAACTAAATGTAATGAAGTCGTGCGGTGCTTCGATTTAAAACTAATAGACCGACTGGAAAAGGCAGCTGGAAATATAATTCAGGAAACCCCTACTTACTGTGACCTAAATGTAATGAAGACAGATGTCGATCACTTTAGTTGGAGACAAATCCAAAAGGAACTACTAGATGAATGTGAGGAACCACCTGTACAACCTAGAATAAGCCACCCTATAATAATAGTGAATATGTTGGGTATCAATGTACGTTGTCTCTTAGACAGTGGAAGTGAGGTGAGTGCAATATCGCAGTCCTTCTTTGATGCATTACCTGGTAAAGACAAGCTTACTGTAATGAGGGTATCAGGACTAAGAATAATTGGTGCTACTGGCAAGGTGTCAAAAACGGTAAAGCAAGAAGCTTTACTACCCTTTTTCATTAATGGTAATTTAATTGATCATCCATGTTTAATTGTAAACAATATCAGTATTGAGGTTTTAATTGGCATAAATTTCTTGTCAAAATATCAGAGTGTTGTTGACTTTGAAAGAAGCCAGTTAAAAATGGTCTTGCCAATAACCGGACTAATTACAGTCCCTTTTAGTGATAAACATGTAGTAACTGATCATGAAACTTGGGAGCTGCCTATACGAGTTCTGAAAAACAGGAGATATTGGGACGAAGGTGTTAATCTTAATAACAATAAGCTGAACACAGAAGAAGAAGAAGAAGCAATTATTTTAGACAAGATAGAAGCTAAATTGCAGGAAATCGATAGGATTTCAGACAATCAAAAGGAAGAACTGAAACAGGTTCTAAAAAGGCATCATAAAGTATTTTCAGATCGACGTGGCAGATTCATAGGTAAACGAATGAATGCTGTAGGGAGGAGGTTGTTCTGTAACCTCTACACAGTATGGCAGCTGTGCAGTCCCAGCTGTGTGAGATCTTCTTTCCCATTTCAGGTCTCACTCACTCTCTTCATCTTTCCTATCCACAAAAATTTCGACCTCTTCTTTCCAAATACTAAATTTTTCCGTTATGACTATCTAGCCAGCATTAAGCTAATGAATGCTGTAGGGAGGAGGTTGTTCTGTAACCTCTACACAATGTGGCAGCTGTGCAGTCCCAGCTGTGTGAGATCTTTTTCCATTTCAGGTCTCACTCATTCTTCCTCTTTCCTGTCCTCAAAAATTTCTTACTCTTCTTTACAGCATTAAGCTAATGAATGCTGTAGGGAGGAGGTTGTTCTTTAACCTCTACACAGTGTGGCAGCTGTGCAGTCCCAGCTGTGTGAGATCTTCTTTCCCATTTCAGGTCTCACTCACTCTTCATCTTTCCTATCTACAAAATTTCGACATCTTCTTACAACACATAAAAATTTCTAACTGTTCTTTACAGCATTAAGCTAATGAATGCTGTAGGGAGGAGGTTGTTCTTTAACCTCTACACAGTGTGGCAGCTGTGCAGTCCCAGCTGTGTGAGATCTTCTTTCCCTTTCAGGTCTCACTCACTCTTCATCTTTCCTATTCACAAAAATTTCTTAATCTTCTTTACAGCATTAAACCAATGAATGCTGTAGGGAGGAGGTTGTTCTGTAACCTCTACACAGTGTGGCAGCTGTGCAGTCCCAGCTGTGTGAGATCTTCTTTCCATTTCAGGTCTCACTCATTCTTCCTCTTTCCTGTCCTCAAAAATTTCGACCTTTTCTTTCCAAATACTAAAATTTTCCGTTATGACCATCTTTACAGCATTAGGCTAATGAATGCTGTAGGGAGGAGGTTGTTCTTTAACCTCTACACAGTGTGGCAGCTGTGCAGTCCCAGCTGTGTGAGATCTTCTTTCCCTTTCAGGTCTCACTCATTCTTCATCTTTCCTATCTACAAAAAATTTCGACATCTTCTTCCAACACATAAAATTTTCTGTCATGGCTATCAAGCCATGAGTTATGTAACCATTCTATCCACCGATTAGTGAAACAAAATACCTAATGTGACAAACCTAATAGTGACAAACAATAGAGAAGTATGACGTAATTAAGATATAAAATGTATTTGAGTAACAAGTATGTATAGAACCGAGGTAATATAGTAACTACAAAGTGTTGTTTTATTGGAAATGGTCCACCAACTGTAATTTAAAAAGAAATATGAAGTCATGTACAAGCAGGATCTGAAGTGGTAGTGAAACCTAGTGTATGCATTAGAGCTAACTAAGAAATAGTAAAAGAGATTGCTTAGTGTTATGAAAAATATGCAGATAAGGTGTAAGGATGAACTCACCTGGTGTAGCAAGGAAAGGCAGTGTAATAGAATTGAGCAGTGTTTGTGGTTGAGACGTGAAGGACACGTCCCTGAAGTATTTATAAGGTTGGAGCTGGCCATTATTTTAGTGTAGTGTGTGACAGGATACACCTACACGTATTGAGATTATGAGTTGGAGGCGTGAATGCGACCATAGGTACCCTTATGTTAGATGAGACAGAGCAGCTCATGGTGTCCTATAGGTTTAAGGAATTTAGCATTACGTTCGTCCATAATTATTTGATGCAGTTTAGTGGTAGGTCCGAGAGAGACTACCTGAGGTTTCAGCGTCCGATCGAGTGGAAATGGATTGTCGCGTGAGCAAACTAATCAACTGCAGTACACTATGAATATTAAATAAATGTGCTTTCCTATGCTTTAAATTTAAATGGAGTGAGTATTACCTAAGTTCATACACTAGCAAAGTAAGTAAGTACATAATGACAGACGTAAAACATTATTTTAGCTCCGCATAAATACACTTCTAAGTAAGTAAGTACATAATTGCAGATGTGGAACTGACACAACAGCAGAGGACCAATAAGTGGGTTTTGTAGTCAACTAAACGTAGTGTGTTTTGAACACTCAAAACTGTACTATTACCAAAAGTTACTCACATGTACAAAGAAGCTGAGAAAACAACTACTAATCATACTCATACTATCTCTAAAAATAAAGTAATCAAAGATGAGTCAGTTAAGTGCTTAAAATACAAATGTATTCAGGAATGTACCGAGCATTGGTTCAGCGTTCCGGCCCAGAAATAAGAAATTCAGATTAAATATGATTCATGACTGTATGCCTTAGGAGCATAAATTTTCTCTAATACATGACTAAAGGCGTTTTAAGCCATTTGTTTAACGATTTTATGACAGTTAAGTAACCGCGAGAGTAATACTGAAAAAGCTCTGTTAACTTTGTTCCAGCAACATACTGAAGGATAAAATGTATATATCCCCATTTCATTGTGACCCACCCTTAGATATTAAGTGAACAGAGTCTGAGGCACTCTTTTTGTTTGTTCTACAGGACAAACCAGATAATGGCAGCCTGGTAGCTGCGTGAAAGCGTGGAGTGACTTGGACACAACTCACAGTGACCCCTCCCCTTTCCCCCATGTAATTTAGAGAGATCGAGAAGGACGCACACCATAGCAACTTCCCCTCCTCTACCCTTGTGAATGGAAGTGTAGGACGCCAGCCAAAGCGGCTACAACCACGTGTGTAAAAATTATTTGTGAACTTTTTCTTTCAGGTTTAGAAAAGACTGCTAAGAGATAAACATCTGTTTATGTGTCATGTTATTCTCTTTGAATTTGTGTATGTAAAAATGTATTTAATGGTTCTAAGATTTTCATAATTTTTCAATTTATATGTGTTTGTTTGTCTAAGGCAATATGTATGCCAAAATATTTCATGACTTTGCTTTTAAAATTTGAGTAATGACATTGGTTAAAAGGCAGTGAACATGCCTATAATTTAAATAATTAATGTAGGTAATCAGTTTTCTTTAATGTTTCTACAGGTTTATATTTCAATTTTGATTTTTCATAGGGAGTTAAACTGTACTCTTGCTTCCCTTTTTGTAATTAAATTTTTTTTTTCATTCATTAACATTCATAAACAAAAAATTTAAGTAGAGGGTGATGTAGGGAAGCAGCCTACTCACGCTGTAATAAATTCACATCAGTTTCCATTGTGTGCCAGCCAGTCTGCTGTAACTAGCTCTGACGTCATAAATGTTGCGCAATACCTTAAAAATCAAGCAAATGAACTAAAACTTTTCTAGCATGTCAGAAATAATATTAAATTAATGTGGGTTAAATATCAGTTCGATAACTTCAGCCATTTCCGAGATTTGGACGTTTTTCTGGAAAAATCATTGGCGCAACAGAACAGAGCTAGAGACTTCAAAATTTATATTTAGATTCATCTTTCATAATGATTTAATAAAAATAGTACTTTGGATTTCACAAATTAAGACTTTAGTGGAAATTCATGATTTTGTGGTTTTCATCTCAAAACTGAAGGAAGCAAGATAGATTAAGTAGGCTAGTAAATAAGGCTAGGATGTTTAGATTTAAATAGGTTGGAGGTCCGCTATGATTATGAAGATGTGTAAAGTTTCTTTTTAATACCTATAAAATTATAGCGATAGCGGATCTCAACAGGACCAGTTCAGAGCTCATCTAGTGCGTGCAGGGCAATTAAATTAATTCTCTCGCCTAAAGTATTTAACTTAGCCACGTCAAAATTTTATTATCAATACTTACCTGCGTGCTGAATGCACGTTTAAATTAAGAGATTCTTCGGCCATCAGCCAAAGAAGCTATAAATTATTATGTAACTTGAAGTGGTGCGTTACTAGCCCAGCTGCTAGTCGGGAGAGCGGAATTGATCAGGCGATCCCTCAGCCGTCCGCACCGCGGCTTTATATATAAGAACACTGCGCGAGGAAGCAAGGCCCCAGTTCTCTCCAGACGCTGAATGACACGCCATCTGTGTCGGTAGTCGCGTCGCATCAGTGTATCTGCTACAAACAGCCTCGGGTGCCGTATTTAGTTACTAGAGATACGCGGAACCATGAAAACATTTCATGTGAAGTGTTAATTCTGGAATGATTTTCACTATCTAGCTTCAGTTTGCGTTTTGTCGTATTTTCACGTGCCGTCGCGGGACAGACATTCTACCAAATATTTAGCGTGGCGTTTGATGAAATAATTTCATCAAATTATGGCGAGCATTCTTTTTAACATTTGATTCGGACATTTATAGTTGCATCAGCGCATTAGACTCTGAACTGCTCTGTTAGTTAGGTTGTAGGGATACTTGTGGTTTTTATCAGTGAATTTCAGAATATACTCAACTATTTTGGAAAACCGTTTTTGATTAGAAATCCCGGACAATCTCCTAATTCCTCAGAGTTATAAGCTGCAGCTATAAGAACATTCTCAGGTAAAGTGGGCACTAGGATATCTATTTACTGGCTCCAAGTTTTATTAATTCACTTTCTGGGGGTCACGGAGTAAATAGAGAGCCAGTGTTGAGAACGGCAAAAGACAGCAGTAACAACATTCTAAAAGCTAGAAACTGAATTTTACATGCAAGCATTTATGCAATAGATTAATTACTTTTTACAAACTTAAACATCCGCCGCCCCACATCCTGAGTACAAATCCAATGCGTTAACCACTGCGCCTCTCTGCTCAGTGACTCCATTTGAGAGAGGTAGCGTAAACGGAAGACAGATAACAAGCCGAAGCATCATCCACCATGACTACATGGTATCGTGTTGAATATTTATGTAAGTAATTTACCTGACCAAAATTTCAGCACAGAGCCTTTGCGCTGATTTCACAAGGAGAGGGAAAGAAAGACAGAGAAGGACGAATAAGGCGTGGCAGTGCAGCAGACGGCAAATGTCTTCTACCGCCCCACTAATTTATCACGGACTTCCACTTGATTGCAGTAGCTTCTGACGATGCTTTCCGCAAACGATGACGAGCAGGACATCGACTGTGCCCTCCTTCTTCCAACTTCTCCGTCATTACGGCTTTCCTCTCTCTGTTTCCGCGATCGTTTCGGTCTCATTCTGAGGGAGTTAGGGCCTCAGATTGCCGTGGGAATTGAGTTCGAGGACTCGAAAGCAATAAAACCAAGACAGTTTGCAAACTGCGGTGCGTTTGGCTGTTTGAGAATTTATAGCTCTTTGCGGCCTGCCTACCCCGTCGCGCACTGCGCCTGAGATATGGCAGGCATTCGGGGGCCGCAGTGCTGCGAGCATCAGTGGCTGACAGAGAGGGATCACCGGTATAACGCCGCCCGTCCCAGGGGCAATCACCTGGAACAGCGTGCCAAATGTCCTGTCCGGCCAGGCGGCGCCCGCTGCCTGGCGACACCGAAAATGTAGACCCTCGCACGGGAGCAGGCAGCATTCGGACGGGAAAACTTCGTTGCGCTTGTTAAGCTTAGACATTTTCGACTTTTGCTCTGGACAGCCAAACAAAGTATTTATTTAAATTTATCCATGTTTTGCAGTTGGAGGTGTAACTGAAACGGGATTAAACAGCGCGGTCGCTCACTAATATTTGTGTTTTACTGCACTGCACAATGTGTTTCAGGCCTGTCTTCAGATGTATCTAGCTATAGTCTGTTAAGGAAGGTTGTTTTCGGGTTAATCAGCAGAAAAATGTATTTGACATCAAACTGAAACATATACGTACGTCATATACATTCTAGAGCCAAAGAAACTGGTACACCTCCCTAATATCGTGTTAGGCTCCCGCGAGGACGCAGAAGTGCTACAACACGACGTGGCTGGACTCGACTAATGTCTGAAGTATTGCTGGAGAGAACTGACACCATGAATCCTGCAAGGCTATCCATAAATCCGTAAGAGTACGAGGGGCTGGAGATCTCGTCTGAACAGCATCCCAGATACGCTCACCAATGTTCATATCTGGGGACTATGGTGGCCAGAGGAAGTGTTTAAACTCAGAGGAGTGTTCCAGGGGTCACTCTGTAGCAATTCTGGAATTGTGGTGTGCCGCATTGGTTCAAAATGGTTCAAACGGCTCTAAGCACTATGGGACTTAACATCTGAGTTCATCAGTCCCCTAGACTTAGAACTACTTAAACGTAACTAACCTAAGTACATGACACATATCCATGCCCGAGGTAGGATTCGCACCTGCGACCGTAGCAGCAGTGCGATTCCGGACCGCCTAGAATCGCTTGCACAGAGGCCGGCTGTGCCGCATTATCTTGCTGGAATTGCCCAAGTCCGTGGGAGTGCACAATGGACATGAATGGATGCAGATGATGAGACAGGATGTTTATGTACATGTCAGCTGTCAGAGTCGTATCTAAATGCATCAGGGGTCCCATGTCACTACAACTGCACACGCCCAACACCATTACAGAGCATCCACCAGCTTCAACAGTCCCCTGCTGACATGCAGCGTCCATAGATTCAAGAGGTCGTGTCCATCCGCTCGATACAATCTGAAACGAGACTCGTCCGACCAGGCAACATGTTTCCAGTCATCAACAGTCTAATGTCGGTGTTGACGCGCCCAGGCGAGGCGTAAAGCTTTGTGTCGTACAGTCATCAAGAGTACACGAGTGGGCCTTCGGCTCCGAAAGCTCATATCGATGATGTTTCGTTGAATGGTTCACACGCCGACACTTGTTGACGACCCAGCATTGAAATCTGCAGCAAATTGCGGAAGAATTGCACTTCTGTCACGTTCAACGATTCTCCTCAGTCATCGTTGATCCAGTATTGCAGATTTTTTCCGGCCGCAGCGATGTCGGAGATTTGATGTTTTACCCGATTCCTGATATTCACGGTACATTCGGAGAGTGGTCGTACAGGAAAATCCCCACTTCATCGCTATCTCGGAGATGCTGTGTCCCATCGATCGTGCGCCGACTATAACACCACGTTCAAATTCACTTAAATCTTGATAACCGGCTATTGTAGCAGCAGTAACGGATCTAACAACTGCGCCAGACACTTGTTGAGCTATATAGATGTTGCCGACCGCAGGGCGGTATTCTGGCTGTTTACATATCTCTGCATTTGAATACGCACGCCTATACCAGTTTCTTTTGTGCTTCAGTGTATGAACAAAAGAAAACTGCACCTGCAGCGTCGATAATTGGTTGGCATCTCCGAGGCATACTTGAAGCCAGGTATTCCAGCGGATTCAGATGGAAGAGGTGTCCAAATACATCGGAGTTATGTTGAGAGTTGTTTCAAAGTCAAGATATGTTTCTTGCAACTTCTTTTTAATGTAAGACCATACATTTTCTATATGATTAGCGTCAGGGGACAGTGAGACCCAATCCGGTACTTGCACAGTTTTTTTCCAGTGGGTGCAAAGCTGCTGCCATGCTTCGTATCATTGTCCTCCTGCAGTAGCGAAGCTTCATTTTTGGTCGATGAACCAAGCTTTGTCAGTCGGCATCAAACATCTTTGATAAACACGACGCGTAAGCTGCACTCATGTCTTTTCTTGTGTATCTCAGTCAACAATTCGAAGTAAACTAGTACTTTAAGGATACTGCACTAAGCGCAAAAGTTCCCTCTGTTGCGTTGTCAAAGAACTAACGCGATATCTTTTACCATCTGAGTGTACTGTCGAACACGCTCTTACTTAATAGTCGGTAGTTACATCAATTTTCCTGCCCTTGAGCGAGATGATGCTTCAGAATAGTGCTTTATTGTTATAAGAAGATTAGGTGTTGAACTTGGCAGCCGAGAACAGAGAAGGGGCAAATGACGATGAGAATAACTGAGAGCACATGCGAAACTTACTAGATAATATCCTCTTAATACAATACCTATCTACAACCACATAGAGAGTGACAATTGTTGAACTATAAGAGAGTAAACGTAAATTAGTTAGAAACTACGGTGTGCGCACACTTTATTCAACATGTAAACGTCAATACATATATTTGTATTTATGATTATGACATGTTCGATATGCCTGCCATCAATTATGATGATGTGGGGCAGACGAATAGCTAAATTCTTCATGACCCGTTGAAGGATTGGAACATGGATGCTGTCGATGACCTCCTGAATGGTTGTTTTCAGCTCAGCAATTCTTTTGAGGTTATTGCTCTACACCTTGTCTTTAATACAGCCCCACAAAAAGGAGTCGCATGTGTTCCGATCCGGAGAATATATCGGCCAATCGAGGCCCATGCCCGTGGTCTCGGGGTACCCCAGAACCAGAATGCGGTACTCAAAGTGCTCCTCCAGGACACCAAACACTCTCCTTCTTCGAATCTATTCTTGATATTCGATCTTCTTTAGTTTCTGTTGATTGAGCTACTACGCCAACGGCATGATCAGCTATTTCATTAACACTACTAATTTAAATGTACTCGTAAAGGCAATGAAAGAAAAAACGACTTCTGTAAACATTACGCTAAAATTAATTACGTTGATAATTTAGTCGAAACTTAATCCTTGCAAGCACAGTAGTTTCGTAATCCGAAGGACTAACAAATGCAACGACGTAATTATTTACTGTATGCTACTAAAATTAGCAAAGTTGTTAGGTAAAATTTACACAAACGTCAATCTTACAATGTCTAAGTGATCGACTAAGCCGATGATTTAATAAGGCCACTCAATGAAGAACAAAAGAAATTGAATGCGAGAAATAATCCGTGCAGTAAAAACTTTGTGTACAGTGGTACGAGGGAGTGCCGTGAACAACATACTTTTAATCCTGGACGGTTGGGGCTGAGAGTGTGAATGGGTGCGTTTGAAGGTCAGTTTTGTACGTTTTCCTTGAATAACTCAAAAACTACGGCCTCTAGCGATAGCGAATTCCAGTACAAAACTAAACTACATTAAATGCCCGACAAAAAGTTCCTGTTTCTAACAGTTTGCGCGCAGCGAGCAAGAGAATACAAAAATTTCGCGCGTGGTTTTCGAAGATCAGATATAACATTGCGAGACGCATAAAACGATAGCGGTAGGAGGAGCTGAATCGCCATATATAGCGGTTAGAAGCTCACTATAGCTTTTTAAAAAATCCGGTAACACTGCCAAATTATTTCAACTCCAAGAGTTCACAGTAGCGTAATATTCCAAGTGTGGACCACAGCTACTCGCGATAAACTCAAGTGTGTCCGAAACTCCACGAAATTAAAGTACCGACAGACGCGAAATTTTGAGAGTCCACTCTGAACGGAATATGTCAGAATCCAGCTCGCTGTAAAATAATTCTAAGTTCTTGCGTGTACCGTAGCGAAATTTTCTAAGTCCGTAAAATCGTTCGGCTAAGTCATCGCTCAGGAATCGCGTCCAGACAAATGAGGAAAAGCAAATTTTATACAGTAGTGGAAATCAGTATAAAGGCAGAATTGCACGAAAGTAGTAGTGCAATGTCTGAAGCATACACATATAGAATTTACTACGAAAGTAGTAGATACATGTAGGACATAAGCAATCATGACGGAATTACATAGTTTCTTTCGTAATACGAATAACAAAGTAAAGTGTTTACATTTCCTGAATGGAAATTGGTAGAAAGGCAGTCACTGTCCTCTTGAGTTATTGCATTGTTAATACTTTGTCCTACCTCCGTTCTTCCTAACTACCTCAGAAATTCTCTTCGGCATTGATTTTGCTAGGTTTTCTTAGTTCTTTCAGTGAAATTGTCACCCACTCTTCTCGTATCACAGTTTTCAGCTCATGTACGGTTTCAAATCGCTTCCCATTATGATAAACATGCCTTGCAAGTATTCCCCAAGTAGTTTTTCATAAGATTCACATCTGGGCTGCGTGCAGGCCAGAGGAAGATATCGAAATTCTTATCTTCAAACCACTTTCTGGCTTTAACAGAAATATACACAGATGCATTATCTTGTTGAAACATCAGACTTTCGTCCCTAGGTCCTCATACATTCTAATCGATTCTGTCTCTAGCATCTCAGTGCACATGTTAGAGGTCATTCTAGTGTTCAGGCAAGCAATGTCGTGAATTACCTTTAGCGCAGAGAACTGCACAAAACTCAGCACTTCCACCATCAAAATTTCTGCTCACTTCCACCCTCTGGTCTGTTGTCGAATCACACCTATAATGTTGCAATCCATCTTGCCAATCTAAAACTTCGTCTCTTCATTGAAGATCACTTTATCCCTTGCTAAGGTACGTGACATACATTTTTCGCAAACGATAATCCAGCCTGTTCATGTTTGGGTGTTAATGAGGATTTCTGCAATCGTTTCTTGAATGCAGATTGTTTGTCATATGACAAAATTTGTCGTACACGTCTGCCATTTATTGGAAACTGCACTTAGCAACAAGCTGAGAAGAATAGCGTTTATCGCCCTCGCTCTGCGCAAAAGTAACCGTTTCTATGCTGCAGATACGTTTATACTTTGCCCATATTTTCCATTCTGTCCATATCGTGGGCCCAGTTTAGCTAAATTATCAATCACTGTACTTGAATAGTTCACCATCTTGGCAATTTGACGATTCTCTAATCGTCCTATTACATTGTACGTACCGACATTTTTTCTGCTTTTTCATCACATGTTAACTGTTTTCCACGTGGCATTGCCACAATCGTGGTATATGTACATTGTCACTAATGATGTCAGTTTCGTATCTGCAGTAAAGTCACGTACGCACACACTAACACCGCACAGAGGCGACTGCCTTTATCCTGAGTTAAACTCTCTACCATCAAAATAGTTAATGTCTTGTTACATACCGTATTGCTGACATCAAATGCGATACCATTTGACTGTATTTTTCGTTATACTGAACTTCATACTACTGCATATAAATTGTGCAGAACTATTCTGACCGACAATCTTAATTTTCGCGGAAATACCTATACATTTATACTGATTTCCACACTGTAGGTACAATCAACCGAACTCTCAAATCTCCGCGAATTTGAGTCATTGAGTTAGTAAAAGACTTCATCAGTGCAAAATACACTTTTTCATTCATATACGCCGGCCACTATGGCCGAACGGTTCTAGGCGCTTCAGTCCGGAATCGCGCTACTGCTACGGTCGCAGGTTCGAATCCTGCCTCGGGCATGGATGTGTGTGATGTCCTTAGGTTAGTTAGGTGTAAGTACTTCTAAGTCTAGGGGCCTGATGACCTCAGACGGTAAGTCCCATAGTGCTTAGAGCCATTTGAACCATTCATATATACCATCTTAAAGTTATGGGTAACAGAAGATGTGCACTGAAACGAGAATTAAAATAGTATTTTACAATAATTTTCTGGCTTAGTAGTTCACCCACAGTAATTACTCTTTTCATATGATGAGAACAATATTTATTTTTGTTAACTGCTTCGTGAACGCTGGTCATTTTCACAAAAATCGCTCATCAGTCTCGTAGGAAATGATTCGCTCCTTCCCCTGCTGCTATCCAAATGTATGCATTTTTAAGGAGAAGTTGAATTATGGGGCAAACTATGTGAAATTCTAATTAATTAATTAGAATAAGTAATTAAATAGAAAGTTACAACCTAAATTTTGTTTATCATGTCTGCTTATGTTATGAACCATATGCTGGAATGCTGTTCGTGTAGCTGTCTTGTCTAACTAATTATGCTGACTTTAATGAGAGGTTTGATTCCGTCGCCTCTCATTGGCTAGTTAGGTACGTAAATAAACATCTGAATAGCTCACTCGATACATCTCGATAAATGGTTTCACATGGTAGGTCAATCTATTCTGTGGTTACATTATTATAACTGCTATTAAAGATAGTGTGAAAAACCGTTATAAATTCCTTCTTGGATCAGTACCTAGTTGAACACATCACTTCCACTGTCAAGGTGTATATCAAAAGAATCGTGTAGATGAGCTTTCGATGTTCTTGTGTCGTACACCGCAGTAAGTTTTGTGGATTTGTTTCACGCGCTCAAAGATATGTAGTTGCTAGCTGTCCTTTGTGTTATCTGCAACGGCTTTGTGACCTTACGACTGGACCTCATCGAGTTTGACAGTTTTACATGAGTTGAGCCGCTTCCCCTTAGGCGTCGTGTCACAAGCATCCACTGCCCATAGCTTGATAGGGAAAGAGCACGAAAACTCACCATACCACCAAATGAGTGCTACAAAATTGTCAGCATAAACATAAACAAATGTGTAACAAAATTCGTCTAGTGAGTCGGTTAGCACACTGGACTCCCATTCGGGAGAGCGACGGTTCAAACCCGCGTCCGACCTTCCTGATTTAGGTTTTTCGTGATTTCCCTAAATCGCTTCAGACAAATGCCGGCATGGTTCCTTTGAAACGACACGGCCGACTTCCTTTCCCATCCTTCCCTAATCCGATGGGGTCGATGAGCACGCTGTTTGGTCCCCTTCCCCAAATCGACCAACGACCAACAAAATCTTCTCGGGCTTCCAGCCACTTTAGCTGGTTAAAATTCTGCGAGCTTTCGACCGATCTCTCCTTACCCATCGTCAAGTGATAAATGGCTGTCATATCGCCGTGGCCTCGCCGTTATATCGGCGCGCTGCGGGCTGTGATGTCACTGGTGCTCTTTCTCTGAGCGGTTCTAGGCGCTTCAGTCCGGAACCGCGCTGCTGCTACGGTCGCAGGTTCTAATCCTGCCTCGGGCATGGATGTGTGTGATGTCCTTAGGTTGGTTAGATTTAAGTAGTTCTAAGTTCTAGGGGACTGATGACCTCAGATCTTGAGTCCCACAGTGCTTAGAGCCATTTGAACCATCTTTCTCGCCAAATATGGTAATGTTTGCGTCCCGTGGCCGGGTCCCAGTCTGTGCTGGCTGCAAACCGATATCCTTATTGGTAATGTTTCCAGGTATTTTTATTTATATGGCTTATTTTATAATGCTATTCCAAAATCTCTTCGTCCTCATCATGACAGATGTTTCGTCGGACAGAATTCGGTGTCCATTTTCTGAAGTGTGTTCTGCCAGGGCTAATTTTTTAGGATGGTGTAGGAGTGAGCATCTCTCGTGTTCCATCCGACGTTGCTCCACAGTGCGTACTGTCATGGCAGAATACGCTTTAGAAAATCGACACCCAATTTTATTCAACTAAACATCTGTAATTATGAGGACGAAGGGATTTTGGGATGGTGCTATAAAATAAGCTACAGAAATAAAAATATCTCAAAACACCAGAAGTAAGGATGGCCTTTTGCAGCTCAGTACGGTCTGAGACCCAGTAATTGCGAAGCTGAAGCGGGCGCGATGGACACAGGACAAAAACGTTACCGTATTTGGCAAGAAAAAGAGCACCAGAGACGTGGCAGCCAGCAGTGCGGCTATGTAACGGCGAGGCCACGGTGACACGGTAAGTCATTTACCACTTGACAAGAGTCAGTCGAAAGCTTGTGGGATTTTAACTGCCTACCGCAGCTGAAAGCCCGAAAAGATTTTATTGATTCATATCGCCACAAGACCAAGTATCATACAAATGAGTAACAATTTGTGCATTGGCAAAGTCAGCATGTGTGGCCCATTTCGGATACCTCATAATCTAAACATGTGTTAAATCTACTTGTAACAACATGTTCCCATGCAAAAAATACACAAGTGAGCAATTAACCTCGTGTGTAACTGTAGTCAGTGTAGCAGATGATTGCAGAGACACTGTGTTAAATTCCCATTACATACGAAACCTTCATAAATTGAGCTGAACTAACAAATTCACTTTATTTTACCTTTTCAGTCTGATTACTATGTTAATTACAGATTTTATGCATGTTGGTATCATGCTTCTTTGGATTTTACAGAAATTACAACGCATTGAATGGACATTTCACTCACGCTACATAGCACATGATACACTGTGAATGTAATTCACTCTTCCCGATTTTCGAGCATGGTTTCGTCTATTTTAGAGTTGTGTTCATTGTCAATCCATGTAGCGTTTAACAATTGCAGATCTTTACACGTGGAAATTTGTGTATCGCAGAGGTAAAACACTTTGTTTTTATTACGAGATAATGCAAATGGTTCAAATGGCTCTAAGCACTATGGGACTTAACATCTAAGGTCATCAGTCCCCTAGACTTAGAACTACTTAAACCTAACTAACTTAAGGACATCACAAACATCCATTCCAGAGGCAGGATTCGAACCTGCGGCCGTACCAACAGCGCGGTTCCGGACTGAAGGAGATAATGCACCCCACCGTGTTTGTATAAGCATTATTATAGACAGGGTTTAATTAGGTTTCAAATATGGGCGGAGTTCCTTTCTAGATCGACAAAATTTGTAATCAAGATTTTACGCTTGGCAGACATCACGTGTGATGTAAACGTGCACGGTAGGTAAGTAATCTTATAGTTCTACTTTAGTGCATACGAAGTGTTTTTGTTAATATTTGTGGAATATTGCGTCGTTTCTTGAAGGAACATAGGCGTATTAAAGATCTGAATACACAACGTTAATGTTACACAATAACATATATTTAACAGTTAGTTATGAAGCGGCTTCCGGCTTCTTAGGCCATCGTCAGATAACTTAATACATATCACCACTTAATACATTTGACGATGGGCTAAGAAATCGAAAGCCTGTTCATAAAGAACTATTAAATAAATTTTATTATGGAACATTAATACTTTGTATTCAAGTTTCCAATAAGGTGTTCTTATCGCATACTTTTGATGTATCTCCTCTTTATCAGATGTCATTGATGGCTGCCTCTGCGTCCAAATATTGGTCCGGCAAATAAGAAGCAAGTCTTGATGTACGCCAAGATGTTCTTTGTCGATATACATACCGGCTGTGGAACAACCGGCGTACAAGTTGTTCTAAGCTTCAGTGGTGGAGGTAATGCTAATGCTGGTGATACCGTCCGATTGCTCCAAGAACGTAGTCTGTTACAAGAGGTCCGCCGTAGATATGACGGTTTTGCAGTATATCGTAAATGTGGTCATAAAATGTACTGCATGTATTTAATTTGTGATAAGCAGTTCGATTCAGTCGGGTGTTGAATCGCACATCTATTGCTCATTACGACTCCATCGGTTCCTGATTGTAGCGCACTCAGCCGCTCAGTGTACTGTTGTAGCCGCTAGTGCCTTTTGTGAGTGCAGCTGGAGACGAAGAAAACAGGCGAGGGCGGCGTTACTGGCGCAGCATCCGTCGCGGCGCAGACTGAATAATGCATTTGGCGGCACAGCTTAATACCGACTCGTTAGCATCGTATCACGGTAATCCGGCATTATCATAACAAACGGCGCCAGTGGCGGTCCGAAAGGAAGGCGTCCCGGCGCCACGAATCCGTAATGTCCTCCGGCATCAGCCGCTCGCTGTCCCCGCTAGCAGCAGTAGTAGGGACAGAACGCGCTACGACACGGCTTGGTTCAAAACAACGTTAACGGCATCTCCGGAGATCTAATGGGCGAAACAAATGATTTTTCAACTGTGGACTAACATAAAAATGTCGATTAACATTCCAAATACTAGGCGTACGAAGCTAACTACTCATCACACGTTTGTGATCACTTTTTCAGACAATCTGCGGCTGCTAATCACAGTATTCTAGCGAAAGGAATACTAGAAATCTTCATATATACATATACCCCACAAATCACTGTATGGTCCATGATGGAGAGTACTTTGTACCAATACTATCTATGTTATTTCCTTATACATTCGCTTATTGAGCGAGTAAAGAAATGACACCTCTTTGCCTCTGTACACGCCCAAACCTGTTTTATTCTCAAGAGCCAATACGAGATATACGATGGTGTCAGCATAATGGTCGCACTCTCTCTTCTTCGGATGGAAGTTCCCTAATTTTACCCTGCAGGTTTTCGGGATAACTACGTCGTGTTTCTTCCAAGGTTTCCCACTTCAGTCCCCAAGCATTTCTGTCAAACTTTAATATGAGCTAAAGCGACGTGTAACCATACTAGCTGCATGTCGCTGAGTTAGTTCGGTGTCTGTTGTCATGCCTTCTTGATAAGAACTCCACACACTGGGACAACACTCTAGAACTGTTCGTACTAGCGCCATGTACGCAATTTCCTTTGCAGATGCATTTTCCCAGAACTCTTCCAACATACCTGTATCCTGTATTCTCCTTCCGTAATACCGAGGCAGTAATGACACTACAACTTATCTTAGAAATTAGCTTAAAGAAATGCGAATCAACGTTTCCATTATTTGTAAACTTAGAGAAATATTTTGACAGTGTTGACTGGAATACACTCTTGAAAATCATGAAGGTAGCAAGGATAAAATAATTGGAGCGAAAGGTTATATAAGATTTGTACAGAAACCCGACCGTTGTTTTAAGAGTCAAAGAGCAAACAGGGAGGCAGTGACTGAGAAGGAAGTGAGAGTATCCCCGATGTTATTCAATCTGTACAATAAGCAAGCAGTAAACAAAGCCAAAGAAAAATTTGGAGAGGGAATTAAAGTTCAGGGAGAATAAATCAAAACTTTAAAGTTTGCCGATAACACAGATAGAGAAATAAAAGGACTTGGAAGTGCAGTTGAATTGAATGGGCAGTATCTTTAAAGGACGATATACTCTGATCAACCAGAACATTACGACAACCTACCTAATGGTTGGTATGTCGCCCTTTGGCACCGATAACAGCGGCGACGCATTGCGGTATGGAAGTAATGAGGCCTTGGTATGTCGATGGACAGTGTTGGCACCACTTCTGCACACACGTCCCCTAATTCTCATAAATTCAGGGGAGGGGGTCAATGAAAGTCTTTACTCTGTACCATGTCTTCAAAGAGGAGTTAACGCTTATATTAGCCGTAATCATGTAGTTTAGGACTGTGCCCCTAGCACCCTACATGCTGCTTGAAAAGCGATGATAATGAATGAGTTTTATGCTTCACCAAATATTGGAGATGCACCATGATGAGGTTAACTTACGTTTCACAGCTCATGCAGATAAATGACTGTGCTGGAACTGTAGATCATTTAAGAAAAACTCAGTCAGTCTTCTGACGCGCAAGAGGCAAGATGTTCACCCACTCTGGTGGAAGCACCTATGTGTTCCCAACATGTTCGATTGAGGAGATGTTGGCAATGAACAGAGAGGAGTTTATTAAGTGCACTCTACATGTAAGCAAGAAATTGATGAAATGTATGAGGAGATAAAAGAAATTATTCAGATAGTGAAGGGAGACGAAAATTTAATAGTCGTGGGTGACTGGAATTCGAGTGTAGGAAAAGGGAGAGAAGGAAACATAGTAGGTGAATACAGATTGGGGGTAAGAAATGAAAGAGGAAGCCGTCTGGTAGAATTTTGCACAGAGCATAACTTAATCATAGCTAACACTTGATTCAAGAATCATAGAAGGAGGATGTATACATGGAAGAATCCCGGAGATACTAAAAGGTATTAGACAGATTATATAATGGTAAGACAGAGACTTAGGAACCAGGTTTTAAATTGTAAGACATTTCCAGGGACAGATGTGGACTCTGACCACAATCTATTGGTTATGAACTGTAGATTAAAATTGAAGAAACTGCAAAAAGGTGGGAATTTAAGGTGATGGGACCTGGATAAACTGACTAAACCAGAGGTTGTACAGAGTTTCAGGGAGAGCATAAGGGAACAATTGACAGCAGTGGGGGAAAGAAGTACAGTGGAAGAAGAATGGGTAGCTCTGAGGGATAAAGTAGTGAAGGCAGCAGATGATCAAGTAGGTAAAAAGACGAGGGCTAGTAGAAATCCTTGGGTAACAGAAGAAATATTGAATTTAATTGATGAAAGGAGAAAATATAAAAATGCAGTAAGTGAAGCAGGCAATAGGGAATACAAACGTCTCAAAAATGAGATCGACAGGAAGTGCAAAACGGCTAAGCAGGGATGGCTAGAGGACAAATGTAAGGATGTAGAGGCTTATCTCACTAGGGGTAAGATAGATACTGCCTACATGAAAATTAAAGAGACCTTTGGAGAAAAGAGAACCACTTGTATGAATATCAAGAGCTCAGATGGAAACCCAGTTCTAACCAAAGAAGGGAAAGCAGAAAGATGGAAGGAGTATATAGAGGGTCTATACAAGGGCGATGTACTTGAGGACAATATTATAGAAATGGAAGAGAATGTAGATGAAGATGAAATGGGATATACGATACTGCGTGAAGAGTTTGACTGAGCACTGAAAGACCTGAGCCGAAACAAGGCCCCGGGAGTAGACAACATTCCATTAGAACTACTGACGGCCTTGGGAGAGCCGTCGTGACAAAACTCTACCATCTCGTGAGGAAGATGTATGAGACAGGCGAAATACCCTCAGACTTCAAGAAGAATATAATAATTCCAATCCCAAAGAAAGCAGGTGTTGACAGATGTGAAAATTACCGAACTATCAGTTTAATAAGTCACAGCTGCAAAATACTAACACGAAGTCTTTACAGACGAATGGAAAAACTGATATAAGCCGACATCGGGGATGGTCAGTTTGGATTCCGTAGAAGTATTGGAACACGCGAGGCAATACTGACCTTACGACTTATCTTAGAAGAAAGTTTAAGGAAAGGCAAACCTACGATTCTAGCACTTGTAGACTTGGAGAAAGCGTTTGACAATGTTAACTGGAATACTTTCTTCCAAATTCTAAAGGTGGCAGGGGTAAAATACAGGAAGCGAGAAGCTATTTACAATTTGTACAGAAACCAGATGGCAGTTATAAGAGTCGAGGGGCATGAAAGGGATGCAGTGGTTGGGAAGAGTGTGAGACAGGGTTGTAGCCTCTCCCCAATGTTATTCAATCTGTATATTGAGCAAGCAGTAAAGGAAACAAAAGAAAAATTCGGATTAGGTATTAAAATCCATGAAGAAGAAATAAAAACTTTAAGGTCGCCGATGACATTGTAATCCTGTCAGAGAGAGAGAAGGACTTGGAAGAGCAGTTGAACGGAATGGACAGTGTCTTGAAAGGAGGATATAAGATGAATATCAACAAAAGCAAAATGCGGATAATGGAATGTAGTCGAATTAAGTCGGGTGATGCTGAGGGAATTAGATTAGGAAATGGGACACTTAAAGTAGTAAAGGAGTTTTGCTATTTGGGGAGCAAAATAGCTGATGATGCTCGAAGTAGAGAAGATATAAAATGTAGATTGGCAATGGCAAGGAAATCGTTTCTGAAGAAGAGAAATTTGTTAACATCGAGTATAGATTTAAGTGTCAGGAAGTCATTTCTGAAAGTATATGTATGGAGTATGGCCATGTATGGAAGTGAAATATGGACGATAAATAGTTTGGACAGAAAGAGAATAGAAGCTTTAGAAATGTGGTGCTACAGAAGAATGCTGAAGATTAGATGGGTAGATCACGTAACTAATGAGGAGATATTGAATAGAATTGGGGAGAAGAGCAGTTTGTGGCACAACTTGACGAGAAGAAGGGACCGGTTGGTAGGACATGTTCCGAGCCACCAAGGGATCACAAATTTAGCACTGGAGGGCAGCGTGGAGGGTAAAAATCGTAGAGGGAGACCAAGAGATGAATACACCAAGCAGATTCAGAAGGATGTAGGTAGCAGTAGGTACTGGGAGATGAAGAAGCTTGCACAGGAGAGAGTAGCATGGAGAGCTGCATCAAACCAGTCTAAGGACTGAAGACCACAACAACAACAACATGTACGCATGCAGCCTCCCACATGAAGACTGGAAAGAAAAGATAATGGATAAACATAGGGTGAATACTTTTCGACACATAATGGCAATGCATCGCAATCGGTTGAAGATATATATCAGAACTCATCCAGATAGATGCTTATGCCGTAACTGCCTAGCTTTTCTAAAATTGCCAGAGGTAGAGTCTCGAGGGCGTTAGTTCATAATATCGTCACCAGAGGGTGTTGTTGTCCACAACCATCACATCCCTCAGAAGCCAATAGGAAAGCAAGAACCCTATATCCGGCCACCTGGTCGTGATGTAGAGGATGTAAGGCGATGGCGATACTTTATTGGTCCCAGTCGCAGTCAGTTTCTGCAAGAAGAAGAAGAACCATGAAGTGTCGTCAGCGGCAGTTGATATCGAGCAGCACACTTCAGGAGCAGGGGAATAGGAAGAACCAAGAAGGATTCACTGCAATTCTATTTCTTTTCCTTTGTTCAGCTCCATTTTCGTTGTATGTGTGGATGCTTATTGCATCCTCTTCTCTGTTTAGCGGTGACCTCCAGTGTATCCGGACCAGCAGCAGCGATGAGCACCAACTTTTCAGAGCCTGCAGCGACCTCCAACGTGACAGTACAAGCATCAACAATGGGACTGTGGGAGCCTGTTGCGCACCTGGTCAGCATGCTGGAGCAGGACAGTGATGTGCTGTTGTATATAACACGCAATGATGAATACACCCAGTGTATTCCTGAATCGCAGAAGAGTGCCAGTGTTCCTAAACTGCACAATACAGCTCAGTACTGGCTGCCGATATATGTTGTTATTGTTGTTGTCACCAGTCTCCTGAGACTGGTTTGATGCAGCTCTCCATGCTACTCTATCCTGTGCAAGCTTCTTCATCTCCCAGTACTTACTGCAACCTACATCCTTCTGAATCTGGTTAGTGTATTCATCTCTTGGTCTCCCTCTACGATTTTTACCCTCCACGCTGCCCTCCAATTCTAAATTTGTGATCCCTTGATGCCTCGGAACATGTCCTACCAACCGGTCCCTTCTTCTTGTCAAGTTGTGCCACGAACTCCTCTTCTCCCTAATTCTATTCAATACCTCCTCATTAGTTACGTGATCTACCCATCTAATCTTCAGTATTCTTCTGTAACGCCACATTTCGAAAGCTTCTATTCTCTTCTTGTCCAAACTATTTATCGTCCATGTTTCACTTCCATACATGGCTACACTCCATACAAATACTTTCAGAAATGACTTCCTGACACTTAAATCTATACTCGATGTTAACAAATTTCTCTTCTTCAGAAACGCTATCCTTGCCATTGCCAGTCTACATTTTATATCCTCTCTACTTCGACCATCATCAGTTATTTTGCGCCTGCCTCGGTGGTCTAGCGGTTCTAGGCGCTCAGTCCGGAACTGCGCGACTGCTACGGTCGCAGGTTCGAATCCTGCCTCGGGCATTGATGTGTGTGATGTCCTTAGGTTTAAGTAGTTCTAAGTTCTAGGGGACTGATGACCACAGATGTTAAGTCCCATAGTGCTCAGAGCTATTTTCAGTTATTTTGATCCCCAAATAGCAAAACTCCTTTATTACTTAAAGTGTCTCATTTCCTAATATAATTCCCTCGGCATCACCCGACTTAATTCGACTACATTCCATTATCCTCGTTTTGCTTTTGTTGATGTTCATCTTATATCCTCCTTTCAAGACACTGTCCATTTCGTTCAACTGCTCTTCCAAGTCCTTTGCTGTCTCTGACAGAACCCACGCCCGGGTTCCCGGGTTCGATTCCCGGCGGGGTCAGGGATTTTCTCTGCCTCGTGATGGCTGCGTGTTGTGTGCTGTCCTTAGGTTAGTTAGGTTTAAGTAGTTCTAAGTTCTAGGGGACTGATGACCATAGATGTTAAGTCCCATAGTGCTCAGAGCCAATACTCTGACAGAATTACAATGTCATCGGCGAACCTCAACGTTTTTATTTCTTCTCCGTGGACTTTAATACCTACTCCGAATTTTTCTTTCGTTTCCTTTTTCTGCTTGCTCAATATACAGATTGAATAACATCGGGATTTTTCTCTGCTTCGTGATGACTGGGTGTTGTGTGCTGTCCTTAGGTTAGTTAGGTTTAAGTAGTCCCATAGTGCTCAGAGCCATTTGAACCATTTTTGAATAACATCGGGGACAGGCTACAACCCTGTCTCACTCCCTTCCCAACCGCTGCTTCCCTTCCATGCCCCTCGACTCTTATAACTGCCATCTGGTTTCTGTACAAATTGTAAATAGCCTTTCGCTTCCTGTATTTTACCCCTGCCACCTTTAGAATTTGAAAGAGAGTATTCCAGTCAACATTGTCAAAAGCTTTCTCTAAGTCTACAAGTGCTAGAAATGTAGGTTTGCCTTTCCTTAATCTATTTTCTAAGATAAGTCGTAGGGTCAGTATTACCTCACGTGTTCCAATATTTCTGCGGAACCCAAACTGATCTTCGCTGAGGTCGGCTTCTACCATTTTTTCCATTCGTCTGTAAAGAATTCGCATTAGTATTTTGCAGCTGTGACTTATTAAACTGATAGTTCGATAATTTTCACGTCTGTCAACACCTGCTTTCTTTGGGATCGGAATTATTATATTCTTCTTGAAGTCTGAGGGTATTTCGCCTGTCTCATACATCTTGCTCACCAGATGGTAGAGTTTTGTCACGACTGGCTCTCCCAAGGCCGTCAGTAGTTCCAATGGAATGTTGTCTACTCATGGTGCCTTGTTTCGACTCAGGTTTTTCAGTGCTCTGTCAAACTCTTCACCCATTTCATTTTCATCTACATCTTCTTCCATTTCCATAATATTGTCCTCAAGTACATCGCTCTTGTATAGACCCTCTATATACTCCTTCCACCTTTCTGCTTTCCCTTCGTTGCTTAGAACTGGGTTTCCATCTGAGCTCTTGATATTCATACAAGTGGTTCTCTTTTCTCCAAAGGTCTCTTTAATTTTCCTGTAGGCAGTACCTATCTTACCCCTAGTGAGATAAGCCTCTACATCCTTCCATTTGTCCTCTAGCCATCCCTGCTTAGCCATTTTGCACTTCCTTTCGATCTCATTTTTGAGACGTTTGTATTCCCTATTGCCTGCTTCATTTACTAGGTTTTTATATTTTCTCCTTTCATCAATTAAATTCAATATTTCTTCTGTTACCCAAGGATTTCTACTAGCCCTCGTCTTTTTACCTACTTGATCATCTGCTGCCTTCACTACTTTATCCCTCAGAGCTACCCATTCTTCTTCCACTGTGTTTCTTTTTCCCATTCCTGTCAATTGTTCCCGTATGCCCTCCCTGAAACTCTGTACAACCTCTGGTTTAGTCAGTTTATCCAGGTCCCATCACCTTAAATTCCCACCTTTTTGCAGTTTCTTCAGTTTTAATCTACAGTTCATAACCAATAGATTGTGGTCAGAGTCCACATTTGTCCCTGGAAATGTCTTACAATTTAAAACCTGGTTCCTAAGTCTCTGTCTTACCATTATATAATCTGTCTAATACCTTTTAGTATCTCCGGGATTCTTCCATGTATACATCCTCCTTCTATGATTCTTGAATCAAGTGTTAGCTATGATTAAGTTATGCTCTGTGCAAAATTCTACCAGACGGCTTCCTCTTTCATTTCTTACCCCCAATCCATATTCACCCACTATATTTCCTTCTCTCCCTTTTCCTACTCTCGAATTCCAGTCACCCATGATTATAAAATTTTCGTCTCCCTTCACTACCTGAATAATTTCTTTTATCTCATCATACATTTCACCCATTTCTTCATCATCTGCAGAGCTAGTTAGCATATAAACTTGTACTACTGTAGTAGGCATGGGCTTCGTGTCTATCTTGGCCACAATAATGCGTTCACTATGTTGTTTGTAGTAGGTTACCCGCACTCCTATTTTTTTTGTTCATTATTAAACCTACTCCTGCATTACCCCTATTTGATTTTGTATTTATAACCTTGTATTCACCTGACCAGAAGTCTTGTTCCTCCTGCCACAGAACTTCACTAATTCTCACTATATATAACTTTAACCTATCCATTTCCCTTTTTAAATTTTCTAACCTACGTGCCCGATTAAGGGATCTGACATTCCACGCTCCGATCCGTAGAATGCCAGTTTTCTTTGTCTTGATAACGACGTCCTCTTGAGTAGTACCTGCCCGGAGATCCGAATGGGGGACTACTTTACCTCCGGAATATTTTACCCAAGAGGACGCCATCATCATTTAACCATAGAGTAAAGCTGCATGCCCTCGGGAAAAATTACGGCTGTAGTTTCCCCTTGCCTTCAGCCGTTCGCAGTACCAGCACAGGAAGGCCGTTTTGGTTAGTGTTACAAGACCAGATCAGTCAATCATCCAGACTGTTGCCCCTGCAACTACTGAAAAGGCTGCTGCCCCTCTTCAGGAATCACTCGTTTGTCTGTCCTCCCAACAGATACCCCTCCGTTGTGGTTGCACCTACGGTACGGCCATCTGTATCGCTGAGGCACGCAAGCCTCCCCACCAACGGCAAGATCCATGGTTCATAGGGGTAGGTGCCAATTCATACACCACCAGATATTAACTGCGGTGTTCTAACCTTCTCAGTTACAATCATTTATCTTTGACACTCCACAGTTACAAACATGTTCAGTGTAGGGATGGCTTTATCCTGTGTCTTGGAAAGACTGGACAGACAGTTGCGTTGTGATAAGTGTATATAAAGATATTGCAGACTGTCTCTGAATGAATGGAGTGCATGCTGATGATTCACACCTATGCATCAATACAGCGGCAAAAGAAACTAAAGGACAACCAATAAGTTTGAGAGAAATTCAAGCTGAATTATCCTGTGTGTTATTTCTTACTTCATAACCATCGCATAATAATGTACCTCAGTCGATAAGATGATTGCGCTATTGTGGCTACACATATTATTATTATTATTTCTTATTATTATTATTATTATTGCTACCAGTGTTCATTTTTATATAAAAAGGTCATTCCAAATCATGACCTGATGTAGTTGGTATCACGGCAGGGTGGGTGAAGCATCAGGACTTGGTTTTAAGAATACTGGAAGAAGAAGAATGGGACACTCCTTTCTGATAATATAAGAACTTGACTGTGGGTCCACACATCTGCAGAGAGACAAATGTTCTCATGTTACTGCTAACACACCTGGATGGAGTCTGCTTTGAGCATGTGTGTGTATTTTCAAAAATGCTGTTACTACCTAGGTACCAGATACTGCAAAAGATACTGCAGGGTGTTGATGGTGACACATACATGACATTCAGTCAAAGCAGTCAGATCTCCCTGCCAGAAAAAGTAAAGCCAAACACAGTGTTCGTATTTGACGATGTCACTGCGGAAAACCAAGATCAGATTCTATGATATTTCTGATTTGGTCGTCATATGGTTACTGACATATTTTATTTGAGTTAGACGCATTTCAGAATCCCAAAACAATTGGTGAGGGATAATGCAAATTCATTATAGCTTTCAGACAAGACTGTTTGAATCTAAAAGACATCTACCATGTGTATGTAGAAAGCAATATGTCATTCAATGATTTTATAAAGATATGTGCAGCTTGCTGTAATTACACACAGTAGAGGTTTCTTGTTACTGATAAATCAAGAAAACTGAATGATTGTAGGTATAGACAGAATTTTCGGGAGTTTCTGTATATATATATAGATATGAAAAACGTTAAGAGCGTGTTAGTGTACATCATACTATGGACAAGTTCGCATATATGTCAGGCGCTCACACCTAGAGGATAAGTGTGCATAGACAGAGAATGCATCTGTACATAGACAGAAAATTTCAGTCTCTCGAAGGCAAAGTTAAGGAGTTTGAGATGTACGCCAGGACCTTGCTGATCAACGAATTAGATGCCAGGATTAAAGAACTAGAGACATACACTCGCATCATTCTGAGACAGAAAGTAGACGACTTAGCTATAAAGGTTGATGGAACTAAAAGGACAGTATCTGACGTAACTGTAAAGGTTGAACAAAATGTACAAGGGCTAAAACTTAAATAGTGGCAACTATTTATTCACAACTGATATAAAAAAAGTTCCATGTTTTCACCTGTTACTGTCCTTCAAAGTAGTCACCAACGTGGTGTAGAACCCGTTGCCAGCGATGTGGAAGGCGTAGTGTCACAAGGACGTAAGTGCGGGGAGTATGGTGGATGGTACAGTACTTCCCAGTCCCATTGACTGAACACGGCAGCCACAGCTTGCGCTGTATGCGCTCCCGTATTGTCGTGCAAAAAAACAGGTGGGTTGTGCAGAAAGTGTCACCGCTTCTTTCGCAAAGCTGGTCGCAGGTGATGTTCCAAAAACGAACAGTAATACTGTGCACTGACGGTTAGCCGTGGAGGAACGTAATGCGTTAGGATAACACCATCACAGTTGTACAAGAGAATCACCATAACTTCAGACCGTTCCATTCGCACCATCAACAGAACAGGCTCTGCTAACGGTATACTACGCCTTCGCTGGCAATAGGTTCTACACAACGCTGGTGACTACTTTGAAGGACAGTAACAGGTGCAAACTTGTAACTCTTTTGTGTCGGTTGTGAATAAATAGTTGCCGCTATTTAAGTTCCAAAACTAGTGTATAAGGTGGAGCCTATGAAACAGCCCGCTTAGTACATAGCAAGATGTCAAACTAAGGCCATTGCTGCTTGGAAGGCCGTTTGAGAGAAGTTAACTGTGGGTGAGGTTAGGATATTAGGCTGGAGAACAGACACTGCGAGAAACGTTTAAACCAATTACTGAATCCGCTGATGAGCTCTCAACGAAATTACACAACGACAATAATGATGCCATTGCCGGTTTCATTAACTATAACAGTGACACTAGGACAGACAAAAAATGCGGTGTCAATGGTGAAAAACCGTACATGTTGAGCATGCAGACTGTAACTTTAAATGAGAAAACAATACTGATAGGGGTAGACAATTTAAAAAAAAACAGCAGCCTATTGAACTGCATTTTCCAAAACCATTGAATGGTTCAAATGGCTCTGAGCACTATGGGACTTAACATCTGAGGTCATCAGTCCCCTAGAATTTAGAATTACTTAAACCTAACTAACCTAAGGACATCACGCACATCCATGACCGAGGCAGGATTCGAAACTGCGACCGTAGCGGACGCGCGATTCTAGACTGAAGCGCCTAGAACCGCTCGGGCACACCGGCCCGCAAAACCATTAAAAACAGTAAAATTTTCACCAAAGATCTGGAGATGTATGGTCAAATCCTATAATTGACTGGTGTACACAAAATCAGGAAAACAATGCAGTGTGAAAAATAGAGACGTAATAAAACCTTTGTTTTTACACAATCGGTGTAGCAGCATAAAAGTGTCAGCAATCAGTCTCCTCGGTATGTGTACTATGATGACTCCAATGAGATAACAGATTGACTGCTCATCCCATCAGCTGCTGCAGGCAATATTCCTGATAAATTTTAGAGCTAAGAGAGAGAGGTAAAATCGAATGAGTATGGCGACAGAAGTTCGAGAACTGCACAAACGAGCATGCAAAACATATCCTCATAGGAATATTATGATTAAAGGTTTGGATGACTTATGGCAGGTTAATCTTGTGGATATGAGGGAATATTCACATGAGAATAATAGATTCATATAATGCAAATTTCTCTGGGCATTACCAGACAAAACAAAAACAGGGAGAAATGTTGCAGATGTGTTTGAGGGTATGTTGCAGACGGAGGTGAATGTTTAGACCGTGATGCAGCAGTATGGAATACATCGCTACTTAACATTCACCCACCTGAAGGCGAGCATCGTAGAATTCCAAGATTCTGTTGTGTGCTTATGCGGGATACATTACTGAAGACTATGTGGAAATCTGGAGAATGTGGAATTGTGAATTTAGATGTTGCTGGATGATCACCAACCCACTGGGTGGCGTTTGTTAAGAAAAATACAAAAAAACATCTATTATTTCGACTTATTTGGAAACTTTCATCCACCAGAAGAGTTAAAACGATACTTCACCGACAGAGAACACGTGTTCCACAATTTTCAGCGCTACCTATATTTTAATATCTACTTATGAGGACATCTGTGCATCATATTCGTCCTAACGTTTATGAAGAAGCATATATATAACGAGACGCATTAAGCATCACCCATCAGTTGAGGTTCAGATGCAAAGTCGTATATTCTGATCTTAGAAGAACGATATTCAGTATTAAGCACGCGTTGCTACCCACCGATTGATTTAATCAATGGGGAGTGGAGTATTGCCCTGATTGGACTGGAGACGTACAACAGCATTCCGAATATCACAGAGGCTAACAATGAAGTTCATCTGGAAATTAATGGTGGAAAAGAAATTGTGGAAATAGAACCTGGTGCATTAACGATTTACACTACTGGCCATTAAAATTGCTACACCACGAAGATGACGTGCTACAGACTCGAAATATAACCGACAGGAAGAAGATGCTGTGATATGCATATGATCAGCTTCTCAGAGCATTCACACAAGGTTGGCGCCGGTGGCGACACCTACAACGTGCTGACATGAGGAAAGTTTCCAACCGATTTCTCATACACAATCAGCAGTTGACCGGCGTTGTCTGGTGAAACGTTGTTGTGATGCCTCGTGTAAGGAGGAGAAGTGCGTACCATTACGTTTCCGACTTTGATAAAGGTCGGATTGTAGCCTATCGCGATTGCGGTTTATCGTATCACGACATTGCTGCTCGCGTTGGTCGAGATCCAATGACTGTTAGCAGAATATGGAATCGGTGGTTTCAGGAGGGTAATACGGAACGCCATGCTGGATTCCAACGGCCTCGTACTGCTAGCAGTCGAGATGATAGGCATCTTATCCGCATGGCTGTAACGGATCGTGCAGCCACGTCTCGATCCCTGAGTCAACATATGGGAATGTTTGCAAGGCAACAACCATCTACACGAACAGTTCGACGACGTTTGCAGCAGCATGGACTATCAGCTCGGAGCCCATGGCTGCGGTTACCCTTGACGCTGCATCACAGACAGGAGCGCCTGCGATGATGTACTCAACGACGAACCTGGGTGCACGAATGCCGAAACGTCATTTTTTCGGATGAATACAGGTTCTGTTTACGGCATCATGATGTTCGCATCCGTGTTTGGCGACATCGCGGTGAACGCACATTGGAAGCGTGTATTCGTCATCGCCATACTGGCGTATCACCCGGCGTGATGGTATGGGGTGCCATTGGTTACACGTCGCGGTCACCTCTTGTTCGCATTGACGGCACTTTAAACAGTGGACGTTATATTTCAGATATGTTACGACCCGTGGCTCTACACTTCATTCGATCCCCACGAAACCCTACATTTCAGCAGGATAATGCACGACCGCATGTTGCAGGTCCTGTACGGTCCTTTCTGGATACAGAAAATGTTCGACTGCTGCCCTAGTCAGCACATTCTCCAGATCACTCACCAATTGAAAACGTCTGGTCAATGGTGGCTGAGCAACTGGCTCGTCACAATGCGCCGGTCACTACTCTTGATGAACTGTGGTATCGTTTGAAGCTGCATGGGCAGCTGTACCTGTACACGCCATCCAAGCTCTGTTTGACTCAATGCCCAGGCGTATCCAGGCCGTTATTACGACCAGAGGTGGTTGTTTGGGTACTGAATTCTCAGGATCTATGCACCCAAAATGCATGAAAACGTAATCACATGTCAGTTCTAGTATAATATATTTGTCCAATGAATACCCATTTATCAGCTGCAATTCTTCCTGGTGTAGCAATTTTAATGGCCAGTAGTGTAAATGAAGTTTTAAAACGGTCTGGAAAAAGGGATGGCGCTATGTGCAAACATCAATACATTAAATCTGAAATAAAGACGAGGAGTGCAACCACTGACTTTAACCAGTAAGGATCAATAGGACGGCTACTAGGTTTTACAACAGGACAGGTTTTGAAGTAAAATCCTAATAAATTCTACACATCTGATCAGTCAGTAGATATACTCCCTGTCAGTATAGACCATCTCATGTATAACACTGGAACAAACTCTTATCACAACAGATTGAATCATACAATTTACACATCTCCCAGTAAGAGTTCAGGTTTTGGACTATCTGGAGCTACATATTGTTGACCAGTAGAATAAACTTTTCGACTTTCGCGGCGAGGAAATCATTGTGCGGCTACATCTAGAGCAGGATCAGCATTGACCCTGAACGTACTGAGATCGAGAAGCGCTGGCGGCCTTCAACCTGCCGGGATCTGTTGGAGGCAGAATCGATGGCCTTTAACGTGCCGGACCAGAAGCGTCGGCGGCGAGCTTCAACCAGTGAGGGCTCACAGTGGCTCTGTATTGGCAACGAAGACAGGACGGGCGTAAAGTATACAGTCAAAGTGCACAACGCGCAGCGCAACGCTTCTCAACAGGACACCAAGGCTATAACACGGGCAAACTATGAGTTTCTTAAGTCAGTGGATCTGAAGCCACGCAGCGACGTCGTTCGACATAACTTCTATCTCCACAAAATACCCCACATCAGAATCAGCTGCCATAGATCCCATGATTTTTCCACCTAGTCCCTTGCATTCGTCTTCGGGCACCCATCGAAACTCATGAATTGTCACTGACTGTTGCATGGGATGCCGTATAAGTTATTCACATCCAGGTACATGATTTAACTCGTATCAAGGAATGCGTTGAACCTCTCACCCACCCGTGGGCTACCAGCCTTGGTGTGCCTGTGGACACATTGGCCAAAGTCCTCCACGGATCCCTCGCTCAAAGAAAAGAAGCATATCAGCATCGTCCATTAATTCGATGGTGTACTTGGTTTTCTTGAGCACTGCATCCCAAGACAACCCATGTGGCATGTAATAAAAGGAGGGATCCAGAGAACATGTGGTCATGCATAGACTCCGGAATTTCTCGAAAACGTCCACAAGCAAGCGCACGTCTGTGTCCGTGTAAAGCTGTGTGTACTCTTCTAATGTGAAGACGCTGAATTCCCGCCAGACATTCACGGCATTCTCATACCCTACATCCATTATGGCATCTTTGGTAAGGTTGCTGGAGAGTGAAATTATGTGGGGTAGCGTGGTTTCACTGAGTGTTGCCTTACTATCCACATACTCATATGGGGAAAACCCCTCTTGTGTCACAATTTGAAACGTTTTCTCGTCCGGAAATGCAGCTCGAGTGATGTGCATACCCTTCTGATTAAGACTTTCAACTAGTTTGTGGAGTGGTGCCTGCATAAAATGTATGTGTCAAGGAAGGGGTGCGTAATTCTTGGCGTCATTCGTTTGGAGAATGAAATGTATTTCTCTACACTCAGAGGTAGGACACTGACCTGATCTTTCTCCATGCCAAAATTAGCCAAGTGTTCAACCTGGCAACGAGAGTTTTACCCGCTTAAATTATGGAACAAAACGGGTATATGTCTTGGTAATTGGTATTTCATGTTGTATATGTTGTGAGCTGTGCCACTGAACTTCGCTGTAATATGACAATTGTCCCTACGAGGAACAATGTAACGACAACCCACTAATATGACAGGCAACCGCTTTTCTGTACAAATCTTCATTCTCTTTCGATTTGGTCATGGGAATGCCAGCACTGTAAAGCTTATCAACCTTCCATGAAAGTTTTCCAGACTCTGTGAGCAGCCAAACTGCAGGATCACGCCCGACATAAGATAATATGTGTGCCTGCGTGGTCACCTTCACAGTGGGACACAGGTGCGAGCAGGCATTCAACTCGGCGTACACTACAAATGGGCATCTCTCCTGGTGGTGATCATTTTTAAGCTTAATGAATTCTTGTCCTCTGCATGCACAATAACACGTACTAGGTCCTTGAAAGCGCAATCTGCTAGATGTGTTGCCAATAATTTGTCTGAAGAAATGGCACTGAGACACTTTAACCAAATACGCTGTTTACCATTACGCTTTCTCAGTTGGGCGAAAGGGAGTTGTGACATATCGTTCATCCAAATAAAATGACAATTCACTTCTTTTTCTTCTTTTTACTCATCTTTTTCATTTTTTCTCGTCTGAGATTGGCGGCATGTTTACATGTAGCTTACGCTCACAGGCAGATTTTGAGAAATGGAGGGGGCTGGCGACTATATGCTTGTCCTGCTCATCTGACTTGATTGTCTTCTCCAGCCCATAAAAATGAACCGATATTCAGGTTTTCTGGCCTTAAATTTAGGTATGTGCTGCACTCGAAATGTCAAGGTATCTACCATATCGGTATGTTCACTCTGGATATTTCTCTCTTTAATATTTCCTTTACAAGCTACGATTGACTATGTAAAACAAGTCTGGTCCTCTTCATTTTTGACAATAATGCATGCCCTCTTATTCGCTATATCTTTAGATAGCTTGATGCAGCTAGACCCTCCATTTACCAGATAACAAATATGTGTATGGATGTCCAGGTGTAGTATTCGGCTGAGTACTTCAGCTGACCCTCTAACTCTCAGAAAACTAGTCCATTACTCAGTGATTGACCATGGATCATTGACTACCTTGAGGAGCTCCATTTCCATGACAGGAAGGCACACACTTAGATACCGAACAGGGTCACGGTACCTTCCTGCCAAATTCTTGATTATCATGAACAAGTTTCCCTCTTCAAAGGCATCTCCAATCACCAAGTTTCCTGACTGCAAAAGGTGTCAATGATCTGATGTTCCTCACTGAAACGATGGATGGGAGAGAGAACTGCCGCTAGCCACAGAATCTCTAACTAATACTACCACTATACGATGACTCCATCCTCCCCATTGGCAAAGCTGATTGTGGTGATATGTTGAGGGGTATGTGCCAAGGTGCATCTAACCGTTGATGGCGAGAACGAGATGATGGAGGAGAAGAAGGAGGAGACATTGTGGTATCGGGCAAGTGCGAGCAGCCAGGCTGCGACTGCTGCTGCTGCTGCAGCCCTGACCCACTTGCCGGAGGGAGTGTGGCCCATGGGCGCCAGAGCGGTACTGGGGCAGCGCCAGGCACGGCTTTCGTCGTGGTGGCAGCCCTTACATCATCTGCAAGATAATAATTTAAACATGAAAACATACACAACCAAAAATATACACTTACAGAAATCTGTGATGCCTCCAGTTTATCCCTTGCAGTGCCCTTCATGTTCAAATTCTTCTGCCACAAAATACCTGCAGCAAAGAATACGCCACCTATTTTATGTATACCATGAAATTTTTGTCAAGCAGTAAAATACTATGTATACACCGTACTATGAAGAAGAAAAATATATGTACTACTTAACAATGCTGCTGCTGCTTCCTTTCAGAAGCCAGGTCATCAGTTATCCGCTGGACGTGTATTGAAACAAAACGAAATTCATAGTGAAATGAAAAGAAGACTCGCTGACTGACCGCTAAATAATAGCAACAGACTACTTACACGAAGAGAAACTAATTATAACAATATTGCAGCTGTTGCTGTCGCTGTTGAACCTCCGCTTCCAACTCTTCCACAATTTAGTGGATGTGCACTGAAATAATAAGTCGAAATCTATTCAATACTATGAAATTCTTAGGCTATAGGAACAAAGTTAGCCGATATGACTATACTCTCCAGGTAATTCCCATTCCTGCCACTGGTACTACTACTGCTGTTGCCTGATACCCTTGCAGAACGCTTCATATTCGTGCCGAGTCGACAACGAAGCAAACAGACTAATAACGCACCAAGTAAGGAGCAGGTTGATCCAGCTGTGGACTATATCAGACTGAGACTGGGAATGGAGAAATAGGGTTTATATAGTGTCAAAAATATGGGGGAAACCAATCAGAATGTAGTATTCGGCATACCTTGGTTGACAGGTTCGGACACGTTGGTTGACGAATGCAGAAAAAGGAAGTAACCATTTGAGGTAGCTCGTGACAGGAAATGTTCTTTCCTTCGGGGGGCTTAACGCAAGCCCGAGTGCGCTGCTGCTTGCAGGGTCTCGGGCCCTGGACTGTATGAGCAGACTGGCAAGTGACGCATGGTGCAGCCTGGCGGACGGCGAGACGCGATCGCCAACTATATTTAGCATCTGTGATAGTGTAATTACATGTTTCGGAATAGAAAAAGCGCTGCAATTCCATACGCTGCCTTGTATCCCATAAACTGTTTAATCGGTATTCCTCTCGCTGCAGTCGATTTCCCGCCAATCATACAGTATTTCCAATATGCCGCAAGGAAAACTAAAGGATATCGATTTAATTAATTAGCCAATCAATTGACGAAATGGGAGGTGGATGATTCGAACAATCTGAAACAGCTCATGATTGCCAAAAGTGGCACAGTAGCTGTTTCCCGCCAATTCTGCTTCGATCAATTTAATTGATATGAAAAGTGGTCCAGGGTTTCCGGGATTTCCCAGAGAGGTTGTAAGTAGGCTGTTTAGGTTTTTATATTGGTAACGCCACGTAGCGCTCTGTATGAAAATCATTGGCTGTGCTGTGTGCAGTCTGTGGCTGAATTGCATTGTTGTTGGCTATTATGGTGTTGGGCAGTTGGCTGTTAACAGCGCGTAGCGTTGCGCAGTCGGAAGTGAGCCGACAGTAGTGGTGGATGTGGGGAGAGAAATGGAGGAATTTTGAGAGCGGATGATCTGGATGTGTGTCCATCAGAAACAGTACATTTGTAAGAATGGATGTCATCAACTGCTATATATATTATGACTTTTGAACACTATTAAGGTAAATACATTGTTTGTTCTCTATCAGAATCTTTCATTTGCTAACTATGCCTATCAGTAGTTAGTGCCTTCAGTAGTTAGAATCTTTTACTTAGCTGGCAGTAGTGGCGCTCGCTGTATTGCAGTAGATCGAGTAACGAAGATTTTTGTGAGGTAGTGATTCATGAAAGGTATAGGTTAATGTTATTCAGGGCCATTATTTTGTAGGGATTACTGAAAGTCAGATTGCGTTGCGCAAAAAAAAAAAAAAAAAAAAAAAAAAAAAACGAAAATATTGTGTCAGTTTAAGCACAGTCATTTATGATTTTTCTAAGGGGACGTTTCAAGGTGGGTGCCAAAAAAAGTGGCCCAGAAACTGCATTCGAAAGTACGCGAAATTCAAAAAGTGGTGCAGAAACCGGCTGGGGAGAGAGAAAACCCATGACGTTATAGAAGGGGTGGGGGTGATTAATTAATTTGATATCAATTTGATATAAAGTGGTGTATAACAATAGATTAAGGATCTGTCAATCAAAAGAGAACAATAGGTTAAGGGCTGACATGGAGCAGAACAATAGCTTTTGCCCTGAATTTATGCAACCTGCACTATCAAAACGCCCTGATGCTCTCTTTTTCCCACCACAATTTTCTTGTTGAAAAATGCGACTGCCGTCGGGAAACATGATCATCATAAAGTGGTGAATGTGGTCTGCCACAAGTGTACGACACTCCTTGGCTGTAAAGGTGCGAACGCCGTGCTGGATCCCAACGGCCTCGTATCACTAGCAGTCGAGATGACGGGCATCTTATCCGCATGGCTCTAACGGATCGTGCAGCCACGTTTCGATCTCTGAGTCAACATATGGGGACGTTTGCAAGACAACAACCATCTGCACGAACAGTTCGACGACGTTTGCAGCAGCATCGACCATCAGCTCGGAGACCATGGCTGCGGCTACCCTTGACGCTGAATCACAGACAGGAGCGCCTGCGATGGTGTACTCAACGACGAACCTGGGTGCACGAATGGCAAAACGTCATTTTTTCGGATGAATACAGGTTCTGTTTACAGCATCATGATGGCCGCATCCGTGTTTGGCGACATCGCGGTGAACGCACATTGGAAGCGTGTATTCGTCATCGCCATACTGGCGTATCACCCGGCTTGATGGTATGGGGTGCCATTGGTTACACGTCTCGGTCACCTCTTGTTCGCATTGATAGCACTTTAAACAGTGGACGTTACATTTCAGATGTGTTACGACCCGTGGCTCTACCCTTCATTCGATCCCCACGAAACCCTACATTTCAGCAGGATAATGCACGACCGCATGTTGCAGGTCCTGTACGGTCCTTTCTGGATACAGAAAATGTTCGACTGCTGCCCTAGTCAGCACATTCTCCAGATCACTCACCAATTGAAAACGTCTGGTCAATGGTGGCTGAGCAACTGGCTCGTCACAATGCGCCGGTCACTACTCTTGATGAACTGTGGTATCGTTTGAAGCTGCATGGGCAGCTGTACCTGTACACGCCATCCAAGCTCTGTTTGACTCAATGCCCAGGCGTATCAAGGCCATTATTACGGCCAGAGGTGGTTGTTCTGGGTACTTATTTCTCAGGATCTATGCACCCAAATTGCGTGAAAATGTAATCACATGTCAGTTCTAGTATAATATATTTGTCCAATAAATACCCGTTTATCATCTGCATTTCTTCTTGGTGTAGCAATTTTAATGGCCAGTAATGTACTTCACATCTATGCTTGCCATGTGGGAGGAAGTAATGGGCACCCTGCAATATTTTTCGTCATCCCACACCACTGGTCGGAGACCAGCAGCAGCTGGAATAGGGAACTGTCGCATCAGGCCTAGGCTGCAGCCAACATCTCAACACTAACGACTGCATTTTGAACTCTGTTGTGACCAGGAAGTTTGGCATGCTGATGAATGGTTTCATTTTGCGTTCAGTGGTGAGTCACAGAACTGCACTACCTTGGGTCACGATCGTTGGCGAGTATGACGGTGACCTGTGGCGAGAGGTCCCATTGTTCCAATGTTTTGGTAAGGCACAGCAGCACTACTCCTGACGTCATGGTCTGAGGAGCCATCACATGACATCAAGTCATGACTGGCATAATTGAGGGAACTCCGACAGTACAATGGTACCTCACAAACATCTTGCATCCTCACAAGTTACCTCTCATACTATAGTATGTGTCGTTTTCCAACAGGACAATGCTTGTCCGCATGTGGTACGTGTCTCTACGTCTGATGTCTTGGTACTCTTGTAGCCAACAAGTTCCCCAGGTTTGTCTCTGATAGACGTCTGTGGGACCCGCTTGGACGTCTATCTGTCCCAGTGCCAGTATCAAGTATATCAAGGACCAATTACAACATTTGTGGACCATCTTGCCTCAGGCGAGGTCACTGCGGCCTTGTAACATCCTTTCCAACCAAATCAGTGCATACATCCAGCCCAGAAGGAGTAGAACATCATACTGGTGAGTGGGCTTATAGTGCCAATTTCATTGTAAATTTGACTCGAATCTACAGTGCTTGACATAACATCACATACCCTGTCAACCCGTGAAGTTACATTTCGTTTCTTCCTCCTCCTCTTCTGGTTGCTTCACATTTTGTCAGGCAGTGTAAATGGTATTCTTTTTCAACAGAAAATTTGTTAGCAGATTAAAACCAGGTCGAGTCGAATTTGGAACCTTGTCTTTCGCAGGCGATGTTTTTACCGACTCAGCTATCTGTGCATCGCTTATGACCCGTCTTCACAGTCAGTATGTCCTACTGCAAACTCGTAGGCGTCTAAGCCAGTTCTCTGCATATCGTTTCTTCCAAGAATGCTGACAGGGCATACAGAGAACTTGAGTGAATGTAGAAGGTGGGTGAAGCAGTACTGACGGAAGTAAAACTGTGAACAGACGGGTTGTGAGTCGTGTACAGGTAGCTCAGTCGGTTAAGGTATTGCCCACGAAAGATAAAGCTCTGAAGTTCGAGTCTCGATTCGCAACAGAGTTTTGATCTGCCAGGAAGTTTCAAAACTCTGCTCCAGAGCCAGAGATTAATTCTGAAAATTTGCCCTTTACTACATTCTTCCTGATCATATCAAACACCGTGAGTTTGTTCTCCCGCGTACAAAGAGAAAAAGGAATCGTGTTCAGATATTTACAGTTTGTCAGAAAAGGCTGCCATTCACAGTCCAACTCGTCCACCAAACTGCCCTCCGACCCGCTCGCCGAACCATATGACTGTGTGAACAGCGGCATCTGTTTGGTGAATCCTATCTATCTGCACTGGCGGATGTTTGGCTGACAGGTAGCTGTCGAGGCTAGCAGGTCAAGGTTCGCCAGTCGAACTGATGATCCCCGATCATGGACACGATTGCGAGACCATCGGGCACACACAGGCCAATGGGTTCGGTTCAGACTCCCTCAGGGGACGAGTCAGCCGACTGACCCGTCTCTGCATTGGGACCTTAGTACTATCGTCAGTCATAGTCTTGGTTTTAAAACGACAAATACGTTATTAGGCGCTCTGATATTGGAAGTGATTGAACTTGCCCTTCCTCCAAGAGCAAAGATCACCTACATGTTAGTAAGGGGATCTACAGTCTGTCCATCCTACCAGTTAACAGAGGATATAAGTTTCTCCCAACTGAAAACAGCCAAAGACAGCTGTGACACTAAAGTATAACACTAAAATAACCTACATTTTACACACTAACAGAAAAAATCTAGTGGAATAGAACACATCTCTTCAACAGGAAATGAAATCGGCCAGAACAGCGTAACTATGAACTCCGTGCACCGGCGTTGGTGGACCCATCGATACGTACCGACTGCTGTTTCACCTTCTGCCAGCGACGTTATTGGATGCACCACGGAGGAATGTTGGGTCAGCACATCGCTCTTTCTGCTCCTCAGTTTGTCTCACGAGGCTGAATGCAACCCGTTCCAGTCCTCCCACGTAGGAAAAAACCCTGGCAGTACTAGGAATCGAACTCGGGTCTTCCATGTGGCAGTCAGCCGAGGTGACTACATAGCTACGGAGGCGGACAGTCGACTAGAAAAGTCACTAATAAGTAGGATACGCCGTAGGAAAGTTTTATTGCTGCGGTAAGCAACAAAAACCACCAGGACCGAATGACTATTACAACAGCAACACATGTGAGTACAGTTTTTTTCCACAACGTCCAAAGCAATTTTTTTTGTTCCGTTCATTGCAGTAACCAGTCAAGATGCCTGATGTGACTAGGTAAAAATGCATACTTAATAAGGGTAGCTATAAATCAAAAGATTTCCACACATAGTATATAAAATCTGCGTCTTTAAGGCTGTTTACAAATAAATTATTTAATAACAAAATTAAGTTATATTGCGCCGTGTCTAAAATATAGAAAAGAAGACACCCAGAGAGTACTTCCTCTCCTATGGCGCTACAGATGAGGCCACACCTTATAGATAGTGATTTCTGCCAAGAGATCTGTTACCATGCCCTCGTTGACATCAAAATAGTTGTCCACTGGCATCTATTGTTGGCGGCTTGTATTTTAAGGGAACTTTAACTCACAATAGGAAACTACACTCAACGAATTTTCACTCTGTAGCGGGGTGTGTACTGGTGAGAACCTTTCTGACAGAGTAATATGCGTACTGAACCACACTCCAAATTAGAACACGATTCAAGACCCACAGTCACAGTCTCAACCCACCCAGTACATTTCCGCCAATACATAAACTCCGTAGAAGACCTGCATATTCTGCTGGACTAGCACTCTTGGCAGATCTCAGCTGCGTTGCGCAGATCAATTTCTAAGGTTATGGTATTATCGTATTCATAAGTTGAATAATCAAGTCAAGATTTGAAATATTTTCGTCGTACAAGTACGAGAAACATTTTTAATTGCTTTCCTCGATACCTAATTCCACACACATAAGCGCTCATGATGGTAACACCATGCCCATATTTTCCTCTGTTCTTCTATGACGAGTCATACTCGTTGGTCTGCACGTTCCTCAGTACTTTGGGAGCCGTAATTAAGGCAAGAGACCCTTTCATATCGTGGCAGCACAGCAACTGTACTGCTGTTTCTGCAACAAATCCATGGCATCCTCTGCATGTTAAACCCGAAGGATCTTCCTGCGGCAGAGATGTTTTGCATTTACTTATTCTCTTTTTGCGTTTCGCGTACAGTGAACTCAGAAGACTATGTTGTTATTGTTGTTGTCTCCGGTCCAAAGACTAGTCTGATGAATATGTTCACGTCATTCTATCCTGTCCTAGCCTCTTCCATTACCAACTTACATTCATGTCAACCTGATTAATATAGCTTTCGCCTCCCCTTACCCCCTCCCCCCCCCCCTCCCCATGCCTTTAGGGTATCACGCTGACGACTGCTTCGTGTCCCACAATATGTCCTATCAGTCAGTGTGTCCTATCAGTCAATTTTTCGTGTTACAAATTCTAAAATTTCTCATCTCTGAAGGTTTCCCAAGCACCCCGCAACCGGAATTTGTGACTTGACTTCGGCTTCCATCCACAGTATTCAACCGAACTAAACCGCTCTCTTGATGATTAAACTATTGATATTGATTAAAAACTAACAAATCCAGTACTAATAAATAAGTGAGCTCACAAAGAGATTGAAATCTGGGGCATGGACTGTGGGGGAACAGGAGAAGAAGAGAATGAAAGCATTTGAGACGTCGTATTATACGAATATGCTGCAAATTGGGTGTACTAATAAGATAAGAAATGAGGAGGTCCTTAGAAGAATCGACGAGCATGGAATATATGGAAAGTATTGGGAAAAAGTAAGGACAAGATGGTACTACATATGTTAAGACATTGGCGAATAACTTCCATGGTACTAGAGGGAGCTGTAGAGGGTGAAAAGTGTAGGTCTAAATGAAGGCAGATATTGGATTGGATCCAAGAGATAATTGACAATGTTAGGTCTAATTGCTACTCTGAGATGAAGCCAACAGGAGAGGGAGTCGTGGCAAGTCGGAACCAACCAACCATATGACTGATGACCCTTCAAACAAAGTATATGAAACTGGTCGGCGAGTGTTACACAGAAACGAAACCCCAAGAAGGTCTAATGTTCTCGATATTTATCATAAAGTTTCAGCAACACTATGAGAGATGTAAATCTAACAACAGACACAGCTTCCACATTTTCAGAAACAGCAATAGAAATTATTATTCCCAAGGAATGAAACCAGCTGCATCTCAAATGTTTGCAGTGATCAGACATATGGAACACAGACAAAGCACAATAGTTATAAGCAAAAATAACTATCAACAAGAACTAAACATGAACATTAACATAGCACAAAACAATGAGTACAAGAACACACAGTACACAAATTACATGACACGATTAAAAACAAAATACAGACTGAAGACAGAAAAATTAAAAACAGTCAAAATATTCCAACAACTAACAATAATACACAATGTACACTCTCACCAAAAAACATAGACCTCAGCAAGAAATCGCACACCATGACATACCACAACTAGCACAAACACAAAATTAGTAACTTTTTCAGACACAACAAATTAATATATCCTACAGGATAAATATCACAAGCCAGGAGATAAAAATAAATACAAAATTTCAGGTATATACGAATTAATACATAATAGCTGCAACAGTAAATGTAGTGGGATGACTGCAACAAATTTTAACATCAAGTACAAAGAACAAATAAGGACACTGAAGAGTTTATGTACCCACTCCACATATGATGAACATTTACTAAGAGAAAACCACCATTATACTGGGATAAAAACAGAAATGGCAGACTTATGCCATAACAACAAAATAAGGGGAACGCTCACTCCACAGGAAGTATATTTCATACAGAAGTCTACAAATAAAAATGAAAATATTCTCAGTGACCAAAAGACCAACAACAGCACACCGCTGTTCAAATTCACAGTCTACGTTGAAAATACTAAAAAAACAAAATAAATAAATAAAAATTTACTCGCATCCTTCTTTCAGTCCCACAGCAACGCCCGACTCCACTCCGATCCACTCCCCGAGGGTCCCTCAGTCAGTTAGTAGCATTCTTCAGTCAGTTAGTAGCATTCTTCAGTCAGTTATGAAGGATGAGACTAACATCAGTGCAAGCATGTGCAGTTTTCTACGGTTAGGTTATCTGCATAGAAATATTTACTGCAAGAAACCTATACCAATGCGCACCTAGCGTACATAGAACAACAAATGGCTGCATGAATAGGACACAAAAATGAGTGTAAAGAAAGCACAAACGTAATTGCAATTGTAAATAGAAATATCTAGATCTAGACAAACTGCCAAAGAGTCGCATAAATCTCACATCAAAATATGTATAATTAAACAATTTTATATGTATCATACACCATAGAAGATCCTAACATGGAAAGATGGAACATATCTGGTACTCAAGAATAAATTTCAGATGAAAAGATGAAAGTTTTCTTATCTTTATGGTAAAACATAACTGAGGTCTTCATTAGCACAAATATTAACAATAATATAAAACTGCTTGTTGATGATACTGTTATGTACAGGAAAATATCATTGTTGGATCATCATAGGAAACTTCAAAATTACTACTCGGTCTAATGAATCGTAGCTCTCTTTAAATGTAGATATTTCTGAGTAATGCTCATAAAAAAATAAAGAACCCGATAATATCTGATGACAATACTGAGAATACGTTGAGCACATCATAATGTATAAGCCTTTAGGGATAATACTGATAAACGATACAAAGTGGCATGATCACGTAAAATCGGTATTGCGTGTTTGTTGTGGTTTTCAGTCCGAAGACTGGTTTCCTGCAGCTCTCCAAGCTACTCTATCCTCCTTAAACCTCTTCTTCTCTGAATAGCTACTGCAAACTATGACCATTTGAACGTTCTTACGGCAATTATCTCTTTCTCCAACAGCAATCTAACCCTCCCTCCCTCCCCCCCCCCCCACCCCCACAAACAAATTCCCATCCAATACAAAACTGACGATTCCTTGATGTGTCAGTACGTGTCCTAGCAATGGATCACTTCTTGTTGTCAACTTACATATCAAATATCTTTTCTCCCCAGTTCCGTTCAGTACCTCCTCATTAGCACCACATTCCAAAAGCATCCAGTCTCTTCTTGTCATAACTGGTTATCGTCCAAGTTTCATTACCCCACAAGGATACATCTTCAGAAAAGACTTCCTAACACTTAAATCTATATTTGATGTTAACAAATTTGTCTTTTTCAGAAACTCTTTTCTTGTCATTGCCAGTCTACATTTTATATACTCTCTACTTCGGCCATTACAAGTTATTTAGTCATTTTACTGCCCAAATAACACCCATCTACTGTTGTTACTGTCTCGTTTCTCACAGCATCGCCTGATTTAAAACGGCTACATTCCATTACTCTTGTTTTGCTTCTGTTAATGTTCACCTTACACTGATCAGCCAGAACATTATGACCACCGACCTACTATCAATATAAAACCGTCCAGGCGATAGCAGCCTCACCTGGCGAGCAGTGACACACCCATCGCATGGCACATGTTGTATCAGTGAGTGTGCTGTCCTTGTGTAGAATGGGGAAGGTGTGCGATCCATCTGAGTTTGACCGAGAGCAGATTGTGATGGTCCGGAGGCTCGGCACGAGCATTTCGGAAACTGGACGACTTGTCGACTGTTCGAAGAGTGCTGTGGTGAGTGTTTTCAACATGTGGTGAAACCAAGGTTGTACTACATCCAGACGTCATGGGTTTGGGCGGCCACCACTCATTAGAGACGTTGGATGTCGAAGGCTAGACAGAGCGGTAAAACAGGACAGGCGGCGAACTGTGGCAGAACTAACATCAGACATTAATGCTGGTCAGAGTGCAAGTGTACCTGAACCCACAGCGCACGGAAAACTCCTAACGAAGGACCTCCACAGCCAAAAACCCACTCTTGTGCCAATGTTGACACTACAACTTCGGCAACTACGACTGAAATTGGCACGTGACCGTAGGTATTGGACGTTGGCACAGTGGCAGAGTGTTGTATGGTCTGACGAATCCCTATACCTTCATCATGCCGATGGGAGGGCACGAATCCGTCGTCTTCCAGGGGAACAGCTCATGGACACCTTTTCTATGGATGGAGGCAAGCTGGCACCGACTCAGTTATCTACTGGGAAAAATTCACGTGGGCATCCATGGGTCCAGTGGAGCTCGTGCCCTCCTGAACCCACCGATTCCATATTCTGCTAACAGTCATTGGATCTCGACCAACGCGAGCAGCAATGTCGCGATACGATAAACCGCAATCGCGATAGGCTACAATCCGACTTTTATCAAAGTCGGAAACGTGATGGTACGCATTCCTCCTCCTTACACGAGGCATCGCAACAACGTTTCACCAGGTAACGCCAGTCAATTGCTGTTTGTGTATGAGAAATCGGTTGGAAACTTTCCTCATGTCAGCACGTTGTAGGTGTCGCCACCGGCACCAACCTTGTGTGAATGCTCTTAAAAGCTAATCATTTGCATATCACAGCATCTTCTTCCTGTCGGTTAAATTTCGCGTCTGTAGCACGTCATCTTCGTGGTGTAGCAATTTTAATGGCCAGTAGTGTAGTTATGATGTCCTTTGTGCACAATAGGGCTTTTTTCCTTCTGATCGACCGGACCGTGTCGACGAGTATGCCAGTACTCACGTTCCCTTTCAGTATAATATCAGGCCGGTGTCACATCCGAATGCCGCAGAATCCTGGATATTGAACGATTCAGTCAGTCAGCCTAATGGAGACACACAACGAAGCCCCTTACAAACTGTGGCATGTGCTGATAGCGCTGTTCCCAGGAGTACACGACATCTCGTGACGTTCACTATAATGACTCAACATCTAACGCTGTTCTCGCCCTTATGTACCCTCTTAGGCCTGGTAACAACACTGAACACGAAAAACACTAATGAATTCTAGTGGCCCTTTCAGGTGTTACAGCGAATTCCCATTCCAATCATTTACCTACCCATCGATAGTCTGTAGACGTACGAAGTTACTGGACCATATCTTCTGGCTGCTTCACTACTTTTGTCAGGCAGTGTTTCAAAAGTGAGAAGATACTTCATTACTTTCATATACCTCTATGTCTCATGTGCCGTCATAACCCTTCCTGGTTGACGCCTGATGCCACTAGGGCGAGTACCGTATCTGTAATGCCCCGTGTAGATGACTGTGATGATTGAGTGTCTAGTGTAGTGTTGTGTAGTATTCATATCACTAGGTTGTTATCAGCATACATGGACTCAAGCCTCTCACTTCCGTGGAGGGTTCATCATTCAATTGCAGCCGTTGCAGGAAATGACCACGGACAATAACGCCGCGCGCGGCTACGAGTGATCAATATTGGCGTCCCAGTGGCTATTGTTTCGGCAGCGGAGCGTACCACAGTGATACAGTACAGTACCTGACGCGGCAGCCAATCGCAAACTGCAGCGTCAACAGCGCCGGCGATCTGAAACAAACACCGCTGTTAGCTTTTGCGCGCTAATAAAGACCGGCCAATGAGAGCGCACCAGGCGCTGTTGACACTATTAGCTGTGATCGCGGCAAACGCATTCGCGGCCAAACGACAAGGCCCTCGACAGGGCAAGCAATTTCACTTATCCAACAAAGTAAACACTGCGAGCTGTGGCGCAGTCGTTCTTAGTTTAAAGGGAAATCGTTGTGCTTCGCATACGAAGTATTTTTATCGGTGTTTAACACCGCTTCAAGCGAATATATGTCAGAGAGAGGACGAAAACGAGGCTTTGTTTCACGAAACATCCAAGTCTTGTCTGAAACTAGTTAGGGATAACATCAGGGTACATAACCGAGAGTTTCAGGTTTCAAACTGAACGATCCAAAATACTAAGTCACTGTTCCACATTGCCTTACTAGATAAACCACCAGCAGAAACAGTACATTAAACATGTTTAATTCCGACAGACATAAAAGGTAGCCTAGTATTTTTTATTGTACTCGTATAGAAAATTACTTTATAGGATACTAGCTGTAGCCAGCCACACTTTGCAGTGGCTCAGTCTGCTTAAATGGAAAACACAGATAGGAGAAAACACACATTTCTGATATGTATGGGAATTGGATATACGTCCTAATGACCTTCTCTCCCCCTACCCCTTTCTTTATGCATCTCCCCTCCTTACTTACCTCTTTGTCCACTACTTCTTCCTCCTTTCTTTGTCCATCTTCTCCTTCCCCCCCCCCCCCCCCCTCTGTCTCCTCTTGCCCCCTCTCACCTCCTCTCTCAGTCCATCATCTTCTCAACCTTTCTCAATCTTCTCTTCCTCCCCCCCCCCCCTTGCTTTCTATCTCCTCTTGCCCCCTTTCTCTTTCCATTTCCTCCTCCCCGTTTTCTATGTATATTTCCTCCCACCCCTTTGTCCATCTCCTCTTCCACCTCTCTCTGACCTTGAGCTTTGTTTATTGTTACTGCAAATTCAGATTCTGTAGTAGTATTCTAATGATAAACCAACAAGCCATAAGCACAACTTTCCTGTTCGCTAACAGCGTTTCAATATTGCGTATTTTGTACATATATTTGTATATTAAAAATTACGTAGTCTGTGTATGTCTAAATGTTTATTACAATAACATGTAAAAAATTGAAGTAAATCGAAAAGGTAAATTTTGAGATTTTAGTTAACAATATTTTTGCTTTATGTGTTACCTATATATATATCTATATATTATATATATTAAAAATATACACATGTTGAACATTTAGGTACCTAAAAACACTTCAATATTAGAACTCAACGTTGTGTCAAAATTTCAAAGCAATCAATCTAGAACTTTTCGGATATTAACGATTTTGAACAAACCAACATCTACATTTGTATAACGCTTCCCAATCTATTACATGTATATTACATATATACCAGATGGCTTTCCAGTAGGTATATAAAATCACATGCGTATCCCAATGAAACGTTACGCCAAAATTTCAAAACGATCTGTGAAGACTGTTCAGAGGTTTGAGATTCTGAAGAAACAAACATCTATGTTTCTCCTTACTTGTATATAAATGCTCTAAGTGTTCCTAATCGCAGATCTCCGAAAGTTTTAGGACTAAATGCTCTGACATTTTGACACAATGTTGCATTGGTATATGCGTGTGTTTTTGTATACCTATTATTAATATAAGGAATTTATAATTTTTTTATAAATTTAATAATAGGAAACGTTACACACACACATACACACACACACACACACACACACACACACACACACACACACACACACACACACATATATATATATATATATATATATATATATATATATATATATACTAACACAACTTTATATGCTAATGCAGAAGGTTTTAGATACCTAAAAATACGCATATATTGGAATGGAACGTTGTATAAAAATTTCAAAACAATCGGTCTAGAACTTTCGGAGATATACAGTTTTGTACAAACGACATTTACATTTTCATTTATATAGATGTAATGGTGATGAAACAAAAGCTGCATGAAAAATAGAAAATCACTATGTACTTTAACTACATTGTAACATTTTGGTGAGGTGGCATATGCAATGCATCACTATTCGTTTTAGTAATAGTGCCTTTGGAGACATTAAATTTTCATCATCAAGTTGATAAAGATACAACAGGATTACAAATTTCTTCCAGAAAGTCATTAACGCTACAATCAGTATATCCCAAAACTTCTGACTAAATTTTCTGTACTCTACTGTAGCTAAAATTTAGAATTTCTATCTAGAAAATTGTATAATAACTATGATCTGTTTCGATTGTAGCCAATAGTAGCGTACTGATTATTTATAATGTTATCCCGTACGACAATATTAAACGACTGGCGTCGTATTTATGATACTGCATACAATTGCGAGCTATATTAGAAAACTTTATGAAATTTGTGATAAGGGTACATCCATTTTTTGCTTGAGCTCAAAGTGGAGGAGGGGGAGGAAGTTCCGGCAGAATTTCACAATGTACATTACTACATCGCGTAACACTATGTTTTGTACAATTAATCACGAGTATAGATACTATTAAAGTGCCCACCAATCTTTATAACCTTTCTGAAGTGAAATGAATGCTTTATTCGCGTGCATGCCCGGTGTTCTCTGATTTGAAACAAGTGCTGCACCAGTGTCAGATTTCATTCGAGGAGTTCTCTGGCACGCTGCTCGAAATCGGTTCATAAGAGTTAGTCAGTCGTGACATTCTGCAACCCATACAAAGCGAATGTTAGTGTGTTCAGCATGAATTTGTATCAAAACTTTTACAATGTTTATATTAAGTGACATGCCGACAAGTCGAAACATACATACGAACAAGAGTTTACCGTTTGTGGAAGGAAGCTAAGATGAAGTTCGCCGACAAGAATTCCCCTACGTAATCATGTGGTTCAAAAGAAGGTACAAACAATACCGATATTGTCTTTCATCTCCAAAGTAAGTAAACGTTCGATTGCATTTAATGTACTTAACACACCAATACAAGTTAACCTTTTTTTAATGATCCGTCAAAATGGTTGATACTATTTTCGTGGAGCCTCTTTATCCATCTGCTTGTTTCTGTCTATCTGTTCGCCGAATACTACCCAGGATTGGCATGTTTAAAATAGAGTGTTTTAATCACGTGTTAAAAACACTGTTTAATACACTTCATAAATAAAACATCATTTTATTAAAATGTTTTAATCTATGTTTAATACAGGTAAAAAAAATTCATTTTTACATACATTTACCAGCTTTTGGATTTGGAGCCTTTGGTTTTCTTCCGCGTTTGCATTTAAAATTATTGGATATGGATTCCGCCTTTTTTTTTACAGAATACTGCTTTTTATTGTTAACCAAGTTGGATTTTGTTTATTGGAAAACTGTGAAATTTTGGGTTATAACTTATCTACCAAATGAGGCCTAAAGACAACTGTTATTCGTTTCTGTTCTTACCGTGATTTTACATTATATGGGTTTGCAGGAGCATTTGTATGGTGTCCTCCACTGACAACTTGTCATCTGCAAACCATACAATGAAAATGTGAATTTTATTAGCGAGTTAATTTATCCCTAGATTTTTTAAAAACGTGATTTTTGTGTGGCAACATGTTTTGTGTGCATATTTGTTATTACTCAAGTTTTGTTGTAATTGATCCTTCCTCTTTCTCGTTCCGAGAGCCCTGCACATACATATTAAATGTGCTTTGCATATTTTCGGGTTTGCAATCGCCTTTTCACTGCACAAAACGTGGTGTAATAGATACCGCTCCAAACTCACAAAGGAACAAATGAACCCCGATGAGGTTAAGACACAACAACATCGCGTTCATAGTACTGCAACGCTCATTCTTCTTTTTCAGTCCAATAGTGGTGTCAGTCAATCTCTTATGACATATGTAACCCAATTTGAACTTTTTCACAGATAAAGAACAGGTAGACGAAGAAATCAATAAGTGTTTTGTGATTTTTGTAAATAGTGCTGGATTTAAGAAGAGTGACTTTATTTGCAGCGCTTAATGTACGATTTTCTTTATTTAAGAAAAAATTAGTTTCCTTCCCTACGTTCTCTCCTCGAAAATCAGTCATCGTATAGGCCAAATTCTGTCCCAATAGAACAGCAAGTCGATTACTTCTGAAAGAAAAGGCAAGCCGGAAAGAAGAAGCTGTACTGTCCAGTTGAGACCAGAGCAACACAAAAAGACTGAATTTATGAAAGATATCGCTAAACTGTTACTTAATTTCGCTAATTATAAGTCACTGCTCAAGTCTCGAATAACCCTCTAAATAAACTTAAAACTGGAACACACCAGAGGCTTCTCAAATAGTAACGGTAACGTTCCAGTATGTAAACAGGAAATTAACCTAGTTCATTGAACAATGAGCTATTGTCGGTCAAGATCTGTTTACGCCACGTCAGCCTTCTGTTTGACAGTCGAATTACAAAAGATTACAGGAAAAAACTTCAGTCCAAACAGTGTACGTGGGTACAGAATGTCCTTATCGGTTCGCATGTGACAGCATGCTTATCAATACGATCCAAAACGCTGCGCATAAAAATGGGAATTTTCCGGAGCTCATCATACCTTGGGTTCTATCAGTGATAGAAAGGTAGGGTCAAGTGTTTCGGATAGCACTCGGGGTAAAGACTATTTGTATTCTCAGCAGAAGGGTCGTCCTAGTATCATTGTCCTACAATTCAGGGTCAAAGTATGAATATTACAAACTTCCTCCTGCTTAGGTAAATGCACCGAAAACTTTGTTCTTTTTGTATTTGATGTGTACTACGGTGGATCTTAAGCGGGTATGGAGGCGCCGTTAGTTCATGAGAGGTTCCTTAGAAAACTCCCAAAAAACTGTTTTTTACATTTTTCATATCAAAACTCAGGCGCAGGCAGAATACGACGCTGCGGTCGGCAACGCCAACATAAGACAACAAGTGTCTGGCGCAGTTGTTAGATCGGTTACTGCTTCTACAATGGCAGGTTATCAAGATTTAAGTGAGTTTGAATTGTTAGATCGGTTACTGCTTCTACAATGGCAGGTTATCAAGATTTAAGTGAGTTTGAACGTGGTGTTATAGTCGGCGCACGAGCGATGGCATACAGCATCTCCTAGGTAGCGATGAATTGGGGATTTTCTGGTATGAGTATTTCACGAGTGTACCGTGAATACCAGGAATCCCGTAAAACATCAGAACTCGGACATCGCTGCTGCCGGAAAAAGACCCTGCAAGCACGGGGCCCACGACGACTGAAGAGAATCGTTCAAAGTGACAGAAGTGCAGCCCTTCCGCAAATTGTCGCAGATTTCAATGCTAGGTCATCAGCAAGTGTCAGCGTGTGAACCATTTAACGAAACATCTTCGATATGAGTTTTCGAAGCCGAAGGCCCACTCGTGTACTCTTGATGTCTGCACGAGACAAAGCTTTACGCCTCGCCTGGGCCCGTCCACACCGACATTGGACTGTTGATGACCGGAAACATGTTGCCTAGTCGGACGAGTCTCGTTTCAAATTGTATCGAGCGGATGGACATGGACGGGTATGGAGACAACCTCATGAATCCATGGACCCTGCATGTCAGCAGGAGACTGTTCAAGCTGATGGAGACTCTGTAATGGTGTGGAGTGTGTGCAGTTGGAGTGATATGGGACCCCTGATACGTTTAGATACGACTCTGACAGGTGACACGTACGTAAGCATACTGTCTGATCACCTGCGTCAATTCATATCCACTGTGCATTCTGACGGACTTGGGAAATTCCAGCAGGACATGCGACACCTCATACGTCTAGAATTGCTCCAGGAACACGCTTCTGAGTTCAAATACTTCCACTGACCACCAAACTCTCAAGACATGAACATAATTGAGCATATGTAGGATGTCTTGCAACGTGCTGTTCAGAAGAGATCTGCACCCCCTCGTACTCTTACGAACTTATGGACAGCCCTGAAGGATTCGTGGTGTCAGTTATCTCCAGCATTACTTCAGACATTAGTCGAGTCCATGGCACGTCGTTTTGCGGCACTTCAGCGTGTTCGTGGTGGCCCTAGGGAGGTGTGTCATTTTCTCTGGCTCTTCAGTGTATAAAAGACTAACAATGTTTCTTCGACAAGCCCGAAGAATTAACTCCTCTTCTGAAGATATTCCTGTAGGCTTCGACACAGTGTCTTTTTCGCTATGGTACAAGTTAACGAAATTATGATTTATGTAACGGATGTTTTCTCAGGTGACTGGCCTGATTTTTTACAGACTACCTTATTTGTAATCAGTTCCGATTGGACGATAAATCTTAGGAGCAAGTTTATGGTTTCGCAATGCGTTAACCAGTAGGTCCTGTGATCGTTAATTATTATATGGAAAACTTGTAACAGTCAGCCACAGAAAAAGCAAATAAGAAACAATGTCGATGGTATCGATTAGTGGATAATACATGCACGGTTTGGTCACATGATAAAAAAGCTTTAGACTAATTCTTTTGTTATGCAAATGATATAAATCCAAAAATCCAGTTTATGATGAAAACGGAAAATGACATCACAATGTCTTTCTTGGATGTTTTAGTTGTGAAACGGACTGATGGAAGTTTGAAACATAAGGTCTTTCGGAACGTCACGCGTACAGACTGACATTTGTATAAGAACTCCAGCAAAAGAGAGGTATCTCTAGAAGTCTTGTTAACAGAGGCAATAGAATTTCTACGCCGGAACACCTGGACGCCGAACTGAAACACCTGAAGCAGGCTTTCGAGAAAAATATCTAATCAAACAAAGAATTAAAAAGCGTTTAGAGACCAAGTAACAGTAGGCAAAAATAGAACGATAAAGCACAGCGATGGAAGAACACGGTTTTTCTCCCCTTTATCAAACAATGTAACTCATCAGATTGCGAAGATTTTACGGAAACATGACATCACACCGGCTTTTAGACCAATTTATGAATGTAAGTGAGGCACTCCGATCTGTAAATATAAAGTCCTCCTCTGGCGGTATGTGGGGTATGTAAGATTCCGTGTACCTGTGGAAAGGTTACACTGGAATTGCCAAGAGCAGCGTGAACACAAGACTAATAGAACGTAAAGGTCTTTGACAACTAAGGAAAACAGTCAAATCAGCTGGAGCAGAGCATGTTCTTCAGTCAGGAAATCATTAAATGAAGTTTGCTGAAATAACCAATTTTATCTGCCATGACAAATCATTAACCGCGGCCATATAAAGAAGCCATCGAGATGGGGAAAATCTTAACAGAAATGAAGCCTTGAAGCTTTAGAATGAGTGGACAGTGGCTCTGCAAAATACGTAGATAAGTTTTGTATCTCTGACACGCTATAATCAATAGTTAAGTTTTATTTCTGACAAGGATTATCTGTGCTAATCACGCACGCAGTATTTAAGTCGCTGTCCGACGTCCGACTCGTCAGTCGGAAAAAGCACGTCTGAAGACGTCCAGTACAGTCCTGAACGAAACTTCTGTAATTTAATGTTATGTAAGGAAATACAGCACAACTTCTAGGCAATTGTATGATTGCATCGCAGCTGGTGCATCAGAAAGGGCGCTTCCTGTAGTGTACAACGTAACATCTCGACATCCGTTCTAATATGACTTGAGAACTCACATCCAGATGTGGACACTGACGGCTGCATCGGTGAGAATAGTGTGACTGCTGACGCTGTCTTCACATTAGCCTGCTTGCTGAAGGAAGAGTAGGATTTAGCGATTTTGGAGACGTCGTCTGCAGAAGCGGAGCACAAACTGCGAATGAGGAAGGAAGTCGGTAGTGCGCTTCCCAAGTAGCCGTGCCCGCTTAGGCGATTTCGGGAAATTACGGAATGCCTAAATCTGGATGGCCGAGAGGGTTGTCCATTTGTGGTAAAGAGACCACAATTTCACAAATGAAATTCTGAAAAGACAATGGATCACTGATGGGTGGTATTACAATTGCTTTCTTCTCCAAAACATCCAGTACACAAAGTTAGTAACAATTTAAATTTATTCACAGGTAAGAAATTCTGCCATAGCAACACTGGCGCCCATACAGCACGGCCATGTTATAGTCATTCAACAGAAACAACGACTACTTAAAGTAAAATCAATCAAGCTATGCGGAACATATGTAACTTTCTAGTTAAGTGTAAGCATTGTCGCCACCTATTTGACTGACGTTACGTGGAGCATGTTTAGCCTACTTGTTGCAAAGGACTGTAAGTCTAAGGAACGTAAACTGAAACGGGTGTAATGCATTGAAAAAGACTAAGTACTGGGAGAAGGAATTAGCAGAAAAGGGAACTATTAGTGTATGTACGTACAGATCACAAGCAGATAATTTTCTTTACAAGCAAAAAAATTTTACAGTCAGTATCTTTATTATTTTCTACTTCAACATTTCGATAGTCTACACAATCATCTACAAATGGGGAAATACATAGTATTGAAGATGATAGTGAGAACCTCTGAGTCGAAAATAACTGATTAAATCATGTAACTGATTTATTTGTTTTTAATTATCTGTCGTAGCCGTCATGATGCCGCCTTTTGTGGGGGATATGGCTATAATATTTCTTTTGTTTCAGAAATTCTGGCATTTCTTTTAAAAGAACTTTGAAGTCAATCAAAATGCACAATTGAGCCAGATGACCTCAATGTAAACTTCAAAGAAGCAAGTATTAAAAGGGAATAACTGTTGAACATATTAATCTCTTACGACTTGTCACTAGCAGTACAGGAAACCACCAGATATGGTGAAGGAAGTGAAACAACAGTTGATCAGATGTTTGTTGGCGAACAGATATACGATTATGGCACTGACTGGACAGACCTTGGCTTCCCGATCACAAGATAGTTAACAGTGTGATTAAAATCAGGTTACTAACTGAAAAATAAATGGCATCTTTGTCACAAGAAGAGTAACTATTGAATACAACAATCGGAATTTCAATTGCATGTGCAAAAAATTGACATAGAAGAAGTAATGTCCACAAAGCGTCTGGCTAATTTGTAAGTAGTTACAAATATTGCTCTGATATTGCATTTCCTATGAGGAAAGGAACAGTTGAGGTAAAGTTGAGCATATGGCGTAAAGGAATCACTATAAATTCTTAGAAAGCTTAATACAGCACCAAAAATAAATGCAGCTTTGATTTTTAATAAAATACGGGAAGATGTACAGCAAAGTTTTAGTAGTAGCAAAAAATGTTGCTCAATTTTCAAACAAAGAACTAAAAGCAGTTTCAAAATTTATTGATAGTATTCCTGGAGGAAGTGAAGTAAGGCATAATAAATTCATTACAAAAGGTGAAGGAATATCTGCTGAAGGTGCCGAATAGGTCGCTAACATCTTTAATGAATATTATGCAGCTAAAGCACAAATTTAATTAAAAGACCAAAGTAATCTAAAGAGCTATTTGAAAATCCCAAGCAATCAGAATACCTTGTTGCTGCATCCAGAGTGTAACACTGATAAGAAATGCAGTTAGTAAAAGTGAAAAACGAAGCATCCTGTACTCCTGATGGTATGACAAATAAGGTCGTTAGATAAAGTTCATGTAAGATAGACTCTCAATTGACTGATGTTATCAGTACATCATTTAGTACAGCAATATTCCCAAAAAAGTAAAATAAGCACTAGTTGCATGGTGGCAATGAGCTTCGAGTTATAACAACAAAACAATGTACTCCTAAACTTAGGGGGCTGTGGACCTGAAAAAACACCATATGCAAAGTTTCTAGCAGTTTTGTGAGATGATAATTTAAGATCAGAACAACATTTTGACGCATAGAACATAAGGTTGAGTAAATACACTTATGTTTTAAGAATGCTTGGGAACTATTCTAACATTGAAACAGTAGCATTCGCTTTCCACGCAAATTTCATAGCCTGTTAAGGCACGGTGTAAAGTTCTGTGGAAATATTAGATGCAAGTTTTGCAAAACAATCATTTAAAATTGGTGTCTTCCTAAATGTGTGTGTGTGTGTGTGTGTTAGCTATATTTAAGGAAGAGTTGGAAATGTTGCTAATGCGCAATAGAACAATTTCTATAAGAATGAGAAGTACGTAAATTATTAATACTGACGCCTATGTGCCACTTTGTTCAAGATGTGTATAACGTGTTTTTTAGTGTCTTTCATACAAATTATGTTTATGATGTAGCTTCTGAGTTTCGACTCCTTGAGGAAGTCAGGCACCCAGAAAACTGCTGAAGTAAGAGTGGCGAACAGCAACTAATTCTATGGACGAAATTATATGTGAAAATTGGTGTGTGTGTTTGTGGGGGAGGGGGGGGGGTGGATGTATATATCTGTGTGTGGGGGGGGGATGTTTGTGTGTGTGTGTGTGGGGGGGGAGTGTCTGTGGGGGTGGGTGGATGTGAGGGGGTGCATGTGGGAGGTGGTGGTGTGTGCGAGTGTCTGTGTCTGTGTGTGTGTGTGTGTGTGTGTGTGTGTGTGTGTGTGTGTGTGTGTGTATGTGTGTGAGGGGGGGGGGCTGACTCTAGAAGTGACAGAACATACACGGTCCAGTCACAATACTGTGACCGCCTGTCGAAAGGCTGAATAACCACATTTTGCACTGCAGACGTGCAGGAAGAGAGTCAGTGAGGTTCTGGCAGGTACTGACAGGGATGTGGACCCACGCCAACTCCAGTGCCACAACAACTGCAATACGTTTCTCTGCTGAGCATCTATGGCACGAACAGCCCGACTGAGGTGGTCTCGCAGAGTCTCAGTTGGGTTTAAATGTTGACTATTTAGTGGCTAGCGAAGTATGGTAAACTCATTATAGTGCTCTTCAAATTACACGTGGACACTGTGAGCTGTGCGACGTGTTGTACTGTACTGCTGGTAAATTCTGTTGTGATGAGGAAAAAAACAAACAGTTTCGAGCGGTGCATAGATGAATACTTGAGTTGATCCACTGTGCCTTCCACAACGACGAGAAAACCTAGGGAATGCCTCGAAACATTTCTCGAGCTCATACGCTCCCTCCTTCAGTCGGGACCCGTACGGCGATTGCTGTATGACCGTATACGCCAACGGCCATCTGTCCGATGAAGTACAAAACGTGGTTCAGTCTTGAAAGAGCACCTGTCGCCACTCAGAAGGCGCTCAGTTACGCTACTGACGACAAAGCTCCAGCCTTCGTCGTTGATGAACAGCCATGGGTGCATGAACCAGGTGCCACCTGCAGAGGCCCATGTCTAGCTATGTTCATTGAACCGTCGTTGAGGAGACGCTGTTGGTAGCCCACTGGCTCATCTGGGTGGTCAGTTGCTACACACTTGTACGTCTCTTCACCCGTAGCCATCTCCACAGCCGTAGATCACCCATGTCATCTATGGCCATGGTACACCACAGTTGCCTCAGCGCTCGTTTTGGATAACGCCATTTTGCCATGCACGGTATGGTTTCCGCCTTACGAAAACGACTGCACTGTTTTCTGTGTCCCTCTGACCCGCTTTGTATACCTTCTACTGGTAGTACTGTCGCCTGCCATCTGTGAGTGATTGTTGCACGTTGGCGTCGAACGTAAGCGATGGCCACGTTAGTGTGACTGGACCATGAAATTACAACATAAGATTTTCACTGTTGTTGTAGATTAAGATAAAAAAGTTTCTGTGTTATGTTATGTAGTTTTGTGAATTGTATACCCATTTGAGATGAGTTGCCCATGTTGTTGTTGAGGTCTTCAGTCCTGAGACTGGTTTGATGCAGCTATCCGTGCTACTCTATCCTGTGCAAGCTGCTTCATCTCCCAGTACTTACTGCAACCTAAATCCTTCTGAATCTGCGTAGTGTATTCATCTCTTGGTCTCCCTCTACGATTTTTACCCTCCACGCTGCTCTCCAGTACTAAATTGGTGATCCCTTGATGCCTCAGAACATGTCCTACTAACCGATCCCTTCTTCTAGTCAAGTTGTGCCACAAACTCCTCTTGTTCCTAATTCTATTCAATACCTCCTCATTAGTTACGTGATCCACCCATCTAATCTTCAGCATTCTTCTGTAGCACCACATTTCGAAAGCTTCTATTCTCTTCATGTCCAAACTATTTATCTTCCATGTTTCACTTGCATACGTGGCTACACTCCATACAAATACTTTCAGAAACGACTTCCTGACAATTAAATCTATACTCGATGTTAACAAATTTCTCTTCTTCAGAAACGCTTTCCTTGCCATTGCCAGTCTACACTTTATATCCTCTCTGCTTCGACCATCATCAGTTATTTTGGTCCCCAAATAGCAAAATTCCTTTACTTCTTTAAGTGTCTCATTTCCTAATCTAATTCCCTCAGCATCACCCGACTCAATTCGACTACATTCCATTACCCTCGTCTGCTTTTGTTGATGTTCATCTTATATCCTCCTTTCAAGGCACTGTCCATTCCGTTCAACTGCTCTTCCGAGTCCTTTGCTGTCTCTGACAGAATTACAATGTCATAGGCGAACCTCAGAGTTTTTATCTCTTCTCCATTGATTTTAATACCAACTCCGAATTTTTCTTTTATTTCCTTTACTGCTTGCTCAATATACAGATTAAATAACATCGGGGAGAGGCTACAACCCTGTCTCACTCCCTTCCGAACCACTGCATCCCTTTCATGTTCCTCGACTCTTATAACTGCCATCTAGTTTCTGTACAAATTGTAAATGGCCTTTCGCTCCCTGTATTTTACTCCTGCCACTCTCGGAATTTGAAAGAGAGTATTCCAGTCAACATTGTCAAAAGCTTTCTCCAAGTCTACAAATGCTAGAAACGTAGATTTGCCTTTCCTTAATCTATTTTCTAAGATACGTCGTAGGGTCAGTATTGCCTCACCGTGTTCCAACATTTCTACGGAATCCAAACTGAACTTCCCCGAGGTCGGCTTCTACCAGTTTTTCCATTCGTCTTGAAAGAATTCGCGTTAGTATTTTGCTGCTGTGACTTATTAAACTGATAGTTCGGTAATTTTCACCTCTGTCAACACCTATTATATTCTTCTTGAAGTCTGAGGGAATTTCACCTGTCTCATACATCTTGCTCATCAGATGGTAGAGTTTTGTCAGGACTGGCTCTCCCAAGGCTGTCAGTAGTTCTAATGGAATGTTGCCTACTCCTGGGGCCTTGTTTCGACTTAGGTCTTTCAGTGTTCTGTCAAACTCTTCACGCAGTATCATATCTCCCAGTTCGTCTTCATCTACATCCTCTTCCATTTCCATAATATTGTCCTTAAGAACATCACCCCTGTATATACCCTCTATATACTCCTGCCACCTTTCTGCTTTCCCTTCTTTGCTTAGAACTGGGTTTCCATCTGAGCTCTTGATATTCATGCAAGTGGTTCTCTTTTCTCCAAAGGTCTCTTTAATTTTCCTGTAGGCAGTATCTATTTTACCTCTACTGAGACATCCCTGCTTAGCCATTTTGCACTTACTGTCGATCTCATTTTTGAGACGTTTATATTCCTTTTTGCCTGCTTCATTTACTGCCTTTTTATGTTTTCTCCTTTCATCAATTAAATTCAATACTTTTTCTGTTACCCAGGGATTTCTAGTAGCCATCGTCTTTTTTTCTACTTGATCCTCTGCTGCCTTCACTATTTCATCCCTCAAAGCTACTCATTCTTCTTTTATTGTATTTCTTTTCCCTATTCCAGTCAATTGTTCCCTTATGCTCTCACTGAAACTCTGTACAACCTCTGGTTTAGTCAGTTTATCCAGGTCCCGTCTCCTTAAATTGCTACCTTTTTGCTGTTTCTTCAGTTTTAATCTGCAGTTCATAACCAATAGATTGTGGTCAGAGTCCACATCTGCCCCTGGAAATGTCTTACAATTTAAAACCTGGTTCCTAAATCTCTGTCTTACCATTATACAAGGTGATTCAAAAAGAATACCACAACTTTAAAAATGTGTATTTGATGAAAGAAACATAATATAACCTTCTGTTATACATCATTACAAAGAGTATTTAAAAAGGTTTTTTTTCACTCAAAAACAGGTTCAGAGATGTTCAATACGGCCCCCTCCAGACACACGAGCAATATCAACCCGATACTCCAACTCGTTCCACACTCTCTGTAGCATATCAGGCGTAACAGTTTGGATAGCTGCTGTTATTTCTCGTTTCAAATCATCAATGGTGGCTGGGAGAGGTGGCCGAAACATCATATCCTTAATATACCCCCATAAGAAAAAATCGCAGGGGGTAAGATCAGGGCTTCTTGGAGGCCAGTGATGAAGTGCTCTGTCACGGGCTGCCTGGCGGCCGATCCATCGCCTCGGGTAGTTGACGTTCAGGTAGTTACGGACAGGTAAGTGCCAATGTGGTGGCGCTCCATCCTGCTGAAATATGAGTTGTTGTGCTTCTTGTTCGAGCTGAGGGAACAGCCAATTCTCTAACATCTCCAGATACTGTAGTCCAGTTAGAGTAGCACCTTCGAAGAAAAAGGGACCAAAAACTGGATTGGCTGAAATGGCACAGAAAACGTTCACCTTAGGCGAGTCACATTCATACTGGGTTCTTTGCCGCGGATTCTCAGTGCCCCATATACACACATTGTGACGGTTGACTTTCCCATTAGTGTGGAAAGTTGCTTCATCACTAAACACAATCTGTTTCCATTTGAGCAAGGATAAAATCACAGAAATCGATTCTTTTAATCTTATCAGCTGCAGACAGTGCTTGAACCAATTTCAGACGATAAGGTTTCATAACTAACCTTTTTCGTAGGACTCTCCATACAGTTGATTGTGGAATTTGCAGCTCTCTGCTAGCTCTGCGAGTCGATTTTCCTGGGCTGCGAACAAATGCTTGCTGGATGCGTGCTATATTTTCATCACTCGTTCTCGGCTGTCCAGAACTTGCGCAAACACCCATTCTCTGTAAACTGTTTATACCAACGTTTAATACACCACCTATCGGGAGGTTTAACACCATACTTCGTTCGAAATGCACGCCGAACAACTGTCGTCGATTCACTTGTGCCGTACTCAATAACACAAAAAGCTTTCTGTTGAGCGGTCGCCATCTTAGCATCAACTGACGCTGACGCCTAGTCAACAGCGCCTCAAGCGAACAAATGTACAACTAATTGAAACTTTATAGCTCCCTTAATTCGCCGATAGATAGTGCTTAGCTCTGCCTTTTGTCGTTGCAGAGTTTTAAATTCCTAAAGTTGTGATATTCTTTTTGAATCACCCTGTATAATCTATCTGATACATTTTAGTATCTCCGGGTTTCTTCCGTGTATACAACCTTCTTTTATGATTCTTGAACCAAGTGTTAGCTACGATTAAGTTATGCTCTGTGCAAAATTCTACCATGCGGCTTCCTCTTTAATTTCTTACCCCCAATCCATATTCACCTACTACGTTTCCTTCTATTTCTTTTCCTGCTATCGAATTCCAGTCATCCATGACTATTAAATTTTCGTCTCCCTTCACTATCTGAATAATTTCTTTTATCTCATCATACATTTCTTCAATTTCTTCGTCATCTGCAGAGCTAGTTGGCATATAATCTTGTACTACTGTAGTAGGCGTGGGCTTCGTGTCTATCTTGGCCACAATAATGCGTTCCCTATGCTGTTTGTAGTAGCTTACCCGGACTCCTATTTTTTTTAATTCATTATTAAACCTACTCCGGAATTACCGCTATTTGATTTTGTATTTATAATCCTGTATTCACCTGACC